>NC_133759.1:56840000-57465000 GCF_036562045.2 Rhinolophus sinicus | reverse complement strand
GCTGAGGGCCCTGAATCCTCAGTGAACTTTCTTCTTATCCCATACCTGACCCCAGTATCCACAGCTTAGCCCCAGTGTCACATGCTGAGTGAAGTCAGATCTGATGTCAAGTGAACATTTTAGGACTCAGAAAGCCTTCAGCTGAAGCCTTTGGTAAGACTCCAAACCCAGGACTTCATTTCCTTGCCTACATCCCACCGGACTCCTCAGGAATGGCCTTGCTCCCGGAGGAGAAGGCAAACACAAGGTACGCGTGTCCATGCATTTATATTCCCACTTCCTAGAGCCCAAGACTTGACTCAGTCGCCATGGCCACGGCGATTCAGGGAACCTGAGTATGTGACATCTGTAAATTGTGGGAACTGGGTAAATGCCACTCTCCTGCTTTGCCAATCAGAAGGGGCACTTGCAGTTCCTGGGGGTATCGCCTCTTTCTCTTTTATTTCCTTTGTGCTTTTTCTTTTTCCTTTTTCCTTCTTCTTGACCACCTTTGAAGCCCCAAAGTAACTGGAACAGAATACACAGTCAGAGTTGGGACGAAACCTTTTCATGCCTTCCCACTCCAGGCCCTGATTCAAGTCCCAGAGACTCTCAAAGCCATTAATACCGCCCTCATCAACCCTCCAACAGCCCATAACCAAGCCGGCTGCTAACTCGATTAGTTACTGTGTCAAGTTTGGACATATCGATTTCCCCCTAAAAACAGTGAAGGGGGACGCTCATTGTGAACAACAGGGTGATTCCAGGGCCTCAGTTAGCTCCACGGCTGAATGGCAGGCCCCCAAGTCTCTCCTGCACCCCAGTGGAAAGGTTAATGAGTTGGCTACTCCCAGAGCAGGGAGGAGGGGGTACAGGAGGTAAGACCGAGAGTGCAGGCCGTTCTCAGCGCTCACAGGCCACAGTCACATCCACTCACTTGCCACCTCTACTCTTTCCAATGACATCTTTTTTTTTAGAAATGCAAATATTCATATAGCACCGTGGACTGACTGCACGTCTATCATCTTGTCTGATTCTCGCTAGCTCCCAACAAGGTGGACACAGAGCCGTTGTTGGTGTCATCCCCACCTACAGATGGTGGCAAGGAGGCTGAGGAGCTAATTAGGAGACCTCCGCACACCCAGCTAATTCAGAGTAGGAGAAATGGGATTTGAACCCAAGTCTGACTCCCAATTCCTTTTTTCCCGTACCTACCACACTGCCTTCTCAACTCACTTAAATGCCTTTTTTTTAATGCCTTAAATAGCCAGCCTTTAATTTTTGTTGATTTGATGTGGAAAAAAAAACATTCTCTTATGATTGACAAGCCACTCGATGCATGCTGTTTAATTTTTGTGTTTGCTTTCCATTGTTAGCTGTTTCACATCTGCCTTTGTTAGTCATTTCATGTGGGGGCTTTTACTTTATACTCTATGCATCATGGATTATCCAGGGCAGAGAGTTTTATAAACGTGTTGGGGACGATGTGAACTGAAACTGGCAAGAAGTAATTTTTCCTCTAAGTGGAAGTTATTGTCCTGTTGATGGGATGGTTTGTCTTCTTCATGCTGAGGACACCTGAACAATGGGTTTGAAAGCCGCTCGGTAGCTGGCAGAACAAACAATACCACACCTGAGGATGAAAGCAGACATGTCTTGAAATTTGTGATAGGAATGTACTTTCCCAGTTAAGGAAAACTTTCCTGTTCTAAAAAATGTATATATATATATATATAGCAGGGAATGGAGCCAGGCCCACAGACAGCAGGAGAACATCATCACTGCTAGCAGAATACTCTGGGGCCTGGATTTTTGTTTCCAAAAAAAATAAGGTCTGCTTATTACTTGTAGAAACATTTTCCTAATGGAAAATCCCAGTATGTTTTCAAAGTATTTCCCAGGCGTCAGCATCTGGTAAGAACTAGAAAATACTGATTAGCCAACAAGAATGGAGAAAAAAGGGGGAGAAGGGGGCTGCTCGTTAGGGTATCCACTTGGATGATTTTGAAAATCTGCTATATTTTGATTGAAATCCAATGAATTATTACATAAGATTGATTATGCAGGGTAGAACTCAGTGCACTTGAACCTGACCTTTAGTTTGGCCTGCTTTTGAGGCCCATGGAGGGTGGCTGTGGACACTGTAATTCCGCGTCTTACAGAACGTCCGTCTCAGCTACAGTGAACGTCCCTTCTCGTACACTTCTACAGTTTTGTGCAATGCGTTTCCTTACTAACTTGGGAAAGTACAGCCACTCTACTTCCTTTTCTCCCTCCTAAAATTCAAAGGCCTTGATTATTTTTCTTGGTCCTTTTTAAAGCCAAATGAAAGAATAAAGCTGAAGGAAACATTGGCTGATGCCATGTGCAAATGAGCCGGTGATCTAGAGCAGGGCTGCAGGCCATTCTGAGGGTGAAGTCAAATCTATCTTGTTGTCAAGGGGATGGAATAGCCTTGTCTTAATAAGAAGTGAGATGCCACAATACTGCATGAGAAAGAGAGAGAGAGAGCACGGAAAGGGCCTTTATTAATCTGACCTATGGGTGACTGTTCATGCAGACTCTTATCTTTCCACCTCTCACTGGCATTAACCACTCATTAAGTAATCCAGACCCATTGCCAGCTCTTCTCTCTGAAGGGCACTAAAAAAGACCCCAGCTTTAATTCTGCTTTATCTTCATAAGGCAGACAGGAAAATATCCTCTGGCCATCTACTCTTGATTAGTAAAGAAGAGCCCTCTGCCCCCAGTGGTTTCTGCCTACGTGAACAATGGACCACCCGAAAAAAACAGGAGAACAAAGGTTCTTGGGGTTATAGCAATGCAGAACTGACTAACATTGAAATACT
This sequence comes from Rhinolophus sinicus, assembly GCF_036562045.2. Classification (NCBI taxonomy): domain Eukaryota; kingdom Metazoa; phylum Chordata; class Mammalia; order Chiroptera; family Rhinolophidae; genus Rhinolophus; species Rhinolophus sinicus. The sequence continues at coordinate 57,462,172 of NC_133759.1, read as the reverse complement.
AAGGCAATCAGCTTTGGTGTAAAACAAGTTGTCATGACTTTTTCATCACTGTGCCTGTTTTGGTGTCATGGGTAATCTCCCTCTCTCCCATCGCATCCAGGGCTGGTGAAAGGCAGTGGCATGTGTTGCTTTACAGTTTGTGAAATGCTTTAATGTATATGAACTCATTAGAACTTCATCATAATGCTGTGGGGGTGGTATTCTTTTGTCCGAGTCTTGCAAGAGCTGAATGTAATTGCTTGCTCGCCGTTGGTCCGATAGAATGTGAAGGACCGGTGTTGGCACCTCTTTCTCTTCTCAGGTGGTCACTTACGTTACTGTTCATCCAACTTACGGAAAGCTATTTCAGCTGTTTTACAAAATGAAATGCCGCCATGGTGTACTAAGTCAGGGAATTTGCCACAATACTGAGCAGATATTGTGAAAACACAAGTGTGTGTTTATGTACATGGGGTGAATAGAAAGAGTTCTGGAAGTATGTTTGCACAACTGGTCACAATGGTTACTTTTGCGGGAATATATGCAATGAGGAGTGAGGGTACCTTCATTATTTATTTCCTATGCTTATGTATTGTCTGACTTTTTAAAGACAAAGGTATATTACATTTGTAATCAAATATTTTTTTTTTTTACTGACGATAAATAACTAAAACATCTTCCCTACATGAAATCTCTTTTAAAGCTGTCTCTAATCCTGCAGACCTGCAATAAGCAATAAGAACTTAGTTCTTCCATGTGGAAATTAATCCGCAGTGGCAGAGATGCCTATGACCAGTGCCCCACCTTGCATACCCGCTCTGTGAGAGGCAGCCCGTGAATTTAAAACTAGGAAGGAACAAACATTGACTCCTTTGTATGTGCAAGGCCCTTTCTCATTGTCAGCCGATTTGAGCCTCTCATTGCCTATGTGAAGAAAGCATAATTCACCCTGGGTCTAGATAATAAACCCAGAACTCAGGAAGAGTAAGTGACTTACCCATGATCACATATAATATGGAGGAGAGCTGCATCTGTGATTCTTCTGTGCCACAACTCCTCCTGGAAACTAGCTTAATAAAATTCAGTGAAATATAAGATCCAGAATAATTATTGCTTGGTTTCTATGTCTGCTTTTCTGAGACCTTTGAGTTTAATTTCTCTTGGCAATAATCTCTGTTATCCTAGCTAGAGAAATGGAGGGATTCCCTTGGGAGGAAAATAGAGACCATCGGTTAGCGTGATTTTGTTGTTGTTGTTCAATATAAATTTCATGAGCTAAATAGAATTTTTTGGTAGCAGGCATTTTGAGTGAGAGTTGATGATTGAAGCTCTCACGGTATCTCAAGCTGCCTCTTAGCCCCCAAATGTTCATTCTTGTCTCTTGTCTCCCATTTTCCTTTCCTTCGTATAGCCCTTCTGTAAAAGCAGGAACACAAAGGCTCCTGCCTGAGAGGAGCAAATAGGTTGCAATTCAAGAGGCATCTTTGCTCCGATAATACTGTACTTCCCCTCCAGGCCCAAGGGTCACATAAAAAATGTCAACTGGAAAAAGACATCCACTTAATTTTTATTAAACTACCTGACTTTTCCAGGGGTCTTTAACTTAAATCTTGGTTAACTGGTAATTGGACACTTAAGGAATGACCCCAACTTTCTCAAGTGAATCTATAGGTTTGTTAAGAACCAGGGGGAAAAAAAATTCCTGGAAGGGAAGGTCACCAAAATATTACCAGTGCCTATGTGAGGTGACAGGATTACTAGTGATGTTTTTATTTCTTGCTTTATACTTTCCTAGTTTTTTTTCAGTTTTTCAACAATGAACATGTACTCACTTTTTAGTCAAAATAAAATGTTTTGTTTTTAATTCTGGAAAGCAATGTGTAAAGTCTACTTGCAGTATTGTCCTAGGTATGTACCAGTGTACTTCAAAAATTATTGACAAAATATAAGCCAAAGTGTTTATAATCTATGTTTCTAGATAAAACAATTATGGCTGATTTTTTCTTTATATTTTTATGTATTTTTCACATCCTCTCTAAGGACTCTGTAGAGGATTTATAACCTTAAATAATAACCCTTTTTAAAGACTTAAATTTGATGAGGAGTGGGGGGATTCTATTAAATTCTAAAATGTTGTTATTATTCTTATAGCAATGACATATTCTTCTAGTTCCTGGAATAATTGAGATTTCTTCAAAATACATAATTTATACTTAGGAAGTAAGGTATCCATCTTTCAGGATCTAGCTCAAAAATGTCCTAATTCCTCCCAAACTGATTTAAATTATTTCATTCACAAAATATATAATGAGCTTCCACTCTGCACCAGAGATCATGTTTGGTGCTGGTTGAAGCCCGTTACTGTTGGCAGATGATTGCCCTCCTTGGAGCACCCCAGTTACCTCAGTAACCCCCACTGCCCTCACTTCTCTTCTGGATGCTTGTCTCAGGGGCCACAATCCTCAAAGGGGTGGGGAGACAGTCCTTTGTGCTCTTCTGGTTTGGGGTTCTCTTTTTGCCTGTCTTTTAATGTGCTCCACAGCTGGAGCTATTTTTATAGGGTCAGTCCCTTATTACCATAAATGAGATGTCACACCTGGGACAACATGATGACCCTTTGACTTAGCAAGTCACCATCTAACTCCATTTTAAAATGGTATTAAATGAAGTCGTTGAAGGTAAGAGAGGGAACCTGAGAAATGAGTTCATCTAGGAAGGTCAGCATTACCTTCCTAATTCTACGAGTCATCTAGGTCTTTGTTCACCAGTGACATTACGGCCAAATCCAGTGCAGCAGTCATTGCTGATGGCGCGGGCCAGCTGCATCTAATTTGAGAGCTTGTTACGTTAAATACTCCAATAAAGTTCTTTGGCAAACCTAGGAATTAATCTATTATGCCAGATCATCTTTTTAACGTACAAAGAATTCCAAATATAGGGCTTTGTTTAAAACCAGAAGTTTTTGCTTTAAATGAAAACTGTAATTTAAAAAAAAAGGGGGGGGGACTTTTCTAGGAAGAGGAAACAGTGACTATAAATTGCAGATGTAAATCAGAGCAGCTTAACAGCATCAAAAATAAATAAATACATAATACATAAATAAATAAATACATAAATAATCTGTTTACAGAGCTAAACATTCCTTCTTTGACACAATACAGTAAATGCAATATGATGACACAAACCATTTAAGTAAATACCAGCTCCAATAATAGCTGCATATCAATTGGAAAGTATTTTTATCATGTGTGTGCTGGCTCCCCAGCCATAGCCTTTATAAAGCAGAGCAAAATGTGTGATCACTCTGGCCCAGTTTCAGAGAAAGAAATGATGGATTGTTTGATCCCTGGAAGCACCGATGCCGCTAAATGGGTCCTTAGTGCTAAGAATAATGAAGAAAAAACCCTGTGTGTCGTGTGATAACCTCTGTGGCTAAGGAGAAGAATTTGGGAGGGAAAGGAGTAGAACAAGAAAAGAGGAAATTTAATTCCCCAATTAATCTCACTCTGCTTCTGACATGATTCTGGATGGCATAGAATATTAAAAATTGGCATGCCCCACATTCACATTCTTCCTCTCTATCCTGTCTGCTATCCATCTCTGTCAGATTTTCCCTGTAGAACGGGGACAGGATTCCCTAAGGACTTGTGAGAGAGAGAAGAAGAGAATGAGTACTCCCTAAATTTTGCAATATGTGTTTCGGTTTTCACCTGAAGGTCACCTATAGGTGGGTCTATGAGATTTAAGGTGCTCTCACAGTGGTTTTCAACATGCCCACATTCTCTGCCATTCGCTTGGAAAAGTGCAGCCTAATTCACATTACCCTGAGTGTGGACTGGACTTAGCGACTCATTTCTAACTAGCAAAAAGATGACAGAACTGACATGTGAGACTTCTGAGACTAAATCATGAAAGTCGTAGTCTCTCTCTCACCTCTCTCTCTCACCTCTCTCTCTCTCTCTCTCTCTCTCTCTCTCTCTCTCTCTCTCTCTCTCTCCCTGTCTCTCTTTCACATCACTCAGTCTCAGGAAAGCCAATAGCCTTGTTGTGAGGACACACAAACAGTCCTGTGGAGAAGCCTGTGTGGTGAGAAACGTCTACCTGCAGGGAACTCAGACCCACAGCCAATAACCACACAAGTGAGCTGTCTTGGAAGCAGATGCTCCAGCCCCAGTCAAGCCTTCAGATGACTGCAATCCCACCAAGAGCTTGCTGCATCCTCAGGGGATACTCTGAGTTAGAATCACACTCTCAGCCCCTCCCTCTTCCTAAGAAACTGTGTGACATCCTGAGTGTTTATTGATAAAGTAACTGATAACTTAGCAGTTAGTTTTTACCTTTCCTCTTGAGGGCTAGATAATAATAGATTCCTCTTGAGCACACTGATAACAAGTTTAAATCTTGGGCTTGTGTTCTGACTTACTGTGAAGATTTGTGTATTTTCATGTTCTCTAACTGCTTTTGGACATATTTAATTATTTTTACATCATTCGACCACGCAGTTGTCACATACGGTTTTGTACACAGCAGCAATCATCTTAATTGTCTTCTCCTTCTGTAGGCTTGTCCCCAGATGGTGGCAGAGATGCCATGTTCTGATTGGGATTGATAACTTTAATAATTTAGATGCAGTGGGTTTACAAACTGGAATACTAGCTGGCACCAGTTACCTTCTTAGGAAGATAACTGTCTCTGTTTGGAAAAATACCTTGATGAGTCTCCACGGAAAAGGATAAGGCCCTAAAGACTTTACATTTTGCAGGAGTAAAGATAGCATTTGGCTAAACATTCGTGTATTAGAAAGAATTCCCTGTAACAGTGGGAGCGGTGGTAGGAAGAAGTGAAAGACAGCTGAGTAGGAGGAAGGCTGTAACTCAAGCCATGGAAATGGCCATGGGTTTTCTTGGAACAAGATTTTCTAGTGTTAGATTTTCAGCACTTTGAATTTCTGCAATATAAATCCCTACATAAATCTTCTCTTGACTTTCCATAAAATGCTCCAGTTGTGTGAGAGATTCATTTAATGGAAATTAAAAAGAAAGGATGACAATGTGTGAGAACTGAGACAAGATAGGATGAATTCACCAGAACCAAGAGCTCAGGGCTGGGGTGAATCACCCTGGAATTTAGAGAAATCTTGGGGATAGCACTGGACTTCTCAAAATCTGTGAAAAGCAGGTCTGGTTCCAACAAGGTGATCCAGTGACATCTGTAGTGTGTGCATCGCTCATTTCATCAAATGATTATAAATCCCAAGTATGGAGTTTTGCTCATGTTCACATATTTTCCTTCGTTTGTATGCAGTTTTCTCTCTCCAGATAGTGATATTACTAGACTTTATTTTTCATGACTTCATCTAAAACACGCACCTAATGAATACCATCTAATAACGTGACAGCCCTTTTATGTGTGGGATGTGTGTTTCTTGGCTTTTTCTAAAGTGTCACATACTTTAATCACATGACAACTCTATGAGGTACAACCTATTATGATCATCATTTTACAGATAAAGAAACCGAGACTTCGTGAAGAAGTTACATAAATGTCCAAAGACACACAGCTAACAAACACGGAAACCAAGGTTGAAATCTGGGCTTGCTCAGCAGAGCAGCCTAAACCGCTAAGTGCTGTGCTGAGCTATTATGCTGCTGACAAGGGGTGAAATTTTGCAAAGGATCCCAAGGAGAACAAAAAAGCTGGATAAGAAAGCAATGGATTGGGGGTCAGACAGGAAATGGTAGAGGGCCGAAGTGATTAAAACAATGCATTATATAAATACGTGAACAGAAGAGATCATTGTCACCAGGGCTCATCTGGGAGGGTTTCTGTGAGGCGGTGGGACTTGAAATGGGTGTTAGAGAACCGACTGGATTGGGGGAGACAGGAAATAGTCTAGGCTGGAAACACCTTGGTGGTTACAACCAGACAGGTGGGAATGATCTGGCATATTCGCCAAGAAAACCGACCCTTCTAGGGTGGAGGACAGAGGCTGGCGCATTGGAAGAGGAGGGTGGATGAAGGTGGAGAGAAGAGGGCAAGTTATGGAGGGTTTGAATGCCAGGTGAGGAGCAGTGAGGAGGTTGGGCTCTTGAGCACTTGGCATTGGGGCCACCTTTTGCTCTCAAGATGCTGTAATGACCTGCTAAATGCTTCTGTTTCCTTTGAGGAGCAGGGATCATTTCTTATTCTTCCCCAAATCTGCCCCATTCAGAGTGTCTCATACACAGAGGTACTCCTTCATAGATGAATGAATAAACGAATAATCAAAAGGTGAAGAAAGAGGAAAGGTGGCGTGCAGAGATGTGGGAGAGTCCGAGAGACACTGCCCTTTACCTTTGCACTTACTGTCCGAGTACCTTTGGGCATGTATCTCCCTTAGCCTCAGTGTCCTCATCCATAAAATAGAATGAATATTTATTGCAACCTCATTGGTCTGTTGTGAATGCTAAATAATGTGTGTAAAACACAGCACATCCCATATAATAAGCTCTCAATACAGTACTTTAATCTCACATCAACTTTAGTGAGTCTAGATCAAAAGAATATGAAACCTAGTGATTAGGAAAAATCTTGGGGAGCGTGGTAAACTTTTCTCAGAACCCAGGACAGGGCTTCAATGTGAATTTTGGTTAAGTCTCAAGGGGTGTGTGGACCTCGATTGGACTGTTGATTTTAATTGGAGAAAGGCCTGGGAATGTGATTGTGAAGGACCTTGAATGCTCTGCCAAGGATGTTGAGTAAAGTAGTGACAAGACTGTATCTGTTTTAGGATGGTCTCTCTGGTGGCAATGAGGGTGATAGCTCAGGGACCAAAAGGACAAAGGCAAGTTCATTAAGAGGCTACTGCAATGGTTCTAATAAACATGATGAGGGCTTGAATTAATGCTATGCCTGTGAGGACATGGAGAGGAAGTTTGATTTAAGAAACTAAGAGAAGAAACTGGATGTAGAGACTGACTGAATGTTGGGGGAAGATAAAGGCAGAACGCAAGGATAACTGAGGCTTCTTTGAGCATCTGGGTGACTGGTGATGCTGGGGACAGGACCAAGGGAAACAGCAGAGATAATTGAGGATGCCCAGTTGGGCACCCAGGTGATTCCATTAACCCAAATAGAAAATAAGAGGGGATTAATTTAAGTTACCTCTTTACAATATCTCCTTTTAGGAATTCATCACACTGATACACACGATGAGGGCTCCCCCTGACTCGCCCAAGTTCCAATGGATTTTACCGAAAAAAAAAAAAAAAAAAAGTAAAGAAGGACAGAAAGAAAAACAATGTTAAGATATTTACATTTCACCTGCAACCTCTCTCCACCCTACATTTTACCATCGGTTTTGAGAAGGGAAAATTTTGCTTCAGGGAGGCCCATAGTTACAGTGAAAATTTCTGTGTAACAGAACATCTTCCTACCTCCAAATGATGACCCACTTATGAGAAGTAAGATCCAAAATAAGTCGATACTAGATTTATATTTCTACCCAACGAAAGAATTGGTAATTGAATTTGGCTTGTGTGTGCATGTGTGTGTGTGTCACCCCTAATACACACACATAGAGAAATACTGACATAGAACACACAATAGTTGAGAGAACTCCCCTTTAATCGTGTTGGCATCACTATGGTAACATGAACAGAAGCAGCACCCCTAATCACACAGGGCAAACCTGCTGTTTTGTGGTACACCCCCCACCCCCAAAAGAATGTCAGCCACCATGTGGACCATCACAACATATAATGCTTGCTTCTAATTTTTCTCATATCTACTATTTCAATAGACCTCCAGGACCACAACACGGCAGCTCTCACCCCCGTTCTTGCTGCTGAAAAATGGTTCTCTTGGCCACTGTGAAGGGGGTCTTTCCCCGTGTAGAAGACACTGGTGCAGAAATAACTTGAAACAATTCTGCCGTACCTTAAAGTTATTTAAAATTATATATAATTTGAAAGAATAACTTTTTAAAAAACAGGCTTCAAAATGCCAGCAGCATTCTTTTCTGGGGTTATTTATGTACGCACTCATGGAAATGACAGATCTGTGACCTACAGACTCAAAATACCGAGTCAGAAGTCAGCTACCTGTGGGTGAGGTTTAAGAAATGCCTCCTCAGTCACTCCAAAAGGAAATCAATCCGGCCTTTACTATTTTTCTTAGGAGAATTGGAAATAGCATTCATTAGAGAAATCTACTTCCCTCCAACTCCAAGGGGGCTCCAGATTGCTATTGTACTTATATACTGCATCTCTCGTAATGGTTTTCCTAAGGGAGAGCTTCTTTCTTCTGATAACATTCAAATACTCTTCAAAAGCTTCAATCTGCTAAAACTGATATGAAACTTCCATTTACTAAGAATTCATCTCTAAGTACCAAACAATTACTTTTGATGTGTCATCTGTGTACAGTATCATCTATAATACAAATGTTGTTCCGAACCTTTAACAAGTCAATGATTTTTTTATTTTGAGCTCCTGTTGAAACAGAACTTGTTATTTTGAAAAAGTTAACAGTTTGTGCATTTTAGAATGTTTGTGTGACACAAACATGTGCATGTATATACTTATATGTATATGTGCCTATATATGCATATATGTGTGTAAGGTTACATGAATGTTAAATTGTAATAGGGATTAAGAGTATAGGTTCTGGAATCAAACTATCATGAAGGGAATTTTCCCTCCTGTGTGACTTTGTGTAAATTACTTAACCTCTCTGCTTCTCAGTTTCCTCATCTATACATGGGAACAATAATAGCAACCACCTCATAGAGTTGTATGATGATTAAATGAGTTAATAAATATTTAGTGCTTAAAACAGTCAGGCACAGAGTAAGTGCTCAGTAAGTAGCTTTTTTTTTTAGAAGTAGTCCAAATAACTCATATTTTTTAAAAACTGAGTCACCAGCAAACAAGAAACTTTTAAGTTATTGGTGTGTTTTATAACATGCCAATTAGTACTGGTAACAGAATTATTGCTGTTGTCTGCTCTTATTGGAAAGCATGAATAAATGGTGGCCCTCTACTCTCACAGTCTCTGGGTCCAAGTTTCTCCCCTGCAGAGTTAGCCCTTCAGATGGCGGTTCCACCCCCATGGAGTCTTCAGTGAGAGGGCAAGTTACATCAGTGCAGGGAGAACTGTTGGAGTTCTGGCCACTTTTTGTCATTAGTGGTGGTCCTGGTGGTGGGGTTTCACTCTTTTTAAAAAATTATTCCTTTCCTTGTTGGTGTAACTGGAAGGAAAGAAAGACTACGGCGTTTCTAGCATGAATAGGCATGCCAAGCAGGGTTGAAATTTCAGGAAGGGCTATGGAAGGAAGATGATTTGTGGATCTGTTCATTTTGAAATCAAGAATACGTGGTGGCTGATGCGGGTGGTGGTCGTGGAGGGGAATCAGCTACAGTGTTTAATAGTACCTCAGAAGTTAAGTGCTTACCTTTAATCTTACAGAAATCTGGACTCCGTAAAGGGTCATGGTTGTCGTGAAGAAAGAAAGAGGAAATAATGATGGCTCCTCCTGCCTGAGCTCTGCCTCTGAGGCAGGTGCCGCTCCCAGCACGCTGTACACCATTCTTCCTCCCAGCCCGTAACTCAGAGATGGCCCAGGTGAGGTCTCAGAGAGGCCTGAAGTTCTGCTCACACTTCTACATTTAGGTCTTCAGACAGCTCTGAGGAAATAACTGGTCTCCAACCACGTATAGGGTGCCCTTACACTCATTTTTAATAGACTTTATTTTTAGAACAGCTTTAGGTTTGCAGATAAATTGAGCAGATAGTACAGAAGGTTCAGATATACCAGGTGCCAATTTCCTTATTATTAACATCTGACATTAGTACAGTACATTTGTTACAATTAATGAACCAGTATTGATAGATTATTATTAACTAAAGTCCATACTTTTTTCAAATTGCCTTAGATTTTACCTAATGTCTATTTTTTATTCCTCCTACTATCTGTAGTTTATTCAGATTGCCTTAGTTTTACTTAATATCCCAGGATACCCCATTCAGTTCTCATGTCTCCTTTAGGTTCCTCTTGGCTGTGACAGTTTCTGAGACTTTCCTTGATTTTTATGACCTGGACAGTTTAGAAGAGCAGCGGTCAGGTGTTTTATAAAAAATCCTTTTATTGGAATTTGTCTGATGTTTTTCTTGTGATAAGACTGGGGTCACAGGTTATTGGGAGGAAGACCACAGAGGTAAAGTGCTATTTTCATCACATCTTATCAAGGGAACATACTATCAACATGATTTATGACCTTGATCTCCTGGAGGTGGTAGTTTGTCAGGTTTCTCCCCTGTAAAGTTCCTCTATCACCCTCTCCAGTCGGTGCTGGTTGGAGCAATGTGACTGTGTACAGCCCACATTCGGAGGAGGGGCAGTTTATGATCCCCCCCACCTTCAGAGTAGCTACAGAAATCATTTGGAGTTCTTCTACAAGAAAGATTTGTATAGTCATGTTTCAAGTGAGATAATTTTGAAGAAAATTGGTCAAAGAGAAAATTATGGTCAACAGATGTGTAGACATGAAGAGGAAGTATTGAAAACAACAAAGGAAAAAGGGTCTGAGAAATAACTTTTCATCTATTTTGGGAAATTACCTGAATAGTCAGACATGTACTCAGAAATATGTCCAAAAAAGTTCATTGCTGCATTGCTCATAGTACTTAAAAACAGAAAGCAAGTAGAATTCCCAGCGAATCATGGTATATTCATGTAACTTAATTCAAAAACATTTTTATATATGTATAGATAGGATTGTTGGCATAGAAATATAATAATGGTATGATGGTGAATGAATTATATATAATACAAGTATGAATACACATATAAGTGCACACACATATATACTTATATAAGCACACATATATAAATACACTTACGATATAAGTATATTATACACACACACTTGTGTGTATGTGTGTGTGTTTGTGGGTAAACATACTCATACAGAATGTCTGGAAGTTTAGCTAATACGAAAAAAAAATTATGGTCATTATCTCCAGCTGGTATGATTACATATTATTTAGAATATTTCTTTCTAATACCTATACTTTCTATTTTCTTCAATATCTTTTTATTTCTCTAATAAAACATGAAAATTAAAATAAAATTGCTTAAAGCAAAAGCTTTACTGACAAATACAACACTGGCACATAGTGTTAGCAATCCAAATCGTCAAAAATTCACTATTTATCACTTTGTGGGGGGTATAAACGTCTAGCTATTACATTGTTTTGTACACCTGAAACTAAAAAACAAAACAAAACTCACTATAGGCCAGCTTTTAAAATGCCTCTAAGAGGACTTGGAATAGAGAAGGATGGCAAGAACTTTCCTGATTGTTTCTATGCTGTTTCCTCTAACACCAGGAATCCTAAATACAGATACTTAGTTCTCTCTCCATTCTTGGACCTTGGACTCCGAGACCAAACCCGACCCCACCCTCTAAACAAAGGGCTGTGTCGCTCCAGCCTTTCTCCATCTTCTCAGCTGCCCCCCGTGTCTTTCTTCAGCCCTTCATCACCTCAGCGAACCCCACGTTCTCTCATCCGGGCCTCCCACCCCCTGGTCCTGTGCCCTCTCGCCCACCCTGACTTTCTCGGTGTACTTCCCTCCTCTGGCTACTTATAGACCCTACAGCATACTAGATTCCTTCGCATTGCCATGTAAGACCCTTCATCATCTTGCATCGATCTCATCAATTGTAAGCTAACCACTCATTCCAAACAAGAAAAGGGGCATTACACCAAACTGTAAGTATGCCATGTGTGCCTTCCTATATTGCCTTTCCTCCTGCCTTCTCTCACCTCACCTCCACACCGTCTCACCTCACCTCAGCTCTCCATTTTCTGAACCTTCTCTTTCCTTTAAAGTGCAGGTTAATCACACACACACACACACACACACACACACACACACACACATTTTCCAGCTCTCCCAAAGTCTGTGATTCTTTTCCCTCTTATCTTTGAGAGCACCTATTGTCTATCAGCTGGTTTTTAGCGGAAACTACTTTGGGCTGTTATATTTTCACTATATTCCCTAAGCATAGGACTCATTTTTCTCCTCGTCAGGCACTCTTGGTGCTTAGGATATTGCAATGCGTGTCTTTGGCCCTCACTAAACGTTTGTTCTGCTCATGACTATGTGACAGTCACAATGAGAAATAACTAAAGGTGTAGCAAGTGAGTCTGAGGTAAGAATCAGTATAATACAAACGTAGCATGAAACCCGCAGCCACTGGAGCCTGACCTCTGTTCCCCACCGTCTGCGTCGTCCTGAGCCCTTGCTCACCCTTTCTGAGTCTTTCCTCGTGTATAAAATGGGAGTGATGATCTGGGATGAGCCTGAAATAGTTGAGTCGTACGAAGCTTGCATTGTTTGCAAGCCTGACAATCATTGATTGTTGACATCATTAGCTGGTGTGTGAACTCTCCCATCAAAGTCACATAGGCTCTGAGCACAATACTGCTGAGGATCTAGAATGAGGTGTAGCTGTTTTAAAATGGACTCGGGATTTGTTTTAATCATGTGTGGTGCAATGACAGACATAGAGACAAGTGCCTTTGAATGAAAAGTATATAACTCACTGTTCCCAAAAGGAGGGAACATGCCACGCCACGCAGGGCCCATGGGGAAGCACCAGGGTTGGTCAGGTGGCAGAAGGAACAAGGGGAAAGCAAGGGCAAAGCCTTTATTACTATAATGTGGGAAGTTGGTAGGTGAAGATGTCCCTTATCAGGCAGGAAATGAAACACGGGTGGGGTTTGTGGTTGGATGGCTTGTAACATGAGTTCTGCATGCCCACAAAAACCCAAGGATGGTATGGATATACATAACTTATGCTGTTAGTGTGGCCCATGATTTAGGATGCCAAATTATCAATTACAGAATATCAGGACTGGTTATTACCCAAGCTGATTTCTATCCATGATTGTACTTTCCTTTAGTTTTCAGTGGCTACCATCCTTTCCATCAATGTTTTTATCTCTTACTGTCTTCTTGAAGTGGCCTTGCTATGCCCTGAGTTCTGTGTAAACCTATTCTTTGGCCCATTTTGGTTTATCTCTCTTCTAAGCTTTACTCTGCTTTCATTATACCTGAAAAAAAGGTTTTCTCAGTTTTTCACTTTCTTCTCTGTATAAAGTCTTCTCCTTCTCACAAACAAGCATAGAAACTTGGAAAACAGAAGAAAGCTAAGGTTGTGTTGCCTGTCAACCCAAGGCAGAGCTGACTTTTCAGCATCTTGCACTAATCTTCCTCACTTAGGGACTGGCAGGGTCCTGGAAAAGTGTTTTGCCCACTGAAACGTCTTTTGGCAATTATTGAGGACACCCAAACTTTGTCTCCAAGGCCAGGCTGTCCTGTGGCTTGGGTGAGCTGCTAAGTGGGATCTCCTGAAATGATCTCACTGTCAAGACAGGACCAACCATGGCCCAACACCCTTCTCCCTTTCTCCCATTTCTAAAGAGGAGCCCTACTGAATATCCACGCCAGCCCATGACTGGATAATCACAGGAAATCCTGGCTCCACTCAGCTGAAAGAATTATGGAAGAAGAATTTCAGGCTCTTTTACTATTTCCCCTTTCTTGTAGTCTGGCTCTGTACCCCCATTCTCCTTTCTTTTCTCCATGCTAATTCTGGGTTGCTACCTAACCCTCACCCCCACCATGCTCTGCTTGGTGAAACATGAAGCCCCTAACAACCAGCCTTCCACTCTGAATTGGTTGAACATTTTTATCTCTTTTTTTCCTGAAGAAGAAAAATAATGTATTTTATGATATAACCTCTGCTTTACTATGTTATTTTTTGCTTTTTTTTTTTTTTTTTTTTTTGAGGTAGGAAAATGTATTGGTTAGGTAGCAATGGCTCTGGCTTTGGTTTCTGCTCCCTTTTTATGGGGTGAGGAGTAGGTTCTGACCTGATTACACCCTTTAATGACGGTGGCAGCAGAGAGGAGGGGACTTACCTAGACTTCTAGGGGGGCCGCATTATTTGAGCACAATGACAGATTCCAAAGGAGCCCTGGGCTTTACATCACAGTAATTGCCTTTCTTTGACTCTGGCTTTTATTTTCCAGAATCAAACATCCTGCTATCTGCACGTCTTTTTGCGTAGAGTGTCATCTGCAGACCTGAGCAGATGGGACACGACAGAGCAGTACAAGACTCGCTTGTAAAGGAGAGCCCAAAAGTGACCAACCAAACCCTCCAAAGTTCCAGTGACGACTGATTCCAGCATAGGCTCCAGACAGCAACACAGCTGCATCTGACTGAAGCATATACCATTGGTTTCCATTTTCTCTGACATTTATTATTTGGGGGAAGGGCTGTCAGGGGAAGGGGCATTAGCCACAAATATGACAAGGTTAAAGGACAATGGGTCTGGTCTGCAGCATTGTGTTCAGATGGTTGACTTCCTGGGTTCATCAATCAATATTATTGACTTGGCTGAGCTTCAGGTTGGAGTAATTTCTGTAATGCGATTTAGCCTGTGCCACAAAAATGATGTGTTGGGGATAAAATATTTGAAGCCAATCGTCTGTAAGAAACATTTTAGGAAATGTTCTTTAATCTTAAAAATAGAACTTGGAGTGTTTGCAGCCAGGAAAATGCTTAAGTAGATTCATATAGGAGCCACCAGCTGTTCATAAGAGAGGCAGAAATGTCTGAAGTCTCTTCTGGTTCTGTGGAGACAGGGGAAATGGCTCCCTCGTGGCGAGCCCAGTCTGAGAGATCCTTCAGCACAAAGCTCTCCAGGCCTGAGTGGCCAAGCTTGGCACACAGAGTTGCATTTTCCCCTTCTATATCCTCTTGCTCGGCTCTCAAAACCTGAGGAGTTCTTAGTCACAATACCGAGTTTCCCCGAAAATAAGACCTAGCTAGATCATCAGCTCTAATGCGTCTTTTGGAGCAGAAATTAATATAAGACCCGGTCTTATTTTAATATAATATAAGACTGGGTCTATAATATAATATAATAATATAATATAATATAATATAATATAATATAATATAATATAATAATATAATATAATATAATATAATATAATATAATATAATATAATATAATATAATATAATATACCAGGTCTTATATTAACTTTTGCTCCAAAAGACGCATTAGGGCTGATGGTCTGGCTAGGTCTTATTTTGGGGGAAACACAGTAGTAAAATGTCCACAAAGTGATCCTGCCATGGAAGGGGCCATATAATTCGTGTATGACCAGCCATATCCCTCCGCTTCCTCCCGCAGCTTCTCTCCACACTCTCAGAGGTAAATCCTGTCTTTACCAGACTAATTCCCGGATCTTGGTGATCCAGCTGTGGGCAAGGGTACAAGGAGAAAACACAAGCGAAGGAAGCTGAGAGGGAAGGTGGAAAGACGTTTTCATAAAGACCAAGTCAATCTATATAATGACAATTTGGGAGAGAACAGGAAGAGAGTGTAGAGGGAAAATCATGCAGGTGGTTCTGAGCGAGTTTTATGGTAAGTTCACGGCTCTTCAATGGAGGAGAATAGAAAGGAAACTTTGAGAAGTATGAGCTTTGGGTTATGAGCCAATTTGAGATGAGTTACCAGCCTCACAGGTTCAGAGGTGACAGGGCCTTAGAAATGATACAGCTCAACCTCCCATTCAATGCAGGAAACTCTTTTAGGCTATTCCTATGGAAAGGGCACCCAACATTTACCTGGAAACCTTCAGTGATAGGAAATGTGCTGTTCGGTTGGCACTATAAAAGAGTAGTAAGAACACAAATGCTAGAGCTAGATGACCTATGTTCAAATCCAGGAGCCACCAGTTACTGCTTGTGACACCTTAGGTATGTTACCTAACATCTCTGTGCCTCAGTTTCTGTACCTATAAATGGGGGATAGTAATAGTAGAGGGTTGTTATGAGGAGACATATATAGATATAGATATAGATATAGATATAGATATAGATATAGATATAGATATAGATATAGATATAGATATAGATAGATATAGATATAGATATATATATATATCACTATTGTCAGATTGGTCTATGTAAATGAAGGTTCTTTTTCAGATTAAGTAAATTTGGTTGCTCTTATTCCTGCTTGTTCATTCCATTTCTCAGCCCTGAAATAACTCAGACAACGCTGCCTACCTTTGACTTGGGTACCTTCCGAATATCTGAAGATAATTATTATTTCCCTCTTTGCTTTCTTCCTTATGTCATAGAGGAGAGCTTTTGCAAATGCTGTTCCTTCTGCCTAGAACACCTTTCCCTCCCATGTTCTTCATGTTCTAACTGAGGTTCCCTCTCCTTCGAGATGCTGTCCTTCATCTGAGTAATTTATACAGTTTTACTCATGTTCTCTGTGTAAAGGTACAAAGATAAAAGAACACAGTACAGAGTCTCATAGCCATTTGTAGGTGTTACCATGTGAGCATTGGATTTATTCGTCTTGGTAACCCAAAGCCTAACACAAAATACTTACTGAGTGAATTAGGTGGAGTATAGAAGATGGGTGGGCGTAAAGCAGAGGCTTTCTTCAAAGGCATAAAGCTTTTCCCGAGGAGAATGGAATATTTGGAGTAAAGAGAGAAGTGGAAAGAGTCGGCCTTTTCAAACAACTGCTGAAAGCACTAATGTCTGTAATTTCATAAGTTGATGTTTTTGTCCCTATTAATTCCATCAAAAGGGAAGATTTCTGGGTTTCTTGATTTCTGAGTGCTCGGACAGCTTTCAGTCTCTACTTGATTGTGCAGAATCTTATTAACGGGGGAACTGAGAAACAAAAGACAAAGAAGAAAGAGAGTCAATCTATATAATAAAGAAATAAGGCAGGAGTGAAGACGGGGACAGAGGAAGAAGAGCCTTTGGGTTGGATGTGGGCAGGTAGTCCCTAGGAAGAGAAGCGAGAGGAGATAGGGTTTGGTAGAAGCCACTGGCTGGGGTGTAAAAGAGTGTGAAAGTGGAGAGTCATCTGCAGGGACGTTATAAAGGAAATTTGCTTTGCACTAAAAATACTCTTTTATTTAGTGTTTTCTTGTGAGAAAACATGGCCCAATCCATGGGAGACCCACTTGTATCTGGGTTGTGTTCTGGCTAGGCTGGTTGACTGGGTTAACCAAATCCAGGGGTGTCCTTTTTCTGTGGGACAGTGAGTGACGCCTCACTATAGCACAAGGCAGCCCTAAGAGAGCAGCTGTCACATAGAGGCAGTAATGTTTATGTCTATAAATGTGTGACATAGTCAGGCCTGGTGCAGCTCAAAGCAGCCCGTGGACTGCTGAAAATTTCCTCTTTGTATAAACATGGGCTGTTTCTCTTTGCTTCCCAAACTGAATCAATACTTAAAATCTTTACTTAGATACTGGCCCAAGGAGGAAATTATTTGAGGATGAGACCAGAGGGACACTATTCTTATTTATTCTTATTCTTCTTCTTATTATTATTATTACTATTATTATTGTTTTATAAAGTAATGGTGCAAATGTTACCTGGGATAGAAAAATGTATGTAAGATACCAGCATTCTTTTCCATACTGGGATACTGATTGCCACTAAAAAGATATCTGATAAAGTCTTTTGTAGGTGAACCTCTACTGAAACTTAGCCTGTCCTTAGAAAAGCTCCCCTGTCCTAAGGGAATACGTACAATATTCTGGCTCCCCACAATGTAAAAGGATTAGCTATTTCTATCAAATTTTGGCCAAGTGTTCTTACTTTCAAGTTGCTATTTTAATTGTACAAAGAAAGGACAATTGACATTCTCTAGCTGTTCAAAGAAAGGTGATACATACACACTTCCCAACAGGAGATCATAAATACTTTTTAGGATAGCATCGACCGAAAATATAAAAGTAATTGTTTTATGGTAATACGTGGAAAAAGGAGCCTTAAAAATAATTCCTTGTTGGACCATTTCTTAGAGGACACAAATTTCTGCTTCTGTTACACTAATCTAGTCTTCTTGCAAGTTTCAAAGCTTATTGCTCTTCTGAGATTAAGCTTTTCCACTTTCATTATAGAATACTTAGCATAAAAACCATAATTAGGAGCTTGGAATTGTGTGGTTTGACTAATCTTCCCAGACAGCTCCATCAGAACTGGCCCCAGTTTTTCAGGAATAAGGTTGTTTTGAACTAATTTATTGTTTGTCTGTTGGAACTATTTCAATTTGCTACCAAATCTTGACTTCATTTTACCATAAAACTTGACTTTAAAAAAGTGCAGAAAGCTTTTACCACATTTTCTCTGTTTATAAGTGGATGGCTATCCACTACTAATGTACAGTGATTATCTATGAGAGGTAGAATAACAGACAATTTTAATTTTCTTCTCTTTGATAATAGCAAGAAGTCTAATGAGAAAAAATTAAATGTTATTTTTAAAATACATTATAAAGAGAGACTATTTTCCTTGTGTTCCCAGGCTTTCTAGAGGCGGTGGAGTGCATATTTCTCTACTATCACTCACGTGTATTCTAGATTCTAGTTTATAAAAGGATCAGAAGAGAAAACTCAGCAAAATGAGGGTAGACAGAAGATGAAAAGAAATTGTGCTTGGAAGACATGCGAAAACAGGTCACATTATAAGTGTCTGAGCGATTTAAGCTGGGTCTATGCAAATATTTGGGCAATGTAGGTCAAAAGCCATGCTTAAAAAAAAAAAAAAAAAAACTTACTGGCATTTCAAAGCAAAAGTATTTTATCTGCATCAATTTCCACTCCCGACAAATGTAAAATTGGCCCAAAGTGTTGGAAGAAAAACAAAAACAGAAGCAGTTCTGCTCAGGGTGAGCACGTGATAGATAAAAATAAAACGAGTAAGGTTGGCGTTTCAATAGGCATTATCCTGGGAAATCAAGGAAAGGCTGAGTGGTTGGTGGGCGAATAGATAGAAAAAATAAAATCTCCTCTTGTTGGTTGCTGAATTGCCTGTGGAACTGTGCCCACCTTCTGCTTTGCCCTCACATGGCACTGTGACATCCCGTGACCTGCGCCTCAAATCCTGAGACCTGGCGGAGCCGTCTGTCGCAGGCAGTACAACATGGCCGTCAGAGGTGCTGCGTGGTGAGTGAGGGATTCATCAGAACACAAACGCTGAGCGCTGTTGATCTAAGGACATGGCACCGCGGGGTCAGCGAGATTCTCAGCAAGTATGAGGGGTGACACAGTGCACACAGACCCCAAAGGAGAAGCCAGGACGGCCGTGCACGCATAGGCCACAGAGATGATCACAGGATGTCCGTAGCAATATTTTGTTAATGACTGGCAGTTGTTGAGAAAGTCCGCTCCCTAGAACAACTACCGTGTTCCCCTGAAAATAAGACCTGACCGGAAAATAAGCCCTAGCATGATTTTTCAGGATGACATCCCCTGAACATAAGCCCTAATGCATCTTTTGGAGCAAAAATTAATATAAGACCCGGTCTTATTTTCAGGGAAACACCGAATGTACCTAAGTGGAGTTAACTAATATCCTTATTTAAAGGATTTTGAGCCAAAAGGCAAGTTGTTTCAGAGCAGGCAAAATGCTCCATTAGGTTGGTGCAAAAGTAATTGCGGTTTAAACGTTTAAAAATAATAGCAAAAACCTCAATTACTTTTGCACCAACCTGATATAATTCATAATTGGAAGGCACTTTATCAATCTAATAATCAGGAGGATGCTGATTCCTAGGTTGACTGCATTAAGGACACCAATTACATTTGCATTCAGTTCAGTTAAGGTAAAATGAAAGTAACAAGGATTTTCTTAAGATACAGATCTTAAGTTCTTTGCAACATTTTGTTCACGGGTCTCCTGGAGTTCAGACTCAGATATAGTGAGTGGAGAATAACCCCAGATGTGGGTTATATGGACCCCTCATCCAACTGCACAGAGAACTCCGTGATTCCAACTGTGTAAGACAGCCAGCGCCTGGAAGTGTCCTCTCACCAGCAAAACCTTCACACGCAGCAAGCAGCACAGCCCTGCCTGAGGGCCACGGAACAGGATTTGCAAATGGGAGGCTGCGAGGATTCAAAGGGAGCCAGTGTAGAGAGTTTGCATTTGTGCAAGCAAAACCCACAGGGCTGATGTTGAAACAAGCTCATGGTGGCATATGAAGAGATGAACAAAGGGAGACACAGAAACACAAGAGGGAAGCCAAAGCTTGCTCTACTCCCAATAAAGAGTTAAGCCTCACACTCCCCTTTCTGTTTTCCCGCCATTCCCTAGGCAGTTGAAGTGAAAGTGGTATTTGGAGGCCTGAATTAGTGAGCTAATTACCTCACTTTCTCTAATTCACTCTGAATAGATACATTTAGTCTTGGTGTTGTTGTTTTTTTAAATAAAATAAGCAACTTTGAGCCTACATTAAGAGGTGTGTCAGGTTTTGATTTGAACAGAATGATGAGCATATGTTGTTGAACACATGACACTCAACACCGATGAGTGTGTGTCCCCCAACCCCCGCCTGGATTATACTGTCCTTAGTCAATGCCATGGGAGGCAGGGTGAAAGTCTCTTGTGCAATTTTCCTGCAAACAATAATGAGGAGGTCAAAATAGAGCTCTGGGAACCGTGTGTTAGTATTTCAGGACATCCACTCCGTTTGCCAGGCACCAGAACCTCAAGATACATTTAAAAGGGAATCGATAGGACTGACTGACCAACTAGATGTAGGAGGACAGAGAGAAGGAGGAGCTGGGGAGGGGCTGACTTTTCTAGCTCGCACTGCCAAGTGGATGGAGAGGCCCTTACCATGCGCGCTGCCACGGCAAGGAACGCAGGTCTGCGGGTCATCCTTAAGAATATCAATCATCCCGCTGTGCGAGGAAGCCCTCGGGGTTATTGAGCTATGTGGGACTGTTTGCTCTGCTTTTCAATTTTCTTGCTTCTTCCTTAGCTGACAAACTGTCAGCTGTCACTTCTTGCTACTGTCAATGTGCCTGATTCTAATCATCTTCCTCCTTTACTTTCTAATGTGCTGCTTCTAGAAAACCCAGGAGGCAAGTTGGCCAGAAATGTATGTAAAACAAGAGTCCATAGGGGCAAAGGGATGGTCCAAGGACCATTGTATGTTATAAAGCAGCAGGCTTTGTGACTGCTCTCTCAGCTGCTGCAAGGGACTTCTCTCATTTTAGATGGATCAGGTCTTCACAGATCTGACATTCAGATGGCTAAGGAGGTGTTTATTTATGTTTGTATAGCAACGTGGAGAATAAAATGGTTCCTCAAGTCATCCCGTGACTATCCATTCATTTCTAAGGTAGGATTTAAAAAATGTCTTGGCTGCCATGTAATAAATAATGGCTGACTTACATTTATTGGGCACTTAGTATGAGTCAGGCCCTGTTCTAAGCCCCTTTAATGCAATACCACTTGGGATCAGCGTAGGACTACCTCCTGTGTAGTATTATTATCACCCATTCTATAGATAAGGACATCTGAAGCTCGAGAGGTTAATTTTTCCAAGGCCAAGCAGTCCACAAGCAGCAGAGCCAGGATTCAGATGCAAGCACTGTGACTCCAGAGCCTGTGTTCTTAATGCTTCGCTGTGTTACCCCACAAAGCAGGACCACGGGCAGAGGGCCCCTAACATGAGACACTGTGCTTTCTCTGGTTAAATAACAGAATGGTAACTAGGACCAACTAGTCAATTGTTTCTGTGTGTCTTTAGGGCACAAAATTGTAGTTCATTAGCAACACAAGTCAGACTTAACTCCCCTGTCCCCGCAGCCCCCACCTCTAAGTTCACAATATACAAACATCAACCACTTCAGACACATTTGCAGCTCCGTGACTTAGCTAATAATGTAGAAACCCAAATAAGGATGAAGCAAATTTCCAAACTCGGGGGGTTAGGTGGCTACTGACTCAATAACAGTATGTACCCAGATAATTCACTAACGAAGGTCAATTTGTCTTGTTCTCACCAGATTTCTTCCTTCCCTGCCCCAAGAAGGATCTCACTGTATGTTTCCATTATGTTACCCAATGAGCTGTGTCTCCCCCCAAATTCATATGTTGAAGTCCTAGCCCCTAGTACTTCAGAATGTGACTAGGTTTGGTGATAGGCCTTTAAAGAGGTAATTAAGGTAAAATGAGGTCATATGGCGGTCCCTAAAACAATAATTGGTATCCTTATAAGAGGAAGGGATCAGGACAAATACAGAGAACGGACCACGTGAAGACACAGAGAGAAGACTGCCATCTATAAGGCACGTCGAAAGGACTCAGAAGAAATCAAGCTTGATCTCAGACTTCCAGACTCGAGAACAGAGAGCAAATAATTTTCTGTGGTTTAAGCCACCCAGGCTGTGGCACTGGTTTATGGCAGCCCGAGAAAACAAATACAGTGACCAGAGAGGTTTGTGCTCAGAGTCTTATGCAGAGGTCACGTGAGAACAGGCTCCCTCCCTGGCTTTTCCCCCCAAAGCTTAAGTTCATTGAGGTATTATCTTAGGAAAAGGGAAGGAAGTTGAGCTTCTTAAAATGGGGTGGTGGGGGGCTGCAGGAAGGGCAGAAATGAAAAAGGCTGAGGGGCAAAACCATAAGGGCACCTGGCTCGGTGGGTAGCAGCCTCCCACCTAGACACGGGTGCTCCACCTCCAACTCGTGCCCAGTGATGACCCAGCTAAATTCATGACACATCAGTCAGAAATTTAGAGGTAGATATTATGTTATCATTGGACTACTACTGTTAATTCACAAAATAATGACACACCTGTGGTGTTGAATGGAACTTGAGTGAAATCACACCCTCTATGAAAGCTCTGATCATCTAATTGTGAAAGGCCTACGGCGGAAAGTTAACAGCTGTGACCACCACTGCTCTTCATGTCCAGCACTGTCCCCTCTTCTGCTGGTGACACACCTTGACACCTTTTTGAGGAGTGACTTTGCCCCCAAAGTCTGGGATTCTGGAGCACTGTCAGTCAGGATGCTTGCCTGATCAACCAAGGACAAGCCCGAGGACCAGCTGGATCAACTGGATTCTCCCCACTTTCTGAATCTTGAGAGAAATGATCTAAGGAAGAACCAATGCTGGAATTAATTCATTGCAACTCTCGCTCCCTTAAGTAACTGGCCAGATGGCTGGGGTTCCTTGGAGCTCCCAGAATGAAACTGGTTCTCCAGGCTTCCCCAGCATCCCGTGAGGGTCCACCGGAGTCTGTTTCTGGGGCTTACAACCACAGAACTAGTGAACACAGTGACTGTGGGACCAGACCCTGGAGGTTCACATGGAAACAGCAGATAGAACACGTTGATCACCGCTCTTAGGGGAATGTCATAACTTGCTGCTTATTGAGATTTTCAGCCACTCATTTCCTCACAGGTGGTTCAGCATGCTGAATTTAAATATATGAATTTTGAGATTAGAGACAGATAGTTTGCTGCTGAATTTGGGGTTGAAATCATAATTATCATCTGTAACCACAAAGGGGCACCCTTTGAAAGACACTTGGTGGAAGCAGTGGTTCTGATTCATGTACTCATTAGTTTGACAAATATGTATTGAGCACCTGTTATGGGCCAGACACTGATTCACTCAAAGGGGATACAGCTGTGGAGAAAGCGTTGACAAATCCCTGCACTCCCCAAGTTGAATTCTAGTGGGCAAGATAGGCACTAATGGAGAGGAAGTAAATATATAGTCTGTTAAATAAAGAGATGTGTTTGAGGGGAAAATAACCAGGGAAAAGAGGATAAACAATATTGAGGAGCAGAGCACTGTAAATTTGAACAAATAAAAGGATAAACCAGGATATATAAAGTTCTCTGTTGTATACCTGTTAAGACAATACAGGGGAGTAGGATCTTCCCCTTACTTATTTATTTTTGTAACAGTTTTACTGAGATATAATTTAAGTACTATACAATTCACTCATCTAAAGTAAAATGCAATGGTCTTTAGTATAATCACAAGATTGTGCAGCCATTACCACATCAATTTTAAAACATTTTCATAATCCCCAAAAGAAACCTCATACCATTTAGCTATCAACCCCTCAACCTCCCTATCCACTAGCCCTAAGCACCACTGGTCTATTTTTTGTCTCTATAGATTTGCATGTTCTGGAAATATCACATAAGTGGAATCATGTAACGTGGTCTTTTGTGACTGGCTTCTTTCACTCAGCATAAATATTTAGAGTTTCATCTATGTTGTTGTGTACACATTCTTTTTTTTTTTTTTTACTGAGTAATATTCCATTGTATGGATACACCACAATTTGTTTATGTGTTCATCTGTTGACCATTTTGGTCATTTCCAGTTTGGGGCTATTACAAATAAAGCGTCTGTGAATAGTTGTACACATGGTTTTGAATGAACGTGTGTTTCCTATCCCCTTGGGTAAGTAACTAGAAATATAATTCCTGGATCACACGTTTAACTTTTAAGAATGAGTCAAACTATTTGCCAAAGTGTTTATAGCATCTATATTCCCACCAGCAGTACCTTAAAGTTCCAGGTCCTCCATATCCTTGCCACCACTTGGCATGTGAAGTCTTGTCATCTGCAGCCATTCTAATATATATCTCTTGAGGGTTTAATTTACATTTCCCTAATGACTCAAGGTGTTGAGCATTTCTTCATGGGCCTATTTGCCATCTACATATATCTTCTTTGGTGAAGTACCTGTTTACATCGTTAGCCCATTTTTTATCAGGTTGTTCACTTTCTTATTGTTGAGTTTTGAGAGATCTTTATGTAATCTGGATACAAGTCTTTATCAGATATACACTGTCCAGAGAATTTCTCCCAATCTGTGGCTTGTCTTTTCATTTTCTGATCAGTCTTTTGAAGTCCAAAGATTTTATATTTTAATGAAGTCCAATGTGTAAATTTGTTCTTTTGTGGATTTTGGTGTTGTATCTAATAAATCTTTGCCTAACCTAAGGTCACAAATATTTTTTCCTATGTTTTCTTCTAGAAGTTTTATAGTCTTAAGTTTTAGTGTGCTGAGAGGTAGAGATCCAAATTTCCTTTTTTTTGTATATGGATATCCAATTGTTCTAGCATGATTTGTTGAAAAGTCACCATTCATTGCATTGCCTTTGTGCCTTTGTCAAAAATAAATCTATATAAGTGGGGGTTTATTTCTGGACTGTGTAGTCTGTTCCATTGATCAATTTGTCTGCCTTTCCATTTATACCATGCTGTTTTGACTGCTGTAGTTTTATAATGATATTGCCATATTTGTGTATGTGTGTGTATAGATTGCAGACATCATGGTATTTCATCCTTCAATACTTCACAAAAGTTTTAAGAACAAAGACTTTATTATACTTAAGTTGTGACAGCAAACAATTAGTGAATATGGACTGTATATTAAATGATTAAATGTCCATATTTAAATTTCTATAATGGGTCCCAAACCTCTATAGCTTTAAAAAATTAAGATAGGGGGCCGGCCCAGTGGCTCAGGAGGTTAGAGCTCCATGCTCCTAACTCCGAAGGCTGCCGGTTCGATCCCATATGGGCCAGTGGGCTCTCAACCACAAGGTCGCTGGTTCAACTACTCGAGTCCCGCAAGGGATGGTGGGCTCCGCCCCCTGCAACTAACATTGAACAGGGCACCTTGAGCTGATCTGCCTCCCAGATGGCTCAGTTGGTTGGAGCGCATCCTCTCAACCACAAGGTTGCCAGTTCGATTTCTCGACTCCCGCAAGGGATTGTGGGCAGTGTCCCCTGCAACTAAAATTGAACACAGCACCTAAGCTGAGCTGCCGCTGAGCTTCCAGATGGCTCAGTTGGTTGGAATGCGTCCTCTCAACCACAAAGTTGCCAGTTCGACTCCCTCAGGGGATGGTGGGCTGTGCCCCCTGCAACTAGCAATGGCAACTGGACCTGGAGCTAAGCTGCACCCTCCACAACTAAGACTGAAAGGACAACAACTTGAAGCTGAATGGCACCCTCCACAACTAAGATTGAAAGGACAACAACTTGACTTGGAAAAAAACAAAAAGGCCTGTAAGTACACATTGTTCCCCAATAAAGTCCTGTTCCCCTCCCCCCCCCCCAAATATGATAGGGTTTAATTTATCAATATCTCCAGCTTCTCTTTCATAATTCAAAATGGTAAACTTTTTTCCCTGGATCAGTTTTTACAATTTATAATATTGCTAGGAATTGATCCTTCTAAGTATCGCAAACTGTTGCCATAGAACTGATTATCCTATTCTCTTAAATTATTTTAATCATTCTGTTTCTGGTTGTTTCTACTTGGTTGTTTCTAATCTTCTCTCTCTCTCTCTCTCTATCTCTCTCTCTCCTTAATTGGGATCGGAACGAGTTTATATATTTTATTAGCCTTTGCCTAAAATCAACACTTGAATATATTTATCCTCTGTGCCATCTACTTATGCTATCTTATTACTTCTGGGTTTTATCTTTATCCCTCTTCCTAGTTTCTTTGGGTTTATTTTGTTGTTCTTTTTAGGAAAGTATAAAAGTGAATTCTTAGTGCCTTTTGGTCTTTCTTCTTTAGCCACGAAGGTGTTTGAGGCCGTGGACTCTGAAAAGGGTCTCTCTGTATGACACATTTCATATGCTGCGCACTATTTTTTGTTGCTTTGTACATATCTGGTAATTTTTCTTTTGAGTGCCTCCTTAATTCAAGGGTTATCAACAGCTCCTTTTTAGTTTCCAAGTGGGTAAGATTTTTGGTTGTTTTAAATTACTTATTTCTAATTTTACTGGATTATGAATTAGAAAATTGAGGCCTGTAAAATCTTAATGCTTTTCAATTTTTAAGATTTAATTGGGGGCTTATTTCATTTCTTTATAATCACGTTTTATAGTTATGGCTGAACCTTTGAAAATAATGTATATTTCCTATTGAATGGATGTCAGATTCTATAAATACCAGTTATATCAAGATTATTGATTGCATGTTTTAATTTCTCTAGGTTCTTGCCTTTTTTTTCTATGCTATCTAAGGGAGATATCTAGAAGTCTCTGATTACAATAGTAATTTTGTCAAGTTCTCCTTGGATTTGTAATAGGTTTTGTTTTATATGTATTTAACTTCTAAAGTTTGGTGTATAATATGCTTTGTCTGCTATATTGTTTTAACGAATATCAGCTTTATGGTTACAAAACGGCCTATTACATCCTGTTGAGTGGTTTTGACCACTCCTATTCATTTTCTTCCATCTTAAGATCTCTCTTCTGGCTCATTAGTGGTGGTTTTCAGTCTTAATTATTTCCTTGGAAAAGGTATTTTGGAATTATAATTTCTAGCTATTTTCTTATCTTCAAATATCTTTAAACCTGACAGATGGAAAATATCATGGCTGAGTATAGGTTTCTCAGGTTGCAGTCCTCTCTTAGATACTACTCCACTATGTTTTAGCTGTTTCCTATGGTTTAGCCGCTTCTGTCTTAGATGCTACTCCACTTTGTCATCGTCACAGGTGAGAAGTCTGAAGCCATTCTGATGAGGTGTGTGTGTGTGTGTGTGTGTGTGTGTGTGTGTGTGTGTGCGTGCGTGTGTGTTAGGGGAGCTGGGTGGCAGTTTGAGGGCATGGGGGGACAATATCAACCAGGGCTGCCATTATGCACAATTTCAGGAGGCGCCATCCATGTCAACTTTCGACATAAGAACCACAGATGACTGGGGGGTCGCATTCCTTCCAGCACCTGCCACTCTCTTGGCCTCATCCTAGGCTTTCCGAAGCCCGGTCCGCAGGGACTTGCCCAGCCCATAGGGACAGATACTTCCACCTGTTTTCTCTTCCAAGGCTCCTCCACTGCCCGAGGCCTCACCCGAACTCCACTACCCTGAGGCTCCAGCAGGGGGACCTCCTGAGGTGCAGAGAGACGGAAGTGAGCACCGAGACGAGAGGAGCCGCGTTTTGATTGCAGGGTTCCCAGAATCCCGCCTCATCCTTCTCTCTTAGCACAGTTCTTGAGCCAGGCTTGCTTAGGATTTTGCCTCCAGAGATATGAACACTTCACACTTAGAGATTTCTCAGTGACAATAAAACTGTTACTCAGTGACCGTAGCACCACTTTAAACAGATTAGGTGCTAAATTACTTTGTCCTAAAATAAAGCTCAATGTGTGACATCAGTGCTCTCCATTTAAAAAAAAAAAAAGAAAAAAAAGAGAAGCGCTAAAACCTTTAGACATTTGGCTTGTCCACGGTCTAGAAAATCTAGCAGCCAGCTTGCTTTTGAAACAGGGAACATAAGACTCCACAGTGCACAGCGTGACGGTCCAGAGCGGTAATGACCGCGTTTGAGGAAATATTTCATGAGACACCATCTGATTAGAAAGCAGAGTCCATGAAATCAACTTGTTTAGCTATGTCTGTATGCTTTAGGCAGGCGTACACTCACTGAGAAGAAACAAAAGAATGTTCCTATAAACTTGTAATGGAAAAGCAATAAAAGCCACCAGAGACATTATGAAATTTTTATTCTAATATTTCACTGATCAGAAGGAGGAAGTAAGAAGCCTCACAAGGTTTGAGAAATAGTTGACAATATGGAAACACCACTTTTTCTGGCTTGTATGCAGCTAACTGGGGTGGAATGGGGGGGTGATGGGGTTCAGAGAGGAAGGAACAATTGGTCTTGTTGGGCTTGAATGAAGTACACTTTTTTGAACTTTTTGTATTGTGCTAAAATATATGTAACATAAAATTTGACATTTTAACCATTTTTAAGTGGCATTAATTACATTCATAATGTTGTGCAACCATCATTACTGTTTCCAAAATGTTTTCAATCACAATATTTCTGTTTCACCCCAAACAGAAACTCTGTGACCATCAAACTACGGAACTCTCATTTCCACCTCCCTGAAGTCCCTGGTAACTTTTATTCTAGTATCTGTCTTTAGGAATTTGCCTATGCAATGAAGTATTTTTGTGGACCAGAAAATAGTAACACTAAGTTGGAGCCTGGGTGAAAAGACTAATTCTAAATTGCTTCAGTACTTAGTACTTCTGTAGACCAGCGAAGGCATGCAAAGTTTCAGAGCATGCAATACCACCTCATCGGAAAGTTGCTTTAGGAAGTTTCACCTGGCAGAAGTTTGTGGGATGGATCCAGGTCTGGAGAGCAGCTAGACACTGTCAGGAAAGGCTGTTTTAGTAGCAATCCCCAATGCTCCAGGGGGAAGTGACATTGGGGGCTGCTACTGAAGTAGAAAGGAAGATTTAGGAGGCATTTGAGGGATGATGGAGGAGCAAGCTGCTCCTGACCTGGCACAATTACCTTGGGGACGGGAGAGGGAGGATGATGTGAGAGTTGGATAATATGGATGATTACTTAATTTTTAAACTACACATTTTATATTAGACTCCTATAAACAGTCACAAAAAGAGTCATTTAACTTATCAACGCAGAGTACAAGGATAAGGCCAGAATTAGGTGTGATGTTAAGAAAAAACCCAAATCAAACAATGAAAGAATTTTATCTTCCCTTAAATGTCAAGGTTCCTATTATGTGGCAGTTCATAGACAGGAAAGGAGGTAGGAAAGACTGGGATAATCAATCAATATAGAGTGACTGAAGGTAAGATTTCAGGAGAGGGAGAATGTGTTAATTCTGGGGGGAAGTTTGTTACTCATGGAGGAGTATGCTATGGTTAATGTTTGACAATAGGGTGTGTGATATTACAGCTAGGAGCATAGAGTCTAGATCCAGACTTCTGGAGTTCAAATCCTACTTTGTCATGTACTGTCTACTGTTTTCCCTGAAAATAAGATCGAGTCTTATATTAATTTTTGCTCCAAAAGATGCATTGGGGCTTATGTTCAGGGGATGTCATCCTGAAAAATTGTGCTAGGGCTTATTTTCCGGTTAGGTCTATTTTTGGGGAAACACGGTATGTGACCTTGGTCAAGTTACTTAACCTCTCTGAACTTTTGTAATGCGGAGTAATAATCATATCTATCTCATGTGTTGTTGTATAGATTCATGACTTAATATTTGCTGAGTTCTTAAAGAAGGACCTGGCACCAAGTAAATGCTATGTAAAAGTTTGGTGCCATTATTATTATTATACTAATTTAAAATATAAACCAAAATAAAAATTTGCACGTAAATTTAAACAATTTAATTTACCAAGGAAATCAGAAATAAGGAAATCACAGTCTTAGACGTAGCGATGGCTCAACTGTCTGCGTTCTTTGGTTTAAGTTAACCAAGAACCCTGGCTTCTCAGGCCAATGCTAACTGTTCACCTTTTGGTTAAACATCACTTTAAAAATACATAATTAGTATCCTTAGTCACTTTTTAAAAATTTATTGATTTGGCATTTTTCTAATGAAGGTTTCGGTTTGTCTTGATGGCCAGGGTTTTCGCCGTTTTGGGTTTTTTTGTTTGGTTTGTTGGTTTTGCCTATGACTTGTGATATATAGTAGGGGCTGAATCAATACACAGTTAACTAAATAAAATTATTTGTGTGTTTTCGGTTCATCAGTGTCAGGGTATAAAATTAGGAATACAGATCTTTAAGGATCTTTTGCTTCTTGGTAACTAAAAGGGGGAGGGTTCCAAAGGTCGTATTCATCTTCTAAATGAGTGGGTTTTCCTATTTTTCTCCTGTAAAATTTAGAAGACGCCCAGATTCGCTGTGCTTACTGTCAAGTGCTACTGTCCTGTACACCCTTCCCCTTGACCAGGCTGCAAAGCGCCTTACTCACTTAACCTGGAATTCCTGATCGCCAGGCGGGCCTGGAGCCCCGGGTGCCAGGGCTCCCTCGACCGCTGGGCCCTGCAGGACTCGGTGGGCACTGCTGCCCTCTGCTGGTGATCGAATGGAACACCGCACTCTGTTCCCTCCAGCTGAGCTTTGCAGAGGAAAGGAGCCCAGTGGTGTGAATACCTTTGAAACCCCACACCCTGGAGCCTCCACACCGCCCTCTCTCCCCACATGCTCCGGAGAGGAAAATGCAACATAAAAGCAGTACTAAGTAGTGTAGCTGAGCAAAAGGAAGTCCACACAGCTCTGATTTACCCCACAGTTAGACCACAGCTCTTGTTTGAATGTTCACTATTTACTTCTCTCCCAAATTTCACTTTCTCCTGCTTTTGTTTTGCTGAATCTGCCAGGAGTTCATGCAGCACTGTTTCAATGTGTCCAGTGTAGGATTTTCAAGTTAATCTTAAGAATTTGAAATTTAGGTGTATGTGTTCTACTAGACTGCTGGCACAATGTGACAGCAGTGCCCTGTGGTTGTGTCTTAAACTCTTCTGATGACAAAAGTCAGACTCACTCTTTTTTCTTTTGATATTTTGTGTCCTAGTGGTTACCTTTGAGTTTATAACTTATCATTGCCTCCACTCCCCCTTAGTCCTGTTTGTCATTTGTGTTGTTAAATGATATCCTTTGATTTCTGGAAATCACTCAGTATCACATCATGATTCTTTTTCACAGCTACATAATACTCCACTGCATGTTTTGTGCTATAGTTTATTCAACTACTTTTTTATATTTGGGTACTTAGGTTGCTTCCAGTATTGTACAATTTCAAACAATGCTGCAATGAATTCCTGTGTGTGTGTATTTTTGTATTACAGAAGGCATATCTTCAGGGTAAGTTCTAGAGGTGGGATTGCTGAGTCAAACAAAGGGTGACTGCACGTGTAGTTTTGTTCAGTTTTATCAAATCGCTCTCGGAGGGAAGAGACTCTGAGACTGTTAATGACTAGCATTTATTGTGAGGATAGTTGTGATTTAAAAAGCAGAAAGAAATATTGGAGTATTAACTACATGGTCATGTCTCTTGGATACTAAGAAAGCAGCTTGGATGGAGAGGTGGGGGGAGGCATGAACAGGGTCTCTTGAGAACAGAAACAGCAGCACAAACTGGCCTTGTAGAAGTGATTTGCTGCTAGTTCTGGACCTAAGGCTGACCTAGGTCCCTTCACCTTGTGGTTTGATGAATACTCCTTCTGATGTGCCATCACTTCTTGTGGGTTTTTTTTCCTTGTGAATAATTAATTTTGATTTATTTTAAGCCAATATCTTTCTAAAAGTTGAATTGTAACTAAATTTTAATAATATAAAAATAATAAAGTAATATAAATATTGCAGGAAATACATATCAGATTTCCTGATGGAGAATGAAAAATTTAGGCACGTGTTTTTTCACTATCCCAATGAGTAACAAATACTTAAGAATAATGAGTTCTGGAATTTAGTCACTTCCTGTAAAGTAGAAAACATTTCCAATATTTTTATTGTTGTTTTCTCACACTTTAAAAAAAATTGCTTCCTATGAGATGATTGCAAAGAGTTAATTCAGAGTATATGAGCTAGACTGATGTTTCCTGTAAATTAAGAAGCATTCCCAGATATTTATTGTTTTTCCACAGTTTAAAAAGAAGTTTATTTTCAATGGAATGAAGTTAATTCACAGTATGTGGATTAGAACTAATGTTTCCCTTTATATAATCTTTGATGGAAAGGTTTGCTGAACTGATATATTATATAAAGAAGAATCTTACGAAAACAAACTTAGTGACTTAATATTTTCACCCATAAAATGAGGATAAGAATAGTACTTACCTTACGGAGTTTTTTTTGTTTTTGTTTTTGTTTCAGGTGTACAAAACAATGTACTAGTTAGACATTTTATCCCTCACAAAGTGATAACTCCCGACCCCCAATCTATTGCCCCTCTGACATTGTACATATCTATTACAATTCCATTGCCTCTGTTCCCTATGCTGTACTCCATATCCCGTGAGATTCAATATTATTTAGCTTCAGACGTACAGCGCAGTGGTCAGGCAACTTTTTGTGTGTTTGTGGTTGACGTCTTTCTGTCTGCTTCTCCTCACATCACCGCCTGCTCCCGTGCTCTGCAGCACACAAATCTGTTCCTCCTGCTCCTTCTTGCCCATGCTTTCAGGTCGCCGTTAACTTTCTGACTTATTATGGCTGCTCTGGGCATACAGCCTCTCTCTCTATGTCATGACTACGATTTCTATGCCCACTACCAACTGGGGATTCTCACCACAGTTTACAATTTGAATTCTGATAAGAAAAAGTCAGAGTGCCCCCATCTTCCCTTGGAGACAGAACTTTCCACACTGGGGTGGCCGCTCCTAGGATGGTCACCAACAGTTCACACTGCTGCCCTGCCTGGGCGCTCATGCATCTCCTTGGAGCAGCTGCTCCAGAGGGGTTGTGGGTGGGACTGAGAGGTAACAGGTCACATGGTTGTAGGTATAATTTAGCAATGTACTAGAAATGACTTTACTTACTGTGTTCTCAATGGCTGCACAAGTCCAGATGCAAAGATTTTTCCCATCACACGCTTGCTTTTAAACTGTGAAGAGGGGAAGATGCTATAAAACCTTTTCATCACTATGTATTTTGTATATGAAGGGAAATAATTACTAATGGAACTAAGAACATTGGCACAAGGTAACATCCTTTAAAGATGATCCTAAAGCAAGCCCAGCATTTTTATCTCACCCCAAATATCATCTCACCAAAAAGCCTTTCCTTACCTTGTGTGCCCCGCTCACATGTTCACATCTTTACTGTTCTTGCCACTATCTGAATCATTTACCTAGTGATTTATTGTTTGCATGTCTTTTCCCAGCCCTTCCCCACCAAAACGTAAACTCCATGAACTTAGGACTACTGTCTGTCCTGCACCCCCAGCACCTCGATCCGTGCGTGGCACATAGTAGGAGCTCAGCAAATATTTGTTCAGCAAATTAGTATACTAAGAGTGGGGTTGCATGAAATGTGGCATGCTGTGTGACACGTTTTACACTTCTTGCTGTGCGCAAGTGGCTTCTAGTAATCAAAAAGGAAAACTGATATTGTTTACATCAATTATTCAAGCTTGATAACCAGCTCCAGGAACAAGAGCTTTTCCAAAATGCTCCTTGGGGAAGGTACAATGTAGTGAGGAAGAAACATCGCTTGATGTCTATGCTACACTAACAATGACCTTCTGTGCATTCCAGGCAGATGTGCTCTGTAAAGTCGGATCCTATGAGGTGTGATCAATAACCACCCACCAGGAAAGACGCTGGCAGGAGCAGATCCTGTGTCCGCACAAACCCATCTCGGAACTGTGCAGGGAAGCTCCCAGCAGGGCCTCTCACATCGACTCTGAAATTCAGTGAAAAAGCTGAACGTGCACATAATTAAAAGTGAGCATCACCACAGCCAAGCAGATAAAGCTAATTGTACACTAAGAGGAACATTTTTTTTTTTTTTATGCTGTGGTCATATAAGTCATCACAATTGGCAGCCTGCGGGGCCAGGACAGGGAGCTAAGTTCTGCTCAGAATGAAAGACTCCAGTGCCCTGAAACTGAACATCCTTTTCAGAGCCAAATGCTCTCACATAAAGGGAAAGTACAAAGGCTGAAAAGAAGTAGGAGGGCCTGTTTGGTAGCCTCTCTAAATAAAACCAGGCTCAAAGAGAAAAGAGGTTGTACCATAATATTATAGTCACCATGCTGTACGTTACATACTTGAGAGCTGCCAAGAGAGTAAATCCCAAAAGTGCTCATTGCAAGAAAAAAAAGTCCTTGTAACTTTGTGTGGTGACAGAGGGTAACTAGACGTATTATGGTGATAATATCACAGTGCAAACAAATATCAAATCACTGTGTTGTACACCTGAAACTAATATGTTATATGTCAATTATACTTCAATTTTTTTAAAAAGAGATAAAAGAGCTTATAACACTGGCAATAAATGAAGAAAGTATGATTTTCAAATAAACCCTAGAAGCAGAGCAAATAAAGAAGACATACATCCTATGATAATGGGTGGAAACTAGACTTTGGGTGGTGAGCACGCAAGAGCGTACAGACATTGAATTGTAATGTTGTGCACCTGAAATTTACATAATGCTGTTAACTGATGTTACTGCAATAAAAACTAAAGAAAGAAAGAAGATATACATGTCTTTAGCTCACCATTGCCAGTTTCTGTTAAACATTTTAATTGCCACGGAGCAGGATTCTATGAAGAACATATGTATTTATTTTTCCTCTGTGAGGCTACAAAGACCCCAGGCATCAAGCTTAAAGAAGGGTCTTTGTAAAACTAGTTAATCCAGTCAAATCAAGTTAATGGCTACAGAGAGGTTGATGGAATGGGTGATTTACTGTTCAATAATGACTTGTCAATATGGGACAAAGAGCTGCTTTGATCAAGCAAATCACAGCAACAGTTCAGGGTTTGATTGATTTTGCAGCAATTAGTGGTAATGGTGCTAAAACACAAAGAAAAAGACAGATCTGACTGGAAATTGGTCTCCCATGTGCTGTGTGGAGAAGGTCCTGATAGCAGGTGCTGTGCACAGGGCCTCGGGGGGTATTGGCACCTGGAATGCAATGGAGACTGGAACGGCCTGTCATTTAGATCCTTGGGCAACTGCAAGCTAAGTTTGATGATGAATCTATACTAGGAAGAACTGGAAACCAGAATGCAGCAGTCACACACAGTTTAAACTGCGTTCTCTATATTAATGATCATATATGCAGGATTTCCCTTAAACTGAATAATGAGTCTGTGGTCATATGTTCAATTCTTGTCACAAACCTGAATCTCTGCTAGGATCACTTTTTTTTTTTGTCTTTCATTCTTTGCTCTTGGACTTGAGTGTATCTTCCCCCCTTTTGAATTGAAATACTTCACATCTTAGTTCTAAGTTTTGTAACATTGAGTAATACTTTAAAAAAATTTTTTTATTGGGGAAAAGTGTGTTTTTTCAGGACCCATCAGCTCCAAGTCAGTTGTTATTTTCAATCTAGTTGTGGAAGGTGCAGCTCACTGGCCCATGTGGGAATTGAACCGGCGACTTTGATGTTATGAGCACCGTGCTCTAAACAACTGAGCCAACCTGCCGCCCTTGGGCAATATTTACGTTGGATTTTTTTTAAAAGCTGGGGTTCAACCTGAAATAATAAATCTAATTACAGAAATGAATATTTTCACATAATTACCCAAGAAATTTATATTGACATCAAAATGTGAAAAATGAGGGGAGAAAAAGAATATGAGGCTCTCTGAACGCTGGGCAGTAAAAGCATCCCAAGTATAAAAGTAAAAATTGCTTCAGCATTCACTGTGATCAGTTCATGATGTTCATTCAAGGATACTCATTGCCTCAGAATTCACCCCCATGTCTGTGGGGTTAATGTAATTCCTCAAGTGAAAAACCTCCACCAGTGACGCAGGTTTCTAGCGACGTCAACAGTGACTAATACAGTTAAGGAAACATACCCATATGTGTCCGTGAAGAAGTACTATTATTTTAGGAGGCAAAACATTTTGTAGATTAAAAACCTTCAGAATTATAAATTCTAAGCAGAGACTTAAAACAAAACAAAGCAACTGTAGAATCCTGCTGTCCAGAGACCAACACTTCTAACGTGTGTCTTGGAGTTTTGGCCCCTATATTTCTAAACAATTGCCTTGTGCTGCTTTATCCTCTTTTCCAGTTTTAGATATTAGCTTTTAACTCCATACCATGGAAAATAAAGTTCACACAGATACACATTTTCTCAGATCCTCTGAGAATAGGTTCAGTCCTGGCTGAAAAAATAAAAAAAAAGGGGGGGGGGAACAAGAACTGAGGGGAGCTTGTGGCGATAGAGCACAGTGATCTGGATCTGGTTCCGGGGTGCTCGTCCCCACCATTCCCGGCCAACTTCCCATTCCACTCTCATTCGTCCCCTGCCCACTCTCCATCCTCCAGTCTATTTATCGTAACCCTGCCTCCATCCATGCCTAGCATTTACACTGTTA
The DNA here is from genome assembly GCF_036562045.2 of Rhinolophus sinicus. Lineage (NCBI taxonomy): Eukaryota > Metazoa > Chordata > Mammalia > Chiroptera > Rhinolophidae > Rhinolophus > Rhinolophus sinicus. The sequence goes on along the minus strand of NC_133759.1, from coordinate 57,425,470 downwards.
TAACTACTTAAATGTTATTCACAATTGAGCCTGGAAGTGTTTTAGAATTCAGTTTCTATAACTATCTCACCCCTGAACTCACCGGCAAGAGTATCAATTTAGTCTCAGTATTTTCTAACTCATCTTGTATTTGATATGTTTCTTCTTCTTGGACACTTTCTTCTGGAGCCGCCCCTCCCCCATTTATTCAAGAAATATATGTGGGTGCCTACTAGGTGCCAAGCTGTCTTCTAGGCACTGGGTGCACTCAATGCACATGACAGCGTAAATATACCAGAGGAAAACATGAGTGATTATTTTTCAAACCATGGTGTTGGAAAGGTCTTACTAAACTTGGCAATAAGAACAGAGACCATAAAGGAAAAGACTGTTGTATTTAAGCATAGAAACATTGTAAACTTTTATGTTGAAAAAGTTTCATTAAAATATAGAAAAACAACTAGGAAAATTTGCAACACTTGAAAAGAATTTAGTATCCTCAAGATACGAAGAGTGCTTATAAACCAATGAGGAAAATTCCGTGGAGGAATTGAGAAAACAAAACAGACATTTCATAGAAGAGGAACTATACATAGCTAGCTCAAATGTGAAAAGAAACCCAACCTCATAATAATAAAAGAAATGTAAAGGAAAAGCAACATTGTTATTGTTGCTAAAGCTGAAAATGGTTGCTAAAAGTATGTCAGCAAAGGGGGGGGCGGGGGGCTCTCTGTTTAATATTGGTCAGAATGTAAATTGTTATATCATTTTTGAAAAAATAATTTACATAATCCTTATATGAGGTCTGACTATTAAGTTTGCGGACTTGTTGCAACAATGCTGCTACCCTTTTTATTATATCAGAGGGATTATTCATTATGAATTTGTACCAACTGGACAAACAGTTAACCAAGTTTACTATTTGGAAGTGCTGAAAAGGCTGCATGAGAAAGTTAGACCACCTGAACTTTTGGCCACAATTCATGGCTCTTGCGTCACAATGTACCATCTCACACAGTATTGTGGGGGAGTTTTTAGCCAGTAAACAAATATCTGTATTGGAACATCCTCCCTACTCACCTGATCTGGCCCCCAATTACTTCTTTCTTTGCCCAAAGATAAAGGAAATATTGAAAGGAAGACATTTGGATGCCGTTCAGGACATCAAGGATAATATGACGAAAGCTCTGATGGCCATTCCAGAAAAAGAGTTCCAAAATTGCTTTGAAGGGTGGACTAGGTGCTGGCATGGGTGCATAGCTTCCCAAGGGGAGTACTTCGAAGGTAACGAGAGTGATATTCAGCAATGAGATATGTAGCACTTTTTCTAGGATGAGTTCGCAAACTTAATTGTCTGACCTTGTATGTCAAAAAATAAAACATTCAGACCCTCTTATTTAGCAGTTACACTTCTAGGTATTTGTATTAAGAATTATGAAGTATGAAAATGTATGCACACAAATGATCAGCACTGTGGTATTTATAAGGGTGAAATCAGTATCAATTAAAGATTGATGGGGAAAAAGTTGGTACATAAAAGTAATGGAATTCTATCTGGTTGTTGATTAGAAGTGATGATATCAATCCATTTCTATTGGCATGAAAAGATATCTACAATATACGGTGGAGCGAATAGAACAGTTTGTAAGGTATAAGTACAATATGACCCTACTAGTCATATCTAAGTGGGTTTCAGTGAAGTTAAGTGTCTCTAGAATGTAAGTTCCACCAGGACAAGTGCTTTGTGTTCTTCACTAATGTATCCTTCATCCTTCATGCCTAGAACAGCGCCTGGTACTTTGCAACCATGCAATAATGTTTGTCGAATGAACGAATAAAAGATATTTAGAAAGTTCTTCACCAATAATTTACCATGGTGGAGTGCTAGTAATTTTTTCTGTGTCCTGTATATTTTCTGTACCATTTGAGTTGCCTTCAAAATGCTTACTTTATTTTTACCAAAACAGGTAAGATATAAAAAATGTGTGGTGATGTCTACTGCTGGTGAGAATGTGGCAGTGACTGTGTAAACTGGTTCAACTCTTTTGGAAAACCATTTGACATTAAGTATGCAAAAATCACAAAACGTTGTTTCCTTTTGTCTTGTCTGTTAATCCTTTGTGGGAATTCATGCTAAGGAAAACAAATACAAATTATGAAATGACCTATGAATCCAGTAGTGTTCATCTCAGTTTTTATGTTAGGAAAACAAAAGCGAACCTGTATAATATAAAGGCATCTCTAATGGAGGGAAGAGTAAAAGTAAATTATGGTAACTCCATTAGCTGGAACTTCACGTAGCCATTACCAATTCTGAAGCCTCTGGGGCAACATGAATAAAAAGAGGCTGAAAATGCAGGCATGCAGTAATTTAAATTATGTTTAAATAACATGATGATGTTGTTGTATTAAGACTAGAATTCTGGATGCTCTTTTCTTAGAATAGCAGAAGGAACACTGGCTTTAGAGCTACCAACTTTTCTTTTCGAGCATTGCTACATACTGTTACATAATCTTGCTTGATCACGTTCCCTAACCTCTTTGTGCCTCAGTTTTCTTATCTACAAAATGGGCTAATAGTACTACCTCCTAGTAATAACAGGATTAAAATGAGATGATTGTCGTGCATGGTCTCAGCTCCCGCTCCCCGCACAAGAATACAGGATATGGTGACGCCAAAAAGGAACAACAACAGAGCCATAGACAGGGGAGTCATACCACGATATTCTTGATGGCTGCCAGTAGAGACACAAAAGCAAACATCCTCCAGTACCCAAAGGAGGGGTCTTCCTGCACCCCAGTCTGGCTAGCAGGGGAGACACAGGAAGTAGGATCTACAGGATCCCGCAATCCGCCATCCGCTTGCTATCCGCACTTGCTAGACTCAATCCGCGCGGCTTCTCTGCCAACCAACCAACCCCCTAGCCAAGCCATGGCAGTTATATTAGAGACTAATGGCTAATGGGTAACAGCTGATGGCCATCTACTACCGGAGCCAGCACCTTTCCACGTAAGGCCGAGAGCCTGGAAACTGCACACTGGGACTCTGTCCCCACAATGACACACGTAAAAGGCCAGGCAAAGAATTAAGGACTTGACAAATTGTGATAGTTGTTTTTTATTGTTGTTATTATATTTTCAAAATCTTCAAAGACTGTCAGCTCCTATCAATTACAAACGGAGTGAAAAGTAAAACAGCTAAAAAGAGGAAGGAAGAAGTTCACGAAGTCGAACTTCGGGGTTGGGCTTCAGACACTGAGACCCGCGAAGCCCAGCGCGAGGGAAGCTCCCAGCCCGCCGAGCGTTCCCGGACACGTCCAGGAGGGGTCGCTGCCGGTGGAGGTGGATCCCGGACCGGAAGCCGGGCGGGAGGCTGCGGGGCGCGCTCGCCGACTCCTCCCGCTTCCGCCGCCGTCGCCGTGGCTCCGCGCTGAGTTGCCGTCTGCTCTGAGCCGCGTCCGCCGCCGCCGAGATGCCCCTGGAGAACTTGGAGGAGGAGGGTCTGCCCAAGAACCCCGACCTGCGCATCGCGCAGCTGCGCTTCCTGCTCAGCCTGCCCGAGCACCGCGGGGACGCGGCCGTGCGCGACGAGCTGATGGCGGCCGTCCGCGATAACAGTGAGCCCGCGCGAGCGCCGAGTCAGCGGCCTAGGCCTGGGCTGGCCCCGCGCCCCGGAGCCCGCGGGGATTTCCCCCGACGGGGCTCCGCACCCCGGGGCGTCCCCCTCCTGGGGTCCCCGAGGCCAGGCCTGGCTTCTCACACCCTCAGGACCTTCCTCTTGTTGGGGGAGCCTTCGGGGACCGCCGGCCTTGCTCGCAAAGGGGTCTGCATCGGTGTGGGCGCTTCCCCTCGGAGAGCAGCTTGGGGGGAGTCCTGAGGTCGTTAGCCCCGTGCTTCGCACAGAACAAAGACTTACTGTCATTAGCGAGCGGAGCTGGGCTGGAGGTAGTCCCGCAGGAGAGTCACGCTGTCCGTGTGTAGGACCCGGGTCGCTTCCCTAAGTCCTTCTAGCAATCTGTGGCTCTGAGCTGTATATGCTTGAACATACGTGTCTGAGTGTGTGAATAAACAAGCTTACCCTTTACGTTGCTTGAAAACTCTTGGAACAGAAGCCATCAAGAGGCAAACCGAGCCCCACTAGAGGTTGGCAGTGCCAGGATCGGCCCCGATGCAAACCTGCCAGCAGCAAACACTTACGTTTTGTCAAGCCCTTTACCAGGCGCTATCCCATTTCTTCCTGGTAGTGAGTAGGAGGCTGGTGGATGACCTAACCGTGTGTGTGTGTGTGTGTGTGTGTGTGTGTGTAAGAAGTGGGTGGACACTGACTCTAGGGTACGAGGGGTCCCTTGCTATTAAGTCACATCTCTATTTTTGGCTCTCAGACATGGCTCCTTATTATGAAGCCTTGTGCAAATCCCTGGACTGGCAGATGGACATGGACCTGCTTAATAAAATGAAGAAGGCAAATGAAGAAGAGTTGAAACGTTTGGACGAGATGCTGGAAGATGCAGAAAAGAATCTTGGAGAGAGCGAAATCCGCGATGCTATGATGACGAAGGCAGAGTACCTCTGCCGGATAGGTGACAAGGTGAGTAGAGATGGTTTCCCCGCTCTGGATAGTCTAGAATGGGCACTATTCTAAGTTGGTAATGTCTTTAAAATCAGCTTCCTTTAAAAAAAAATTCAAATGTAATGTGCCTACCTGAACTAGTGAATCAGTGCAAAAAATTAATAAAGAGAAAGGTAATAGTCTTCTTGCTACACCCTATCTATCATCTGCCCCACACACAGCAACCAGGTGTGTATTCTTCCCCATCTCTCTTTCTACCAATAAAAACAAGTGCACAAGCAGAAATTTTTGTTTACTGCTTTTACAAAATTGGGATCATTCTCAGTAGTTCACTTTTCTCACTTATCTTGGTTGGGAAGCATCGTTTCTGGTGTCTTTTTAAAAGTATTCTTTACACAAGTAATAATCTTATAAAAAACTAAAGCATTATATAGTTAATATTAAAGTTCTGTTTGATCTTTCTTTATTCCCTACCTCCTCAAAGGTAACCTTTTGAGTTCTTTTATTGTACATTTACGGGCATCTAAATGTACCTGTAGAAATTAGGTAGTATTGTGTTTAAATATTTTTTTTTAAATCAATGGGCGATAGTATATTCATATCCCGTTTATGAAGCTAATAGCCTTGTAGGGCTGTGCCATAGTTTACTTAGCTATTAAGCCATTGATGGACATATATGTTATTTTCAGCTATTTTTGCTATTACAAGCTGCTGCTGTAAAAACATGCTTGTATATGCTTTCTTGAGTATATATGCTAATATTTCTCTAGGGTATATTTTGTAAATTGAAACTGCTGGGACAAGGAATGATTTTTCTCTTAATATGTGTGGTCAGTTCTTCCACATAGCAGCCAACCTAATTAATACTCCACTATCAGTGCAGAGAGGGATACCCAACAGTATTGGATCTTTAAAGTTTTTAAATGTAGTAGTTGTGTAATAGTGGTTAAGACGATGGGCTTTGAATATCCTTTATTTTAAGCACTGTACCCTAAAGTATTTCCATGACAGATGACATAGTGTTAATATAAAAAAAATAAAATGTTCTGGGCTCTTGGATCAGATTGCCTAGTTTCTGTTTCCGGTTTCAGTAATTATGATTTACTGGCCCCTCAGTTTCCTCATCTGTAAAATAGGGATAATGATAGTTCCTACATAATGAGAATTAAAAATAAAGGCAAAGAGCTTAGACTAATACGTGGCACAAAGTGCTTAAATGTTAAATGATAGGCACTATTATTATTTAATTTAAATTTAAAACATGTTTTCTTCTTCTGATTATAAATCTAAGATTTGGTCATTGTAAAACTTTGGAAAATACAGAACATTTTAAAAATACCTAATAGTGTGTGTGGTTTTCTAGGTTGTGTGTATGTTTGATTTGATTTGATTTTAAAGAGGATACATTATTACATATGAATGAGAAACTTAACGCTTTTGATTCAGACCTTGAGGAATTTCAACAAGAACATGCTTGAATCAATATCAGGGGGTTGTAAATGAGTGATGTTCTAACATTCTGTTTATCAAAAAGCATTATTCTAAAAAGAACAGCTTCTATTTCTCCCGTTTACTCTTATTTACAATTACTAAATAATAGACTTAATGGATTTTTATTCACTGTGTTACCACTGATTATAGTTATTATTCTTTTACGGTGCCCAGTTTGTTACAGATTTATTCATGGAAGCTCCTTCAAGAAGCCTTCTTTGTACTTTTGACGTTGGTCTTCCTTATTTTTCTCATGCAGCAAGATGTCACAGGCTCCCCTGTTATTTTCACTCTCCAAACCTGGAATCATCTATTTTTCCTAGGATCCCTGGTTTCTTTTAGTGGGGGTATTTAAAAACCAAGATCTGAGTGCTAGGTGTACCCGTTACTGTCTTGCAAGTTCCTTTTACAAATTTATAATTACATAAAACTAAGATAAAGGCAAAGAGCTTTAAGTCAGACACATACTAGAAATTACCAAATATAGACATGATTTTATCCATGTTCATGTTTTAAAGCAATAGAAACATTTTATTCCACAATGCTGATCATTTGCAATAAAGTAATTTTAAAGTAATATAATTGTTAAAGAGAAAAAATATTGAAACAACTGTGAATAAATTGTGAGTGTTTTTCTTATATTGTTTTCTAGAATACAAGTATATGCTTAGGCACATCTGATCTATTTTTTATACTTTATGCAAGTGGAGAGAATAGTATAATGAAGCCCAGCTTCAGCAATTATCAGTGCATGGCCATCTTGTTTTCTCTCTGCCCCTGCTTATACCCCCAATCCCTTAAGAGAATCCCAGACGGCTGATAGCTTTTGCAACTTGTCATCTGTTCTCACCTGTTGTTGCCTTGGTTCTCTTGACAGGAGGGTGCTCTGACAGCCTTTCGCAAGACTTATGACAAAACTGTGGCCTTGGGTCACCGGCTAGATATTGTGTTCTATCTCCTCAGGATTGGCTTATTTTATATGGATAATGATCTGATCACTCGAAACACAGAGAAGGCCAAAAGGTACTTGTTAACAGTGCGGATCTAGTGCCTCTAAATTATTATGCTATCAATAAGAAATTGATGTAAGAAATTTGCCAATTTTTCTTTGTTTACTATTTTCTTAGTAAATTTGGACAAATAATTGGTATACCAATTTAGTAAAATATTTTTGTAAATAATCCTTTTGGTTCAAGTTGTTAAAAGTTGTTTTATCTTTAGAAATAACACAAAACTTGTAAAAAGTGGCATTGTCTATATCCAGATTATGACTTTATACTGTTTTTTACTTTATAGCTTAATAGAGGAAGGAGGAGACTGGGACAGGAGAAACCGCCTAAAAGTATATCAAGGTCTTTATTGTGTGGCTATTCGTGATTTCAAACAGGCAGCAGAACTCTTCCTTGACACTGTTTCAACATTTACATCCTATGAGCTCATGGATTATAAAACCTTCGTGACATACACTGTATATGTCAGCATGATCGCCTTAGAAAGACCAGATCTCAGGGAAAAGGTAACGACTGAGATTTAATACTCATACTTAAGGTTACTTCATGCTTTTCTAACTTAAATACACAAAAATCATTAAAGCAAGACATTTGTTTTTTAAAAAACGTCCCTAGGTTATTAAAGGAGCAGAGATTCTTGAAGTGTTGCACAGTCTTCCAGCAGTTCGGCAGTATCTGTTTTCACTCTATGAATGTCGTTACTCAGCTTTCTTCCAGTCATTAGGTAAGGATAGAATGGCTCATTCTGAATTTCTGTCTTGTTCCTGATCCTGTTTGCAGATAACCTAAGATGATTTTTCACATATATGAAAAATACAGTGTGTGATAGCTATATGTCCGTGATCAGTATGGCTAACTTTTGCCCATTTTTGTTTGGGGGGGGTTAGCAGACTGACCTGTTTTTATACAACCCAGGGGGTAAGGTTAATGCTTACATTTTAAAAGAGTTGTAAAGAAAAAAAATGTGACAGCTGTGTGGCTCTCAGTGACTAAAGGTATTTAGTGCCTGGCCCTTTGCTGAGAAGTTTGCCAGACCCCCTAATTAGAGTCTTAGGGGTGAGCAAATGGTCCTAAGTATTGACTCGTATCAGGAAAGATGTGAGGGAATCCTGAATCTCCTCGTGGGTTTATGGTAACTGAACCTCAGATTCAACAATGGATTGTTCTTGATGCAGTAGCTGTTTTTGCTGATTTGCAAATCATTTTCAAGGGCTGTAGGTTGAGAAAATAATCAGTCGAAAATACTTGTGGTGTTCTCCAAAGCTAGTTTACAGTGATCCCACCTACACAGATGTGCTTGTTTTCCCTCTTGTCCCGTTTCTTCCTGGCCATTTGGCTTCCTGCTGATGAGCAGGCATCACTAAGATGATAAAAGAATTAACTTGCATCAAATCAACCCAGGGATTGTTTTTCCTAAAACTTAACGAACTCGGCTTTGATATATTCTCTTGTTAATGCTGCAAATTTCAGAAAGTATTTGGTTAAATAAGTAGGTAGTGTTCATGAAAATTGGGGAGTGTGATTTCAAATGATGATCTTCCTAGTTTTGGAGTTGGTTTTGGCGCAGTGTTTATGGGGTGCTTTCTCCATGCATGCAGTTAGGCTGCTCCATGAGGATTCATACCTCTTACTTACCTCCTGTAACATGGGACCGGGCTCTCCAGGCATGCGGACTGCCTGCTTGACCTTGTCCTGGTGTGTTTGCACACAAGGCTGTGTTGCAGAACTGCTCTTCTCCTTTCTCGTGCTTGTAGATGGAGCTCCTGGTCATTGCTCTGCGCAGATGGGGGGCATCTTGTTTTTGTTGCTGTTCTTCAGTCAGAACAAATCCCTTCTCTGCATTCCTGGAGCCTCTTCCCCTCTTTTTACTGAGATATAAATCACATACCACAAAATTCACCATTTTAAAGTACATTTCAGTGGTTTTAGTGTCTTGATAAGGTTGTGCAGCCATCACCACTAATTCAAATATATTCATCACCCCAAAAGGACATCTGTACCCATAGCGGTGACTTCCCATTCTTTCCCCTAGCCCCTGCGACCACTAATTTTTATACAGCTATGGATTTGCTTATTCTGGACATTCGTATAAATGGAGTCAGACAGTATGTGGCCTTTTGTGCCTGGCGTCTCTCACTAGCATCATGCTTTATGGACCGTCTGTGTTGCAGTCTGTATTATATCAGTGTTTCATTTAGTTTTATGGCCGAGGGATACTCCACTGTATGGACTTACCACATTTATTTATCCATTCATTAGTTGGTGGACATTTGGGTTGTCTCCAGTTTTTAGCTGTTAGAAATAATGCTGTAATGAACATTCATATACAAGTTTTTGTGTGAACATGTTTTCATTTCTCTTGAGTATATACCTAGGAGGGGGATCACTGGGTCATATGGTAGCTCTTTGATTAGCTTTTTGAGGAACTGCCAGACTTTTCCAAAGCAGCTACACCATTTACATTCCCACCAGCAATGTGTGAGTGTTCTGATTTCCCCACATCTAATACTTGTGATTGTGTGTCTTTTTAATTATAGGCGTGAAGTAGTATTTTGTGGATGTGATTTGCATTTCTCTGACGGCTAATGATGTTGAGCATCTTTTCATGCACTTATTGGCCATTTACCCCATTTCTAAAACTTAATACATTGTTTTGTGATTTTTTTTTCCTTAGACTTTCTCTCTTCCGATAACTAGAATTATTAGGAGCAGAATTTATGCTTTTTTTAATCTTTGTAGTGACCCCCGATACCAGCTCAGAGTCTGGTACATTATTGAGTACTCTGTGTAAATGTCTATTGCATTAATTAAATCAGTAATTTAAGAGAAGCATGAGGGGAAATGCTATCCCAGTGTAATGAAATTGGCTTTTGGAAACCTATGAATGGTGAAAGTATTAACGAGCTCTCTCCGTCCCCTTCCCTACTAGCAACGTTTTATTTCAACACTTTCAGATGAAACTTTTTATCTTTACCAATTTTATACATTTCCCAGATATTTTAAATTAAGAAGACAGGCTAGTCAAATTTTCTTTTGGTGACAGTCATCATTATTTTCATTTATTAACAAAGTTATCCTTTATTCTCTGCTTTGGTATAGTGAGACAGGTAGGGCTTATTTGCTTTTGTAAGACTGTTTGGTTCTCCAAATATTCATAGACTATGTGCTTTAAAATATTTCATATGAAAAAAGAAATAGCATCATTTTCTAGATAGTACCTGATTGTTTTTGAAAATTAAGAATAAACCGAGAGAGTGGAAGGTATTGTGTCCCATCCTATCCCGAAATCCATACACACACATTCACTCACACACACAATTCTTCCAGAGATACACATTTTAAGATTTTGTCGTATATCCTTCCAGGCCTTTTATTCATTGATATGTACTTTAAGAAACAAAAACCACACACAAAAAACCAAGGTTATATGGACACATGGAAAAATTTCAGACGGTATCATGTATAGAAGAAAAAGGCTTTCTCTAATCTGTTATCCTTTCTCCAGAGGCAACAGCTGTTAGCAAGTTTCAGTGTATCCGCCAGAGGCATTTGTATGTAGAGATACAGGCATAAAATACCTTTAAACATGTGGATGGATTTTACATGCTGTTTTCTAAGTACCTTTTTTTCCCTTCCACAGTATAATGTTTGTATCTTTTCATGTCGTTATACAAATAGCTGGTCGTTGAGTCTGTAACTATTGTTAAGTGGCTGTCGTGTATCAAGCACTGAGTACATATGAAGTGACAAATTGACACTTGTTGGAGCTTCCAGTTATCTTTTTTTAAGGACCTCCTAGTATTTCATTCAATTAGATGTGCCTTTTTCCTTTACTGATAAAAAATGTGTTTGGTGTTTATTATAAGCAACCTTGTTTTGAACACTTTTTTACAAGGCATATTTTCCACTTCCACTTGTTATTTTCTTAGGGAAAAAACAGAAACAAAAAAAAATTTTGGATAGGGTAAATACATTGCATCTTGATCATTGATTGTTGCCCTCCAGAAATATTGTGCCAATTTATTAGGTTGGTGCAAAAGTAATTACGGTTTTTGCAATTGTTTTTAACCTTTTAAACCGCAATTACTTTTGCACCAACCTAATACATTTACACAATTTCTATTTTACTCACTTAACATCATTTGAGAGTCTGTCCTCTTCCCCTCATACCCAGCCAGTTTGAGAAGAGAAAAGTAATTTTATTGATGTTTTGTGGGGTTCTTTTTTGTTTTTTTGTTTTTTTTGGCCAAGGATGGTTTGTTAAGGTGGCACATAAAAGAAGGAAGAAGATATTTTATGTTGGGCTTGTGGATGTGAGCCGTCCTGACCAGCAAACATTTTTCTTACCATCCTGTTCCATAGGTTTTCTTTGCCGTGTTTTTGTCCCCGTTTAATTGTTGTATAAATGACATGTAACTATAAGTTTAGGTGTATAACAGTGATTGGATAGTTGTGCATTTCTTTTATTAGCAGTGAGAATGAGCCTCATCTCCTGTTCGGGGCCGTTGATGTGTGTGTCCTCGTCTGCTCTGATGTTGACCAGCCTTTGCTTGTGGCTCCAGCTTTATGGCCTCATCCTGTGTTAGACGTCTCAGTGCTGACCGCCCCAGACTTGCCCATTGCTCTTTTCTCTATCTTCATTCTGTCATCAAATACATCTGGATGGTAATGATCCCCAAATTCATGTCTCCAGGCTCAGGCTTCCCACTGAGCACCAGACCCATGCCAAACGCCTCCTGGATAGCTTTACTCGGATGTCTCATGGGTGAATCCACTAAAACTCTGCCAAAGTATAATGCTGGAATTTCAAACCCATCCCATCCCCCTGAGCGCACCTCCAAAAACGAAACAAAAATTCTGCTTCTCCAGGGATCCCAGTCTCGTTCAAGCTAGCAATATGTCTATTCTTGACTCTTCTCGCTCTCCTTCCAAATCCCTGTAGCTGTCTCCCTGCTACATCCTGAATCTGTCCTCCTTTCTGTTCTTGGGCGTAGCCAGGTCTTCCTGCCGTGGGACCTTTGCGTCATTCGCCCGCTGTGCGCCTCCTGCTCTCTGCCCAGCGGCTCCTCAGAAAGGTCTCCCTTCCGCCCCCGTCAGGCCCAGGGCGGCCTTCTAGTCACACTCTGTCCCGCAGGTCACTCCTTTTCTTCACAGACCTTGGCAGTCGCCGAGAGTCTCTTGTTCATTTGTTGATCTCTGCTCTTTGGAAACCTAGTTTCTGTGGGAGCACGGTCCTTGTGTTTTGGTTTACTGCCATCGCCTCAGTATTTAGAGCCTGATACAAGTAGTTATTCAGTAAAATAATTGTGTGATTGCTCATTTTACTGTTCAGTTAATCTTTTTTTAATTGACTTATAAGAGCTCTTCATAGACCAAGGCTATTCATTCCTATCATGTTATAAATATGTCCTCCAGTTTCTCTCTTTATCTGAAAGGGAGAGTCTTATAATTTGTCACCTTGTTCATTGCAGCTATTGTGGAACAGGAAATGAAGAAGGACTGGCTTTTTGCTCCTCACTATCGGTACTATGTGAGAGAGATGAGAATCCACGCGTACAGCCAGCTGCTGGAATCCTACAGGTCACTAACCCTTGGCTATATGGCGGAAGCCTTTGGTGTCGGTGTGGAATTCATTGATCAGTAAGTTTAAACAAGTTACCTTTCTCCCTGTTTGCATTGCTTCCCTCAATTATGAAAAAAGTTAAGAATTTTTCTCTGAATATTATCAAAACACTTCTATTATCTCTGCCTCCATGTTGTGCCCCTTCTGTTACAGATGGGGAAACTGAGTTGGAGAGAGGTTAAGTGATTTTGCAAAAGTTTATTAGACCAGTTGTTATCAAAGTAGCCTTCTGCTTCTTTCTGGACCACATTGCTGCTAAGCGTAGTGACTCTTGGATCTCTATCTCACATTTCATGTGAGGTCACATTTCCTCTGATGATGCCTTTCAGTTTTAGGGTGCTGCTACGATTCTGGGCAGAGTGGTTAAGACGGGGCTCGTAGCCCTTGCGTGAATGACTCATCAAGTACTTACTTACTCAGCCATTACACTGTGGTTGGCGTTGCGTTAGATCCCCATCTTTGTGGACCTTCATTCTAGTTTTAGAGGAGAGACGGCGAGTAAGCAAATAAGTACATAAGGTAATTTCAGACAAAAGTGAGTCTCCAGAGACAATGAAATGGACTGGAAAGATGTGTGTGGCTGCAGCATCGGGGCGGCCGTGGAGTCACCAGGCCTGTGCGTGGGGCCTGCTGGGCCATGCTGCGGACCTCCGCCTTTATGTCGATGCTGGGGGAGCCAGTGGAGGACTTAAAGGGGTGGGGAGGAATGGTCATGATTTCATGCTGTGTCTCCCACAGACCCAGAGAATGGGGAGAAGACGTTGACAGTGGCTTGGACGAAGGTAGTGGAGTAGTTGAGAGCAGTGGAAGTTCAGACTGTGTGCTGTCCGTTTGGTATCAAGAGCAGTGGTTCCCAAACACAGGTCTTTTACATGTTCACGATGTAGTTTTCATTGGCCCACAATGAAAAAAAAGTGATTTATTGGCTAAAATAATATTAAGTGAAGCGGCATTTCATTTTAATAAGACCATTCTCTTTCTTTTTAGTGGTGGTTTTTCCTAATTTATTATGAAAAATTTCAAACATGCAAAAAATTATAAAGAATTAATACTGTGAATTCCCATATATCCTTGATTCTCCAATTAATGTTATATTTGCTTTAATCACATATCTGTTCATAGATTTTAACTACTTCAAAGTAGACTTCAGATGCCAGTTCATTTTATCCCTAAACACTTTAGCTTGCATATCAGTATTTATTTATGGGTTGCTTTGTTTTGAGGTAATATTTACACTCAGTGGAATGCACGGATCTTAGTGTAACTCATACTCCCCTATGGAGCCATCACCGGAAATTCCCTCATTCTCTTCCTTTGAAACAAATAAGTGATAGTAATTTTTCGGTGTTTTAAAAATTATCCTTACCCGAGTGAAGGCTGGTATCCTTCGGTTGGTTTTGTTTCATTTCTGAATTAACTCGTCTGAGATTCAAGTCTGGTCAGCACTGCCTGAGCGAGTTGTTTGCTAGGATCAGGGGTGGCCATGATGAAGGTGGTTTTCGTGACTCAGTGGAAGGACTGAGCAAGTACATGAAAAAGGGGCATTGGCTTGTCTTGTTCTAGCTCTGCCTCTACAAAGCCGTGTGGCTGTGGTCAGGCTCCCTCCCTTGCTCAGTTTCTTACCTGTAATGTGGAGGTGCTGCAGCCTTCGGTGACTGGGGGCAGCGGCGGCACGGATGAAATGGTGGCGTCACACTCAGCAGCCATCTAGACGCCCGCAGTGTTCTGTAGTCATTACAGTGACGTTAGAATTCAGGGCAGGTGGTACGTTGCAAGGTAGGTGGTATTTTGAGTTGTTTAGTTTTTTCTTCATTTTCTAAGATCAGCTCTAGAGACAAAGCTTGTACCACTCAGCTCTAATTGTTGTTACCTACGGAGGCCTTGTTTTAAATTTCCGTAACTGATTCAGGTTTTCATGTATTCTTTCCCCCGCCCCCTTACAGACTTATTTTAGGTGAAAGCCTTTTTAAAAGATGGGCTGATTTAGTACTTTTGAACAATAACTCTACCTCGCTCTTCTGCTGCTGCTTCTTTAGCCTCAGGATGATACTGTTGGAGAAAGGGAAGGGGCCATTAGCTGAGTAAACGCTTCCACTGCCATGTTTAAGGTTAGAAATATTCAGGGGCTGTGTTCCACAGTTTTCTTTGTAGGTCTTTTGTTTGAAACTTGGGATGCAAATCTGACCAAAAAAAGTACAACTGGACATGTACTGAGGGCGTGGAGCAACACAGAGGTGGGAAGACGAGGGGACAGGTTTGATTAGCACAGAGGGAAATAAATGACAATAAAGGTAGTTTGGACCTAAAGTGAGGAATGGGACCAGAAAGGAGGCTGCGCCCAGATTACTCTTGGCACACATAGTTCAGAGCGAGCGTAACTGGGAGGCCGAGGATTTGATCAGTGTCTGAGAAATGGACGCATCCACAGATGGCTCCTTGTGGGCATTTAGACTGGATGTCATTGCATATTTAGGATTTGTATAGGCAGTGATGGAAAAGAGAGCTTTCCAGATGGAAGAAGCAGCACAAATAAATGTAGGAATGTGTTTGAGAAGCCAGTACCTAGTTGTGCTGGATGGAGCGTGTGGTCCTATGTACGGGGAGTGCACTGAGGTAAGCAAGCCCAGAAGGATACCAGGTTGGACCTAAAGCAGTGTCTTCATGCCAGACTGAAGAGTTTCAGACGTGTTTGGAGTCTCTTCTGGGTCTGTCTTTCCTCCTGCTTCCACTAGTCTGGTGATAATAGGAATGGAAAGCAGCAGCCGAATTGTCAGCAGGTCCACAGCTCAGCAGAGGCCATCTTCAGTCAGAATTTGCTAGTAAGTCAAGGGCAGTGTATTTCTTTATCTTCCTGCCTGGTACCTTGTTCCTAAAGCAGAACATCAAGATTCTTCTTTAGAGGTTTTCCTTCCTGTTCTATCGATTTGGGAGCAACTAAGAAGGCTGGTGATGATTCAACTTGATTGTACAATTTGTGCTGTATACTTCAGTCTCAGAATAAGAGTTGCAAATGGGTTTAGCGGCCAAGGTCTAGAGGTGCAACTGTTTACTTGGAAAATGAATATAAGTGAGTTTAGAAACACTGCTGATCTTTTTAATTTTTAGGTTTTGTCTAAAACCACTCAGTTACATGACTCAAAAAACTAACAGTTGAAAGAAGGAATGGATCAAATATCTTTGCTATTGAGATAATAGAAATAAAGCGTGCTATAGAAGCACGTACAGTTCTTGCTAGTTTAGGATAACCTCCAGCTTAGAATCTTCAATAGTATAACTTAATTCAAGGCAGTAGTGGGTCTTTCACCACTGACTGACCAGTGGCAACTAATTATGATACTTGATCACTTCTTTCAAAGCACACTCTACACACTTTTTTCCTCTAATTAAAACGCTTGTTCTTCAATGAGTATGAGACACGGTGTTTGCCTCAGACCTTCCTAACTGGTGCATTAAACTTTGTTCTTCCCAGTATAGTAGCATTTCAGAGTAGCTTTAATCTGCAGTTTCAGTGAGTGAAGTTGATCTTTTTTATGTATATCCTTCACCCATGTTCTAATGAGTCATTAGTCTGATTTGTAGTATTTTCTAATTTATACTGCAGACCTCTTTTATCCACACTGTCTATTGGTTTTGATGGTATTTTCCTATGTAGAAATTCTCTTTACATAAGAAATCTTACGTGATTTCCTAGGCACCCTCAACGCCATTTAGTAAGCCAACCTTTCCCCATTAATTTGCAATGGCATTTTTGTTAGAAATTCAATTCTTAAGATTTAGAGTTCCTTTTCCGTTCATGTTTATGTGCTTGGATTGAGATGTCTTAGTGTAAACAGAGAGTAATGTGTTCCATAGTTTTTATTGGAAATCTCGTTTTTCTTGATTAGGAGGGCTCACTACATGAAACCTCAGTTTAACACAGTCCTAATGCAAACGGGTCTGTATTTTAAAGGACTCATCTTACCATTTGTTCTCTGTAGTAGCATTATGCAGCTGTCTTCGTAGAGCTCTTGTACATTCCTAAGCATTTACTTTTCTTTTCCCCATGTTACATGGTGGTGGACTATCTTTGGAGAGTCTCTCTCCTGGTGCTGGTTTTTGAGGTACGAGTATATGTGACCATGTTTAAATAGTTGTCTCAATGAGGTTTCGGTCATAACCGGATATGGACACTCAAAGTACCTTTCGCAGTCACAGCAGATTACGTATCATCTTTGCATGCGCGGTCCTACTTTATTAGTACGTTATTCTTTTTTCCTGAGATTTTGAAAATCCTGAGAGTTACCTGCTCCTTAAAAGTTAAGTTGAAGGAAACTAGGCAGTTTAATCAGGTTGGTCCCCACCCCCCTCAAAAAATCTCGTTTCCTTATATTTATTGTTTTTCTAACTTAGTTTTTTTCTCTGAGCACTTCCATAGCTCCAGAGACTTGCTGTGATGGTTTCATCCTGTGACATCTATGCCCCATCTGAGTATGAACTTCTAGGGTCACGTGGGTTTGGGCAGATGACTTCATGTTTGGGGGTAATCCTGTAACACAGCAGAGGAGGTCTTCTCTACGCTCATATTCAGTAGCTAAGGAGGGAGAGAAACTAAATGTTCCCTTGAAAGACAATTGAATCATGTATTTAGTGTACTTTATACTTTTCTAAGATTTCTCTATAAGGCTAATGCTGAAGGCTTTTCTTTTTTTCTCTCAATTAGGGAACTCTCCAGATTTATTGCTGCTGGGAGACTACACTGCAAAATAGATAAAGTGAATGAAATAGTGGAAACCAACAGGTACTTTTAAGTTTGTGTATCATTTGTAATACTTCCCCGAATAAGGGGCATTCTTAAGTGCCTGCTTTTAAAAGTAGGTCAACTATTGTTACGAGTAATGTGACTGGTAAATAATTCATTTTTTTTCTTGAATTTATTTATAGACCTGATAGCAAGAACTGGCAGTACCAAGAAACTATCAAGAAAGGAGATCTGCTACTAAACAGAGTTCAGAAACTTTCCAGAGTAATTAATATGTAAAACCATGTAAACAAAGGAATTCCTTTAGAGAGAATTATTTGGAATTTTTATAGCTTACTTTACTATGTGCCCAGTTCAACTCTATAAAATAAATACTGCATTGTTTCTTTCAGTTTACTTTTTTTCTTAAACATATCTACATTAAGGATGGGATCCAGTAATGTTAAATAATGTCACTTTTATGTTATGTGAGTATCTCCAGTTTATGGAGTAATGGTTAAAATCAGAGGACATAGTACCTGAGTTCAAATCCTGCCTGCCTCAGCAGTAAAATAGGGATAATAATACAAGCCCATCATTTCTTACCTTTAAGTGTCCTGAATTTTAGAAAGAAGAGTAGTACACGCTATACATATAGTAGGTCAAGATTAAACACGCTGTCCCTCACTGAGTGATATAAGATAGGACATATATGTATCATAAGCTTCCCCTCAGAAACAGGTAATCAAAGAAGACAGGAAGTTATTCCTTTTTAGGAGACTGCCATGCCCTGGATTCTAGAATCTGCCAAGGCTGGTCTCAGTAAACATAGGTGTAAAAACCTATGTAGATATTGGCAAAGGGAATCTTTGTTTTCCCCCCACAAACAGAACCATAGTAATAGCGGTGAGGAAAACAGAGTTGTTCCTTGTTTTTCTCCCAATTATAATATAAACTCAGCGAGTCAGATGGGGTAAGTGCATGAAGAAAGAAACATAAAACCTGATAAAGGAGATAGAGTGAAATAGGGCATGAAGGGCTCTCTTCTATGGGGTGTCACAGAAGGCCTCTCTGGTAAGGTGACATTTAAATAAAAAGGGGAGAGAGACTGCAAATATCTAGGGGAAGAAAGAGATGGAAAGTCTCTGGAGGTTTTAAGCAGACTAATGGCCTGATCTGACTTACCTTTAAAGTGTCACTTTGGCACTCAGCTGGATGGGACAACAGATAACGGTGACGTGGACTATAGAGGCAGCCGGATTTGTTACAAGATTAGAAGTGGGGAGAGGATGGGAAAATGAGTCAAGGAGGATCCTCGGCGTTTTGATGGTGACCGTGAGAAGAGCAGTTTAGGTACAGGTAAGTTAAAAAGAGAATGGGAAGTGACATTTTATTGTAAAAGGAAGGGCACAGAGTATGAGGCATTTTGCTTTAAGAGAGCATGTTTATATGCTGATGGGAATGGTTCATTAACATATCAGAGGAGAAAACATGACCTCGAATGAAAATAATTTGATACAATTCAACATTCATTTACGATAACTTGAGTAAACTAGAAATAATAGGTTGGGAAATCCTGCCCTATCACAAAGGAATATACTTAACGGCAAAGTATTAGAAGCATTACCTTAAGAGTCAAGACAGTGGCTGTCACCAGGATTGTACTGAAAGAGGGGCCCTTGGTTATATGCCAAGGAAAGGAATGTGACCAGAGCTGTACTCGTGCAGGCTCTGTATGGTGGACGGGAGGCTATTAAAATGCTGGATGTGCATACAGCATTGAGAATATCCACTTGCGGGTATCTAAAAGTGCTTCTTTATAAAACCTTATTAACAATGATCACTAATTTGTTGTACAAATTGTGAATATAAGTATCCTTCAAACCCACGATCCTTAGAATCCGTTGCAATGTTAAACATACAGTCATTGCAAACTTACTGTGTTCCTATTTAAAAATTAGTAGAATTCTGTTTTAGCAAATTGACTTCACTGCAGTTCATGCTAGTAGGATTAAAATGTCAGTTTCTTGAAATAACCCTTTCCCCAACTCCCACCTGTAAAACCACTTGGATTGATCATAGAACACCTATGGCTTTTAAATCAAGGTCGAGACTTACTCCTGCTCTAGAGGATCGGGAAGTCTCAAAGCACTTCTCCCTTGCTTAAAAGGCACTTGATTTTATTCTTTTACCATTTTAGCCCAAATACATAAAATTAGTGGGAATGAGAGGGAAGCGATGCTAAAAGAAACAAATGCTGTCCATTCCCAGTGCAAGATGGGGAAACCGAAAACTCCAAGACTGCTGATAAAAGTCAAGTAGAAGAACTTTATGATGAAGTAAAGAACACAATTTTGAGGAGAGGGAGTCAATTTTTTCCTCTTTTTCTGAAAATATATGCTCATTGCAAAAGAAATTCAGTCATCCAAAGTGGAATTGCCATGAAATTCTATACTGCAGTAGAATTCTAATAGTAGATAGCTACTGTTAACGATTTGATGAATAGGCCCCATATTTAGTCCTATGCACGTTACTTTTAATACAAAATTTGAGTCTTTGTTACGTACTGTTAAAAAGTTATTCTATGTAATTACAAATCCCAGTGGAACACTGTTAAGTCTCAAAGTTATCAGTTTTTGGAGGTAAAAATAAAATTGGAATCCAATAAATCTATTTTTAAATGAGGCCATTATCGTATTGGAGAATTAGCACTGGACCCTGAAACTAGAAACATCAAATTCTAGTCCCAGCTGCCCTGACACCAGCCGTCTGATGTTGGGAAAAACTACTTTCTTCATCTCTCAGAGCCTATTTCCTCATCTGTAAAGTAGAAAAGCTGGCTGTTATGAGGTTCATTTACGTGAAAACACAACCTGTAAAGCAGTAGTATACCAAGATGTATTTCTTAGTACAGTAACATGAGTGTTAGCAGAAAGCTCCTGCCACATAGGGTGCCAAAATTGGGCCACCTAAGCCAAGTTTTATAGGATAAACAAAAAGTTTTAGAATATTTTTGTATTTTATCTCATTAAATTGATTTTTAAAAACAAACTTATGTTTGTTGATTGTGTAGTAAGACTGGATAGAATGCTAATTTCAAACCTTGGTTCTCTGCTCTTTGGCTAAAGTATGTTAAACCTGGTAAAAGGCCTGTCAAGTCAGTTTTAGGTTCAGACCCTTATTTCCTACAGCTCGCGATACAAAACACCCAAAACTAAAGCCAGGATGGCAAAGAAGGGATCCTGATGCTACTTAGTTGCAAACTGGTCACCAATGGGCTGTAGTTGCCCCTCGGGCAAGATACATTTTCAAGAAAATAAGTCATGGTCACCATATATATAAAAATGGAGAATGTAAAACGCACCTACCTGGCAACTGGAAAAATGAGCAGATGAAGCTAAGTCTGGGCTCCCAGTCGCAGCTCAGCTCCACGGCATGCATTCTCCAGCAGGGCCCCGCTCACTCAGCCTGCCGTACCTCACACTTGCGACCTGGCCCCCCGGGGATTGGAGTGGGCCCTGCACTCACTCCCCATATCGTACGTGCGGTTGATGGTCAGCCCCATGCATTAATCATCGAAGAGAAATGTTTCCAGAGAATTCTTAACCTTCCTAGCTTCCATTTTTGTACCTTTTTTAAAGTTTTGAATTAGTTTTCTGGTTTTAGTCATGAAGGGCACAATATGAAAATGAGATTATCATCAAATAATTTTATTTGCTAAATGACATAGAGCTAAAACACTTCATTGTGTTGAGTTGTTTTCTTGTTGGTGAATGTTACGTAATCTTGTCACGTGCATCAAACCTAGTCTCACTCATACTACACTATCCTTGTGTGAAACAGAATCATTGTAATGAACCATCTTTTGTGGTTATTCTTTAAAGGTAAATTAATGCCAATTTCTCTTAGTAAAATTTGTGTATCAATTGTATCTTCAATAAGAAATATTTAAAAGTTATGTCAAATTATGATAATCTATTTCCTATATTAGAAATAACAGCTCTAGGTCAATTTTTTATTTACTAACTAGCCGTCTTTTAGGAATGGAAATACCATCTAGAAACCGCATTTGTTATTAAGTACCTGCACCTAACTTCACCTGACCCAAATGACTAAAGGGATACCTATCTCATGTGTTCCCTGAACACACACGCTGCAATGTACTTAAGATTTTATGACTGAACACATTTAGTCCCGAGTAACCTGATGAGGCTACTTACCCTTAGCAAGTCAATTGCATAATTCTGAATTAATCCTTGATGCTGTTTTTATCTTTTTTTAAAAGAGGATTAATAGCTGATACTTGAAATATTATCTGTTCCCTTGATAATAGGGAAAAAAGGGGGGACTGTGACAATCCCTCACGTAATGCTGTCAAACTTGGGGGTGTTAGTAACAAACCTCATACCCTCATAATGGCAGAGGAGGAGTTGAATCCCTGTCTGGAAAACATGAAAGGCTCTAAGAATCACTGGTTTTAGTTTCCAAGCCACAGGTTTGCATTATTGTGTGTTCTTGGTGCCCTACAGAGGATAAGACTGCAGCAGCTTGTCCAGGCCGATGTTGACGTACATGGTAAAGGGGGGAGGGCTTTGCTGCTTATCATTCACGAATCTCTCATAATGACATACAGACGATGTAAGAAATAAAAAGGAGCTTTCAATTCGGCTATTCTATGAGGGCAATTAAGTTTGCAAACTCACCTACAAAAAGTGCTCCATACCGCATTGCTGAATAGCACTATGGTCACCTTTGAAGTCCTCCCCTTGGGAAGCTATGCACTGACGCCAGTGCCTAGTCCACCCTTCACAGCAATTTTGGAACTCTTTTTCTGGACTGGCCATCACAGCTTTCGTCGTATTACCCTTGATGTCCTGAGTGTCATCAAAATGTCTTCCTTTCAATATTTCCTTTATCCTCGGATAAAGAAAGAAGTCACTGGGGAGCAGATCAGGTGAGTAGGGAGGGTGTTACAATGCAGTTGTTTGTTTACTGGCTAAAAACTCCCTCACAGACAGTGCCCTGTGAGCTGGTGCATTGTCGTGATGCAAGAACCACGAATTGGTGAAAAGTTCAGGTCGTTTTCATCTAACTTTTTCATGCAGCCTTTTCAGCACTTCCAAATAGTAAACTCGGTTAACTGTCCAGTTGGTACAAATTCATAATGAACAATCCCTCTGATATCAAAAAAGGTTAGCAACGTTGTTGCAACAAGTGCTCGAATTTAATTGTCAGACCTCATATATCATAAAACCTGAGACTGCCTTGGGGAAGTAACCACTTAGCTAAGGCTGCCAGCAGGTGGTATCCTGACAACTTTGCCAGCCCTCTTAGAATTCTGTCACCAGCGTCTCTGTAGTAGGTGGAATATCAATGCTGGTAAAACTCTACATGTGGTTTTAGAGGACTCTGCCTCTCGTGAAACCGTCTGGGTTAGAGGCTGTTTGCTCATACAGACCTCTGCAACTTGGGGGCAAGAGTAAGTCGTTTCCCAGTCCCTTGCTCTCCTGGTCAGTGTGTTTCCACCCTCATTCAAAATGCCTTCCTTTTGAAGCTGCTCACCACACAGCAATACCACCGACTCGCTGTGCTCACTGCCTTCCGACCTTCCAGTTACTGATCCCATTCACTCCGGACCCGAGCAGCTGGCTCCATCTCCCTCTCAACCCTGACTAATTCCGACCTGGCAACCTGCACAGTAATACCCTCGCCTCGCAGTTCCTCCTTAGCCTTACCTCTGTGCTCTTTACCTTCATGCCATTTCCATCCACTGCTGTGGTCTCTCAGCCAGGACCCTGGAATCACAAGCACCAATGAATAGCTTTGCTTTTGGAGTTCCGCTCCGACCGTTACCCTATTCCATCTTCCCCTGACCTGTTCCTAAAAGTGCTACGCCACTGTCCTAACTGGTCCCCAGATTGGCCTTGTATGTAGCCCCTCTTCACTATTTCTGGCCATGTGGAACACGGACTTCGCTCTGTAACCCTGAACAGATCACCTGCCTAATCACAGACAAGTTACCTGGAAGGACCCTAAGACTTAACAGGAGGGTGATTACAAATGAAATATCCTGAGAGCGCTTGCAGATTCTCTGTGGTAGCTTCCAATGCTCTTCCTTGAATACCCCATCTAAGCGTCATCTGTTAGCTTCACCCTCACTCATTAACTCTTTGGCACTCTTCCTACACAAGTTCTTCTGGCTTTTTCACTCAACCAATACCTATTGTTCCAATTATCCCGGAGAAAGCAGGAAAAAATACCCAACACAACCCATTACCTAGGTGGGTTGATAATTACGATGGAGTCAACTGTCTAAACCATCTCAAGTTCATCCTTCTCTCTGCCTTCCCCGATCTGATTCTTCACACCTTTAGTACCAGTTCTCTTCACCCAGATACTCTGTCCTTCAGCAGTTTGTCTTGGGCTTCCCACTGGGCCGTGGAGGATGGGCTTCGAGTCAGAGAAATCCTGGAAATGGAACATAAAATGTGGCGTGCCTGTGCTGGCCCCGCCAAGTGCGTACTGCTCATTGCACAGCAGCCCGGCAGTCGAATGACAGAGTTGGGACAAAGAGACTTTATTTGGAAAGCCAACCAGCTGAGAAGATCCTAAAGAACCATCTTAAGAAAGTACAGAATTCATGCTTTTTTTATGTCAAGGGAAGGGGGAAACGGGAGGGGCAAGAGGGGATTGAGGACCTCAAATATCTGGGTGCCGGCAGGGGTCCAAGCAAGATGGTGTGACTTTGTTCTTAGTCTGTTGACTCTAGTTGATGTGAGTCCAGTCACCAGGTTTCTGCAAATCTTGGATAAACATGATTTTTGTACCTACTTCCCCTACATCTTCAGGAGAGGTACTTTCTGGTAAAGAAGGGGCTGTTTTTGTAAAATGTAAGCCACAAGCAGAATTCCTCTAAAGACTGGCCTGTCTGTAGGCAAGACAGAACAGAAGCTATCAGCCTGAGGGCCGTGGGAACAAAGCAGGCTGGGACAGGATGGAGTTAGAGGGGCCGAGCGTTTCACTGTCACGTGCCTTTGTCAGAGAGAATCCGTAACTTCTTTCATGTGAGTCTCAGAATCTGTGACAGAAAAAAAAAAAGGTTACGAACCACTCATGTGACGAACCTGGCAGAATTCACAGCCTGGCAATGCCACCTACTAGGGGTGGGACCCCAGGCAAGACACCTTCTTAGAAGACCTCCATCAGTATAATTAGGATCAAATACCTACTCTTACAGGGGAGATTATGTAAAATGTTAGGTACAGTATCGGGCATACTAGGCACTCAACTTGGAAAGCATTATTTTAACACACTGATAAAGTCAAATCTAATAACTACTTATGTGAACTAAGCCACTCCCATCTAAAAGGGAAAAACACCCTGCAACTGTGTTACAGCGCAAACCTCCCTCATAAGCTCCATCCAGACTACATACAGCCACTAAACCAATATCCCACCAGTAACTCAATTTGTTTTTTGTTGTTTTCATTGTTTCTTTTTCCTTCTCTGTCACCATATATTTCACTTAAAGCTCATCAACCAGTTTGGCCAAGGTAGAAATCTGTACGTTATTTTTGAGACTCAGTTTCCCCTTTAATGTTCAACATAATTAGACCTTAAGGCCTATTGTTTCTGCCTTTAAAAGACCTCTGCACTCGGTCCCCTCTTGATCCCCAGGGTCACCACCTTAGTTTGGAAACGTAGTAACTCTTTACCTGGATTATTACAACAGGTTTGTGACTTACTTTGTCCCAAGGTTCTCACCTGTCCATTCTGTCCTCTATAGTTATTGGAGGGCCTTATGTGATGGGGATTTAGAAAAGTATTGCATGTTTGATGCCCCCTTCCCTCTGAAATATGTTTCTTTTGCTGAGTCTCACCCTCCCCAGTAAGATACTCTGCTAGGGCCAGCCTTTGGTCCCTGGGCTTTGCTTGAAGATAGCAGATACCCAGAATCACAGCCTTACAAGGTGAAAGACTAGTTTCATTAAGTCCCATTCGCAAGGGGAGCAAAAGTTTCTTATTAGAAAGAGGCGACTGATAGAGGAGAAAGCAGGGTAAGAAGGGGGGGGACCTTAGGCTTAGTTTAGGGGGGAGCTTTTTGATTAGGACTTGAGAGAGAAGGGTAAAGACAAAGGAGAATGAAAGTGCAAGAAAAAAGGAGAGATTTCAGTGCTTTGATTCATCAACGTCTCCATTAAAGATGTGAATGGCTTTTATTTTTGATAGCTGCACCATGCTGGGCCTGGTCCATGAAAATCTCTGAGCTGTGACAGTTACATTTGATTAAATTGTATGTTCCTGAAGATGAAAGCCCCAGGACAACTCATACTTGAGGTCCCTGACAACCTGGCACCAACTTCGCCACCCCTATCAGCCGCTGCCTTCACCGAGAACTACCCTGTTCACATGTCTTCACACCGGTGCTGCTGCTGGCTGGGGCTGCTCCCTCCGCTCGGAAGGACGGAAGGACTTCACCTTGCCTTTCTGCTGGTGAATTCCCAATACACCAAGACCCCAAACTGCCAAACCCCTGCTTGAATTGGGATAGTCTCTTGCTATCCATAGCCAGGTCACCTGCAAGGGAATGGAAGTTAAAAACGTAACAGATTGAGTAATTTGAACCTTTCCCTGGGAAGTTTAAGGGGGACACCCAAGGTGAAAGGAGTTAGCCACAGAGCTTCTTAGGAATGGACCTGAGTAGCTGATTGGTCTAGGAGGGGATGGGACAGCCACGGGGCCGTGGGGGGAGGGGCAGCCTGACTCCGTCATGCAAGGCGTGGATATTTTCTCCAACACAGAAATCAGGTGCTTCCCTTACTACTTTAAGCAACAAAAATAATTAGTAACTTACTAGAATGATTTATTTGCCAATGATAAAGCGGGCCAGATTTCTAGAGATAAGATGATGTTCTCCTCTGAAGAATACTAAAATGCACTTGTATTGCCAATAAAAGAGGTACGTAAAAGCAAGGAAAAGATCAGAGCAGCTCTGGGTAAAAAACTTACTTCTAAACAAAACTGACCACGTGCTATCATGTTTACATACTGAGCCACTGAAGTAGAGGTGTTTCTCAATCTAGAAGCTCCTGTTTGTTGACAAACCTGCAGGGCAAGAACGCAGAGGTGTTCACTGTTTCCAGTCCTTAATCTATCAGGGCAAAGCTTTGTGCCCAAGGATGGAAACCTCCTAAGATCTCAGAAGGCTTTAGCTTGCACAGAAGGGGAACCAAAGGAAAGGGCTTCACAAGGGTGTCTGAGGCCAAAACGGAATAAAAGTCAGGCTAGATGGAAAGGGCCCTAGTGTCACAACGAGGCAGAAACATGTAAAATAGTTCATGCAGCCAACCTTATTTATTGAGAAGTCCTAATTTTATTGCCTGTTTAGTAACATGTTTGTTCAACAAACTAATTTTTCATAAAGCAAAGCACAACTTTTTCTTATAAATAGTATAAATTATTTTATTTACAGAAACTTGTTACAAAACAAATAGACTATATATTTCTTCTCTTTTAAATATCCAAAGTAATTTTCTATCCCTTGACATTTGTTCATGTTCTATACAGCAGCCAACACAAAGTCCAGCTGAGATGCTCTTGATTATGTGTACAAATTATCAAAGTATTCACACATTTTAACACAGGAGATTGCTTTTATAACCAAGCTCAAATAAAACAAACAACCCCCCCACAAAAAAAACAGCAAAATGCTTTCAAGCCCCTACATTCACACTGACAGTATGTAGTGCTCATTTACATGATCTGAAAATGTTTACATGTTTTGCACAAAATGTAAAAATGATTATTTTCTTCTAAACAACAAAACTTTTAACCATCATTTTCCAAAGCCCAACATTCCCCCCAGGACACAATGAGAGATATTAAGAAATTCCTTGGCAACAGAACTCTTGCAGGAAGACAGCTGCCTTTATAAATTACATTTTTCAAATTATACATTGTTTTCAATGTTCTCAGAGGTACTTTCTATTATAGTTTTGGAATACAAAATATTTTAAACATTCTACTTTAAACTCTGTTATTTCATGAGTGAATAACAAAACAGACACATCACACAAGCTGCTGGCTGACAAAAAGATTTGTAACCCCTTGGTGCCACTGGGCAATCTCTCACCAGTTAATTTACTGTGAACCACAAAGCCCTAATTTTAAAATACCTTATAAAATCATCAGCATTGGTGGTTGTCAACCCCTTCCCTAAAATTTTAGAAACGGTATTTAGGTGGAAAAAGCAAACTCCAAAAATTCAACTGAACATTCAAGTCTTTTTAAAGAGAGTCTGTCTAAGCTTAAAACTAGGTTCAGGCACTTTCAGTTTTTTTCCATTAGTTTTAAACCACATCGCATACTAACACACATGTGCTCAGAGTGTACACATACAAACACACAGGCGCGCGGGCACACACACTTTCACACATAAAACAACAAAAGAAAAGCAGTGTGTCACTTAGTTCCATGTAGTCTATCGGGAAACCAGGCAACCAGGGAGAATCAATGCCCACTTCATCTGTAGGGACCCACTCCCAAGACATCAGAGGGACAAAAGGACTTTCACAGAACAGAGGCACCCTTTAACTGCAAAGGAGGCAGGTTCTAGGACTCTTGGCTTGGCAGTGAACCACTTCAAATTATAAAAAGGTATTTACTTTTATTAATTAATAAATAAATACTAGATGATCTCAATTGTACCAAAACAGGATATCAGAAAAAAAGACCTGTGCAAAAATACATATTTAAATATGTACAATTCATTTTTAACAAAATATGTCTTCTGAAATAGGGATACTTCCATATTTATAATAGAACAAGAAATTCCAAAATAAAGGTACAAAAGTAGGTTTTGTATAATTCTTTGTTCATCATTGCAGCACTTTTTTTTTTTTTTTTAGGTTAAGAAAACTGCAGGAGTTGTCATGAAATTCTACTGGAAAGAATATAAAAATTATCTTGGTTTTAAATTGATACCAAAGTGTCTAGAAACAACCCAACCACTGCAAATTTGGTTTTTGCAAGTTAATTTAATTCAAAAATACTTGTATTCCCATGTTTTAAATGGTCTTAATTGTTCATCATAATAAAAAGTAGTTGTAGGAGAAAATAAAATATTTGAACAACAGTCTAAAATTTAATAGCACTGTTTAGAATATGTCTGTTTGTGGCAGGCAGAATCCAAAATGGCTAATTTCCTAATCCCGCTGCTCTCTGTACTACCGGGAGACATAATGAAATTCAATTAAAACCTCAGTCTAAGAAATCAAATGATCAACACTCGCTAATCTAGATGTATCTACATTATTCTGAATCAACTTGCTATTGTGGGTCCTATTCACATCTTTTGGAACATGATCTGTCTATAAATCCCATTGCTAAAAGCAACTTTATTTATAACCATCAAGTCCCCTTGGCTCTGAAAATAAATTCTACCCATACCCCATTGCACTTGTCACCAAGGAATCAACTAAGTATGTTCTGATTCCCTCCCTCCACTGGGATGGAACAATCCAACTGACTTCTAACTGCACCAAACTGGCCCATCCATGCTCTGTCCTTACTAAGCTCTCCTATAGTATAATTTTAAAAACATTTACTGATTGATTGCATAATAAGTGAACAAGATACTGTTCTCCCCTTCTTTTAAAAAAAAATCAATATTTTTACATCAATTTATAGCTAAAGTATCTGCATAAAGTTTTTGTTTTCTTACATAATAATTCTGTAGCAATTCACATTATTAGGCTGGTAACCAAGTATTTATTCATTCTACCTGTTGTTGACTTGAAATTCCCTGAAACTGAACCAAGAATTGTAGGGAAGAAAGGGTGCACTGACTGGCTCTGCCCAGGCCTGCCCAGGGAAGTGATCAGAGCCCTGGGAAATTTACCCTGTGTTTTGTTCAGCAACTTTGCGAGTTCTTCTAAGCATGCGTGCCTGGTTCTTGGTTCAGGAGCTGTGATGGTGAAACCACCTGTTAAAAACCCCAACTTTCCCCCAAATTCCATGGCAGCTTCTCAAGCGGTGATGTTTTAATATATTAAGCTTTGTTTTGGGGCGGGGTACTAGAAAAAACATCCTGGAGGGTCTCCAGGACTCTCTCAGGAGGATGGCTGGCATCAATCCCAAGAAAAGGCGGTGTGTCAGGGAAACACCACCACGCGTCTCGTCACCTGCACGGGTGCACGTGCACTCACCCCATGCCCTCCCGAGTGCCTGCTCCCTGCCCCAGTGGCATCCAAATCAACGTCTGTAAGGGAAGGAGGGGGAGTGCACAACGTGGACATTTATGCTTAGTCCCAGGACAGTATCCAAAGAGGAGACTGATGGGAATGCAGAGGTGTCTTGGAAACATTTAAGTATATTAATGACTGTGCATGAGTTTCTGCTGCATCCGGATAATTTCACTTTACAAAGGCAATTCTTTGAAGAGAATGAGCAGGACCAACAACCCAACCTGCCACACTGTGTGACATGAGACTAAAAGTATAAAAACATTCCATCTCTTTGGAAATCTTGGGAAAAATTTTCCCCATATAATGATTTTATCTACCTTCCCCCACCCCACTAAAATTTGGCTTTCCATTATTAAAACTAGTTTGCGTTTTCTTTGAAAAAAAAAAAAAAAAATCACACAGAATTGCTTTTGTACCACGAAAAGGAAGCCTCTATAATGGTATATACCTGCTCTCTGGGCATCACTCTCTAAGTTAGAAACTTCTGACAACTTCTTAATCCAAATCACTTGCAAAATGCTGGGCACAATATAGGCTATTTTCTCATGACGCCTTGAGCTAACGTCCGTATTTCGTTCCTGGAACGTTGCTATAAAAAACCTAACGACAGATCCCTGTCTCTGGAGGGTTGCTCGGGATACAGCTCTGTCTCTCCTCTGGAGGGGTCTCCAGTGAAGGTGCCCTCCCTGCTGGAGAGTGACCTGCAGAAGACAGTGTAAAAAAAGGACTGGGGCGGGGAGAGGCGGGAGGGAGGAAAGTCTACAGTAACGTTCCTGTCAAACATTCTTTCACCCAGCCATTCTCCTCCAAGAGTGGCTCTGTGATATACTGCAAGTTAAAAAAAAACAAAACGAAAACTTGTCACAGATCGGTAGCAAGCAGTCCAGACCACTTTAACACTGACAGAAGCAATTCAGCGGCTGAACTTGACCCAGTGTCCTTCAAAGTACTCACTGCTACAGACGCAGCTTCAGGGAAATCCTCGTTAAAACAACAGCCCGGCTGGCAGCTTCCTACCCTTGAGACCCACAGGAGGTTGGGGAAACAGACTCAAAGGCATCTTGGAGTCCAGAGTGCTGAGTGGAGGTGTAACTTGTCGTCAAAAGTGTCCAGAGTATTCCTCCCCGTGCTATTTTCAGCTGTCAGGGACGAGCCTTTGGCTTTCAAAACAAGAGAGGGTGGGAAACAATGAAAAGGTAAGTGGCTGCACACTGCACTGACAGAGCTAAACAAGAGTATGTCCAAGGCCGCACGCCCCCCAAGGCTTCAGGGACTGGGGGCGGCCAGGAGCTGTCAGCTACAGAGAGGGGCCTTAGCTGTCAAAAGCCTTCACTGCCCCATCATGCTAAGACCGGACTTCCAGAAAACTGTCTGGAGAGATGCAGGCTGGGTTTCTGGCTTAGAGAAAAGGCTCACATGTTTGCCTTTGCTTTTATTTACTGATTTGTTTTTCCTTGAAGGTATTCCAGGTTGTCAATTGAAAACTGAACAAGGACAAATGGGCTGGCACATGCAGGTGTGAAAATTCACATCCAAAGCAGGCCCATGCTGGGGGACCGGCAACGCTGGCTATGAACAGACTGGGGCGGGAGTGGAGGAATGACCCAGCCCCAGCTGCTGGGCTTCCCAGCATTTCCCACTGCATCCGCTCATTTAGGCAGCTTCATCCAGCTCAGTTCAACGAGGAACGGAGAGTCGAGGTCCCTACTTTTCTAAGAGCAGTAGTCTTTCTTATAGCATTCTGGAGTCATGGGCCCCTTTGAGATGCAGACGAAACCTCCAGGTTCCCTCCTGTAGTAAATGACCATCAACAGAAAAAACAGTCCTTTCTGGGGGGTTCACCGAATCTCTGAGCTCCCTGGGAGTCGTGCAGCGTGATAAAAAGTACTCCACTGCACAGCAGAAATCATTCTCAGATACACACTTAGGCTGAAACTAATTTCTAAGGAACAGAACACAAACGTAGGCAGCCTGTCCTAGCGGGACACAGTCCCTCCCTCTCCCCCACCCCACCCACAGTGGAAATCAGAGGAGGCAGACTGGTGGCTCATGAGCCAAACTTAGCCTGCGTGAGCTGCATTAGATTAAAAAACCAAAACACAACAAAAGTGACACAGCTTTAAAAGTGGCCAAGTTTCTCAGGCAAGTCCGGGTCTGCAGTTTCTGGGAGCAGCTGGCTCCGTGCAGACAGGGCTCCCCTCTCCCATTTCCCATAGGCCCGGGTACTCTCTGCTCTGCCTCCTCCCCTCCTCGCTGTTACTTGGGGCAGTGAGGTCTGCAGCCATGTCCCCTGAAGCCAGAGCGTGCTCTGAGTACACACGTGGCATCTCAACACAATGGAACACCCCCGGTGCGGGGTTCACGCAGCACCAGGAAACCATACTCAGAGGGAGTTTTAAAGAACGCGCAGACCGGGCTGTGAAGGCTGCACTGCACTTCTGTTTATCATAAACTATATATAACGAGTAACTATAAATAAGAAGTAAAAGCACATTTTCCCTTGTCCAGGAACCCCTTGCCCCAAGAGCCAAACACACCAATAGCCCATATGTATTTGAGGTTCAAACAGAATTTTAAGCAGCTGCTATTTAAATTCATGGATAATGATTTTCCCCATACCTTGGGCACGGGGAGTAATTAATTCATACAGATATTGGAAGGAAATTGTATCACAGTAAGAAACTTCCTTGTATTTTCTGAAAAAGTCCTAAGCTGGCCTTTGAGTTAGGTTCTGAAGATGAGGAAGGAAAAAACAAACAAAAACGAGCCTCACATTTTAAATCAGGGCTCTGGGGTGATGCTGCTGCAATTCCTGTTCGTAAGCAGGGTGAGGAGACATCCTGATGAATGAAATAACAAGATGAGAGATGAGCTGGAAGTTAGAGCAAAGGAAGCTGGGAGGAATGGCTACAGGAGAGATCAGGAGAGAACAGTAACTGGTGGGAGAGTGGGGAAAACAGATACAGCGTAAAAGAGAAAGCCAGGGTTAACTCGGAGTCCGACAGCCAGGGAGCCACTTCTCTACAAATGCATCCACATTCAGATTTCTTTTGCATCTACTAACTTAAGAGATTTTAGTCTTCTGCTATGCCCATACTTAATGCTGTTACCCTGCCCCCCTGGAAACGGGGAGGAGAAAACATAGGGAGAGAGTTAACCAGAAAATCTAAACTTCTTTGATGAAAAAATATTAGAGGCTCTCTGTTCTTACAAGTTACATCATGCCTCTCTAGATCAGCTTGAGTTGAGCCCAGCTTCCTTTAGAGGAACACAGGAGAGAAGTGCTCTGCAGGAAATCGCCTGCTTCCTTCCTGAACTGCACCACAGGACGCACACGGTCCCCCACGACCACACTCGTTGGCTAGGGAGAGGGGTTTCGTGGTCACACAGGACGGTTCCCACAGCCCTATCTGCTAAAGCACTTCCGTGGTTTCGTTACCCAGGACCGTCTTCCAAGTCCTCAGAAACTCTCGCAGAAAGGAGCCTGTTTTACCTTCGTATCGCCATGAACTCTTTCTTTTCTTAGAAGATACAGGAAAGCTGGACATCTGTTTATGCGCAAACCAACCAACCCAACTACACAATGTCCATGCCGGTGAAAGGTCTCAAGGGAGAGGAAGTGGGCCCCCCGCGGGGCTCAGAGCCCACGTCCTACCTGATGCAGAAGGGAACTGTTCGTCAGTCCTTGTGCCCCTGGGCTCGTGCCTGTGTATTTCACGTGGACGTTGTTCATGGCTGGCAATTTGGCAACCTTTGTGGGTTTGCTGCTGCTGTTGACGACGCTGCTTGAGCCGGGTGAGCACTTTCTCTTCTTTCCTATGAGTTTGTCCAGAGGAGTGTGTGAGTGTGAGTAACCGCCATGGGAGTTGACAGGCAGCTCGCTGGCCTGGTGAATGAAGGGGCCCAGAGAAAGCGTGGAGTCGCCGCTGTTGACCATCACACTCATCCTCTTGATGGATTCGGCAGGGCTCCCCCCGGGGGGGCCCCTCCCTGACTGCTCGTGCCGGACACTCACCGAGTTCGCTTTAGTCAGCACACAGTTGAGGCCGAGGCCATGGGAAGATGTCACCGCTGAGGGGTAGGGAGGCCCAGAGGGAGCCACACAGTTTTTCCTAAAAGACTCCATGGAATGAGAAGAAGAGGAGGAAGAGCAGGACGAGGAGGAGGAGGGAGCTACCAGAGGAGAACTGGTTTTGCGCTTCTTTCCTGAGGCACTGCTGGCACTGCTACTGGTGCTGTGACAGTTAGTGCCGTTGCCAGAAGACTCCTTGGGTCGTAAAGACTTGCTAGATTTCAACTTCTGAGGTTTCCTGGACATGGGGGAGGAGGGCACTGAGGAAAGGCCAGAGGGCGTGGAGGGGGACGAGGACGAAGAGGACACTTGTCTGGACTGCATACTGCACACAGGATCCATTGCCCCGGACGCAGCCGGCTGTGCATTTAGCGTGGTGCCGTGAGCTGGCACCGACTTGCCGTTTGGGGAGATGCAGGTGGACGAGAGCAGGACTGGGGGTGTAGACACGGAGGCTGCCGCCAGATAGCTGACCCCACACTGCGATGTCGGCACAGAGTTCGTCCGGTGAGGAACACGTGTGGAGGCGGGGGGTGTGGTACTGGGCACGGGTGGGATTTTCCTGCAGAAAAGGAGAGGGCAGTGAGCGATATTCACCACAGCCATCATGGATGATGCTCTGTGGATACCCCTCCACCTCCGCCGGTCAGAGGGATCACTCTGAAATGCAGAGGCAGTTCTGTCACTTATCCCTCAAACTCCTTCCTGCCTCCCAGGGGCTCTCAGGTAACGGTCAGGGAGGTCCACGGGCCTTGTCGGCTGCTAGCGCTGCAGCTCCACTGCTGCCTCCCAGTGGTTCCAGGTGCTGAGCTCCCTCAAGGTCGGAGACCAGCCGATGACGTGCCACCCCGGGTATCTTCTGCCTACAACACTCTTACCCCAACTTCTGCTTATCCTTTAGTTGCAGTCCATCATCGCTTTCTCAGGAAACGTCCTGGCCTTTCTGACTTGCTTCATTCCCACGGACTCACACTGCCCTGTCCCTGGACTCTGGGGACTCGGGGTGGTTTCAACGTGTGAGTGCTGCTCACTGTCTAACTTCTTTGCAGACGGAGCAATCCGCAGCTCATTAACCACAGTGGCACCCTGCCCAGCACGGTGGCTGGGGTACAGACAGCACTCAAATATGAGCGACTTCAAGGGCATGGCTAATGAATAGCTGCTACGTCGTAACTATTGGCCTGAATGATGAAGCCCCCAAATCTCAGGGGATTCCCAGTTACAGTGCAGAGACAATGCGTTCTGATAAAAATGTCTGGGCGAGGTGTTTATTTGCGGGGGGGGGGGGAGCCATTCAGAAAGTCAAACCAGGGAGGCATCTTTTAGTTTAGCTCTGAGTTTAAAATGTGACAGCACCAAAATTTGAAAAACGCCTATGGCAGAAATAACAGTGAGGTGGCAAAACAGAAGCTGGCCTGACTGGAAGGCAAGCACCAAGACCGCTCTGCCCGACTTCAGGGGCAGCTCTGGCTGATCCAGTCGCCACGCCAGCTGGGGCTCCAGCGCCTCAGCTTTCAAGTGACAGAGTTGGCCAACGCTGCTGCCAAAGTGCTTTCCAGATACTTTTTAAGAAGAACTATAGTTATTCTTATAGTTATAAAAGGAGTTAATTACAAGTGCTTGCAGCAGCTTAAAACTCCCATTCAAGAGTGTGGCTCTGGCCCCGAGTCGGTGCTTCTCAACTCTGGCTGCACATCACGGTCACCTCTGGAGCTTAGGCTGCACCCAGACTGACTGCACCAGAATCCGGAGAGGGGGGGTCTTAATAATTTCTGAATCTCTCCAGGAGATTCCAACGTGAACCCAAGATTGAGACGCTGGCTCCCGCCTGCCCCTGGGCTCCTGGAGGACAACCACAGACATCACCTGAGAGCCTTATGAGAAGTGCAGAGTCCCCAGGTCCCACTCCAGACCTGCTTCATCAGATTCAAATCTCAACAAGACCTCCAGGCGAGTCCTGGGCACTGGCCCCTTGGAGAAGCCTTCTGCTCACCGGGTGCAGTGGCTTCTCATGGCCACCAGGTGGCTTAGGAAGACAGAGCCTAAAGAACCAAGTCCCAGGAATAGAAAAAAGCATCCATGCGGGGCGGGGTGTGGCTCTCTCCAGACCATATTACTGGTTTCTCTTTAGAAAGTTCTTTTAAGTCATTCATTACATTTTGTATAGAGAAGAGACAAAGCAAGAATATGTTGTCATACTGACCTGTGTTTGCATAAATGAACTCTGTAAAGATAACACAAGCAACTAATAAAAATGCTTCTTTCTGGTTAGTGGGGGACTGGCGACTAAAACTTTCCCTGTATACCTCTTCATATTCATTTTTCTTTTTTCTTACCCAAGTGAACTTATTACCAATCTAAAAAATTAAATTAAAAAAAAAAAAACCTCAAAAATTCCTTGATAACCATCCCAGCCCCTCCTTGGGGGATATGGAATAGTCGTCCCGAATCCATGCCAGGTGATCAGTTTACATGTCACAGGAACTTGGAAATGACCTTTTGGGTCATGGTCACATTCCAGAGGAAGTGCTGGTCTAATTTCACTGTCCAGAGACTCCATACACTGAAGGGACTTACTTCATTGTCACACTCAAATCCCACCTCCTCTTACTCCCCAATTAACCACATAAGCAACTAAAGGGTGAGGGGCTGAGAAGAGGACTCTTCCTGGAAGGCAGAACTTTGGGCTGAGCCAACAGGACGGGACCTGGACCGCTCTGAGAGTTTCCTTGAGTGCCTCAGAGACGCCACCTGAGAACAGTTCTCTGGCTGAGAAGTGCTGACAGACTCCCTGAAAGTCTTGGCGGCTGCCTGAGTCAGGGGGCACCTCTTCAAGCACCTGGCCTGGCTCCTCTTGCCAACCTACTGTCGGCCTGAGGCCTGTGTGCTGGCTCATCACTGAGCAACAGGTCTGAATCTGCTTTGACTTTTAAAATGGAAGGTCCTGTTAAGGAAAAGGAAAGGATTCCTTCTCACCGGGAATGAGTGACTGATAAGGCAGTCAGCCTGACAGGACAGACAAGGCAGGCAGCGAGACGGCACAGTGGACTCGCCATCCTGATCCTGCTTCTGCAAAAGTTCTCCAAGAGGAAAACCTCTTCAGACAAGCCACTCGGAACTGAAACCACCTTCACCCAAAGTGCTGGCCACAAACCACTTATCAGTATAGAGCGGGCAACACATTCTGAGGACCCTTCTGCACTCTTAGGAGTACTGATCCCACAGTTCAGTAAGCTCAACAAGCACTCCATGTCCCAGTAGCTAGTATGAAGCTGAGATTCACGTAACTTGGGGTTCTCTAATATGGAGAGGCCACCCCCCACCCCCCCAATCCCTACAAAGCAATGCCCTGAGTCTGTCTCTGGGCAGGGACGATGTTCCTTCATGAAGAAAGAAGAGGAACCTCTTACCGAGTAAGAACCAGGAAGAAATGTAGACTAGAAAAGCAGAGTAACACTGCTCTAGCTCTGGGTTTCTAAGTGAACAAAGACAAGTCCGACTGATGATCATGGATTATGGGCTCTCTGAGGCATCTCAGCAACTACCTCTGACTTTATTAGGAAACCACGGTAGGGAGACAAATGGATATCCTGGCAGAATCCCTTCAGGGAGGCACTAGTACATGATGCCCAAATGGAGGACTTGGGATGGCCTGCGGACCACTGGACAGCCCCCTTTAGCAAAGCACAAGGTTTCCTAAAGTAGGTACCACCAAATGCTGGCTCCCCTAAAAGAGGCTCCCAGGTTTGGACCTGGGAGCTTGGGAGACGTTCCACATTATACATGATATCCTTTGCTTTGAGAGTTATAATGGATAGTTCCCATTAAAGGATCTGAGAAGTCCTGCAGCAAGAAAATATACAGACTTCGGGAATGACTGAGCTAAACCTTTCTGACCAAGGAATGAACTCTTCTTCCACTTAAAATCCCATTTGGGAAGCACCAGCAAAACATTACCCAAGACGATCATCTTACCCTAAAACGTCTGTCAGAGCACATGGCTCCTCTACCTAAAACTGTCCACAGCCCCTCACTGCATTCAGAATCAATTTCAGTCATGTGGCCTCTGCTGGCCTCTAGGATCTCATCCTGTACCATGTTTGCTTTCTCGCTCTGCCTCAAACCACATTCCTTTCTGACTCAGAGTTTCACACACATGGTTCTTTCTGCCTGGAACTCACTGCTCCCCACCATCCCCACGGCTGCTCTCTCTCAGCATCCATCTCAGTTCAAGGGGCTCCTCGTCAGAGACGCTTGCCCTAATTCCTCTGATCTGTGCTTTTGTCCATCTCACCTCTCTGTTCGGAACCAAACCTCCTCTGGGTCCAAATCTTGGCCCTACCACTATCTTGCTATGTGGCCGTGTTTCTCAGTTTCACTATCTGCAAAATAGGGATAATCAAGGTCACCTGACAAGGTGAATTATGCAAATTAAATATACTTAATATGCTGCCCGGCATACAGCAAGCTCTCACTGTTAGTGATTATCTCTTATGACATACTATAATCTCTATTTTCTGTTTATTGGTTTTCATGGTTTTCCAGCAACTAGAATGTGAGCTCCATACTTGTGGGGAACCCTGTGCCTGGAACCCCAACACCCAGAACAAGACATATTTGCTGAAAGAGTGACTCAATGAATGAATGATGGTGGCCTTCTTGTCAGGGCCAAAGGGTATGTTTTCATTTTAGATAAGCGCGTCTTCATTACATTACTCCCGTAAGAAACAAGGAGGACGCAGCACTGAGGGCAGTCGCCCCTCCCGTCCCGGAGGTGTGAGGAGAAGCACTCACTTCCACAGCTGAGAGTTCAGATGCTTCTCCACCATGAGGCTGAGGGCGCAGCGAAGCCGGTTCCACCTGGAGTCAAACACGTAATAGCCTCTTCCAATCTGCCGGCTCCCGAATGTGCAAAACTGCAAGAGAAAGCACAAGCACACAGCCTTGCTAACTCTGCCGGCGGCACACCCGGCAAGGGTCTCTCTCCTTCAGGAGTGAAGCTAACCATGGAAGACAGAGCGTACTCTGAGCACCACAGGCTGTGAAGCATGACAGTGACAATGACTGGCCCTGAGGTTCACAGAAGAGAAAGGAACAGCATGAGAAGCCCCGGACACACTGCATGCCGCCACTGGGGTAACCTGCTCTGA
Organism: Rhinolophus sinicus; assembly: GCF_036562045.2. NCBI lineage: Eukaryota > Metazoa > Chordata > Mammalia > Chiroptera > Rhinolophidae > Rhinolophus > Rhinolophus sinicus. The sequence continues at coordinate 57,386,613 of NC_133759.1, read as the reverse complement.
GCTGCGCTGCTCTCACACCTCGCCCGCGTCCCTCGAGGAGGGCATGCCAAGGTTCCTGGCGCGCCCCACTAGCGTCTGGTCCCTGCTGCACGGGAAGGTGAGCGGGGTGGGTGGGCACTTACAGATGCCGGCTGAGGATGACGACCTGAATAATGACAGTCCAGTTTTTCAACAGACTCTTCTTTGTCATCGCCTTCTCCCTCCTCACTGGATAACCGAGAAGCTGGCTCAGTGGCAGGCAGGGGAGGGTGTGGAGGTTCATGGACTGGAGGAGGGTCAATGGGGGCACTCCCCACTTGCTGAGCAGGGCAGCCTGGAGGCCTTGGTGAGTAGAAAATGCAGCACTAATCAGGTCACACGTCTGGGAATCAGCCGCCTTAACTCAGATACAACCACGGATCCCAAACCACCTGGGGTGCACCGCTAGCACTGGGGAAACCCGATGCAGTGGCCTGGGAGTGAAGGCTCCTCTCTCCTGACCTCCACGATGCCAAATGGAGCTGTGTGCCACATCCGGCCCGAGGTTACTTACATCTAGTTCTCCTTTCTACAGCCACTGGGGGGGCTCAACTCCTCCTCGTCTCCCCAAAGAGGGGAAAACATGCATGGAATTTAAGAGACTACTTTCTTTGATTCCCCTTCAAATTTCACCTGGATTCGGGTTACTAAGGCAATAAATGAGATAAGTGTCAAGTGCTCTAAAGCAACCTCGGAGGGCAGGGGGTGACAAAATAATTGGCACATTATTACTTTATGTGGACAAGTGAGCCTACAGCCTCGTACTCAAGAACACAAATGTATTTTTCCTACATGTAGTACAAAGTCCTGGGGATTCTAGAATTAAGCTTCGTTTTTTATAGATGGGAGAATTTCAGTGAGAAGATGGCCAAAGAAAGGACCTGCTGAGGAATCATGGCCAGGCCCAGCCACTCTCTGGGGAGCCTCCTCTGATGGCTCTTCCGCCGTGATGCTCAGGAAGCAGAGGGGCTCGTTTTGGGATGAGCTCAAGCAAACACCTGGGTTTCCACGAGGGCGGCACTTCCACCCTTCACGTGGTACTTTCAAGGCTCAGACATGTGAGTGTGAGTGTGACAGGTCAGGCAATGGCAGCGAGGGCTGGATGCTCCTAAACAGAAGCCATGGTCGCCGATGACCAACACTGGCAGCCCTCGTCAACATGCCTTTCTCTTTTCCTTCCCTCTGGGAACTGGGTACAAAATCCTTTACTTCAATTTGGTGAAATATATAAGCACCGACATACATGTATTCTGTCCACCAACACTGTCTCCGAGGAATGTGTATAAGTTCTTGGTAAAACACTCTGATCCATTGCTTACTACATGGCTAAAAAGCCTAATACATGCTTAGGCCGAAGTCCCAAATGAATGAATGACAAAATATGTTGATAAATGAATGCTGAGAAACTTAGGCTAACTGTCCCCAGCAAAGATTCCCACTGCTGCATTTTGCAAGAAGCAAGACAAATGAATGGGAAATTGCTGCTAAAGCCATGTGAAATGTCCCAGTCACTAACCTGCAGGTAGGACCCACGTGTCAGCCCTGCTCAGTGGGCTTAAGAGACACACAGTGTTGAGCAGGTAATTCTAGCTTTATTCTACTGCTTGCATTGGGCTAAGAAGAGCCCAAGGATGAACTCAACAACTTTTCTTCCCTTGAAGTAAAATCCAATTAAAAAAACATTGTCTCCTAGTGAGCCTGATGTACACTCCTCGGCATCGTGACTGCACTGGTGTGTCCCAGTGTCTCCAAGTCTGTTCTCTGAAAGAGGGAGAAGAGTGGGAAAGCATGGCTTACCTTGGAAGACTGGGGGTGTGAGGTTTAGGTTTACTAGCTACAAAAGGCTTTGATTCGGAAGGAATCACTCCGTGAGAGTTTTGGTGTGGCTCCTGTGAAGTTCTGGGAGGGGCGGGATGCGGGTCCCTGAGAGGCTGCGCTGGTTGCTGAGAGTCCAGATGGCGAATCGATTCCTTTTCCCTGGTTTTGTTTTTGTGCTCGGCTAACAACACATCAAATAGTTTTCTTCTACCCTGGACAGCCCTCCGTTGGGTTAAGGAATGTGTCTGTAGACCAAAAAGTACAGAAACCAAGATATCTCAGTAATAATTCTTTCTCTGTCATACGTCAGAAAACACTATTCCCAGTAAAAAAGCATCCTGGACCACTAGCAAAGGCTGCTCAGCATTTGATAAACTAAAAATCATGAGTATGACCTTTTCCCTTTAGCTAGAATAGAAACAGCACATATTCCAGGCTCCAAATGTGTGAGGGTTTGGTGATGGTACTGCCACCACAAAAAAGAAATGTTAGCTGTGCTGTCCAGTACGTACCGTATTTTGCTGTGTATAATGCACTTCTTTTTGCCCAAATTTGTGAGGGAAAAATCAGGGTGCGCATTATCCATGGGTAGTACTAATTCCATATCTATATAAATGTTTTAAATTCTTTTATTTATGCTTATGAGTTAAAAGAGTAACTCGAGAAATCAATAACTATACCTGTATGCCAAATAATACCGTGGAATATGGTAACTGGTTTTGTTGAACTTAGGACAAACTTGCGACAAAGAAGAGTTCTTGGCCTTCTACATGCGTAAATATTGTAAATTTGTTACCGGTACATAAAATTTCTTGTACCTTGTATCTGTTCTTGTGTTTTGTAATTATTTGTTACATAAAATTTCTTGTACCTTTATGTTAAAAAATAAAGGCTAAAATTCATTTATAATACAAAAAAACCAAGTACCTAAATGTAAACAAACAAAAATTTGAATTAAAAAATTAAAACGAAAGATTTTTTCCCCTGAAAGTTTGGGCCAAAAACGTGCGCATTATACATGGCAAAATATGGTAATCAAGTGGCAAACAGTAGAAACAAGCAAGTGACAGGTCCTCCTGTTTTGTGCAACAATAATTTGTTTACTGGGGCTCCTACCAAATCCATTAGAAAAATCCCTCTTTGGGCCATTGAAAATTTTGAATGTTAAAAGAGAAGAAACAATTATTCATGAAACATGTATCAAAAAGTTTTCTTTTAGTAACTGCCAGAGAGTAAAAACTATACAAAAGTGCTTCTCTATTCCAATGAAAATGCCATTGAAGAAGAGAAAGTGACTCCATGCAAGCTGAGGACAGGGCCTACTTAGGCCCAGGAAAGTTTCTCCGGCTGTGAGGAGATACACAGCACAGTGAATCCCTTTAAATGTAAGTGAATTCATCCACATATTTCCTTAGCTCTTTTATGCCACAAAATATTGCAAATGATACTTTATGTGTGTTCACAGCTCTCCACATTACACAGATGTACTGCTCTACAGATCTACATGCTTGCTACAATTGAAGAGGTTTAAGGGGAATTAGGTTTCTAATGTCCTTTTGAAATTCAGTAACATAGACCTGCTTCCTTCTGAGACCCACTGCAAATTACAGATGCCCCAAATCTAATCTGACACAGAAAGATAAATGTGTTTAGCTGCTTTTAAATTTTTTCCTTAATATGTGATATGTACACAAGAAAATAACGTAAACGAAGACAAAGAGCTGTTTTTTCAGTGCTGGACCAGCACGCACACAGCACCTGGCACTCAGTAAATGCTTCAAACAACGAGCACATAACAACAGAGGCCTCCAACACGTGTCAAATGAACAACTGAATATATAATGGCCCTGGTACACCTGCCTGTCTGCAGACAGACAGAAAAGCCTCTCCTCATCACCAAATGGCCCCTGGTGCTTAGCACAGCAAAGCCAGGCGACCCATGTAGGCCGGCATGATCGATGTTTACCCTCTTGATTTGAAGAGTAAACAGGTTTTCCACTGAGCACTGAAGAACCTTCCAAACACAAATGTGACGCTCCCTCCTGCATCAGAACTCTCTGGGAGCTGCCTCAGGCTTGCAGGATAAAGGCCGACTCTGTAATGAGGCTTCCGGCCCCGCACACTCGAACACCCACGCTTCCTGCTCCCTGCTCCCCACTCTTTTTGGTGCCAAGTGCTTCAGCCTCCTGGCTGTCGTTCTGACCCTAAGGTGTTTGTTCTGCCCAGCACAGAGCTATCAGACATGTTGCTTCCTCAGTCTCTCCCACCCCTCTTTGCCCAGATAAATCATAGGATTTCAGCCTCATGGTCCTACGGCAAAGGAGGCTTCCGTGGTCCAATCGCCCTACGGAATGAAGCCTGTTATAACATAGCCCCCCTCCATGTTTTACACATCAGTGGTTAACTTCACACTTATCTGAGTGATTATCAGGTCAAGCTCTACCTCTCTCATTAGACCGTGAGCCCTATGAGGGTAGGAAGATGCCTTGATTTCGTTAAAGCCTGGTAACCTCTGGGACCATGAACGAGGCCAGGGTCCCAGATATGCAGTAAATTTCTACAATGATTAAATGGACAAAGCCACCAGACTCAAAACCGATGTGCACTAAAAGCAAAGAGGACATTAAACAGGACACTGGACAGATGGGGACGCGAGGAGGGGACAGTGTGGGGCCGACAGACAAGAGGGCACGAGCGACAGGAGTGAGAAGCAGGAGATGCCGCCAGTGAAGAGCATGGACGATGTTCTGAGTGGCAGACGGCAGGGGCCTGGGCGGCACTGGGGCATGTGCAGCAGGGGCACCCACGAGTGTTTGGCCAGACTCAGGCCACGGAGGAGAAAGGGAAAGGGAGAAACACTGACAAAGAGCACAGGAAGAGAGGCCGGGCATTCAGTGAAAGGGCAGGCCTGCCAACACGCTGCATTTTCTGCCAGTTCTCTGCTGAATTCATGACATGCCAGGGCCGAGATACCAATTAACGCGATGACAGGATTAGCACCATGCCACAGACAATAATGACACGCTCAGCAGAACACACGGAAAGCACACACGATCCAGAAAGGAAGGTGGTCAAACTCCTCACAGATTCTGAGCTGAGAAAGCTTTTGGTTCACCAGCACACCACAGAGATGACTGAAAAAGAGCATGTTGGATAAAGAAAGCATCCTTCATTGACCACAGGTACGGGACTACTGAGAAATCTGTCGAGATGATGATGGACCAAGGCACATTTTCACAAACTCTAAGGGACAGCTAACACGGACATAACCCTACAGAGCTCGGATGGCCGCCTTCAAAGAACAGCAACACATCTCTATGTGTGTTCCATTATCATTACAGAAAACAGGAACAATTTGTTCTGATAGGATTTTTTAACCTAGAGATTCGGGGCTGGGCTGGTCCATCAGCTCTTGAAATAGAATGCAAAATTCAGAACACATATGTGAGTATGTAGTTTTTCCTCAGGAAAGAGGATCTGTGATTTTTAAAAAATTAGATATTTAAAGGTGCTCATGACCAACCCCTTCCCCCAAAAGATCAGAACCATTGTTGTAAGATAAAATCTACATACTAAAATTAAATCAAAAATTAAAATTAAAATAAGGACCACTTAGAAATAACATTTTCCATTCCTGAAGATTACAATGTTCCTCTACTGTTTTACGGGGTGGAGTACAGCCTAAAGTCCTTTATTCAAATACAATCTTTGGTAAAATTTAAAATAATATCCCAAACAATTTTATTAACTTTCAGAAGATGAGACTAATTTTTATAATTTTTAACTTGTCCTCCAAACAAGGGTTTTTAAATTACACACTTCAAAGCAGTGATTCTTAATATTTCTTGATCTTTCCGAAGGGACACTCTCCTTCTCTACAGAACCACAAATAAACATAAATGCTCATTTACGTAGCAGGTCCAGTGACAGCCTGAAGCCCCCCTACACTGACAATACTTATTTTACAGCAAATATACCACAGCGTATTAGCAAACTGGCATTTCCAAGGAAAACCTCAGGACAGAAAGGAGGACCATTATGTTTTCTTAGCTTACATGTAAATTAGACTGTACATTGTCTAGTATTTAAAACATCACAAATGTTTTAAAGTGGCTCTTTAAAATGGAAGGACCACAGATTACAAAAACATTTTAAGAACATTCATGTATATGCAAAGTAAATTTATAGACTTGTTCTAGTATAATTTAAACCACAGTAAAGGGTAGTTTCTCATATTCAATTTCTCTGAAAAAATGTTAAAAGTATTTGAAAATAACAGGTTAGTGAGGAAAGAACACTATTCCCGAGTATGACACTGCTCAATGGAAACAAAACCTCTCTTAAGATTGCAGTTTATAACAACAGACTTCACATGTTCTGAACCTGAAGCTTTCTTCATTAAAACCAAGTTATTCCCTCATTTATAAAATTCGAAACAATCCGCAGACCAGACCCCTCTGGGTTTGAGGTGCTGGGAGCCATGCCTGTCTGCTGCAGCCACTGTGCTTCCCTGAACACAGGCAGCTCTGCCCAGGGCACCACCTACCTTGCATGTCAGAGACCGGGTGCAGGGCTTCCTGGTGTCGAGGTCAACGACCCCACAGTGCATGTCAGGATCAAACTCTCGTTCTGTCAAAAGCACACAGACATTACGATGGGCTCACCAAACCCTCCCTTCACTCAGTTTGTAAATAAGAAAACAGGAGAAATTGGAAAACATACAAATTGTAATTGGATAAAATCTACCACATACCAATAAATATAAAGCAGCAGTAACACCACTCAGAGTGGGGACTGTTGCCAGCAGGGGACAGAAGAGAGACTGTTTAAGTCAGCACAACCACAGTACCGGAACATACCATTGGAAAGCTGTCTTCACATAAGCTGCGTGTGCGCATGCGTGCACACACGCGCGCACACACACAACGCGCACACACATACACATAGCACACACACGTGCACACACACACAGCGCACGCACACATACACACAGCACGCGCACACATACACACATACACACACGTGCACACAGCACACACGCACACAGTGCACACATAGCGCACACACACATACACAGCACACACAGCACACACACACATACACACAGCACACACACATGCACAAACACACGACACACGCACGCACAGATACACACACAATGTGCACACACACACTCACATACAGCACCCACATACGCACGTGCAGATACACATACACACATGCACACACACACACACGTGCACACATATACACACAGCACACACGCACACACATACACAGTGCACACACATACACAGCACACACGTGCACACACATATGCACAGCACACACAGCACACACACATACACACAGCACACACACATGCACACACGACACACACACTCACATACAGCACCCACATATGCACGTGCAGATACACATACACACATGCACACACATACACACGCATACACACACACACACATGCACACACACATACACACAGTGCACACATATACACACACACACAGCACACACAGCACACACACACACACACACAGCACACACACATGCACACACACACACCACAGCACACACACATGCACACACACACTCACATACAGCACCCACATATGCACGTGCAGATACACATACACACATGCACACACACACACACGTGCACACATATACACACAGCACACACGCACACACATACACAGTGCACACACGTACACAGCACACACGTGCACACACACATATGCACAGCACACACAGCACACACACATACACACAGCACACACACATGCACAAACACACGACACACACACTCACATACAGCACCCACATATACACGTGCAGATACACATACACACATGCACACACATACACACACATACACACACAGCGCCCACGCACACACATACACACACACAGAGCACGCACACACACGCTTTAAAACCGAGCAACAGTGCAGACGGCAAGCATCCTACTTAAGGAACGTCCTCCTCAAGCTGGCGATGACCAGTTTTAAAAGAGGACTTACAGACAGCAGCTCATGTGCTCCCCTATGAATGGCCAGTACACAGGAAACACTACGAGAAATGGAAGTTACCTGATAATCTCTTATTTAAAAACTTCCTGTTACTGGAACTATCTTCAGACTTCTTTTCCAGGGAGGGCGGTGCAGGAAGCCCTTTGCCATTCAGAATCTGTCCAGGTGAAGGCAAGGTTGGCTTTGGTATTGAGGGGCAGTTAAGGCCAGGCTTGACTGAGGAGCTCACAGTAGCAGGACAGGGCGGCCCCACCGCAGGTTTCAGTAGTGTGCCATCCATCTTCGGATGAATCTTTTCCACTTTCACAGAGGGCGTCATGCTGTGGCGGGGAAGCAAGAACAGCAGGACCTAAGTACCAGCGCCCCGGTGAGTGGGAACAGACGGATGAAGGGTGCCTGTCATCCGTGCACCGCACCGCACAGCTAGGCTCCTCAAGGCACCTTATGGAAACCGCTGAGGACTCTCCAGGAAATTCAGTAAGGTTCACATTTAGCCAGTCTATAAGCCCTTCTGGTGAGGCAAAAACCTCCAGGGACCATCGACTTTACCTGGTCTGTCATCTTTCCAGAACAATCTTACACAGGAGCCTTTGGGAGATCTAACTTGAGACCTAATGCAATTCCTACAAGAAGCAAAATATGAAAAAGTCTAAAAGGACCAAAGACTATTTGCAGGACCTGAAGGTCTCTGAGAACTGTCATTTTTAACATGTTGCATACGGCGGGGTTTAAATCCCTCGTGAAGATTCTCGTGATCCGTATGCAACGTGTTAAGGAAGGATCCATCAAAACAAAGTAAACTGAGTGAGCAAAGAGAAGAACATTGAAATTAGAGAATATTTCCAAGAAATGTCACTAAAGACTTATACGGACTGAAATAAGCCTAACAATATGTCGCCAAGAACAGGCTCTCTGCTTCTGTCAATGAGCAAGACCAACGTTTAATTAGTAAATGATGTATCACTGGAGTGATAATTCTCCAGTCCCTGAGAAAGGTTTCTGTAATAGGAGCTTGGAATACACATGCCTGATGCAAGGCTGCTGACCACAGAATAATACCTGTGCCACTAACAGAGAATGGATTTCTCTTGAAATCTTACAGACACTATCATTTGGGTGGCAAATGCTGCTCTGAAGCTAACAGCTGGCCTGGTCCCCCTCTAGAGGACAGCTCCAAATAGAGGTTTGAACGGATGGGGTTTTATAAACTTCGGTCAGTGGAGTCAATGCTCTGACAGCTGTGCAGCTGGCAAGTGACTTGCACAGTACACTGGCATTTTCTTTGGTGTTCAGACAGCTCTAGGAACAAAAGCCAAGCTTGCTGTACTCGCACTTCTGACAGATGAACAGAGGCTGGGGGCTTAGCAACCAGAACAAACAACCCCAAACAGCTGTACCTGGGACAGCCTGACAGAAGCAGAGACACTGCAAGATGCCAGGGCCACTCCCAGTTGGCAAGGTCCCTGAGCAGTAGCAAGGGCTGGACGCTGCCCTGAGATTAACCAGGTTAATCAGACGCTGGGCCTGGGATGTGTGGCATACCCTCCAAAGGGGAGGCGGGCCAGGGAAAAGCCACCTGCCACCAAGGCTAAGGGACGCCATGACGAAGCAAGATGTGTTTCTCTGGGAGTGCACGGCTGCTGCCTCACGTGACCACAGGGGCCTGCCCACGTACAGCCCCGCGTGGAGAGGCGCCAAAGCCTCGCCTGGTGGGTGTCAGCTTCTTCCCGTCTCCCCTCATCACTACACTCGTGATGTGAACCCAGGACGGGGGGAGGAAGCACCGCTTCCCTGTTGGCCTACAGGCTCTGGAAAGGCCTAGGACAGCATCTGGGACTCCCTTCACCTTTGCTTCCTACTGTTACCAACTGCAACAGCAGAAGTGCCAGCATCCATTTATTTATTCTCTCCTGTGGGCCAGGAGCCTGACTAACACATTAGCCCCACTGCTCTCATAACCCTGCGCGACGGATGCTGTTCCTGGGCTCTGGAGAAAAGTGGTGCCAAGTCCAATACCCCACAGCTAGGAATTGACGCAGCTGGGATGTGAATCCAGGCCTTTCTGACTTGAGGGTCCTCAGCTAAAGCTCCTTGACCTTTTATTACACTTCCTTATCCTCACCCGGGAAGTGGGGATAACAACAATACCTATTCCATAGGTTTGTTCTGGGAATTAAAGGCCGATACACATGTAGAGCTTCGTTTCAGTAGGTGAGACACAACAAAGGAGCAGTAAGTATTATTAACCTTATAACTAACACTATTACTACTCTGCAAAGTCACCCAAGATGTGACAGGGAAACAGAAAGAAACAGCATGAACATGACTTTCCCCCGGCAGGCTCCCTTCCTCATGCTCCCAGTCACGCCCAGAGCAGCGGTGTGCACAGGCCCACTTGCATCAGGGAAGCATGACGACCATCCTGGCCGTACTCACATTCTGCTGTGGGGGACTCTGCTTTGTTGGACGGGATGCATTGGTCTGCTGTTCCCCCTGAGCTGCAGTTTCTCTTTGGGCGATTTCAACAACTTGGAACTTAGTGAGGATGTGCTTAGAACACCTCCACTGGAAGAACGGCTGCCTCCACTTCCACTGCCTCCTTTGCTTTTGGACAGAGAAGGGAAGAAAGAAAATACTGAAGTGGGAGGAACGGCCAAAGAAGGCTTGCTGGATGAGCTATGTCTTCTTTCTGAAAATGAAAACAAAGGGAAAAAAAAAAAAAGACATCATGTTTCAGGCAAGTCTCCAAGGGAACCCTGGAAGAGTACCCTGAAATCAACACATTTAGGTTCCAACATACTAAACTCTACAGCTTTCAGAAATGGCTTATCTAGGCCCCACAGGCTCAGTAAGGCTTCTAGGAACTGGTCCTTGTGCATAGGAAACATCTCAGCATAAAAAGGTTTATCATTCACAGACAGCCGTGAGGAAGTTAAACAGCCATTCTAAACCTTAGAATACTGGGTTTTGCACATGAACCTCATGGTTCCAACTTGCAGGCAGACAGAATAAAATTACTCATTCATCTGCAGAACTCTGCTGACTGACATTGTATGGAATTAATTCTTCCTCTCCAGCATAGTACCTCTCCAATTTTCCAAATAGCAAAATGTTAAGAAACAAATTGTACCTTCATTTTTTTTTGCCACTACCCACTAGCATATGACACTAAATAAGAATGTTTCTAGGGTAATCTTATCATTCCTTAAGAATCTGTGCTGCATTTTTCTAGTTAATCATTTCAGCCCCCCCCCCCCCGCTTTTTTCAATAATGTCATTCAACTACAGATGGCATAGCTCTGGTTCACACCACTAAGATGCCAAAGGTGCAAGACAAAAATACCACAAATAGCTGTGCTTGGTGTTTAAACCAGGAAGTAATTAATGGTTAAGTACAGACTACACAGGTGTAACTGAAAATAAGTCCATCCGCTGGAGCACCAGATTCTCTCAGAGTAAAGCAATCCATATTAAATAAATCAGAGCTGTTGAAGAATGTTATCAATGGAAACAAGTAAACTATTTAGTAACTTTAGCTACTTAAGTACCTTATGATGGTAGCTTAGCGGCTGCCTTTAAACTTATAATTTAAAATGACACATCTGCTTAAGTCTAAGTTTTAAACGTATGTGATCCAATATTTACTTATCACAATATGGAAGCTCTGAGTATTTAAAAAATTAAACATATGAGAATCAATGACTACCAGCATGACTTAAATAGTTTATTTTAAAAGGTCTTTTTTATACCAGTCTGGAGCTTCTCTATGAAGCTGTGATGATTTATCCCCACAAGGCCATTAGTTCAACGATGCTTTAGGAGGTACTTGAGAACCTGCCCTACACCAGGACAAATGTGTTATGCTATCTGCAGGCAAAATTCAAATTCTCCAACTCAACCACACAAAGGCCACCAGCAGGTTAGGAAAGCTAAATTGATAGTGACTTGTAAGTGCTTGTTGCATCCCGCCCCCCTTTCCTGATTTGAAAGTTGTAAGGAAGGGAAAACTAAATTAACTTAAGTTTAATAATTTTTCCAAATTTGGCATCAGAGGTTTTTTGTTGATTTTTTAATTTAGTTTCTCTCTCATCTGTGATCCCAAATACTCTGACTATACTTCCAAGACTCAGCGCTTGTCAGCCAGGACTGTAAAACTCTATTTCCAGTTCTGTTGTCTGCTTTGGATGGCGGAGCTTCCCTGAGCCATGTTTCACTCATCTTCCCCATACGACATGGCACAGAGCAGGGCTGCAATTCACAGCTGCTTGATCGGTTCATCCTTTCTTGTGAAGAGGAGTGGTTTTCTCATGGCCCTAGACCAGTGGTTCTCAACCTTGGCTACACAGTGGCATAACCTAAGGAGCTGAAATCACACTGGTGCCTGAGTCCCCCTCACTCGGAGAGTGTGATTTAACTGGTTTGGGGTGTGGCCTGGGCATCCAGACACTTACAAGCTCCCGGATCTGATTCCATGGTGCAGCAGGGCCTGCCTGAGACGAGGCTCAGTAACCGGGGCTAAGAGAACATTTGTGCAGCACCGAGAACACTGCCTGGCATCCCCACAGTGCTGTACCGTGCTGTGTACCAGTTTGTTAAAGCTCACTGCTGCTACTTGTCCTGAACCGGCGTTCTCAAAACTTCCATCAATTACAAACTATTTTCATTGTTCTAACCAAAGCCACATAAAATACTATTTTGTACTCAACACTTTAAATGATCAACTCTACTATTCCCTACTCTTCCTTAGTCTCGTACTAACCAGTCTCTCATGTGGGCATCATTGGTATTTTGGACAACTCCACAGGATTTCAGGATAGTTAGAATTCCTGGTCTGCCACCCTTTAATCACTAGTAAGGGCAACCTGAAACTAACCCCAACCCATTTTCAGATGGCTCCATGTGAGATGGCTCCGTGTGAAGCACGGTACCGCACTTAGAGATATTTTCCCAAAACAATAGTATCTCTGAAGCAATAGGTTTGATCAGCTTCCTATAAACACTTTTCTGGTATACATTAAAATAATTAAATATTTAAATACTCATCCATAAAACAGTGTATGTCCGGTGGCAGTGTACTGAAGGAACAATAATACCATGTCTGTGGTATGAATGGGGGAAAACCCCAACAGGAACTCTGATTTGTAAGAAATCGACTCCTTTTACTATTCTCTGGCAATTGGAACTCTCAAGCACGTGTCTCAGAGTAAACGTGATATATTTTCTCTGATATTAAAAGATGTAAACAAAATTCTCAATCTAATTGAATACAGTCAGTTCTGCTACAATGTTTGTTTTCAAAATGTAAATTTATTCCAAAGCTATTGATACACTGAAAAACAATTTGAGCATAATGAAATTTTGCATTTGCTTTTGTAAGATTTCATGTGCCGGAAGCACTAGGTGCAGGAAACTGCCCCTGGCTGAACTGAACCCCATGGGAATGCAGCTCGGCCACCCAGGATGGCAGGAGCCACGCCGTCCACATCAAGTGCTCCGACTTTCCAGTGATTTCACAGACTCTTCCTTCCACCACTACTCAGCTCACAAGCGCAATCTTCCCGCCACCTTCTTCCAGAACCAAATGTCAGGTCGTTTTCAAGGTAACTGTCATATTTATTCTCATATTTATGTTGTGTGTTTTTTTAACCATTTAATCCATGTAAAACTGTGCTACCGTTTTTGTTAGGTTCCTATCTTTTTCTGTGTGTCACTGATCAAGTTCTTGAGTGTTGTGCCCTAACCCAATTTTCTCAACGAGCCTCATGTGGTTTTTATTGTGCAATTTGCACAGTGCGGTAATTTTTCAGGAATGCGTGTTGTGTTACAGCAGAACTGACTAACTTCAAGCTTGTCCTTTCAATTTTCTACTCCCATCAGAGTCCATTCTCCCCATTTTCTTTAGTTAACACTTCTTTTCTTGTCTATTAACTCTTGAATTGGGCTTTTGTACTACAAAATCAAGATTCACAGTCTCCTAACATTAAGTCAGCTGATGTATGAATAACATTTCCCCCAAAATTGTATATTCTATTTCAGCAATAAAAGCTACTTAAAAACTGAAGAATGGCAACTAACCATGTGAACTTCTTCATTCACTAAAACTTGAAACCGGTTGTGCACGCGCACGCGTGCGCGTGTGTGTGTCTGTCTTTCTGTCTGAGATTCTGGCTGTAAAGTGCCAGCTCAAATTCTTGTCATGCTGCTGAATTAAGTTGTTCCTTCACATCAGGGTCTGGTGACTTACTCTCTGGAAAGGGCAGCATCTGGCTTTCCCTCCATGAGAAAGCGAAGAGGGAAAACCAAACATAATTATAGTTCAGTCGGACTCTCCTCACCCTTTCAATGTAGGCCCTTATTTTTCATAAGATTTGAAACTAGGCCTCCAGCTTAAAAAAAGTGTATGTTCTTACAACAAAAGTGAAACAGGCAAGTCATAGGTAGGGTTAGGCACCTTGTATTGCGTGGGCAAACTGGTGGCCAGATGCCAAGCATAACTGCGGCGTGGTCTGGTGAGGAGACCGAGCTGAGTTTCCACAGCACTCCTCTCCAGGGTCTGGCACCAGCACAGAGAAAGCACACTCTGTCCCTGAATCAGGAGGGCACTTTGAACGGCTCTAGCAAGAGGGAGAAACAGGCAGACTGACAGACAGACACACAGATACAGGGAAAATGGGAAGGACAGAGAAAGAGCCAGGGGTGAGTGTGTGTTGGTGTGAGAACAAGGCAGGTAAAGGGAGGCAGGTAGGGAGAGATGGATGGATGCACAGGGCTTTCTTCCCCTTTGTGTCTTGAAGATGTGACCCCACTGAAGGCAAGGGCAGGATATGGGGGAGAGGAGAGGACAGCTTTCTTTAAGTCTTTCGAAGTGGAAGGCAACCAAAAATACTGAGCTTGTAATTTTGGAATCATGCTGAGATTTAAAAATATACATATTTGTGATTATATGCAAGTGAACGCATGTATGTCTGTGTGTCTATGTATATATGTGTGTGTGTGTGTATGTATGTGTATATATATATATATATATATATATATATATATGCGTGTGTGTGTGTCTGTGTGTTTGTTTATTGACACTCAGGTACAAACCAAAAAGGAGCTCAAAGCAAGTAATTAGGTATTTTTAAGTCATAAATAAATATTGCTTTGGAAATAACTAAAAATAATTTATAACGGACAAGTGCCAAAGTTAGAGCACAAACCTAAAAAGCAGTCAAAGCAAACTGTAACTTCAAATCATTGATGCTTGAAAAAAATCTAGAAGGATATACGACTATATCAGACTTTTTAAAGTAGTTATCCCTCAGATTATAGGTCTATTTTTAAAAAACCTTTGCATACTGTTTGAATTTTCTATAATGAATGAATATGGTTTACTTATCAAATACATACTTTAGAAAAAGAGCAATTTCATTGGTGTTCTGTGCTCAATTTCACACATGCCAAAATAAAGGAAGCTACGTTATAATTGTTCCGTTCTCAATAGGCATGAAGAGCAGGCAAGAGTGCTAACAGCAATCATTATTGTTAGCTCCAAAAAGCTCCGCTGAGAAACTTTGGGTCATTCATTAAGCAGCCCCTTCACAGAATTATTTAAATTGTTGACTTTGATACCCAGGTTGAGAATAAGTATAATCTGCTATGACGCAGCTTCCAGTTAACCCAAACTGCCATTCTTCACTTGCAGGGTGCCCAACACGACTCGCGAGGGGTCAGCCGGCATCATCTGTCTTTCATAGGAAACATCCCAGATCAGGACCTGAGGCCAGGCTATAAGGTCACATATGTGGATTTTTAAATCTCCGAACTTCTTCCTTACACATCTACTTTTCACCACATCAGTGCTTTCCTTAAGCTTCTGAGATTCAAAATCGAATCCCACTCCAGGTCTTTTGTCATATGTGCACATTATCAAAGACTATTATTTACTTAACGTATTTTTCAAAACACAGTGGCTGACTAGACACACCTAATTTAGCACTGCAGAAGCAGTGTCTGTGAAACCAGGGCTTTGGGTTTGACAGCTATTTTTTCCCAATAACTATTAAAAAATACTTGGTATGCCATTTAAATCACACCACGGACCACGCGTGATCATGAACACTGAATGATGTCTGCTCACGGCTCTCACTGTCAGCCCTTCCCTGTACATTTTCTTACTCTTTTCTGAAAGCGCTCGTGTCTGCAGGCAAAGGGGGTCCCACTCCACTCCTTGTTGTCACATACTTCTTTAATCCCCAAATCTGTTTTTCTTTTGATTCAATTGCTTTAGGGTCCTCAGGTACTTGATTAATAAATAGTCTAGTACTAAAAAGGAAGCAAATCGGTAGGACTGTTCCTGGAACATTAAAATCTTAAGTTGGGGAACCCAGAGCTGTTCTCTGACACGAGTGCCCAAGGACAATGGGCCACAGTTGGAGCCGGAGGCAGCTTCGGAGCGTGCCCAGGTGGGTTACAAACTGGCACTGGAGAACAGTGAGGGAGAAAGTCTTCGGCACAAAGCACCGGCGTCTTTCCACTGGGGAGATTTAACTGAAAAGGATGATTTCAACACTGGCTGCCCTAACAAATTAGTCTCCAACTGTGACTTCTGCCAAATGCCTTTCTCCTCCCCCTAATGCAGAGGTGCTTTAAAATTAAAACATAAGGGGAAAGTGCAGAAAGAGAGTCATTTACAGCACTCAGGCCACTTGAAACAACTTTTTGCCAAAGGTTTATAATCAAATTATCAAGCTCTTTAAGTGAGTGCTTTATGATGGGAATAAAAGCCCCACTCTTGGCATTTCCACATCTCCAGGCAGGGTGCACAATGCAGCACCCCACTCACACTGCCTGCATGAAAGAGCAGATCACAAAGGGCAGATTACAAGGGAGAAAGACTCCGGTGGGGGAAGGGACAGGCGTGAATGGATTGTAAATAATGTTGCTAAGAAAGGAGCAGAAATATGGCAGCAAATAATGTTGCCAGGACTTCCCATGGGACTGTTCTTTCTGGACTTTGCTTTCAAGTATGTGAGAAATATGAAAAACTTATTGACTATCTAGGGGTACCCCTCCCCCACCATCTTAACTTGTAGCTCTTGGCAAACATTTAAACAATGTTTTAAAATAGTTTAAAAATCCAAATAGTTTAGTAAAGAAGATGCAATGGCGAAAAAGAGGGGGTACTTAATGGTGTAACATTTGATCACCTCAGTTGTGAGTATGACATCATTTCTTCATAATCATGGTCAGAAGACA
Source organism: Rhinolophus sinicus (assembly GCF_036562045.2). Taxonomy (NCBI): domain Eukaryota; kingdom Metazoa; phylum Chordata; class Mammalia; order Chiroptera; family Rhinolophidae; genus Rhinolophus; species Rhinolophus sinicus. The sequence goes on along the minus strand of NC_133759.1, from coordinate 57,369,506 downwards.
GCTTGTTTTAGGGAAAACTGAATGGTCCCGGCAGCCAGTTCATTTCCTTAAGGTGGCCCCTTCCTCTGCTCTGGCAGCCCTGGCCAAGGTGCAGATGCACGGAGGCTCGTCACCAGGGCCTCAGACAGACAGACAGACAGACAGACACACACACACGTTCGCGGATGCCTTGAGTAAAACACAGCCACCTCTATGTGCTCCTACGATCCCCGGAATGGTGCCACCTTTGTGACTTACTGTCACTGTTTCTGACTACAGGATATCCTGAAATGCATGCCATGCTGGCTGCCACTTCTATTTTGCTAATAGTCCTAAGGACCTCTCCCTGCTGTCTTCAGGAAGCATACTGTTACCAAATGATCCTGACAGAATATAGCAAGCAATCACCTGCCTGAAAACAAGCAAATTTTGCCGTCCGAGTGACGATGCACAGCATTTCTGAAAATCTGCTCCCATCTCCCTCCCACACTTTCATTGACTTGAAATGTCTGTATTTCTCAGGTATCAACAGGTGAGAAGAAAAAACAGTCCGAACCAAAACTCCCCAAGTTTCCAGGTGCTTTTTGATTTAATCCGTCATCTGTTAGGGAAAAAAAGCACCCTACAAATTCAGTGATCCATCACTGTAAGTTCAGCCTCGCAGTTTGTCAGACCATGCGCAGTCCAAGCATCAACAAACGCAATTTGTACACGGGCATGTCTGTAGCCGTATTTCGGGTCTGGGTCAGTGTTTCCCAAATGAAAGACACAAGACTATCATCAAAGTGTAAAAAGAGAATTATGAAAAACAATGTGTCTTTACTACTCCAATCCAGTTTTCACACACACAGATCGGGGAAGAGAGGATTATAGGAACCTGGTAAAACTCAAATTAGAGGAGCTCTCTTTTTGTTTGTTTGTTTGTTTGTTTTGAGTGAACACTCCTGTGCAGGAATCCCCACAGGGAGCACTGTCTTCCAGGCCAAGAGGGAGCAGCAGCAAGTGCAGGTTGAACGGAGTGTCACCACCACCTGCTGCAACGTGCTACGCTCAAGTCTGCAAGGCACAGCTTCACTGCTACACTACATCCCACTAGCTGTCTATCCTTTTTATTTTACTTTATTCTGCGTGGGGGTGGGAGTGGAGAGAAGACCACGAACATGGGAATAACAAAACCCTCAAACTTAGAACAGTCCAGAAAACGTCCTTCGTTAGGCACTCTGTTAACAAGGAATGAGTGATTCATTACTTAACAATGCCGCTGTTTTCAATGAGTTTGCAGCACGTGTTTATTTCTTCTGAAGAGAGAAATAGCATCTGCCCCACCTATAGGCTAGGGCTGTCAACTAATAAACACCGAAAGAAATATTCAAAAACGAAACCAGAAATGGCAAAACTAAAACTGCCTCACGAGAGACAAGAGTTTTTAGAAAAATCAATTTTAGGGAATTAACAGCCATTTGGTTTAAGGTTTAAGATTTGTTTGTACTTAAAGTCCTTCAAAAGGGTAGCTAAATTTCAACCTCAATTAAACCCATCCGGTCATCGCAGAAGGCATGAAATTTGAAGCCAGTAAGAAGTAAAGAACTCAACTGTCACCTCCCTTCCTGCTTGCGGACAGAGGCATGATAATTAGTGTAACTGGGAGAACAGCTTCACAACCCACTCAGCTTAGCTGTACTGGCTACCTCAATAACAACTGAAAAGAGCGTCTTTTCTGGCAGTCAGTCAGTAATTACATTTTTATACACTCAATTGAAGAAGTTACTGAATGACTTCCCAGGGTTACTGTTTGTATTTTGAAGTTGTTTTCCCTCTTGCCAGTGTTCTGTTCGAAACTGTGCTGTGGATTTGAAGTATCTGACAAAATAGCTTTCAGACACATTCTTACAGGAAACACTGTGAACTGGCTGTCATGAAACCTCACTTACCACAAGTGAAATACAAAACAAACAGTTAAAGCATGTTACAACGTTCCTCCATTTTTAGAGAACGACGTAACCAATGTTCTCCCTGTTTTGAGATCCGGGAACTGTTTGGTGCAAACCGCAGCATTTTGTTGGAGTTAATAGCAAACTCAACTCCTGTCTGCATTTTGAACTTTGGCCAGATTACTTCAATGACATTTCAGAATGGCTCCTGTGGACGGCTTGCAGTAGCTAATCTCTCTGGTTGCGATTACCCACTCTGATCACTAGCTCTGCAGAGCTCACGCTTTGCACCACTTCAGCTGCTTACGGCTCCGGCCTGCTGGCAGGACAGGACAAATGATAGCAGGAAACAGGCCTGCACAAACTCTTCCGACTCTGCTTGGTTCTATGGAGTGTTACCAAAGAACTAACCCACCTCCTGCAAGCTCATCCAGAACTGGGCCCCAAGCCAAGACCAGCCTCTGAAAACTGTCTCAGAAAACTTACCTAGTGGAGCTTTCAGCCCTGGTGCGGAGGAAGAGCTATTCTGGAGACGCTTCTTGTTACCTTCCATTCACATAATTTGGTTGTGCTTCATTGCACACTCGCTACTGCAGGCTTACATCATGAGTTGGGTCTGCCCACCAACTCCAAATATGCTCCATGTTTGGTCTTATGTAACATTTGCTACTACTGTAAAAAGCACTTGAATTACAAAGGTCCTGGCAGATCAACAGAAAACAAGGGGTGGAGTCTAATTTGATCTAATACGGTCATACAAGGCATCCTGGCTAATGTAAATTAATCCTTCTCTTTGAAAGGCAACTTGCCAAAACTGGAGATGAAATTTATAAATTAAACCTGCTAAAATGTGAATTATTCACACCCTGGTTTTTCTAAATACCTTCAAACAGACACTGTTACTACCAGGTATATTAGAAAATTTACATGATTCATTATACAATCTAGTTTTTATGCCTCGATAGACCTAGAAGTTTTAAAGTTATACATTTCTATACATATCAACAAGACTTTCCCCACATTTTATTTCCTCATGATCTGTATTTTTAAGAAATAAAGGTTTGTTACAAGTGAGCACACTTTTCTTCCTAAATCTGGTAATAAAAATCTTAACTTATTTTCCGTGCATATTTGTAAAATAAGTCTAACTTCAGAAGAATATACACCTGACTGTCCAGAGTTTTAATCACTGGATGTCTGACTAAAGCGTGGTACTTTTTATACTAGGAATCCAAAAACTTCTCTAAGTGGCTCTTTATAAACAGTGTCTTCCTGGTTTAGCTGTTTCTATCTCAGCCCCATTATGTTCCCCATATCACTACTCCCGCTCTTGTCAATCATCAAATCTTACTGTCAAACACACACTTAAAAAAATGGCCAACTGATCTGACTGTTAGGATGATAAAGGCTGCACACGTAAATACACTCAGATGCCCTGATAGTTCAGAATGAACACTTTTAAATGTCAAAGAGGTGGGGGTCGGGGGGAATTCCTATACAGACTCCCATCACCCCATGCAGAATATTTGGCAAAAAGTTATGAATTACACGTGTGGAAAGATTTGGCCTGGAAGGGATAAAAGTTGTGGGCCATAGGAAATGGCTTCTATTAGACCACACACAAATGCTAAATTTATTCTAAAACAAAAGAACAGTAGCCACACTGCTTTATTTTCACAGCAAGCATTCAGATCCTAACCATGGCAGCAATATTAAGATCCAGAGGGTTTTCTGAAACCTACTGCTTTCTTTTCCTTTTCAAATTTCTTACAGGCACATTCAGACAAAACTATGGTGGTCCTTAAAAGACAGCAGAAGAACACAAAGAAAGAGCCATTAGCAGGCCTTAGAAGGACAGAATGAGCGAATTTCAAAAGTTAATTAGCAAAAACAAGAATTTTCGGTTAATTGACTGAAAGTTTTCTTAAGCTAGCAGAAAGAAAACACAATCCATTGCTGTACTGCCTGGTTGCCACAGGCCTGAGCACCGCTCACGGCACCTAGCCGCCTGGGGCCCCGGAGGTGTCCCGGGATGCCGGTCCTCCCCTGCAGGACAGAACTGGGGCAAGAGGCTCTTCCTCAGGCGCGGTGTCACCCCACACCGCTGCAGCCACCACACTGGACATCGACCTCCTCGCCAGTCTCCCAGCACAAACGCTTGCCTTTCCAGTCTTCCCTTTTGTGGATGGTGGATGTGCAAGTGGGGAAAACAACTGTTACGAGAACCAGCCAATCAGTGACAGTTCTGGGGACAGTCTTTCTACAACCCTTATGAAAACCAGGGTACATTTCAGCAAATGTTCTTGAATGCCACAAACACATGTCTACATTTAATTTCATATATAAAGAACTTAAATTTATTTTTAAGATGTACATCAAAAAGGGATGAATGACAGTGTAGGCCAGGAAAATATGTGTAACTCTGTACAATATATGCAAATACACAAAAACTGGGCATAAACTCAAATTAAACTTTTAATGTTTAACACATACAGCTCTGTTCTCTTTGAAAAGCACCGTTATTATTTTCTTCAAACCATTTCCCAATATCCTATCCAAATAAAGTTTATACTGATATTAAATCCCCCAATGGTGGCTCAGATTTAAGTGTCTAGGTCTGGGGACATGCTCACATTGCTTTTTTCTTATGAAAAAAACAGACTCTAGACTACAAAAAGACTACAGAGTAAAATACCATTTTGATAGAATAACATCCATGCCTTACAGACCAAAGATTACAGGTATCGGCTGTGGTGTGGATGGTGTGCACTCACCAATTTTACTCTGGTTGCACAACAGGAGGCCTGATCTGACACAAACCCTTCTGTGAATGAGTCGGCGCAGAGCACGAGCAGTGCAGCCCGAGCAGGAGGGGCAGCTGCCCGCGGTCTCAGCACTTTCAGTGGTGCAGCCGCGGGCAGAAGAGTCCTGGCCCTCAGGTCTGTGTGTCCCTCTGAGAAGCCTAATTCTGCTCCCTCCTCGTAACACCTTTAGTGCAGCACCCAGCACATCTCCAATGCTCGACAGATGTTAGCTATTATGATTAGAAACAAGGAGAAACTGGACATCATCTGAAGAAAGGAAGAGTAAGAGAAGGACAGTGGTTTTGATTATAGGAATTAGTGAAGTCGCCAACAAATCATGGGATTTCCTAAATGAAATCCCTGAGAAGCCAGCAGAGGTGTCTGTCGTGGGTGTTCTGCAGGGCACCCAACAAGGCCTTGGCAGTTGGGAAGTGCTGTGTTCCTGTCACTGGCGGTAGGTAGCCAGTTCTCCAGTTTACAGAGCACAAGTCTCCATCCACTAACCCCACTTCACTGTCTCAGCAGGCCGGGCGAGTTATAATTGGCCTTAATTGGCACTTACAGGAGCTTTAACATTCCTTACCTGCTGCCAAGGAGCACTTGAAAGGGGGAGAAAGTATTTTCAAACTTAGAAATACCAAGCAATTCATTCAGCTGTGGGCCTGGCAGCCTGCTATCCAGAATCAGATTAGCTTCACCAAGAAATGTTGCTATATTACCCAGTGCTCATTAGGTACTCAGGCCGGATTAGGAGAGGTGGGAGATGGAGTCTAAATGAGGGTAATTCACCTTGGGGGCTAATGCCACTGGCTGCCACCATCTTCTTCAGGGCTCAGCCACACTTCATGTGTGTGTCCCTTTGCAGCTGTCCCATGTGTTCGAAGGCAGGCGAATAAAGTATAACCTCATTGCCTGATTTACATGGACTTCGTGTTAACCCCAGTCTCACCTCAGCCCTGTTAGTATCTGATACACAAAGTGAGCACTGTCACTCCAAATGCAATCAGAAGTCAAACTGACGACATATTGTTTTTCACTGGCCCTGCAATTAATCTCTCCAAAGATTGTTCTCCTGTAGGAGACTACACATGCTGCCTAACAGAGAGGAATCCCACCTAACAGAACTAGATGTCTTCCCTGAGGTAAATTCCATACAGAATGAACAGAAGTTTTCCATATTATAGGAAGATTGCCTGTCATTGTTTAAATGGAAATTTTAAAAAAAATTATCACTCAGTTTTTGAAAGATCTCTTTGCCTCACATCCTCATATTACTAAAACTCAGAAGATACATGCCATTCTGGTAGTAAAAAAGTGTGCAATTGTTAGAGAAATTTACTTCAAAATCAAATTACAATCGTGTGTGTGTGTGTAAAATAATGTAACAGGCTTTAGAAAAAGAAATGAAAGTTTAGAAAAATAAAACACCTATTCCTGGTGGCAATACTTGCATACAATTCTAGTAGAGCTACAAGGTATTACAGTCTTTTTGGGAAACAATCTAGTAGCAGCTATTAACAGTGCAAATAAATACCCTTTCTGAGACTCTATTCCATAGAAACAAAACCACCAATAGTTAAGGACATATGTAGCAGGGTGGATACTGTTACTTTGGTCATAGGGGCAAAAAGCAGGAAACAAAGTTAATATCCACAGACAGAGGGCCTGGCTACTGCACAGCCACACCTTAGACAGTAAGCTATCATTAAAAAGGGGATTAGTGTTATGTTGGGATATGAATGGATTCCCAGGTAGTATTGTTGAGTAGAAAACAAGTGTGCATAACATGATCCATTTTTTGTAAAACTAGTGCCTGCTAGTAAAACATGGCATTATATGTGCCTATATAGAGTTATGAGCATGAAAAAAAAATATAGAAGGATGTACAATACTAAGTTATATGCCAAGTTGCATCGACAGCTTACAGAGTAAAAAGGACTTTTAAGGTGAAGACGGTGGGGAGGCAGAAAGAACCAATGAAATAGGAAAAAAGAAGGCTAACTGAAAATAGCATGTTTGTGATTATTACATTTGTGTATCTATGTAAAAATATATGGTGTGTATATATATTTCATATACTCATGTCAATCAAAAAGTCCATGGAGAAACTGTTTTAACAAGTTTTTGTTACAAAAAATGCACTATAAAGGCAACTGAAAAGAATTTAAACAATATGAAATCCTGGTATTATTACAGCAAACGAGTTATCCTGACGATGTCACCCATTTCATTTGTTTGGCTAGGCAGACTGAGATTCAAGTAGCACAACTGAGCACAGTAAGAATCACACAGAAAGGCCTGCTAGCCACTCAGGAGTAACAACCTCTTCACTTTCAAAAGCTCACTACAAATCTTGTATTAAGAATTCTAACAATCTTTTTAAAATATCAAGCACAAGAAGCAATGAAACAAATTTCAGTTCAGAGTTTATTTTTGACCCTGGGAAACCACAAATCAAGAACTCTATCATATGTGGTTAAGGGTTTACTGTTTGTATTTTAACTTATTTTACCATGAGGTAATTACCTTCCCTGATCTTTCCCTCTCCTTTTTTTTTTTAACTTTCAAACACACAAGAGGAGAAGGTATAAAATTTCTTTGAAGTTCAATCTGAGAACTCTTGTCTTAAAAACAAGATGTAGAAGTAAACCTAAGACTGGGATTTTTAGATACACAATGTGGCCACTGACCTCTTGCCCCAAACCAGTTTGTTTCATGGGCTTGGACTAGAACATGCATGGGAGGAATTATCCCAGCCAGGTACGCAGTAGGCGCTACAACATAAGGAAGTGATAAAAACTCCCTCTTCTGGTCACATGTAAGACCACAACTTAACAGGGTTGAAACAGCTGGTGTGTGTGCGTATCTTAACTAGTCAACATACATATTAGTCTTGTGAAATGATTGTCAGGAAAAACGTCTTTTAGAAAATACAACTAAAATATGGATTTATATCCTAAAATGTCCCCTTTAAAATGTGAAGCACAGCTATCCTAACAATTTCTATATGTGGCAGACAAGTCAAGAGTAGCACTGGTGAATAGTAATAGTTTCTTGATTGATTGATGGTGTTAGAAACCCACATTTTCACTGTCTCATGCTGATGACACAAATCAGAAGAGTTGAAGTAGTTCTATGCATCACACTAGCACTAACCTGGAGGGCCGCTATGCCAGCCTCCCTGAGGAGAATTAATACGCTGAAATACACAGGCATTCCCAGAGAATGGTCTTTAAAGCATTGCATGGAATAATGTACTGAAAAGGTAAATGCCTGTCAATAGGGAACTGATTAAGTTAAATACATTAAGAAGTGGAATTACAGGCAGTCTTCAGAAAGAAGGAAATAGAGCAACATGCATTAACCTGGAAAAGATAGGTTATTAAGTTTAAAAAGTAGATTTATAACAAATCTAATTTTTCGTGTGTGAGAAGTATGGAGCCAAATATTGTTTTGCCCAAGGTCTAGGAACCTTCCAAGGATAAATGCCAAACTGCTTTATTTATTCTGACTGAGAATAAGTAACACAGAGAAGCTTTATTTATTCTGATTGCATATTTATCCTCTTGTTGGTTAATTTTTTTTTTTTTTTACAATGTATACTACTATGCTAATAATGAAAAAAAATCAAAATACATGTGTTTTTTGATCAACAAGTTTCTGTTACCCAAATGAGAGTATGAGAAGTCCCAGAAAAGTGTACATATCCTCTTTTGTTTTCTGGCTTGTATGACTAAATTACTGTTCCACTACAAAACAAAAAAAGATGCTTCCGTGCTCAAATCGTCCAGCTACCCAGCCTTGCTGGCACTGCCGCATCCTGGTTTCTCTGCCCCGGCCCCTCTCCCTAACTCCACCTGCAGCCCTCTCCTTGCACAGTGCTCTGGCACCTCCTCACTGGCCTTGCCGCCCAACCCGTTTCCACCTCAGGATCTTTGTACTGTCTGTTTCCTCTGGAACACTGGTCCTCCAGACCTTCACACAGAGGCTCTTTTTCATCACTGAGCTTAAACATCCACTTCTCAGAGAGGCTTTCTTTGACTAGCCTTATCTAAAATGCCTTGCCTTGATCATTTTTTTTCACATTATTCCTAGCATTTATCACTACGTGAAATAATCTTATTTTACTTGATTTTTATCCTTCTCGCTCCACCCTCCCTAAACAAAATATAAGCTGTATGAAGTCAAAGACATTGCTTTTCTAGTTCAGTGGAGAACAATGCCTAGAGTAGACAGTAGGTACTCAATAAATACTTGTTAAATACATGGATAATATCATTGCCAGTTTATTTTTTCAAAACAACTTCAAGACACAGACATTAAAAAAGGCACAAATTTTGTAACAGAATAAAATAATCCGTCTTTCTGACTCCATCTTGCTCGGGCCTGCCAGTTCCCACGACATGTCGGTTAGCAGCTTCTGCTTAGTCCTGCACATAGCTATGCTGATCATGGAAGTAAGCTAACCTGCAGCCTAGGAGTTACTGAAGCAACCTCACTGCTTGAAACTACCTCCCCAAGGGGATAAAGAAGGTATGTACACAAATAATGGTTGTTTATCAAAAGATTTACGGGAACCTCGTGACTGGGATCACAGCAACCAGACTCTGTTGACCAAAAGCAAAGAAGTCTCACCATCCCCTTTGGAGCCTTGCTGACGTCTGCGGTCAACAATCACCTGCTGACCTGAAACCCCTCCCATTTCCCCCTTTCCCTGACATGAAAGAAGCCTGAACTCTGTACCTTCTCAAGATGGTTATTTAGGATGCTAGTCTGCCATCTTCTTGGCTTGCTATCTCTCCAAATAAAGTCTCTTTCCTTGCCCCAACTCCCTGTCACTTGACTTACTGACTGTTGTGCTGCAAGTTTGAGCTTTCACTTGATTAGAATTTCAGTGTGAGGGAAAAAAACACACACATTTATATTAACACATTTTATAACTAGAAATTAAAATGTTGCTCCTACAAATGGCATAAATATAGCACCATTTTAAAGATATCTGCTGATTATATAACTAAGGAAATAACATGAGGTGTATTAGAAAAATACAGTGAATGTTTAAATTTAAAAAATTTATTACAGTAAAAGACACATTGTCATTAATCCCCCTCACTTTGAACACACTTATCCCATCATCCTTGCCACTTTCTGAAGCAGTTCTGGAAGTCCTCTTTCGTGAGTGTCTTTAGTTGTGCTGTCATGGCTGCCTCGATGTTCTGAATCAATTCAAAACGTTGACATTTCATGGTCATTTTGACTTTGGGGAGGAGCCCGAAATCTCATAGTGCCAGGTCCAGTGAATAAGGTGAATGCTTTCATTTGACAGAAATTGCCATACCAGAAGCGACGTGTGACACGGAGCCTTTCTGTTGTGATCACAAAATATGGTGAATGCTGCTGCTGAGTACCATCCAACAGAAAGGCAGCGATCTTCAATACTGAAAGCAGTGCGTCGAAACTTAGTAACAATGTGTGACAAGTTTCAACTTGTTCAATGCAGTCAGTCAGGTGTAAACTACGGTTGAGAGAGGGTGTGTTTTAAAGTGTGCCGTAAATCATCCTCCATCATGACAACACTCTGTGTCACACATGGCTTCTGATATATGGCAATTTCTGTCAAATAAAAACATTACAGTGTGTCCTCATGCACCTTATTCACCAGATCTGGGACCATGCGACTTCTGGCTCTTCCCCAAAGTCAAAATGACTCAGGACATGAGGCAGCCACGACAGTGCAACTAAAGACACTCACAAAAGAGGACTTCCAGAACTGCTTCAGAAAGTGGCAAGAATGATGGGATGGATAAGTGGTTTGAAGCGAAGGGGGAGTATTTTGAGAGGGATTAATGGCAACGTGTCTTTTATTATAATACATTTTTCTTTTATTTAAACATTCACTGTAGTTTGATCACACCTCATATAAAATTGTGTTAACACTATTTGGCTTCTGGCAAAGAAAAACTCAATTTACTGCATTTGTTTTACATCATGCTATTCAGTGACAAGAAGCTTAGGTCCAATGGTCAACTGGGAAGTTTAGAGTGAAACTAATGTCCACCTTGACAGCATTCACGTTTTGATCGTCTACTCTGGTTAGCTCCCTTCCCTGGCTCAGCCCTCGCCTTCTGGAGAAAGGCCTGACATGTGTCTCCACAGCAAGAGAGCGAAATATTTTTGGCTCTGAAACAAGTTTCAATCTTTATACTGACTACAGAAATAAATATGCCAACCAATTCTCTAAAGAAGCTACAAAATGTTATGAGGCTGGAACAAAAAGAGGAGGAGATTATCTTTGGTTAGCTATGATTTAGGGTTAAATAAAGTAGGAGAACATTCTGAAGAGAAATCCAAGGACTGTGCTAAATCAAATATCTATCTACTATCATTACATCTTCAAATTACTGAATGTACTCTCTGAGGTAATAGGTTTACAGTGCTTACCCAGCTACTCTAAGCATTAAAATTCTACCTGAGCTAAAACATCTGTCACTAATTAGGGTTTTGGACAGATGGAATTTTTCACATTTTCTCTAGATTTTCTTTTTTAACTCTACACATCCTTATTATATGCATGAGAAATACCTACTAGTAGTCAGAAAACCTGGTCTGGTACATTTTATCTGTGTGAATGAAATTTATTTTAGGAGTTTGATCTGTAACTGGGAATAAAACCATCCATTCTGTGGATCTCTAAGAACAGGAAATGAGATAATACATGTGAAAGGGTTTGTGAACCATCAAGTGCTATTAAAAATTATCATTAGTCTATGAACTTTTAAATGAATGTCAATCCTAAAAGATTAACTATCACTGAAAGTTTCAAAGTAGAAGAGATTTAGATTATAAAAATTCAGTAGCCAATTTAGCTGGCATACTGGAGAGAAAAAAGAAACATTTTTCCTTATCCCAAAACAAAGTTACTTAGTAGCCAAATAAAATAAGTCATTCAAAATGCCTGAAGTTGTAACTCCAGGTCTGAGTCAATCAGACGGTAAAAGGGTGAGGGGGTGTGTTTTTATTAAACAGCAAAACCTCTGCTTTGTGATGTAGACTAACTTAATTATAGGATGGCGACCGCTGGTCACAGATATGTGAAATGTCTACAGTGGGAATCACCATTTTTGCCAGAACCAGCCCAGTGGAACTCACAGAGTAAGACTCATTTCGCTTTTACACTGATGTTCTTTGAAACCAATTAATTAGCCCAAAAAAGTATGAATAATTTCTATTTACTCATCCTTTGTTGAAAATGTCATTTTAAATTAATGCAATATATGTCGGCATCTAAAAGAATCCAAGCCACCTCAGTGCACTTCAAGGAACATTAAGAACAAGCAATGGGCATGGTTGTTAATTTTATAGGATCCGTAATGCCTGCAAGTGGAGAAAGCTAGAAGAGCGCAGCAGTGTTTCTGCTAAAGCTACTTTTACAAAGTTATGAAAAACCCCATTTATGATCTCTCCCTCTGTGAGCAGAGTCTGAGAGGTGCTGATGTTTTACACTGAGCCCAGACTCACACACCACTGACGGCATCTGGTAGGGGATCAAGACAAAAAGTCAGCTGATAAATGGCAATGGGTGTTTATCTGGGATCTGTCCCTTTGCAGATCAACCTGAGATTTGAGAATTCAGCTTCCCAGGTATGGCGTTTTCTAGGGCTAGGGTTGGCCTCAGTAGATAGCTCCCTAAACCTCAGAGGACACCAAACCCAACAGCTTGAGCCGGTATTTCCCAAAATGCAGAGTAGCTTCAACCCCCAACATTAGCAACATTAAATTGCAAGTGAAAACTTACTCCGCTTCCAAATCTCTTTCAATTCTTCTGATAACATCACACTAACATGTGGGTAACACCTGCCTAAAATGTGCTGCTCTCCTTTTCAACAAAGGGGCCGCCTCAGAGCTCAGAGCTGGCACTGGCAAGACCGTCAAGGAAGTGAATCATCTTTTCTCCGTATTTGTTTTTACACTCACCATCGTATGGCAAACAAACATCATGAATTTTCCCGCTGATGATTCTGGGAAGATTTTCTTCATAAAAGATTTATTTAAATAGAAGTGGTTTAAAGAAAAATATTAAGAGGAATTAAGTAAGCAAATCACAAGGATGGGACCTGGCTGATGAGAACTGGGAAAGAGTGGCAGAGGCCCATGTGGGCACGGAATCCTTGCTCTGGGACTCAGGGCTGAGCCAAAAGGGTCAGCCTAACTAGTCTGCGGCAAAACACTTCAACGGCTGACATTTGAGCAAAGTTTTAATTAATTCTAGGGATTCTACATGTGGCACCTGTCCGAGCTGATTTAGTATCACTCATTTATTATGCCGAGGTAAGACCACGCCATGTCTGCATAAGACAGGTATCCCTGGAAGCAAACGCCAAGAGCAGCAGCAGCCCAGAGCAGCAGTGCACCATGTAGCTTATCAGGATCACCTGGGAAACGCTCTCAACACAGAACCCGCGAGGCACCCTGTGAGTCTCCAGCTAGTACCACCTTCTCAGATCATAGCAAACATGTAAACAGAACTACACATTATGGGCTCTCCAGTAGCCAGTTTAACATATTTACCACTAGCTGATCAACTGAGATTCCCAATTTGTTAAACAGCCTCAAAAGAATGCTGCTGGGCCTGCCCGGTGGCTCAGGTGGTTAGAGCTCCATGCTCCTAACTCCGAAGGCTGCCGGTTTGATTCCCAAATGGGCCAGTGGGCTCTCAACCACAAGGTTGCCAGTTCGATTCCTCGAGTCCCGCAAGGGATGGTGGGCTCTGCCCCCTGCAACTAAGATTGAACACGGCACCTTGAGCTGAGCTGGCTCCTGGATGGCTCCGTTGGTTGGAGCGCATCCTCTCAACCACCAGGTTGCCAGTTCAATTCCTCAAGTCTCGCAAGGGATGGTGGGCAGCGCCCCCTGCAACTAAGATTGAACACGGCACCTTGAGCTGAGCTGCCACTGAGCTCCTGGATGGCTCAGTTGGTTGGAGTATGTCCTCTTAACCACAAGGTTGCCGGTTTCGTCTCCCAAAAGGGATGGTGGGCTGTGCCCCCTGCAACTAGCAAAGGCAACTGGACCTGGAGCTGAGCTGCGCCCTCCACAACTAAGACTGAAAAGGACAACAACTTGAAGCTGAAGGCACCCTCCACAACTGAGATTGAAAGGACAGCAACTTGACTTGGAAAAAAGTCCTGGAAGTACACACTGTTCCTCAATAAAGTCCTGTTCTCCTTCCCCAATAAAATTAAAAAAAAAGGAAAAAAAAAAAAGAAAGAAAGCTGCTTCTGGCCCGAGGAACTTCACCATCTCAGTCCTCCTTTACACTGTAAGTTTTAGAGACAATTAATGTGCCATTTCCGGCACATAATACAAACAGCTAAAAAGCCATTAAAAATAAAACAAAAAACAACCAGGGGCCTCCATTCATGCCATCTTTGCGAGACTCAACCAAGTTCTGGGCGCCACTGTGCAGCAGTCACTATGCCAGGCCGCAGGACACAAGGCAGCAGCTCCAGCAGAGAGCGGGGTCTGCTGTGAGCCCCGTGCTTTGGGCCAGCCTGTGGCTCCGAATCAGCCCAGGGACTCCTGAGTCTTAGCCTTGGTGACCCCCAGCCAGCTGGGCATCAGGAAGGGCCTCAGGAAGCGGCCCACGTAGGAAGCTCCCTTTGATCCAGATGCACAGCATGTTTGGGACCCACTGATTCAGGTTACACTTTTAAATCTGAAATTAGCAGTAAATAACATAGTGCTCTTAAAAATACTGAGTAATGAAAGATAAATATAAGGCATGCTGGAGTATTTCAAAACCTTAAAACAACATCAAGAAAGCATGGTATTACTACGCAGTTTCCAAGGAAGAAAGCAATCTATACTACGAATGCAATCAGACTATGTGAAACTGGAAATGCCAAAATGACAACACCGTCACTCAGCATCCCTGCTCAGATGGAAATCCTGGTTAATCACTAATTCCCAAAAAGGCAGCTCGGCTCGCAAAAAAAGTGTACAGCCTCTTCCTGCTCTGCATGATAAGCTGCTCACCAATTCAGAATAATCTTACCACCAACATTCACTGATCTACAAGCCTTCCTGCCACTGTAGCTTCCTTCCCTGACCCAGGCAGCAGTGGTGTTAAAGGAAATGTCTGTTGGGCTTTGTAGCAACTGCTCATTTGTTCACAGAAGTTACAAATGATATCAGCAATACATGAACTCACAGAAGACTGTCCACACATTTTCACCAATTTCATCAAAACATAAAAAGTAGAAACCTTCCCTTGGCAGGTGTGGGTTCTTCCTAATAAGGTAATAAACAGACTGCCATGACCACTTGGAAAGATTTTGAATTTGAAGACCTTTTAGTGGTGTTAACTCTGGAAAAACAACAAGAATGGGCCTTCTGAAATTACAACACAAAAAGAATGGGTTCCAAAACTACTACTTCTTGCTACCACCCAGTAGCAACGGTAGAAGACGGAGACTGGCAGCGCCGGGAATGGTTCTCGGCCTGTCGACCCTGCCCACCTGTCCTCCCCTCCAGCTGAGGAGGTGTCACTGCAAACCCCCGCAGGGCCGTCCCAGGGCGCCTGCCTCCACTTCATGCTGTTGCCCCCAAGCCCACATACCTAGCCATCTCCAGACCTCTGTGTGCTCCATCAGACTACTCCTCGGCTGTGGCCTCAGAGACGGAACGCCTTCCAATTTGCCAGCTGAACTTCCCACGTGGCCATCATCTTTCTCCAGGGACTTCCTCTCTCACAACTTTAATATTTCCCTTGCCACTAGAGGGACCAAAGCACCCACCCACTGGCTTTACCAGTCACATCTCCTGACTAGCCACAGAAGGCATGTGAGTGTGTGAATCACACCTTCACACCTTCTCATTCACACGTTTGAAGTTACCACAATTACTTTATCATTCAACAAGAATCTTACTAAAAGACACTGTGTGTACTAGGTACTGGTGGAGAAAGGGTAGAAATAAGGTTTTAAGACCCCTCCTCCTTCCCTCGCTATACACTGACATTCCAAGGGAAAGAAAGAAAATCATCTCCATAAAGTGTGCTGTAACAACTGTGTGAAGTGCTTCTGGAAGAGGAAACCAGGAGGGGACCAAGAGGGCCCCTTTCTCTCAGGAGTCCTGAACGAGGTAACACCTTTGAGCAGGCCTTGACCCAAACTGCAGAGGTTACACGCGTCCCTCTTTCCTCTCACTCCCATTCCACTCTGCCCAGCAGTCCCGCAGGACCAAGTCACATCACTCTGGTGCTAAGAATCCGGCAATAGGTCTCCCCTGACGCATCAAGGGCACAGGTGTCCGATGGGCTCCCAGGCTCTCCCGGCTGGGCCCGGGCTGCGTCTGCAGACAGCTTTCCACAGGTGGGTCCATCAGCTCTGGCCAACGGAGACTCTGTGCCGTCCATTCCAGACAGCCTGGAACTTCCTGCTTCCATACTTGCTCATGTCACCCCAGTTGCCCACCAGGGGCCACAAATATGGCTGTTCAGTGTACAAACTGTACAGGTATTATATGGCAGCCCTGCCTACCCCATCAACATACTTCCCATTTTAGGGGATTATAGATGATTTTTTAAAAGTATCTTCTGCATTTTCCACAATGAATACATAGCACGTATCCAAAAATTGAGGGTGAAAAATTGCACGTGGAAAAAAGAATCCATTTTACTCTCCAGGTAGCCCAACATGCAGACTTCTCTGAGTTACTCAACAAGAAGCAACTCTTAACACCTCAGACCGTTTTAGGACTTGAGACACATACCTTCTGTACCTACAGCTGTGCCTTTCTCTCTCGCATGCCTGTTACGTATTGGATTGAATGAGGGCCTTACCCACTGTGTCCCAGTTAGCCGTCACTGGGAAACAGCACAGCAAAGAAAGCTGAGGCTGGAGATCTCGCTCGAGGCAAAGAGCTAATCGGCGGTTCTTACAACATTAAGTTTAAATCGAGTCTAGTCTGGCTTCATAGACCTAACTCCCAACACTTGGCAAGTGACAAACTGCCTTTGCCGTTCCCAGCCTCTGAGAGTCCTAAGCAGGAAGACAGTGTCTTATTATGTTTGCACTCACTCTCTGTGCCTACCCCAGGGCCTCACCCAGAAGCAGAAACGCAAAGAACATTCTCATGACTACATAAAAAATTTATTCCCTGGGAAAAAAATGGTGGGATGTTGATTATGATGGCATTCCTCGTAAAACCGCTGCCACGACAGCAAGTCCTGTAGGCTGTAGCTTTAAAATGTGTCCCCACGCTGCCCCCCCAGCACTGCTGCCGCACCTCAGCCTCAGTCTACGCTCATCTCCTCCCTCTGAACTATTGTCCCTGCTTCTATTCTTCTCCCACAACGTATTCTCAGCAAATCAGCCCATGAGCTGGACCCATTTTACTCCCTTATATAAACCCTCCGAGGTCCCCCAGCTGCTGCTTCCTCTGGCCTACAAGGCAGTGTTTGATCAGGGTCCCTGCCTACAAGGCTGGGCTTCTCTGGCCTCTAATTCCTTTCACTAACTACCCTCCACCCACACAGGCTTCTTCAGGTTTGTGCACTGGCTCTTCCCTCTGTATCGAATGCTCTTATTCCAGATCGTCACATGGGTGGCTGCCTTCTCATCACTTAGGGCTCAGGTCACCAGGGTCACCTCCTCAGAGGCTTTGCTTAAACACTTATCTACAGAAGGACACCACGGTTATTCTCTCTCAAGCTTGCATTTGTAGTAGTAAGGAAAACAAAGAAAGAACTTGCAGTTATTTAAAAAATGTTTCTAGTTAGTTTTGCCTATCTCTCCAGCTAGATTTTAAACTCCATGGAGGTAGGAATCATACTACAAGGTGGGTATTCAAATACTTCTGAGTTGTTGTTGAACCAAACTAAGTATAAAACTAAGTTTTATAATCAGAATTTTATTTTAAACACTTTAGGTGGCATTATGACAATGCAAAAGAACCTTATCTGGATCCTTCCATGACTAAACCCCCAGGTGACAGGCTTGGAGCCCGAAGCCCAGGGATGGCTCAGGGGCTCGTGACACTCCTAAAGTCATAGGCCTCATTCTAAGTACATGAATAATTGTGATGGGGAAGATGTCATAGCTTCATCACACTGACAAATTAAAACATGACATCAGGATAGATTGAGAACTACTGAACTTACAAGTTTCAAAATCACATTTCCTTTAGAAAGCCCATGTCTCCATACGGCGTGTGTATCTATAATTTTACCATCCACTACACTCACAACCATGGAATCTAGAAGGAAACAAACCTTTTACTATACTGATGCAATATTCCAAAGAGAGTCTGTAAAATACATTTTCCCTGTCTAATTTCAATAAAAATCAGAAAATGAACATCACTCTCAATAAAACTCATAAAATACCCAAGATCTGACAGGCATTAACTCATTCAATGAATTAGAAGGCTTACTTCCTGACAGGGGGTGGGACATCATAACCTACCCAGGCTGTCGCTGCCTTCAGTTTAAGCCTGCTTTACCTATTACGCTCTAACAATGATTTTGAAATGATGAAGCACTTACCATAATGTGACTGAAATGCCTGCGGTTTGACAACCTGATTACAGTCGTTACACACCACCAAGTAGAAATCATCGTGGGCTGGACAGAGACCAAATATTGGCATGTCTGCAACAAAGAAAGGGAGTATCACTCACTCATCTGGTTCTGATTAGTATGAAACCATTGGGGTGGCAATACTCTCTCACGGACATGCCTTATGACAAAGTGCACCGGGACACATATCACTTCCAGTTTAAAAGTCATTGATGTGGCACACCATGACTCGTAAGAGAGAAATGAAATCAGGCTTACAGAAACACCATTACACAGGGTTAAAATAAAACGCACCAAAAATCATGAGTATGAGGTAAAACTGACAAATCTATTGAAATGCAACAATGAATACATTTGCCCAGTAAAGCAACTTTAGACAAACTCTACCAAGGGTTATGGGGAAGAATTTGCAACCACACAAAATGCTTAGCAATTTACAAAAGCTGTACCATCGAACGGTTTTATTTGTTTAACTATGCATTCTATTCCAGCCATCTGGTCTCTGAGTTCTGTGGAACAGTTAAGAAAGGAAGCAAGGTTTCACGGAGTAAAACTGCTGGTTTCATCAGCATGTAATACAAAGAAAATTATTTTTATACTCTTCTTTCAGCTCACAACAACCTCTAAGTCCTTTTGCTTACACACTGAAGCCACTGGACAGATGGAACTTCAGTTCCAAACACAGCATTTCATACATTAATTTCAGTTCCGTTATTAGAATAGGGCAAGATACACGTTAGATTTTTTACAGTAAGAAGTTTAAACTTAAGACATAAACGTGAAACTACATTACCTGCAGATACATGAAAGGTGAAAAGAAGTTGATACTAGTGACAGTATATGGTTAAAAAGTTCTAACCATGAACAACTGATTAACAACAATCTAGGGAACAGAGTTAACAGTTCAGATCCAGAATCTAAATCTCTTAAATATTTCAAAATTGATTACTTTATGCAAGTATTTTACACTATATGCAATACACTATTTAGAATATATACAATGAATGGATAATTAGCACATTTCAATTAGGCAAATATTTTAGTAGTCTAAATACTAAGTTTAAAGGGGGAAAAGATCTAAAAAGCTGATTAGCATCTGCTTTCACGTAAAATTTAATTTCACAGTCTCTCAAGTTTGGGTGATCTTGGTGGTTTTTAAGGAAAAAGAAAATGCCCCGAGGAGATGTAAATAGTGGTGATAATCTCTAAAATAAAATTACTGATCTCCTATCTACACATGACTATAGCTCAGATTTTCTTAAACAGTTTCTATTATCCTGAATTGCACAGGTAGCTAGCTATAAACCTGAAATATACCAGGAACCAACATGATTCTGGCATGCAGTAGCTACATTCTGTCCTCACAACTGCCAAGACAGACACCATTACAATCCCACTCCAAAGAGAAAGAAACTGATTCACAGAGAGGTGAAGTACTCTAAGTCAATAGCTGGCATTTAAGTCTGACTCACTGCAATAGCCTGGTTTTGGTCCCTTGAAGAACAGAGGAATATGATTTCTAGAAATTCCTTCCAGATTCCAACTCCAATAATTTGGTCAGGGCTAAACACCTTTGGCTGCATAAACCGATTAGATAACACAGGAAGCTTCTAGTAGACCGCTGACTTCTGTGACTAAGCTTAATAATTTAATGAAAAATAAGAGCTAAACAATATGCTATTTTCCTTGAAAGCATGCCCACATTGAGTTAAAAATAGTACATGTGGGAGAAGGGGAAAGGTTATATCCATGCAATGATCAACATGTAATAATAAGCCATTTTCCAAGTCTATATAGTTCCCTTGACATGACATTTCCTTTTTAAAAATAAAAATCGAAAGTAATTTACCTTAAGTTCCATATACCCCTGTGCTAAATGCCTGATACAGGACATAAGGGAAACCTGAATTACAGAAAAGGAATAACATTCATACTTTATAGCTGAAAAGTATGAAATGTCTATAAATATCAAATCAACAGTTTCATTAAAGGTATCAGCTCTGTTTTATTAATTAGACAGTTAAAACAGCATTAAATCATGTGGTCTCGGTTTAGATTTAGGCCTCTGTGATGTATTGGTTTGTGTGGTTTTCCACAGCACTCAATGTCAAACAATGCTGCTTAAAATACATCACTTTGCCACATACCAGACATCTCTGGGGACTGGACCCCATCGCTTCATAAATAAGGCAATTAAAAAAAAAAAGAGAAACTATATTAGGTTGGTGCAAAAGTAACTGCGGTTTAAAAGGTTAAAAATAATTGTAAAAACTGCAATTACTTTTACACTAACCTAATACCAATCCTTTCAAGTAACAGGAATTCAAATGGCCACAATGATGATTACACAGGTAATTGATTTTTGCTTGGATTTCGCTGATCTTTTTGTTAGTCTCAGGAACATTAATAAAGCCGAGAGGCGAGGGGCAGTCTGTAAGGGACCAGAAATCTGTACTCTGTAAAAAGTTCAGTTTCCTCAATAACTTAAGGGCATTGCACATGATGATGACAGTAATGATGATTTTAATGGTAAATGGTGGCATTTATTGAGAGACTACTGTGCGCCAGGCCCTGTGCTAAGCGCTTTTTACATATTTTAACCCTCATTTTACTGATGGACACATGAACCACACTAATATCACCCAGCAAGAAAGCACAACCAGGACTCAAACTCAGGTTTGCACTACCTGTGAGCTCAGTTCGTAATCTTTGACTAGCATATCACAGCTCCCTAAAAAGCCCGCATGTGTGCACACGTGCGTACACACAGAAACCCTGCGGAAAGAAACATGGTACACTTGCATCTCGTCCACGCTACCCTATGAAATCAAGTGCCTGTTATGAAAATCGACAGCAGCTTTAATTTTAGCTTTCTAAATTCTTTACTTTCAGATATCCATATTTGGAAGTAAGTTAGAGGACACAAAATAATTTAAATAAAATGTCTTCTTCATGGGGGAAAAAAAAGCGTTCTATATCCTTTTTCTGCACTGGGACATTCCAGAGGCCTTAGCAACAGGAACAGAGTGTGGAATGTTGTGGCAACAGAGAAAATGAAATAATTTTTGCGAGAGACAGTATGTATGTTCCTGAGCATTTTTAAAGCATAAATTCACAATCAGCCCATCTACAAATTAACATATGGAACGTGCCCAAATGCAAGGAGAGAAGAGTTTGATTTACAAAAGAAAATAAAAGCGAGTTGATAAAAATGAGTTCCCACTGAGTTAAAAAAAAGTTTACAAAACACATTTTAATATACAACTTAAATCATTATATATTTCAAAATAATGAGAAGTTTTAAAGTTGTGCTTGAGACCACGGACACTGTACTAATTTGTAAGAATAGATTTTATTGAGTGGAAGCCCTAAATCTTTCTCAGGATCCAGGTGCCCCCAACCTCCAATCAGCGAGTGGCCCAGCACCACATGCAGGCCATCGTGTACTCTGGAGACCCCAGGCCAGCACAGGGAGGGTGTAGGCACACGGACACGTGAGCGCATGTGCAGAACATCCACAACCACATGCAGAATGAAAGCGCTCGTCCCCCAGTCAGACCCTCAACAGGAGCAAACGCATCCCCATATTGAGACCTGCGCCATCTCTGAAACCTGAGTATGTAGCACCCTGGCCGTCTCCCTTCTCCCATGCTCCCAGAATTCTACATGCCAACGACTCCCACATCTCTCTCTCTATCCCAGGCAGCTCCCAAGCTCTGTCTAGACTCACAATATCCAACTGCCTATTAAACACTGCATTTGGATGTCTTCTATACCTCTCAGAGGGCATGTCCAAGAAAACTTCACTTTTGACCCTGCCCTGTTCCCCACCCCCCAAAACCCTCCCCACTTTGGGTAAGTGGCACTATTCATCCCAATTGCTCAAGCTAAAAACCCAGACGTCACCTATGACTGCTCTTTGCCACATCACATCTGGGCCAGAAGCAGGTCCGGTCGGCTCTACGCTAAGACATCTGTTCGCTTCTCTACACTGGCGAGGCCACCGCTGTAGAGTCTGCCAGCAGCACCTTTCCAATGGACCGGGGAAGAAGTCTCCCAGGTGGTCTACAATCCCTTTCACAAAGCCACCAAGGTGGGCCTTGGAAATCCTCCAACAGATCATGTCACTACCCTTAAAATGTCTCCAGTGGCTTCCCCCCTCTCGGAATAAAATCCCAACCCTTTCCACAGCCCCCACGGCCCTGGCAGATGTTTGTCCACCTCCCAGTCACACTGTTCTCTTATCCCCGCTCCTCTCTCTTTGGCTCCGTCTGCAGCAGGCTCACTGACCTGCTTTCTGTCCTCAGACCCAGAGAGCTCGTTCACAGCTGGCTCGACCTGGCTTCACAGGATGCCCGCTGCCTTCTCACACGCCAAGTCTCTGCTCAGCCATCATCTCTTTAAAGGGCCGCCCCTCTCCCTCCCCTATTAGTTACTCCTATCACAGGTATTTAAAGCAGAGTGCCTAACAGTATGGGCCACTGACTACAATGTGACCTTGAGTTAGTTCTACACGCTCTTTGAACTTCAGTCTCTTCGTTTGTCAGATGGTGATCGTACTTAATTTACTGAGCACTTCGCAGGGCAGAAAGATGAAGAGAACTAATTCCTACCTCAGAAGGCCCCAGGAAGCGCTCACTCCATGGCCCCCCAGCCTGTAAGACAGGAGTCATGCATTCTGTTGTACTGCTCAGGAAACTAAGGAACACAGACACTGAGACTGCACAGCTACTAAGTGGCAGAGGCAAGGTGAGACCTGCCGGGCTCACAAGCCCAGCTAATTCCCAATATCCCCCGAAACACTGCCAGAACCTGTCTCCTCCACGCCACTCCCCCCGCCAGTGCCGCGGTCAGGGCCCGGTGGCCTCCGCACACCTCAGTGTCTCAGTGCCCTCCTCGCTCTGCTGCCAAAGCCACCAGCCTACAAAACTGTTAACGCCCTTCCTCTCCTTGGACAGCTCTGCTGACTCCAATGCGGCGTGGGCCCCTGACCTACGTCTCCGCAAGCAAGACCCTGAGCGCTCTGCTCCTCGCATCGCTCCCGTCGGACTCAACCTGCTCCAGCTGCAAGACTGTCTGGGCCTTCTCAGAGCCTCCTGCTCTCCCGCCATTCTACCTTCCAGCCAGCACAGTTCCTGCAGCACGAAAGCTTTTCCCTCTTCTTTCTGGAATCCCCACCATTCCAAAGAGCCAGCTCCAGCGCCCTCTCTCTGTGCTCTTACTCATCCCACTCAGACCTCCGTTGCAGTCCGCCACTCACTGGCGTATGATTTGTGAATGGGAACGGCTAAGCAGATACCTCTGAGTGCTGTCTGCAGCAGACTCCTTGCGTACATGGCCTGAGAAGTGAGCGCTCGCTGGGTGTTGGTGAAGCAATGACTGGCATCTAGAACTCTTGCAGAGCTTCCAGGTGCTCTCAGGATAAAAGCTAAGATTCTCGACCTGACCCACGAGGCCTGGAACAGCCCAAACCTGCCTCTGTCCCCTGGCTCTCTGCGTGTGGCCTCGCCGGCCCTCGTTCGGGTCCCGGAGCACCTGGTGCTCCCCAGTCAGAGCGCCCTGCCACTTGCTGTTCCTTCTGCCCGGAACTTTCTCCAGGTCTGTACCTGGCTGGTTGCTTTACTTCAGTCTCAGCCTCAGTGTCACTGCCTTGGAGACTTGGCTAGGCAGTGTCCTGGCACAGGCTGTCAGAGCACGGACGCAGCCGTGCCACACAGCACCAGCCGCAGTTACAAGGACCCAATTAGCTACGTGTGTCTTCCTCTCCTCCCGCTGGCTGAGCTCCACATCTGTCTCCTGTTCTGCGCTGACAGTGCCTAACAGTGCCCGAGGTGACTGACAGGAAGCAGCTAATCAATGTGTTGTTAAATATTGCTTGATGGATAGTAACTGAAGTATTCGATTAAGTGCCCATGGTGCCATCATCAGCCAAGGTTAGAATTGTGCCTTTATGTCATTTAATAATATCTAGTCATCCACTGGACTTGGGTATGTCATAGTGACAGAAAAGTTCACGGATGAGAATATCTCCCTTGAACACATGCTCCCATTCTAGGAGGTAGCTCCTGGTAAAACTTTTGTGGGTCTGATCCTCAAATACGCACACTGGCAAATTCTCTCCTGCTAGTGTGTGCAGAGCAGTGAGTAGTAAGAGCCTGGGGTCAGACTCCTTGGACTCAAGCCCCACTCTCCCCTCCTCTTCCTCTTACTACCTAATTGAACATGGTTAAATTACTTACTCTCTCCACTTCAGTCTCCTCAGCTATAAAACACAGCTAACAGGACCCACATTTCACAGTGTTATTGTGAGGATTAAATGAACTAATCCATAAAGAGCACTCAATAAACGTTAACAAAATAAACAAAAACACCAAACATATACACACTGACATGTCTGCTGCAAGGGCCTCAGCTCTCACCAATTAAAGTTGCAGGAGACTGATATATACTGTAAGTGCTCACATCCTGTTGATAGTTTCTTGGAACTGAGGCAAAAGGACGTATAATGAAACAAATTTTACCAGAGGCTAATTGACATCAACAAGAGTTAAGTTCCTAGGGCATTTCATCAACGCTCTACCACAATGACGCTGAAGGAAAGGCTGTTATTCGAGGACCTGCTGTAGAGCAAACAGCAACTATTTTATAATGTGAGCTTAACTCTCACGGGGTCTCGCGCTCCCCCTGCTCACCACTCACTCCTCCCCGGAAGCAGTGAGAGGCATTGGAGAGCTGCGGGTGTTCTCTGCAGAGAGTCAGGGCCCATGCTTCGAGTTTCAGCTCTACCCTGCAAGCCAGGGAGAGAGAGCCTAGCGTTTGAAGCAAGCAAGCCACATGATACAAAAAGTCACTCTGGCCTGAAGGTAGATGCACTTCGCTAAGGGGGAGAGGGTGATCCTCAAGGGCTGATGCAAAAGTCAGAACGAGACAGAAGTAAGTACCTGTGTGATGAAGATGGGGGAAACCACGCTGGAGACATGCTCTGCAGGATCCTACAAACCGCTTAGGAGACCGGTGGATGGGGGTGAGGCAGAGGGAAGCAGCGAAAGATGGGTCTGCAGTTCCTTCCTTCCTCACTGCAGCTCATAGACACATGGATGGTGGGAGACACAGATGGAAGAACCTAGTCTGCCAAGGCAGAGTCTACTTACAGGCGCAGCCTCTGGGGTCAGACTGGCTCTGTTCAAATCCCAGCCCTGCCACTTAGGAGCCTTTACCTCAGTTTCTCATCTATTAATGGGTAAAGTAATAGTACCACCCTCAGGGCTTGTTGGGAGGACTGATGAATATATGTGAAATGCTTAGACAGTGCAAATGTGAGCTAGTTTTTTAAAAACCATTTTCCCCATCACTGTCTGCTCTGGTCAACAGTGGCCGTGCTCCCCTCCACCTATTCTAAACCTCCTTAGGCCTAGTAACCAGTGATGTTGTTAAATCATAAATGTCACCTGGTGTGATTAAACCCCTCAGTGGTTCTCCGATGTAGTCAGAATGAAAAGCAATGCTAACGAGGCCCTGCCTGACCTCTGCAACCTCAAGTGACAGCACTCTCCTCACATTTTCCACTCCAGAATTCTAATCCCGACAATACATCAACATGCCACTCACTTCCCCACTTCTGGGCCTTTGCTAATTCTGTGCCCTCTGGATGGAATGCTTTGCCTGCCTGGCTCCAGGTCTCAGCTTACTTTCCATCAGAAAGCCCTTCCCTAACAACCAATTTAAAGCAGGACCCTATCTCTTCAGACAATTCTGTCTCACTCAGTAGTTATTTATCATTTGTCTTTTGGCTATCTCCTCAGTAAGATATAATCGTCATGAGGGTTGGGGCCAGGTCTGCGTAACACCACAGCGCCTGCCTGACTCACAGCAGGTTCTCAACTAAAGAATTTCATTAAGGACTTTGGATCAGTCTTCTGAGTTCAAATCCCAATGCCATCGCTCACCAGGAGTGTGACCTTGGGCAAGTTCCTCTGTGTTGATCCTCGTCTGTAAAATGGGGACACTAGTAGCTACCTTAGTAGGTACTTATGCGGATGAAGTGAGTCACTACACATAAAGCTCTTGCAACTACGTCTGGAACAGAGCCTGTGCTAGCTCTGCCTCACCTACTATAATTATTTCTATTTTTACTGTGTGTTACACTGGCCACTGCTTCTAATCTCTGCTGGTCTACAGCCACCACTTCCTGTAACACTATGCATTGAGTGCTTAGTTTGTGTCAGGTATCACGGCAGTACTTTATATATATATCATTCATTCATGTACTGAATGCCTACTATGCCTGGGCAGTATTCTAGGAACTGGGTATATGTAGTGAACAAAAATCACAACCCTGAGAAACATTAATACACATAACAAAAATAATACCAGTTTGCAATTACTGAGCACCTCCAAAGTTCCAGCTAAAGTACCAAGTATTAACTCATTCATCTTCACAACACCACCTATCTCTCAGGGATGTTTTCCCCACTTTACAGATAAAGCAAGTGGGGCATAAGATTACCTGCTTTAAGTTACAGAGCCAGTCCATGCAGAGGCTGAGATTTGAAGGTAAACTACTCCTTTAAAGTGCATGCTCTTCACCACCTCACTATACAAGACTTTCCAAGCTCAGTGCCCTCCCTGCTTCTCCCAAGAAGTCTCTACTCGTCTGCCTTGTGTAATCAAAGTCAACCAACACATCGGACCCAACAGCGGACTTCTGAGGCCACCTCTGGACTGTCTGCTTTCATTGATCCTCAAAGGCTTCCTTCAATACTAGGGCTCTCAGCCCCACTGGTGTCTGAAACACGTGTAAGGAACCTGGGGGACCTGGAAGGCTGGTCTGCACATAACCAGGCTTTTATGAGAGTCCGAGAGTCCGTCTCAAACTTGTTTCAAATGGTAACTTTCAATTATAGGTAATCAAAAGTAACACCAGGGGCGGCCGGATGGCTCAGTTGGTCAGAGCATACCTCTCAATAACAAGGTTGCCAGTTCAATTCGCGCGTGGATAGTCGGCTGCGCCCCTTGCAACTAAAGATTGAAAATGGCAACTGGACTTGGAGTTGAGCTGCACCCTCCACAATCTGACTGAAGGACAACAACTTGGAACTGATGGGCCCTGGAGAAACACACTGTTCCCCAATAGTCCCCCAACAAAATTTATTTAAAAAAAAAAAAAAAAGCTCTTATAAAAAACCAAAACATCAATGACATAAAACAATTTTAACTGCTGTTAAATGAACTTTAACAACTGGGAAATAATAAAATAGAACTTTATTTACACCCTCCACACACTTCAACCGAATTCACGTCCTTTGCTCCAATAAAGGGAACTGGGCTTTCCCTTGACTATAAGATGTTAGATGATGAAACCAAGCAGGGACAAAAAAAGGCCAATCATCAACCCGCTAAAACGTATATAGTTTGAGGCCCTGCAAACCAAAGTAGCCAATAAAAATGGGATTTAAAAAAGAAAACTGAGATGTTTCAAGCAAAAAAGCAACCAACCAAACACCAGAGGAATAAAGAGCTAGAAGAAAATGGTTAATATTTATTAATCACTAACTACAAGTGGCCAACCTTACAGTGAGTGACTCTCCATAGGTAAAAGCCCCAAGAGCTATTATCACTGCTTGTTCTGAAATTGAGACACAGTACCTGGGACCGAACAGAGGAGACAAATACCAAAATCCTGGGGAAACTGGGTTATGGAAGGCAGGCTGGGCTACAAAGGTGGCCAACATGGCAGTACACATACAGGCTTGCCTCATGTGTGCTCAAAATACTGTCAGCAATTGTGAGCTTTCAAGACAGAAATCAAGCCTGACATGCCATGTGCCCTAAATCTGGAAATTCCACCCCAAATCCTTACTGGGTCTTCTCTGCATCACTACAGTTCAGCTGAGCTTGCAGCCTATGGTCAAATGTGCACTAAGAGAGTTTACCACTACCCTGGTATCGTAACCTCAAGCAAGACACTTAACTGCTAGGCACTCAGTTTCTGCATTTAAAAAATGGTGAAAACAATGATATTTATTTCAGTAGACTGTTGGACTGAATGAGATTATTCATGTAAAATGCTTGACTCTGTCTAAACACAGTAAGCAGAGTGCATATAAGGACTCAGAAAGCATAGTGCCAATTTTATTATCATTATTATTATGGTTATGGTTATAACCTCATGATTTTGTTAAGAATACCATTCCTTCTTTTGTTCAAAAGGCAGCCCATGCAGCAATACCTTATCTGCCAGGTATCTTGTATGCAGGACACCCATGGCTCTCATATAACTATGGGATGGCACTGCCTACTGACCTATCTTTATGTGTTTAAATGGTTAGCCTCATATAAACCATATCTTGGACCATAAAACAAACCTCAACAAGTTTAAAAGAACTGAAATCATGTCAAGTATGTTCTCTGACCACAACAGAATTAAATTAGAAACCAGTAACATAAAGATAACAAAAAAATTCCAAACACTTGGAAACTAAGCAAGACACTTCAAATAACCCATAACCAAACTATGACAGTAATAGGTAGCATGAAAAATCACACTACCATAATAATTGATGCAGAAAAATGTACTCATGATAAAAAAACAAAAACAAAAACAAAAAAACCCCAGATAACTAGGAATAGAGGGAACTTCATTAACCTGATAAAGAACATTAACAAAAAAACCTAAGCTAACAACATACTTCATGGGTAAAGACTGCATGTTTCCCTCCTGAGATCCGGAACGAGGCAGGATACCCATTCTCACCACTGCTATTCAGCATAGTACTGAAGTTCTAGCCAGAAAGATAAGGCAAGAAAAGGAAATAAAAGGCACAGATTTGAAAGACAGATATAAAACTACTCCTATTTGCAAATGACCTGACGCATTATGTAGATAGAAAAGCACAAGGAATCTACAAAAAAACTGTCCTAAAATTTATTGGTTTAGCAATATCACAGGACACAAATTTACCACAGTCTTTTTGGGCTGCTATAACAAAATACCATAGATTTGGTGGCTTAGGCCAGGGCACTAATCCCATTCAGGAGGGCTCCACCCTCATGATCTACTCACTTCTCAAAGGCCCCAACATCCAAAAATCATCACGTTAGGGATTAAGCTTCAACTCATAAATGTGGCGGGGCTGGGAGGGGAGCACATAAATAATCAGTCTATACGCAAGGTCAACAAAAAGCAATTGTCTTACTATACACCAGCAATGAATACGTGAAAACGAAAACATAAATGGCTAGACTTCAGTTGGCACGTTAAACGTTATTTGCTTTGTGTTATAACTGAGTAGTCAACAGCCGAGTGGCCGTGGTGAATATAGCACACCAGAGATCTGCATCTTTCATAAGTACTTTAACGGGCATTATAAGTTGTAATTAGCTCTTATTTGTAAAGTCTAAATATCTTACCAACGACATGCCCCAGAAGGTTCAGGACTTTTAATAGATAATGAAAGTGGACTAAGTGTCTTGAGTTTGTTTCAGATGCCTCAAGACAGAAAAAATGCTCTTTAGATCTTCTGTCTTAATGGTCACAATGAAAATCTGAATAAATCCAGCACAAAAATTTGAATTAGTAATGTTAAAACTTCCCACAAAGTAATAAAGCCCAGGCCCAGATGACTTCACTGGTGATTTTTATGAAATGTATAAAGAATTAGCACCCGGCCTACACAAACTTTTCTAAATAATAGAAAAGGAGGGCATACTTCTCACTTCTCAGCTTATTGAGCCCAGTACCCTAATACCAAAACCAAGGACATCACAAGAACTGAAAGCTATGGACTAATGTACTTACTATACATTATACAATATATATTTATTATTTCTACAACGTATATTAAATACGCATTTGAAAAATATACATTTGAGCAAATATGCGCAATATACATTTGATAGATAGATGGGTTTGGAAAAGCTTGAATTACTACCTGAACAATTTCTCCAATATTGGTAACGTTATTAAAGTTCCAGGCCAGACTGTATGACGCACTATTTTCAGTGCTTCTCAACCATAGAAGTCACCTAGGTAATCTTGTTAAAGAGCAGATTCTGAAATGGTAGATCTGGTTAGGGGCCCGAAATTCAGTAATTCTAACCAGGTTCTTGGTGATACAGAGGCTATTGGTCTGTGACCATATTTTAAGCAGCAAGGCTTTATTTTGAGGATCAACATAGAATTGGGTACACCTTCTTTTTCAGTTTTGGTATGTTGTGTTTCATTTTCATTAATTTCAAAGTATTCTCTAATTTGTAGTGATTTCTTCTTTGACCCATGGCTTACTTAGGAGTGTGTTGTTTAATTTCCACATTTGTGAATTTCCCAAATTTCCTTCCGTTGTTAATTTCTAATTTTACTCCACTGTGGTTAGAGAATGTACTTTGTACTTGTGTAATTTCAGTCCTTTTACACTTATTGAAGTTTACTTTATTATGGCCTAATCTGATCCTGGAGAATATTTCACGTGCACTTGAGCAGAATGAGTCAGTACTCTGCTGTTGTTGATTAGGTCCAGTTGGTTTATGGTTTTCAAGTCTCCTATATTCTTCTTGATCTTCTACCGGCAGTTGTATCAATTCTTGAAAGTGAGTTATTGAAGTCTCCCACTATTACTGTTAAATTGTCCGTTCTCCTCTCAGTGTCAGTTGTTTGCTTCATGTAGTTTAAAGTTCTGTTGTTAGGTTAGGCACATGTACCTTTGTAATTGTTATTTCCTCCTGACAGACTCAGTCATGGTTTTAAAAATGTTCTCCTTTATCTCTAATGACAATTTCTTTAAAAAACCTATTTTGTCTGATATTTTTATCGCCACTTTTGCTCTCCTTTGACTACTGTTTGCAAGGTATATCTTTCCTATTAACTTTTAACATGTTTCTGACTTTGAATCTCTGGTTATGTCGCTTGTTGATAGCACACATTGTTGGATGACGATCTTTTTAGAGCTATTCTGCTAATTTCTGCTTGCTAATTAGCGTTTAATCTAGCTATTTAATGTTATTGATACAGTAGGATATATGGCTGTGATTTTGCTTTTTATTCTACATGTATCTTTTTGTTGTTGTTCCTCTATTACTGCCCTAATTTTAATTTGTGTTAAACTGATATATTCTAGTACACCTTTTTAATTCACCTTTTTCTCTTTTACTTTTATCTCCCTATTTTCTTAGAGGTTGTCCTGGAGATTACGATTACCATTTTAACTTCAAACAGTGTAATTTGAATAAAATCAACTTAATTTCAACAGTATATAAAATATTTGCTTTGCTATGGCTCTATCTCATGCTTTGTTCCCTCTGCATGTGGGCTGTATTTGCTGTTTCTTTGCCTGTCTTGTAATTTTTGTTGAAAACTGGACAATTTAAATAATACAACATGGCAATTCTAGAAATCAGATCCACCTATCATTTTCGTTGTTTAGTTATTTACTTGGTAACTGTGGGAAGTCTGTACTCTTTGTTATGTTTGGTTAAGTCAGGTCGCTGCTTGGTTATCTAATTATTGGACAGGATTTCCTTAAATGTCTTGAACCAGTAAGTCTCCTACCCTTTGCTGAGGGGCTCTGTGTTTATGTTGGGGCATGCCTTCTATGCTCTAACAAATGGTTTACAACTCTGTTTTAGCCTTCACTTCCTGTTTGCATAGAGCCTCAAGGTCGGCCAGAGGTGAGCAGTAAGGCCTTTTCTAGGTCATTCCTGGGCATGTGTGCAGCCATACCTATACATGTGGTTTTCTAGAAATATGCTGGAACTCTTTCAAGTCCCAACTGACACCCCGTGCTTCCTATTTAGTTTTTTCGTTAGGCTCTTGTTAGCACCAACTGTTACCACCACCTCAGACACCTTCGATATTCAATAATTGCTGCTATTTTTTTTTTGACAAACACCTTAGGAATAGAGCACAAAGTGAGCTATGAGTCAACTCAAGTAGAGACAAGTTCTGAGAATGGAGCTTTTTAGGGAGCTACCAGACAATTCAAACAGAGAATTCTCTGGGGGCAGGGCTTTGCAGGACCTCCGAACCAAGTCTGTCCCCTCTGATAACTTCTGTGCTGCTATATTCGATAGCTGCCATAGTTGTAAGGCTGTTGGTTTTTAAGTTACTGTGGGGCTATCAGGGGAGGGAAGGTTGAAATAGAGGAGACTGAAAACACCAGAGTTTGCTGTATTTACAGATTCAGCCATTTTTCTTGCATAAACTCTCAACAGATCTTGTAAGCCTTTAATTTTCAGAATTCTGAAAAAGTTAATTTTGACAATTCTTGCCAGTGTTCTCACTACTTTTATAGAGGAGAAGATTTTTAGAGGTTCTTACTCTGCCATTTGGAAATGTTTACTGAAAGTATTTTAATGGAGGATAATATCATCAGGCTGTTTATATTTTCAACACTGCTCAAATTGCAGTTTATAGAATGGAGATTCGTGGCCTGAAAGTAGAAGTGAGAAGGCCAGTTAGTTGTTGTTTGTAATAGTACAGGTGAGAGACACAGGGTAGCTTAGACTAGGAGATGGCAGAGAGAAAATTCAGGTATTTAAAAAGAATTGTTGACATGACTTGGTAATGGCCTGGATAGAAGGGTGGTACAGAGATGATGCCACGTTTTCCATCCTGCAGAACAGGATGGATGGGTGGTACCAGTTTCTGAGGAGGAATCCTGGAAGAATGCCAGGTCTGAGAATGTGGAACATACACTGGGACAAGTGAAAGCTGGGTGCCCCTGAGATTTCCAAGAAGATACCAAGGAAGCCATCGTCTTGAAGACTCTCCCCTAATTTTAGAGCAAGGCTTTATAAATTAAGTCCTAAGACATTATTTCCTCCACATGAAAAAAACAAAACAAAAAATAGGCAAGGCATATGTACTAAGTGTCCATAATTCAAAGTTACCCAGGAATTAGAAATATGGTTCCAAGAATGATGAAAACCATGCAGAAATATCTGAAACTTACTCACTGCTTATACTCAAGTGAATTAAAGCTTTCCCCAGAGGCAGCTTTATTTAAAGAGAAGTTACAATAAAAATAAAGATAAATCTTCCCTGTGTCTGAAAAGATTGTGTTGCATTCATACATATATGTCAATTTAATGTTGTGATTGCTGCCTGTGAAAAGAACTCAGACCAACCCGATTCATTCACGCTCCCACTCCTTCCACAAATACCCCCATGTCTCCTATTGGACGGCACTTAGTCTGACCTAGGAGACAGCTGGGAATAGATCAGAATAGACCCCTGAAGTAGGTGTTTTGTTGTTGTTGTTGTTTTTTGTCTTAACACCAACTTCTCTGAATATTGAACTTTTTTATAGTTCAGTAATCATTTCTGTTAAGCCTCGCTTCGTGCACAAAACTCACTTGTACAGCAGCTGTTTCTGGTTGGGTTTGAGGAAGGATAGACTTGTAAGGAAACACTATGGGGGGGAAGAGAAATGTTGGCTGCTGGTAATCAATTTTACTCCTAATCTCTTTCAATGTTACAAAGGCCTTTTCTGTTTAAACAGATTAGGTACAGTTTATTACCGCTGGGAAATATTAAAGTATTTCAAGTTTGTTTAGACTGTTAGCTCATTTCTGTTTCAATAACTAGAAGACCTAATGGGTAATACTTTCACAAGAAAGTTTTATGCATTCTCTCATTTCAGTTTTACTTCTTCAGACTCTGCAGTTTCACTCCTTGTCCTTCCAGGAGAAACGGGTCACCGTACCTGAGCAAGGTAGTGAAGCTCACTTACCACAACCACATGCAAACAGCTGTGGCTGGCGGACAACAGCACCTCAGCCACATGTCAGTGATGCCTCAAGTTAAACACCCATTTATCTCCACTTCTTTTGTCTGGTTGGTTTCTTTGGTGCTTTTAAAGTAAAAGGTGAGGCACATGTCTAAAACGCAATATTTAACAACAACAGCCACTGTGTCAAACGTGATTGAGAATTTACTGGGCCAATGTGCTACAGTAATTTATAATCTTTATGTTATGCAATCCTTACAACAACCCTGTAGTGCAGGTACTATTATTAGTCCAAGTTTACAAATGAGGAAACAGGTGTGGAAAGATGAAGTAACTGACCCAAGATCACAAAGCTGGGAAGAGGTGGAGCTGGGGTGAAATGTCGCATCTAGTAGATGCCAGATCCTAGTCCCCAACCAGCACACAATGACATGTCACTGGTCACAAAGCTTCAATCCTTCCTCTAACAAGTATTTTCTAAGGTTCCTAGTACTGTCACCTCTGGGGAAGAGTAAACAAGAAATACAAAGATTTAAAGATTCCTTACAGAACTGAAACAGCTTCTTACATTATGAAAACCGTTTAAGACTCTTGCCTGGGCAAAACTATTCACATACATTAGTTTATACGTAATACTGCTTAAAATTCACCACTGGCCTAATACATCCCAATTACCCTAAATTACGGTGTATAAAAATTTATATTGGAAATTATTTTAGTGGGTGAGGGTGGGATCTAAATATGCTCAATTGAGGTACAAAGCACTCAACTATATTTTTAAAATACTAACATGGCAATCCATATTTTCTCCCCCATTCAATGTATCAGAACTCACTCAAGACAATAGGGACAAAGAACTTTATGTGCTAAAAAAGGAAACCAACAGAAACTATACTTTCCCCCCCAACTAAGCCTTTGGTCTATTTTATTTTAGTTAACATATTTCTGTCCTCCCTCATTACAGGAAAACAGCTGACACACTGCCGTATTTACGTCGATGCTTATCAGTAATGACATGGCAATATCTCTCCAAACGGTTAATTAATTTGTACCCCTATCTTCTGGCTGCCTGCCTATGCAACTGAACAGCAAAAATAATTACACTAGGTTAAAGCGGGAACATTTCCGCTCTTCCGAGATTTCTTATCGTGGGGCCCATTGCCTTTCTTTAAATGGGTTTCAGTTGTAGAACACTTGAAAATCAGATTAAGGTCATTAGAAGATGATAATATTTCCATTCTTTACTATAGCATGAATATTCACTCAGAAAGGCAAGGGGCAGGCTGGAAAAGTGACCAACCAGTCAAAGGCACAAAGCATGGACTCAGTAGACTCACAGGTGAAGAGAAACCCAGCTCTGCTCCAAACTCAGTCTCCGGAGATACACATATTTCTGGCACTTCAAACGGAAACACAAGAGTCCTGTGATCAGCTTAAAGCCATCGGACATACAATGAATGTGATAGCTTTCTGCACGACTAATGATTTTCATCTATCTAGATTTTGACAGTGGCATCCCAGTTTAAGAAAGAATTCGGTTTAGTTTCTTAAGTCAGTTGAAATCATCCTTGAAATTTTCTGAGACACCACATGGAGCCTAAGTAGTAAGTCCTACACAGCCAGTCGTGTCCCTGATGTGAGAACAGACGGCCATTTCCACCAGAGGAAATAGCTGGCTTGTGTTTAGGGACCTTATTTTACAAATCCATGCAATTAAACACCAGAATCACAGAACAATGAGATGCTTACACTTTGAGATACTTGAGGGAACTGAAACCAAGTAAAGGACAAGGAATCAATACTCTACAATTATCTGTGTGCTTACTATGTTCAAAAGGCCCTTTCAGGATGCTGAAGAAACAGCAGTGAGCAAGACGCTGTCCTCATGGAACTTGCATCTTAGATGATTCACACTTCCCATTTCAAGCACATTTCAGGGCAATAATATACATTTCATAACTGGTAACATTAGCCACACTTTTTCCTCTTGTGTGCCATCACTTAGTATACTTCGCATAAGTTATAAGCACTTATGATGCAACCCTCCTGTAAAAGTTTGAGACACATATTTCTTGTCACCAGTATCAGAAAACTAGTTTGTACCATATACTCATCTCCATAGTGAGCAAAATGCAGTAAAATAACCACTCAAAGACACTGCAGAAAGAGCAAACTAGGGACTACTGAAAAATGCACTGCTGGTACTGAATCATGTGAGAGACTGCACTGCTTTTCGTCCTGAGCTGAATGACAGTCCAAAACCATACAAACGGCAGCTGAAGGCTATCCTAACAGAACACTGGAAAGTGCAGGCTGTTCAAACGTTTGAGACACTGTGCTGAGCACTGGGAAAAAACAACGTGGTAAGACAGCCTTTGCCCATCGGGAGCTCCCAGGCCATTGTGAAAGCCCAAACATTCACAGAAATCCCACGTTCTTTCATTTCAAGGCTGCCATCAAGTGTGTGTCAGTGTCAGCCTTTGGGGAAGAAGAATGTACCCTTCAACTTTATAATCCATTCAGCTTTCAGAAATACTGAGACAAGAGAAAAACTGGTGTCTTGGAATTAAAGACAGACAGTGAGAACCACTCTGGCATTTCCTAGATGTTGCTGTGCAACCTCAGAGAAACTTCGATGGAGAGGGAGTGCTGGTCCTTGGTAGCCACCCGAAAGATTTAGTTACTGCAGGGCCCTGAGAGTCTCAACAGGGACCTGCTCCCTGGTGTGACATCTAAGGAAGGAGCTAGCACTCTTTCAACTGCCTAACACCAGCAACACCAACATTCACTCATTCAGTCAAACATTTATCAAGCACTTCCCCTACGCAAACAATGAAGAACATTCCTACGTGCCAAGTACTGAGTGAGGGGCTTTACATACATTAAACTTGGGGCAACTATGGCCCTCCCCCCCAGGGGACATTGACAATGTCTGGACACATTTTTACTTATAACAACTGGAGTGGTGCTACTGGCATCCAGTCATAGCTAAACATCCTATAATGCACAGGACATTCCCCCACAACAAGAATTATCTGGCCCCAAATGTCAGTCACACTGACTTGAGAAACCCTGCATTAATTAAAGCACCCTCAAAATGGCCCTATGGGGAAAACGCTATTGGTACATGCCCACTTGGGAGGATACTGAGGTTAGGACGTGTTAAATAACTTGCCCAGGTAAGCAGGGAGTGATGGAGCAGGGATTATAAGCCAGGAAATGCGGGGCTGCTCTGCAACACGCACGCACACCCTGCAACACTCCTGGTGTGATTACAGGAACCAAGAGAGGAAGTACTTAACAACGGAGTCACCAGGACACACACTCTTCATTTCACCCCCTCCGCCCCAGTTCGCATCCACAAGCATTCCCTTCCTGCCTTTCCCACAGGCCATCGCCTTCGTAGTGCTCCCCAATCCCGACTTGATCTCTGCAGAGATGTGCACGGACAGGGTCTGATTTCTGACTTCTCTAACCATTGTTCAGAGTGGCTTGCATACGCACAAACAAAAACAAAAACATCCCTGCTCCCCAAGAACCCAGAGAACCAGGCATGTCTTTCTCTTCGAGAATTGTCTTCCCAGAAGGGGCACAACTTCCGCACACAGTGCACCAGAGGCCAGACTCAATCACAGCCTCGGGGTAGGCAGGAATGAAGAGGCTGTGGGAGGGGCGAGAGGCTGCCAACTGGCAGGCAAATATGAAAGGACAGGACACAAGGGGGTGGTTTTCAGACTCCCCATATCCTGGAGAAATTAGTTTTTGGCCTCTCAGTACAAGTGTAAAGTTGGCCATTAGCTGCAAAGGAATTAGGGCAACTGGTGATTCTGAAAATAAGGATGGACATTAGGAGTTTTACAAGTGCAAAATCTATAAATAATCAACCACCCAACTTCCAATTAGTTTTTTTTGAAAACCAAGGGTTCTATTGTAAAATAAATATTAAAAAAGAAAAATCAACTAGCCAATCCCTGCAATAGCTGCGTGTGACGTGCCAAGTTCCCCACAGTAGGAACGATTACCCCCTCCCCAGAAAGGTTATTTAACAACCCATTTTGCGCAAGTTTATTTCAATACCCAATAAAGAATATAATTTCATCAAGTGGGATGTCAAAGGGGATTACCACAGTCACAGGGAAATTATATTTCCTCTTTTTGTAAAAGAAAAGTAGCTGAGACTACAGTCACTTAACACTGTGTTCCTTATTCAACCCCAAATCCTGTTACGAGATGTACAGTTCACTCATCGTGGATTTTTTTCAAGGAAGCAGAAAACAGCTTTTGCCTTTGTTTGAGACTGTGGAGAACGGCTTGCAGAGTAGATAAGGAAAGTCAACAATAAGGTGGCAAAAAATTGTACCCCAGATTTTGTGTGGATTAAAGAGCGAATATCCTAGGTATGTTGTGATTCTCAGATGAAGAACATTTTTGTCACCAGGAAGCCTATAATTAATTCTTCTTTTAACAACACTTTGAAGGTCAGACTGCATTTTCAATTCACAGGGCTCTGAGTTTCTATAGGACAGAAGACTGCAATTTCAACAGCCCAGAACTTAGGGAGCAGGAAAACTGGGGAAAAGCTGGGTCTTGCCAGTTCCTTAAGGATAGACTCTAAGAGAAAGGAACTGTGCCCCCAGCTATCCACATCCTTTTCTGTCACCTGATGCACCTCTGATACTTGAAAAGCCTTTCTGGAGGGCATGTTGGCATTATCTACTTAAATATACCCTCCATTTGGCTGTTTATTTACAAAATAAACAGCTGACAACAATTTTACTAGTGATAGGAAACTAGCTGTGTCGGTAAAAGCAGCAAAAGTGCCAACAGCCTAAAGATCCGTCCATAGAGGGTGAGTTTAAACAACCATAGTAATATTCATAATGTAAAATACTACGCAATAGTCTAAAAAAACTTCGGCCGAGCTATAGGTGACGACCCGTGAAGATCTCTTTATGGCTAAACACGAAAAGCACACTGCCAGACAGAAAGCTGGACCAGAGGCCAGGGAGGCTGCCAGCAAGAACTAGAAATGTCGAAGACTGCACCTGAGAGATGAAGGTTAGTTTTCCTTCTGTTCGGGAAAGGGGTTAGGGAGGAAAATGGAGCAGGGGAGGAGGTAGGTGTGGGGAAAGGGGCCACTGTCCCTGCATGGAGATGGCACATAACCTGAAGGGAAGAGATAAGGGGCTGTGGTGGCCGTGGGCAAACGGCACCTCTCCAGCCACAGTGAGTATCTGTAGTTTTGCCCTAAGGACAGTGGGGATCAGCAAAGTCAGTTAAGCAAGAGCAGTCATTTAAGCAATATTTGTTATTTACTGTTAGATGTGAGTTTCAGAAAGAACACCCTGCTAACTCATGTCCTAAAATCTATCACTCACTTGTCCTTACTTTATAGACAGGTTCAGTTATAAAACTTCAGGTAGGATTGAACTTTTCATCTACCTATCGAAAGGACGCAAGTCCACAAGGTATCACTAATGACCAAAAACGGCTGTTGTCTCAGTGGGGCCCAATTATGACTCTTAATCCTTAAAGCAGCCAGAATACTGTTACCAATGAAAATTAAACAATATTGTGTGAAAGCATTAATTAAGCAGATCAAAAACTTAAACCAAACAAGAAATTTAAAAAAATGATCCTGAATATGGGAAGTCGAACAGCAATAAAAAAACCGTTTTAAGTACAAATAAAAGAATGCTGGCTCCTCGCTGCACTCTGTAGAAGGACGCCGGTATGCGCCTAGGGGGCGCCGAACACTGCGGGGTCATGAGGCCCTCGGACATTTGCTGAACAGCGTATTCTCTCCCCTAGGAAACTGTACTTATGCAAATAACATTCTGCATGAGCCCATGAAGGGGTTCAAGGACCTCTCTTTGCTTACATAAACCCAGTTTGAGAACCCCGATTTCAAAGTCTATGCATTAGCTCTTCATGCGTCTACTTCCACTTCTGCACTTAAGGCTTTTCTTTCCTTTGTCACAGGTTCATCACAGTCACAATTTACATCTGTCACCCACATGATGTGAGATGGGGGACATTAAAGAGAGCAGGATTTAATGTGAACTCTTTTCCTGAAGTAAGAGTTAGAGGGGTAGGGAGCAATTTACAGAGGGCATAGGTATACAAAAAAAGACAACCTAAATCAGAAGAAATACAGCCAAGAGCGTTGAAAACAAAGCAAAAAGAGAGAGAAAGAGAGAGAGAGCGGGTAGGTGCTGGCAATGATGTGTCTTCTTCCTGAAGAGAAGGCAAGCAAGGCCTTGAGGGAAAGGGAACGCTGGGGTCAGCCAGGCCTCCCAGGCCAGGGCTGTGCTGCTTCTGCAGCGAGACAAAGCCCAGGAGCGCCCTCTCTGGTCTTCAGGGCTCCTCCTTCCTGACGCCCTGTGAGCACTGATTCCACACACCGGTATCCACAGCTATGGTTCACAAAATCTTTCTCAGAGCTACGTTGCAATTTTGAGTAATTCGGCTTCATGCTTTCCCCTCCACTTTCTCGGGGGGTGCTTATGAGTAAGAGGGTCATCAACGGAAACAAGAAGTGAGAACTACCACTACTACACATGCCACTGATTGCAGCTTTAAGGTACCTCCTCTAGACTCTTCTGTATTGCACTTTAATTCCTTAGTAGTTCTCTGAAAACAGCTCTGCTCTCCCGCGCCCTACACAGTGTCAATAACTATATTTAATAAAATCAACACACAAGCAAGCTTTTACTATGGCTCCACTTGCCCAGTGTCTTAAAACTTGGTACCCAAATCCGTAAGCAATGGGGGTATGTTAGGACCCACCCCAAATTTTAAACTGTGGGATTTGAAAAAGATCAGGTGGCTGTCCTTCCACTGTGGCTCCTGTCTTCATTTGACAGTGCCCAGATATAGACAATAATTATGGCCACGGCCTTCCAGGGAGAGCGGGGGAGGGGCTGCACACCAAGGATCTTATTAGGAGATATTCTCATCAGACAAATAAGAACTTGAGCGATGATGCCAAACCAACCACTTGCAAGACATACTCCCTAATTACCTTCTCATAAAACTGACAGCACTGAAAATTTCCTGGGCATTTGGAAATAAAAGTAAAAACTTGTTATCTTTTAAAATGGAAGGAAAAGCTGTCTCTGAACAGGGGCTGCTAAATCTTACCAAACACACGCATTAAACTCTGACCTCTCAAAGTAATCAGCACTACTGGAAAACCATTAAAATATATATTAAGACCTATTTTTCCTATTTAAAATAAAAACAAATTATGTCTAATTTAGTCATAACCATTTAAAACCCCCGATTCCTGCAGAAAGCTATTGAGCAGGGGAGTCCCCGTTCTTGTGGCTGGATGGGGAGGGAGCCTTTCAATCATCTCTCTACTGCTTGTCAGCTGCTTCACTGACAACAGGCCATGTGAGGCCACTGTGTGCAGAGCAAGACAGGATGCTGGGAGGGGCTAGCCTGGCCTTCAATCAAACTCCCCTTTGCCTTATGCCAGTCCTGTCACAAGTAGGCAAGACCACAGCAATGCAACATGATCAAAGCAAAGACAAACAGTTTTGCTGTTGTAACCTATCTCACTTTTGGGAAGCACCACCATCAAGACAAGCAACAAGGGGATAGGATGGGGGGGGACCATGACAGGTCAGATCAATCAATTTAGTTACTTAATATCAACCAGAACGTGGTTTGGGAGTGAGACAGCACAAATTAATGACTTCAATCTTCAAAAGAAAGATGCCTGGATAATCTTTGCATTACAAAGTATCTCCGTGCGTTATTATAAAAGGTTGTCGCTGTGTTTATCTTCTCAGCTGAAGACCCTGTCCTTAAGCATACATTTCACTTTCCTGTTATGTTTAAGAAACTTCTAAATTGTCACTACCAGTTTCAGCTAACAAACCATTAGGATATGCTTTCCGAGAGTCAATCACTTCTCCACCACACATTCTAGAAAGTACACACACTATGGACTTTAAACGAACCCTTCCAAGTACGCGGGCACACACCCACCCCAGGGCTGTAAGTCCTAGGTTTGCAGGCAATACTACCCCTCTCCCCACCAGCACCTCACCATTGCTGTTATTCCCTAAAACACCAACCAAGTGACTTCCTTGATTTTATTTAAACTGCTCTCCAGAATGTGCTGGTATATTGTTTACCAATAACTCAACGCCTATTTCAAGTGTCCCCTCATAAATGGCAGCTCAACAAGCAGAAATTAGCCTTTTTAATTTGACAAATCAGGAAACCATCTGGCTTTGAAGTTATCTAGACCAGAAATCCCAGCTTTGCCACTTATAAACTGTGTGATTTGTGGCAAGTTAACTTGCGTAGACTCAGTTTTCTCATCTTTCAAATGGGGATAATGTAAGCACCTGCTTCACAGCACTGCAGTGAGGATTAAGTGGGCATCAGGTGAAGCGCTTAGTACAGTAGAAGACACACAGGAAATGCTCAAACCATGAGAGCCACTATCATTACTAGTACTCACCACCAGGGACTGGCTCAGATGCTTCCTTTTTCAGGTTCTCAAATACTTTCTAAAAGCATTTTCCCACTCTTAAATAAAACAGGTATGCAGACCATACAGCTGTCAGGATTTGACATGTTTTCATAATTCTCAAACGCCATCTATCAAAATCCTGTAGTTAAGGAGCTGTTTTTATTTCAGGATTACTAGTAAGGAAAAAAAGAGGATCTTTGTGAAATTCCATCAGACCTGCCCGGCACTTGACGAATACTCGCGCTTCCCAACTTTATTAATCTGTTTGGTTTTTAAATTATAAAAAAATTAGTTGTTTATTTGTTACCCTGGCATCACAGCATCTTCAATGAGAACACTATAATTCATAGACAGATAATAAATTCTCACAACACAGATTATTTTCATCAACTGCCACCACATTTTAAGAAAACATCTACTGAACACAAGATCTTTTAAAGAAATAGCCACTGCAGCTGCCAGTTAACAATGAAAAGCTCATCAGACATGGAGCTGACTAAAGTAAGAGGAATAAAAAGAGTAGCACAAAAAATCTACAGCAAACTCTGCGTCTGTCTCCAGTACAGCAGTTCATCAGAGGAAACAGAAAAAGGCCTAGAAACAGGAATAAGGGGAAGGGAGAAAACACATTTCCTATTTGAGGCCGACAAAAGCACAGAGGTTATCTTGGGAAAGAAAACCCCCGTGATGTAACAGAGGGATTCATTGATTCATACATAACCAGTTATTCCAAAACCCAAACCATTTCTCTCCTCACAGCATATTGTTCCTCCCCCAAAAAGAGGGTGCTAGAACTCTGCGAACAGAGATGAACAATGTTCTACCAAACTTAATATCCGACAAGGAATTAAACGATATTGCTGGGAACACTACCGCCCTGCCCCCAGCAAGAAGCCAAAGAATATCATTAGTGGGAAGTCTATAGTCTTTTTCCCCTTTAGGTCAATTTTGCAAATTGAGCCAAGACCTATGTAAAAACTTCTCATAATTCATCCTACCGGGCATTGAAACCCCAAATCTAACAGCAATGACACATTTTAGCAAGATTAATGGCTTGCTTTGTAGCAACACAAGACACTACTGCATGATTTTTGATAAGGGCTATAAAGTGAACGACAGTGACGTGGAGGACCCTTTAAGGTGACACCTGAACTAAGCGGGGGGCGGGGGGGGGGGCAGGAAGAGAAGCAGAGGCAAAGGGAATGGCATATGCACGGGTCAGAGTGGGGAAGAGCCCAGTGCCGGACAGGAACTGGAAGGAGGCCCGTGTGCCTGAGGCACAGCAGTCAAAGGGGAAAATGGAAGAGGAGGAGGATGGGCAACCTGGCAGAGGCCGGACTGAGCAGAGCCTGTGGGCCACAGGAAAGGGAACAAGAGTTTGAACAGGTTACAGGGTCCTGTGTGATCCGCCTTCTTGACTCACCCCCAAGCCCTCAGCCTCACACTGCTACGACTTCCCCTCCCCACACTCCTCCTGCCACCCTGGCCCGCTGGTCCTCAGCCACTCCGGATCCTCTCCCAGCAGAGCGTCTGGGCTTGCCATCCCTCCTGCCTGCAGGCTCCTTCAGATCCACACGCTCATGCCTTCAGAGCCCACAAGTCTGGGTTCAGAAAACTCCTCTCACCCTCTTTCAACTTGTCTTCTACCCTTACTTTTTCTCCAGAACACTCATAACCACCTAACATCTATTTCACTGTGCTCTTTAAATTGTTGCCTGTCTTCCCCACTAAAATAGAAGCTCTATGAGGGCAGTTCTAGAATGTTGGCTGTTTTTCTGAAAATTTGAATACCTAGCACAAAGTAGGAGCTCAATCAATAATGCTGAATAAATTGAATGCAAAGAAACAGAAACCATGAAAGGGTTTTATCAGGAAGAAACAGTCATC
Organism: Rhinolophus sinicus; assembly: GCF_036562045.2. Lineage (NCBI taxonomy): Eukaryota > Metazoa > Chordata > Mammalia > Chiroptera > Rhinolophidae > Rhinolophus > Rhinolophus sinicus. Next base: position 57,325,113 of record NC_133759.1, on the reverse strand, counting down.
ACTTCCTCAGTTTCTCATTACCTAGACACTTGAGGGTTTCACATGAAGGAGGCAGGCTTCATGTGCCACTGGCCTCCAACTTCATTCCGGCCACTCCCAAATCACTCTCCTCACTGCTACGCTCATCTTCCAAAGCCCAGCCTTGGACAAAGCACCAACTGCCTTTTGGGACGACCTGTCTCCTGGGGCATCCAGCCCCCTGTCCTGTCCTCCCCTAATCCCCCCCCCCCAGGGCTGCAGCCAAGTTCTAGGCTCCCCTCTGAGATGTCCTCCCCCCCACCCCACACACACCTCACAAGTGCTCCCATCCTCATCCCGCAGGCCCCCACTTTTCCCCGTTACCTCCTCCAGGTAGCCTTCCTTCCTTGTTCCCTGCTTCCCCACCCTGTGCTGACTGCAGTCCACCTCAGGGTGAGATTCCTGATTTTCTGGGCTCTCACTACCACGACCCAAAGCCTCACAGGCCGTACTGGGAAATTTGGGTTCCTTCTAATTGTACTTGGAGGCCTCCAAAGGGTACATGACACCCTGTTTACTTGGCTAACCCTGTGTCTGTTTTGAGAAAAAGAGACAAAATTTTTCCTCCTACCCTCTTCTCAAATGATGACTTCCTAACTTCTCTCTTACTTCACATAAATGATGGGAAAGAACTACCTACTTTATCGTCCCATAATTCCCAATCCCCACCTGCAATTGACCCACGTGATTTTCCTGTCATTACAACAGAAGGAAGTCTGTGATTCTATCCGAAACTGACACATTCACTTGGGTTCTAAGTCCCACCCCTTCCCCCAAACCAAGGATTTCTCCTGGTGATTATCCATTCTCTCACCCGAGTTCCATTATTCCTCACTCTTGGATCATCTCCACAGGCAGAAAGACATGTCCTAATACTATGCACAAAAAACAAAACAAAATAAACCTTCCCTTCATTCCCTTTATCCATGCCCGCATCCTGCCATTGCCTCATTTCTCCATTCTTTTTCAAAGCAAAACTCTCAAGACCTGCCTGCTCTTGCCCTCTCCACTTCCTCAGCTCCGTCCCTAAGCCTCCTGCAATCAGGCATCTGCCACTCCAAGTCCCAGACGAGGGTCATTAGTGACCTCCACACCTCCATTCCCTGGCCTGGCTCTCCTCCATTTCACAGCAACATCTGACACAGGCAGTTTTTCTCTGCAATTCTACACCACACTCCCCTTGTTTCCCTTCTCACCTCCGTCGAGACCCCTCAGCTCTTCTGCAGACCCCTCCTCACCACCCCCCCCTCAATGCGGCTTAGCCCTTGCCCCTCTTCGCACCGTACTGGAACTTTCCCCCTCCTACAGTTTCCGATGCCCTCTGTACACTGATGAGGCACATTCACCCAGTGTCCCCAAGTTCCAGACTACATTCAACTTCCGACTCCACAGCTACACACGAACACCCAGGAAGTACATCGAACACAGTGCGGCCCAAAACAGAGCTCCTGACCCCGAGTCTCCACAGTTTCTGCCATTCCTCGGCTCATTCAATGGTACCACTGGGCTCTCAAGCTTCAGACCCCAACCCTTACCTTTCTCCCTCATCCAATTCTTCACTAAATTATGTCAACTCCGCCTCCAAAACACATCCTTAACAGGACAACCATCACCAGCATCCACCTCACCATCACCTCTCACCTAGGCTGAGTCCTTACACCCTGCCCCCATCGACTCACCATATAACAGCCAGTGGTCTTCACACATTAGGAATTAAATTAGGCCACTCCCCAGCTGAAGTTACCCCGCCCCCCCCCCCCCAGAAGCTCTCATTACCCTTAAGATAAAGCGAAATGACTGACCTTGGCCTCTGTGATCTGAACTTCACGAGCCTCCTTACCCTCCACTCTTCGCCATTCCCATCTCAGAGGCCATGTATTTGCTTTTGCCTTCTGCTTGGAACATACTTCCTCCTCCATCCAGATGACCCAATGGCCACTTTTCTCTCATCATTCAGATCTCAGCTCAAACGTTAGAGTCCCAGAAAAGCCTTCCTGGTCATGTTAGCTAGAACCCTCCCTCCCCGACTCCCAACTCATTCGCCTACTTTATTGACTTTATGGCACTCAACGTCCTTGAGAAATGTTTATGTATTTACTGTGTCTCACTTCACTAGAGGGCAGGGGCTCTTTCTGACTGTGTCACTCTATCCCCAACACCCACCCGAGAACCTGGCACCTAGTGGGTAACTCCATAAATATTTGCTACCTAAATGCCTGAACTGGAGGTAGGGCTGTGCCTTACCTTGTTTGCAGTTGTACCCTCGGATTCTAGCCCAGCAAAAGGCACAGAGAATGCACCTGTCAAATGTTTGTGGGATGAAAGATAAATGAATCAAGGTGAAATAGCCAGAGGAATCTCAAGGCAGGAATCCCACTGGACAAATTACCCTGAGGCCTGCCCAACAACAGGGTCCGAATGTTGTCAGGAAGTGAAATGACCAGCCTGAACAATTTCAGTCCTGCCTGTCAGTAAGTGCTCCACGGAGTTACATGGGTGTCCTCGATCAACATGAAGTGCCCCGAATCCAAGTCCTACAACTGAAGATTTAAAATTGGTCCAGGGTGGGATTACAGAGAATGCAGGCTTTCATATTCCATACGTCCATTATCAGTAAAATCTTTACAATAAGTATGTATTAACTTCCATAACAATACTGTTTTCTTCCCATTTAAAAATATCTGTTTCTATAGTTTCCAAAGAGAACAAGGTAACTAAAATGGAGAACTGCTTCAAGTTAAAATGGAAATTTCCAAGAATTGAAAAGGCAATTTTCTAAATTCCCTCCTCAGACAGAAAACCCGTGACTACGACCAGGCATACATAAAGCCATGTAATCGTAGCCTCAGTTATCTCTGATCCAAGCCCCAACTTAGAAAGAATGACTGTATTCTGTTGGCTGTAATTTACCTTTCCTGTCCGGGAAAAAAAGGTTTGTAAAACACTACAAGAAGCTCTCTAAAGAAACACAAACTACAGGCTTGCAGAACAGGTGCAAGCACAGCTCTGCACAAGCACGGGGAAGGGAAAGACCCACATCGGGCTTCTCTCTGTGAGTAAACAGACGACTAAAGGAGGAAACAAGAAATGTCGACTCCCACTTCTCCTTTTTACTAAGTCCAAGAAAGTCTGAAACTGGGGTTCATGTACTACTGTCTATTATCCTGAGCACGCTGAGGTTTCCTCTCACTGCCTACATATTGCCTGCTAAAAGGAAACTGGCATTTCACTTCCTGCTGCTCCCAAGAGTCCTGGCTGCCCCCTTGATTAGAGGCCTGCTCAGGACACTGTATTCTCATTGATAAAATAACAACATTAGCAACTCACATTTACTGAATAGTTACTCTGCTAGACACTGTACAAAGTGCTGGACCTGCATTATACCATTTAATCCTCCCCACCACTATAAGGAACCACCACTATGCCCATTTTACAGGTAAGTTAACTGAGGCTTAGCAAAGCTATGGAATTTCCCTTAAGTCATTTACCTACTAGAGAGGAGATCTGAACCCATCTAATTCCAGAACCGGAGTTTCTAGTACTGCCTCCCTCTTCAAGTTGCCTTTTGCAGACTTAGCACATAGGACCCCTTTTCTGCATGACACCTACTAATAACACACAGAAGCAAGGTTGCGTGGAAGGTGCTTTAGGAAGTTGATTTAAAGCAGTGGTTCTCAAACACCGAAATACATACTTATCTCCAGAAAGTCCAAAAAAAAAAAAAAGGAAAAGAGAGAGAAATAAGGATAGTGCAATAAGTCTTCCCTAAACCTAAACTTTCTTCAAAATTAAAGGACTGTCCTTTATTCAAAATAATGGCCCTCACACTTTTATGGCGGTAAGAATTATATATGTATCTAATTATACATATTATAAAATGCTGGCAACCCTATGTTTGGTCCTCAGTTTATTGCAGAAACTTTCTGGCTTAAAATATAAACACCTAAGAACCACTGACTAAAAGCATTCTTCTTTTTCTTTCTTTTTTTTTCCTACTGCATTATTAGAATTCAGGATTGTGTAACACATCTGTATAATCTGGGAGGGGAGTATTTTCTGTTTTAAGATTGTGAATCTAATTGATAATGAACTATTACTTTTTCTTACCACCAGCTTACATAGAAGAGAAAAAGCATTTCAAGTAAGCAGGGTCTTTATTACAAAGAATAAGAACACTTAATCTCGTTTTATATTATGAGTGCCTGAAATGCAAAAACCCATTCTTCTCCTTCTCTTGCTCCTTTGTAATAATCCCTGCTGCACAAGATGAATATAAACGTAATCCTCTGCCTTTCGCTCGGAAGTACAGTAACTCCAACTGTTCAGTCTACTAACAGGCTTCTTTTTCTCCTTAGAACTTCAATCAAAAAATACTTTAATAATCAGAGGGGCACATTTATTAGAAACACTGCCATAAACTTTGAATATCAATGTGATTAAAAGCAATCTTGCATTGAAATGCCATTTAAATAGTGAAATTTCACTTCTCTTTTTTTAAAGGATTGTTTTAATGGCACAAATCCCAGATGACTGTTTGCTATCTGCTACAACCTTAGCTTTCATTTAATCTTTTTTTAAAAGCCAATTACTTCCAACAGAAACTGCATGCTTCCCCTCCCCCTCAAAGAAAAGATTTTCTAAAAGAACTGCTAAATACAACATACAGACTGTTGAAAGACACAGCAAGGAAAAGGCGCTGATATTTTTACTTAAAAACTTTTTTTTTTTTTTTTTTTTGGTAAAGGTCAGTATGCATAGCCGAGGATAGAATAACAAAGGTCACGCAACCTGCTCAAGTTCATGAGAAGCACGTGCACCTTCTGGAATGGGCTCGGCACAGCAGAGGTTAGGCACATGTGCTGCGGAGTTAGGCAGCTCTGGGTTATAGGGCCTCTTACACGCTTTGTGATCTCACTGAGGTACTCTACTCCTCGGAGTCTCAGTCTCCTCCTCTGTAAAATGGGGATAACGGTAACACCTAGATGAAAGGATTGCTGTGAAGATTCCAGAAAGTAAAACTGTGCTGGCACTCAGTAAAAGTTCTCCCGGAGCTGGAAGTGTCCACATACACAGAGGTACATTGTCAGATGAGGACATGAGGGAGCAGGATGTCCTTATAAGGAAGAAATGAGACGACATTCGATGTAAGTCCTACTCAATAATGACGCGTAAACTCCTTGTGCTTCCCTCCTGAGATCAGAGTTTACAAGAACCAATCAAACTACATGGAGTACAACTCGGGAATCGCATCCTATTACAGGTAACAAGCATAGTTTCCAGCAACGTGAAGTCTGGAGGGTTGAGGAATTCAGCATGGATTGTGCCAGGTGTTGCACTTTTCAGCAAGTACAAAATCACAAAGATGTGTGATCTAAGGGCACTGTGTGCCCTCTTCATCAATCAAAATGCAGATGTTTCCTGGTGAATCCACCTTATAACCCCCAAGACCTCCAACAGGGTTTCCCTTTCTCTGAGCCAGCTCAAGGTCAGAAATTATGAAGAACGTGAATCAGGCAACCTTTCAAATATCCCATACAAGTTATAGATTCTTTCACTAGAATATTTACATACCATCCAGGGACTTAATAGAAGCCAAGCACCATCCTGAGTCCAAGGCTGTTGGACGCTGGGGCAGTAACAGCTCTGCACTGCTCTGTATCTGAATTGCCCTGAAACAGGTATATGCCCTAGAGGAGTGGCAGTGAATGACAACAGCAAACAAGGACAGGTACCTTCTTACACAAAACTGTTTCTCTGTCCATATATTCACTTCTAGCTCAACATTATTTCTTCAATACTGAATAAACTTTTGGTTTAAGAATAGTGGGTTTTACTATTTTGAAGATTCACCCTCTCAAAACAGAAAGTTCAGAGTCCGAGAATCACATTCTGTAGAATGAATTTCCCTTCATTACCCAAGGAACCCATCAGGATAAGAACAGCAAGCATTTTTTGTAACGAGACAGACAGTGAGTTTTGGACTTCGTGGGCTGTATGTTCTGTAGCACCTACTCAGCTCTGCTACCCATCCCATGGAGACAGCAGCCGCAGGCACTAGGTAAATGAATGGCAGTGGCTGTGTCGAATGAAATGTTACTTATGGACAGTGAGATCAGAATTTCATATATTGTTCACATGTCATGGAATAATCATCTTCTTTTGAGATTTTATTCCAACCATTGAACAATGTAAAAACTATTCTTAGCTAGTCTGCAAGCAGGATTTGGCCCACAGGCTGTCGCTTGCATTAAAACAGCCAAGGTGCCACAATCAGAAAGACTTCCTACTATAGGAGTCAGCGTCTCTCTAGGTTTTCAGGGGCTCTTTCACTCCTGTGTTAGTGCAGACTGTACAAGCAAAGTTACATACAGGAACTGTCGGCAAGGATGCTGCCCCCGTCACTGCAGCCCTAATGCTCATCCCGGGAGCATCAAGTTTGAGCAGCCTGCAACCCACTCGCCTGATTACTCCTTCCATGTGTACTAATGCGATTTTGACCAGTGAACCTGGATAGCACTGATTCCTGTCGGGGGCTTCGTTTCAACCTCCACTTGAGATGTAGGCTGACTACATGCATGGCCACCTGCAGGACCCTAAACACCCATGGGGGAGATGAGACAGGCAGCCTGGCTGACCTCAAAAGAAGGTGCGGAGCACTTTAACGCTCCATTTTGCAGGAGACAAGCTGAAGTCCGTGGAAACATAAAAAAAGAAACCAGAAGAAATGATATGTCTGAGACGTGCTTCAAACTGATTCAGTGCGGGGAGTGGGATAGAGACGATGTAAGATTGGGCCATGGCTTGGTTGTTGAAGCTGTACGGCAGACACAATGAGGCTGGCTCATTAAAATATTTGCTCTACTTTTGTATATTTCAAATTGTCCATGCGAAAAGTTGGGGGGGAAAAAACAAGAGAAACCCTAAAGAAAAGTAAAAATGTTCTTTACTGCAGGGAGAGCGTTTAGTTACTTTAACAGTACTTCACACAAACACCTATTTATTTTCAGTGAACTATGAACTATTTTTTTCCCTAGGAAAGAAAAGTTGGTATTGTTATGTTGACTCAATCTGTGTTGATCGCGGCTACCCACCTTCCTAGTCTTTTTTTTTAACCCTAGCCGCCTGTTGGTGCCAACCAACCTCTTTTCCGTCTTGCCTTAGGCTCACTTATGGCCCTGTTATTATGACAGAAAAATCACCTGTCATCAAGTGTGGATATCATACCGGGTTGCCATCCTCCTCCCTTGCCTGAATATCAGAGATAAGAGAGGTGATGTCCTGTCTGCACTCTTTCTGGAAAGTGTAAATGGAGTGCTAAACTCAGAACAAAGCAATAGGAGGTGCTGAAAGACAGCCTCTGGCCTCCCTTGGAGCCATAAGGCACACCTCCCCGGAGAATCGTACCTTTGAAAATTGGTCACTTGAACCCCTCATCTTTCAGTGACTCCGTTCAATCTTTCTGATAGCCCAATTAATTCATTTTGGGGGCAAATATTTACTAAGCACAAACACTGTGCAGAAGCTAAACATATCTCCATCAGCCATGCCCCTGTCATCTGGGAGCTTCCACTCTACGAAAGGCCGTCAAGTAATACACGCTACCATGGTGACAGAGTGTTTGGAGAAAGGGGAAGGACGGGGTACTTTCAATATTGTACAACAGGGTTAAGAGAAAGTAGGGATAGCATCCCAAAGAAAATATCATTTTCCAGTTACAAGTTTAACTCCCACAAGGACACCATATATATTATTTTAATTTGCCATGAAATTAAGGCATTTAATGTTTTCATTTTTAAAGGCTCCCTACATCTTCAGGCACTAATACAGAAACCTTAATCAGTTACTCATTCCAATCAATTTCATCTAAACATAATTTTGTGAACTCTAAAATTTCACAAATCACCTAGAAAAAAGGTAATTCGTCTTTTGAGTTTAGCCATTTGAACGTCAAAATTATCAGTTTTTTCCCACTAAAATCAACTGTGCGATCAACTGTTACAAATTACAGAAAACAAGGAAATAAAAGTATGAGGACGCAGATGAAAAACAGACTGACCTCTGAAAGATAACTGAAATTTTATCCTAATATCTGTCTACCTATGCTAATAGGAAGAGGGAATGATACATCAACTAAACCACAAATAATCTCACTTCCATATTAATCAATAATTCCAACCTCTTCCACAGCACTAACCCTAGGGCAATCTTGCCAGAGGGACTTGAACAAAATAAGCTACAAGAAGAAAAAGAGAGAACAGAGAGATCTTAGCTTAGCAGTTTTGAATTTGGGGGGTGAAGATATGTGAAGGATCCTTGAGCATCGAAGAGAAGCTGTGAACACTTGCCCTAAAAAGCGGACATACATACAGTGCTTTGCACACAATTTCAGGGGAACTATGATCCCCTAAAGCCCATTCAAGTCCCAGGTTAAAAACCCCTGACCTAGATAAAAACAAATTAGGAAATCAGGTCTCAGATTATCAGCAGTTGAAAGGGCTGAAAGGTATTAGTACGTACAGTCATTTTCAATACGGTATCTAACCTAACTTAATTTCAATCCCTACGCCCACCTTGGGAAGTAGGTATTATCGTCTCCTTTTACAAAGAAGGAAAGCTAGATTCTGAGAGGTGAAATAACTAATTCAAAGTTAAGCAACCTTCTCTCTCACTCAGGATTCTAACCCCTAGCTCTGCAATCATGAACTGGAGAAGAAGTCAAGAAGTCTAGTCCACATTCCTAGCCATCTTCCAAAATGCAAAGTTTTGGACTTTTAGTACTTCATTCATATGATCAATTTACTTACAAATATATTTTCAACTTAATCTCACTGGCAAGAGAAATTTAGTAGGGATGTAATTCCAAAACACCTTTTCTTGGTAGGAGATAATCATAAGCAAAGATAAAGGATAACTGTCTAATAATTTTTGATACTTTTAAAAATGCATTTTCATTTCCTAGCAGCCTGACAAAAACTGTTTGGTATGAAAACAAAGACCCACTGCGTGAGTGCTGAACCTTCTCCTGATTGGATTTTAAAGCTGTCCCAGAAAAATCCAGTCACAAATGAATCGAGAACTGACTGAATTAAAAACTTCAGTCTCTACTCAAACCAGGCAGGCAGAGTTTCAGATGACCTGGCCACCTCAGCATCTTCTGAATGGTTAGAACAACTTTTAACACACTGCGTACGGATCACGAGAATCTTCGTGTTTTTTTCTGAGCCATGCGTTAAGGACGGATAACGAGAATTCTCGTTTTTACTGTTGACTCTTTTTACTTTGCACATTTTATTGAATTATTTGTGTTTCGTTAATAACAAAGGAAGCTGCTTTCTGCAGTATCACACCAGGAGGGATTATTAACATCATAGGTGAGTAACTCCTAAAAAATTCCATAGAAAAATAATAAATGACATAGAAGCATTTACGCTTTAAAGAGAAGAGTGCATTTTAAAGTAGTTTCTTTTAAAAACCTGCCGGAACAGAGGGGTATGAGGGATTTAAACCCCGCCGTACGCAACGTGTTAAAAATGGCACCCCTAACAATCACTAATAATCTGATAGGTCAGAAGCACACAGAACCAAATCCATGACCCTTTTGCGCATCAAGAAGGTAGTTAAGAGGTCTTAGATCTTCATGGTAAAACCTGCTAATGAATATGTCCCAAAAGAAAATAACAAATACAGCAAAAACTGGGTCCAGGCCACTAAATTAACTGGGTCTCAGTCCAGACCAAGTTGCCCAGTGAAACACTAATACACTTAACCTCTACAGGGAAATTACCAATAATTAGCACAGTTTTCATACAGACTTAGACACCCTTTATGGGAAATGTATCCACACCCAGAGAATGAAAACTAAGAACGAGAGCGGGTCAGGTCTTCTAAAGCTCCACTGCAACTGCTTCCTATGAGAGTTGCCACCTAGTGATTTTAATTTTTTAAGTCCAGGCAGGCTGCCAATTCAACACTAAAACCGGACTAACAACTGACTTTTCCTATTGCAACATCGCCAGCAAGTCCTGTGCTTTCCCTCTTTCCTTTGCTCTCAAACAGCAATTCTCATTTTCAAAATCAACTAATTTGCTCTATAATCTGTTCCAATTGGAAGCTCTCAGAGAGCTGCCAATGGAATTATTCTTTCTCCTAGTGCCAAGAGGCCAACAAGTGGCCAATTCAAAAAACCGAAACAGTGAATGTGAAGAAAAGACAGGCACTAAAAACAAGAAATACATGCGAAGACAGGAATAATGGGCCAATTCTGGACTTTAATATGTTCTACTCGCCAAAGCTCTACCTATTCTTGGGCCCCAAACAACAACTATGCCAGAATAAATGGCTACACGTGAGAAATAAAGTTGCATAGAGGAATCTACACTCAATATTTTGGATACCAAACTTCAATCAATGCCTTGCCCATAGTACCACAGAAAAAAATTACTAGAAATGAACCTAAAGTTGACTGGCCTCCAGAAGTCCTTTCTGACCAACGTGCAGAGGCATTAGACAGCAAAGGTTGACCGACCATTCAAGGAAAAAGAAAATCTGAAGGAGGTCTCACTTTCCAGACAGCTGACCTGACAAGGCATACCTTTAGCTATAGGCATTTCCCTGGAGTATCCTTCTACCAGACAAGTTGTATTAAAAACTGACTCATAATTGGACTCCGATTTCACCTTTAAGGCACTAAAGGCTTGTTTCACCATATAAAGTTCTGGCCTTTCCCCCTCCCTGATCTTGGCAGCTCACAAAAAAATCTGACCAACTGCTCCTCAGTTGTGATGATCCTGTTGAACCTTTGCAACTTAAATTCCATAAATATAAGGCTGCACAGGCAAGGCGTCATGTTTTTGTTTTTAAGTTCAAGATTCATTTTGATCGCCAGCAGAAAATTCCAGGTGGCAAGGTTTCCTTTCCAGCGCCCTGTAAAGCATTTGTGGAAATGCTTTCAGAAGCCGAGCACTCCTTTCTCCACTCCTGTTTCTTCCTAAAGGGGTCAGACCTGAACCCAACGCAGGGCCCAGGGCTCATCACTGAGCCACGCTGCTCATGCGGCACCAGGCCAGGCCTCCACGGAAGGGTTCTAGGATGCTCCCCATCACAGGAAGCCCCCGGATGCCAGATTTTCCAAATGCTGTGTCCGCCCGCTTCTTCCTCCTCCGGCAAGGTGGGTAAGGTGGGCGAAAGTTCCCCGCCCTGGTGAAGCCAGCAAGAAAACTTCCCCCAGGGTTTGCATAAACTCCTTCAGGGGGCTGGACTCACCTTCGCGACAGAGCCCCATGACTTCGCGGTTTTTCCCAAACTCCTTGAAACTTTCGTCCAATTCCGTGCCTAGGAGATACACACACACAGGAGGAGGGGAGAGGCAGGTCAGTGGCCGGGAGTGTGACGCACGCTCACGCACGCACTGAGTAGGTGCGGGCACCTCTGCGTTCCCCAACCGAGCGATAGCATCTCTGACCCCCGAGGGGGCTGGTCACAGGACGGGGGGAGGGGAGGAGACAGGTGAGGATGGGAGAGCCAGGGGCGTGGGGAAGAGGAAGGTGTGGACACTCACCGTCCTTCCCAGGAAGTTTGGAAGCCTCGACCCACAGATTCCACGACTGTCCCAGCATCGCTTCGGGACTGGGCAGGGGCCTGCGCTCCCCGACGGTCGCCATTGCAGCGGCGGCCGAGGTGGAGGCGGCGCCGGGGCCGCAGTCCTCCGGCCGTAGGCGCCGCGGCGGCGGCTGCTGCCGCTGGGGCTGCGAGGGCTGCTGCTGCTGCTGCTGCCGGGCGGCCGCTGCTCCGCCCGCCGCCGCCGCCGCCGCTCGGCGCGGCTCCCCCCTGACGTCATCCGCGGCCCGCTCCGACATTCTTTCCGCTCCTACAATGTAACAAAAAGGGGGAAAAGAGTCGCGCGGGGGCCGCTTTTAAGGAGGCGCCGGGGAGTTCCGGCGGCGTGCGCGGCCCGCGGGCCGGGTGGGGCGCGCTGACAGCGCCCCCCGACCGCCCAGCCCCCCAGCCTGCCTCCTCCCGGGCCACCCCCCGCCCCGGGCGCAAAGTCCGCCGCAAGGGCTCGCTTTCGCTTTCGACTCCCGCGGCCCCTCGGGGGAGGGGACGAGCCACCAGCGGCCCGCCACCGCGGCGCAGGGTTCCCTGCCTGCCGATGCCGCGGAGAACCAGCACGGAGGCCGGCGCCCGGGGCTGCCCCCGCCCCCGCCCCGCCACGGCTGCCCGTGGCAGGGAGGCCCGAAACGCACCCCCAGCTCTCGGGCTGCCCACCCTGAGGCCGCTCGCATCCCCGGGCCGGGCCCGGCGGCCCCCGCTCCTTCCTTCCGTCCGCGCGTCCGTCCGAGCGGCGGCGCCCGGCCGGCTCCCTTAAGCGGAGGCGCCTCCCGCTGCCTCCTCCCCCTCGCCGGTCCCTCCCTCTTAGCTCGCTCCGGCGAAGTTTGCACGTCAAGCCCCCGGAGTGGAGCCAGGGCGAAGTCGGAAACGCAGCCACCAAGGGAGAATCCAGGCGGCCGACCCCGGGGCACCAGTGCCTGTCGCTGCCGTCGGGCCCTCGTTGGGTCCCGACCAAGGGGCGCAGGGGCTGGCGCAAGAAGCACTAAGCTCTCCGCTTGCGGGTGGCCGCGCAGCTGTCAAAAGCATGAATGGGAAGCCGTCGACGAGCGGACGCCAGGCTTGTAGGAAACCACCGGCAGGCAAGGAAATGCGGCCCAGGTGCCCTCCCAGGTACCTTGCCCGAGGCCGGGAGTTAACCCGATGCCCACTCCTGGAGGTCACAGCGGCACTTGAACTTCTTGTCCAAAACAGGACAGCAGAAATCAGTGTCAGGTGGAACGGAGGAGACACTGAGGCGAATCCCTTCACATGTTTTGGAGACACTACCCCAAATTTCTCTATTTCCCCTTCCATTGCTCCTGGAAGTGATTCATTCACCCCGGAAAAAAAAAATCGTGCCATTTAAAAATTGATTCATTTTTAATTCGAGTTATTAGTCTTTCCCTCTTTTTGATTGCCTTCGCTTGGGCAAAGCGGGAACCCAGGGCTTAGAGCAATGTAAAGCATTCCTAGAAAATGTGTTCAGAAAACACTGTTTTCTGTCACATTTAGTTCACTAAATCAAGCACAACCCACAAAACTTAGCAACCCCCCGCCCCCACCCACACCCACCCACCCACCCACACACACACAGTGCCCAAAGCTTTTGCTTGTGATTGGTAAAAAAGATGGTAAAATAAAAGGCTACTTAATGAACTAGAGCATATAAAGATGTGAAAAGTCTGACGCCTGAGACAAACAAGGATTTTGATCATCATATTTCGCATAGCAGCAATATCAGCATTCCTGTGGCACGTGTGTTTTGGCTGCTTGCTTACAGGTGCTTTCTCTAGGTGGGGAGGAAGCAAGTTTATTCATGTTTTTTATCTAGGACATTTGGTATGATAGAGGTGACCAAGTTCTCTGCTACAGAAACAAAGTCCAACTTGCAGAAACAAAAATGTTTAAGAGTGAAAATGAGTAAAGAAATGTTATTGCAACCTAAACGTAACACAGGGCTCTTGTAGAAAGGGTTTGGTTTAGGTTCAAAATTTAAAAGCTTTAGGAAATAAATGTGAATTTTTTATTTTTCATAGATTTAGAAATAAGTGTGTAATTTTTTTTCTGGATTGCATGAAGACGGAAGTTTCAAAATGTGAAAACTATGGATGCTTCCGGTCCTTATTAGTAGTAAAAACAAAATAATCAAAAAATTGTAGAAACGATTGAAAGGATAAAAAATAATTTCAGAGCTTTAACTAATAAGAGTACCAATGAGAAAAATTCACAGGTAAAACATGGAATTCCCTTGGTTACAACAGGGTTCCTAACTCTTAACATAGGACCTCAATCTTGGCTGTCCCTAATGCAGACTTTTAATTTTTCTTTCATCCCAAATCACTGAAAAACTGCAGTTACATAAATGCATCCAACTTGTTTGTCTGTTTTCCTAGATTAAAGGACAGAGTTTATGAATTACTTCGAATTTTGTAATTCCACATTTAACATACATGAAAAATTGAATTTTAACAGCCTTTGGAGCTGCCATTTAAAAGCAAAGGTTAGAGCCACCCAGCTATATAGATACCAAAGGGAGTTTGTCTATTGAGTACAGCCCTCTGTTCTCCGAGAGTACAGGGTGAGAAGGAAAATAGGGGAAGAATGGCAAACATCAAGTACAGTCCCACTTCTTCAACTTGACTCCCCCCTTTGAAAATACTTTTTCAATAGTTGATTCCCCTGTGAAAATACTTCAAGATTCACTAAAATGACTTCTAGCCAATGGGGGTCAATATGGCAATTTATCATACTTCAACTTCTGTCCTTATCCCTGCTTTGCTACCTCTTTGGTTTTTCCTTCAAAATTTTTGATTGGCTCATTAATAAAGAAAACACAACAAGGCTAAAATGAAAAACACTAAGTATCCTAAGTTAGCATTACGATAGTTTTAAGAGAAATTATTACTAATTGCAGTTAGCAATTATTGAGCGCCTACTAGGTACCCAGGATTGCCATAGGTACCTTACTGCATTACCTCAATTAATATCCACAATTGTGTATGGTAGAAGTTTGTATTACTTAAAATTTACAGATAAGGAAAATGAGGGAGAGCTCTGGAGCCAGTCCCTATGAATTTTTCCTGGGTTCATATACTGGCTCTTCCACTTGCAAGCTGTGTAACCTGAGCAAGTTACGTAATTTATCTGCAGCACAGTTTCCTAATCTGTAAAACGAAGATAATGCCAGGCTTCTTCTGAGGATTACATGAAAAGATCCATGGAAAGCACGTGCTACAAAGTTTAACATAAAGCAAACGTTATAAATAGGTATCCTACATCAAACTGAGCCATTCAGATCAATGCTTATCTGAGAAATTTATTACCAAGTTGATGAAGATGTGAGGACCGAGAGAATGAGAGGCAATTCCTGATATCTCCCCAACAATTTCTTGTGCTACGCCAATACATTTCACCACACTCTTCATCCACAAGTTCTAACCCTTTCTAGATTAGGCAGTTTCTGATATCCATAGTTGGTCTGGGGTTCCCAATGGTTTGAATGAGTCACCAACAAAAGTCAAAATTGCTAGATGAGAAAGTACAGTGTTCTGACACTCCAATTTGGGCAACATTTAAAAAGTGCTCCTATACAAAGGACATTGTCTATAAACAAGGGTACCGTGTAACCCCGAAAATAAGACCTACCCCGAAAATAAGCCCCAGTTAAGATCGTCAGCCAGATGGACCTATTTAGTACATTATGACTATGTTCCAGAAGATGACATGCCTGTATTTGAATAAATGTAGGTTGTTGTACATGAAAAAATAGGACATCCCCTGAAAATACACCCTAATGCATCTTTTGGAGCAAAAATTAATATAAGGCCCGGTCTTATTTTCAGGGAAACAGGTACAATAGAAACTCAAACACTTGGTTTTACCTACCAGGCCATAATAAAGAACCTGATCACTTCTTACCTAAATATTCCTCTTCTACCCTCAAAAATATAAAAGGAAAATGACCAAATACAACTTATATTCATTGAGTTATTTTAATACAGCAGTGTGCCTTGTATGCTGTCTGTCAGTTTTCCTCGGTGTGGCTCTCGTGATGTGTTGGAGCTCTGAGGATCTTCAGGATCTGTCTGTACAGATAATGATGTTTTATAAGGTCTGAGTAACAAGGACTCAATTTATCAAACTGTCCCTGATGGCTTCTCACACACCACGCACTCTGCTAGGCGCCAGGCTGAACACAGTCATTTCGCTGAGGACATGAGAAGAGAAGTAGGGGAAAACATTTAATTCATCAAAATGCTCTTATGGAAAAAGCTGTCACCACCAATTAGATTGTTTGTGGCTTAAGAACTAGGCCGTCAGAAGAGAAACGCTGCCAAGTTCTGAGCATTTCATCCCTTCCAGGGATGTATTTAAAATATGGCCTTACTTCACCATCCAAATTTAGGGATGTTCCCAGTAGGTGCCAAGGGTAACAAGGTCTCTCTTTACAAGAATGATTCTTTGCACAACAGATTCACTTGTAAAATGCTTTGTCCAAACTCCAAAGACATCACTACGTAAAAAAAAAAAAAAAAAAAAAAAAGTTGATCTCTCCAGTCTTTAAATCATGCTTAATGTAAAATGGATGAAACTTTCCAAAAATTTTCTAAGATGCAAGACCCCACACAACCAGCCTTTTACTTAGAAAAAAACCACTGGTCCCAATACAACATTTTAATAAACTTGAAAACCAGCAGCTACAGTATATTTATCTGCAAATTACAGGGTTGGTGACAGAGATTCTCCATTATCAACCCTAAAGGACTGCCTTCATTTGAGTAACAAGAAACTCAGATCCACTGAATTTGGAATGTGTTGACTTTGGTTTCTTTATTTCCTCCAAAAACGGGCTGAGCCAATGTTCCTATCCCCTCTCCCTCCTCTGACCACACCTCTTTCCTTCTTTCTTCTCCAGACAGAGCCAGGGCTCATCTGCATGTGTGGTATGGCAGGCAGGGCCTTGCCTTAACTGGACTCCGTCTAGTGAAATACTGTACCTTACAGCCAGTATTCCAGCAGGGTCTGGAGAACAGGGGAGGGAGGAAATTGAATTTATCAGCTCAGCGGCTGGAATTGCTGGCTATCAAGTGCAAAATTAGGAATAATATGAATAGTTGCAAAAGTGGAGATTTAAAGATGAAGGTAATTATCTTTTTAAAGACTTAACCTGTACCTGCATTCATTCTACAAACTGTACCATTTGCCAAGAAGTTCAAAGCTTTGAATTTTTAGTTTGTTTTCTTAATCATATGTGTGTACAAATGCTCCCAAAGAAATATTCACCAGTAACAGCAAACTGTTTCAAAGAGAAAAATTTAAAAATACACACATAAAAGGTAATAAATTGTTTAACTTCAAATTGAATAATGCCCAAATGTTTCTAGGAATTCAATACTGCCTGTAATTTTAAACTATTAACAAAGTTGATTTAAAATCTTCATTTAAAGCTTTCAGGTAAAATAGCTTTTAAAAAATACAAAGGATTAAGTTATAGAAAAGGAATGGAAAAGGAGAACCAACATTCACCTATAAAAAGAGTGACTACATTATAGAGTTATAGCCTCAGATGCAATAAAATGCAAAATTAAACACACTGTTAAAAATAATTCCCTAATCACCTTTGTACCGATACAGCTTTCACCGAAGCGACTGTCAATGTCGACATCTTACGGGCCCAGCGGTTACGAGCACGGCTTCTAGAGCCGAGCTGCCCAGGCTGAATCCCAGTTCTACCACTTACTAGCTGTATAACTCGGGGCAATCCTTCAACCTCTCTGTGCCTGTTGCCTTGTCTATAAAACGAGTAAAACAGAAGTATCTACTTTATGAGGAATATTAAGAAAGTGATCCTTCTTCCCCCTTTCTCCAGCCAAGTTCCAGCCCTAGGCAAAGTCACAGATCTAGCAAACAAGCCCTCTGACTCTTCCGCACACTGTGTGCACCCTTACCCAGCAGCCCACCTGGGTTTCTACTGCTGCGCAAAGGAAGACCGACCCACAAAGGCTTGCATCCTCTTTCCACCAATACAACAAAACACACAGTAACTCTCCTCCCGTGGCCATTCTGATTTTAAATGGCACCACCTATGACTCAAGGCAAAGTTTCCACCTTGTATTTTAACCTCTTCAATCTATTTTAATCTCTCTTTTGATCAACATAAGCCCCGCAGGACCAGAGACCTTGGTCCTCTTCTGCACTTTCTACCGCATCCTCCTCCCCACCAAACTCTTCTAAGTGGAGGAACTTCAGGAGCAGAAAAGGTGAACTGAATCAAAACTGGTCCTGATGAGAAATCTCCAGAGCTGCTTGCTCCTCTCCACTTCAGAAAACAGGTCTTTTCACAAAGCATTAGGATTTTCCCAAATCATTTCTGGGGGCAGTGGCTGCAGGGCAACAATCACAAGTGGGTGGTCAGTCAGCTGGAATTCAACTTACGGGGTATTTCTTAAAAAATAGAGCCAAATTGATGAATTGGACTCCATTAAAATTATTAAATGTTGTGCTTCAAGAAAGTGAAAAGACAATCCACAGAATGGAGAAAATTTGTGCAAATCACATCTGATAAGGGATTTGCATCTGGAATGTACAAAGAACTCTTACAACTCAAAAAACATAAAAAAGACAAATAATCCAATTTTCCACATGGGCAAAGAATCTCAATATATATACATAGATACTTCTCCAAAGAAGACACACAAATGACCAACAAGCAAATGAAAAGATGCTTAACATCTTTTATCAGTAGAGAAATATAAATCAAAACTACAATGAGATACAACTACATACCCACGATGGCTATTAAGTAAATAAAAACAAGCAAACAACAGAAAATGATAAGTGCTGGTAAAGATGTAGAGGAACTGGAATCCTTGTACATTGCTGGTGGGAATGTAAAACGGTGCAGCTCTTGTGGAAAACAGTCTCTCAAAAGGTTACACATAGAATTACCACATGATCCAACAATTCCACTTTTAGTGGAATTCCACTCAGAAGAATTGAAAGCAGGGACGCAAAGAGATACTTGTACACCAATGTTCATCACACCATTATTTACAACAGCCAAAAGGTGGAAGCAGCACTAGTGTCCATCTACTGATGAATGGATAAATAAAATGTGGTATATCTACACAGCAGAACATTATTCAGCCATTGAAAGGAATGAAGTCCTAATACATGCTACAACATAAATGAACCTCAAACAAGCCAAGTAAAAGAAGCTAGACACAAAAGACGACGTATTATATGATTTCCTTTATATGAAATGTCCAGGATAAGCAAATCCATAGAGACAGAAAGCCGATGAGTGGCTTCCAGGATCTAGGGAGAAGGGAAGACGGAGAGTGACTGCTTAATGGAAATGGGGTCTCCTTTGGGTGTGATGAAAATGTGCTGGACCTAGAGGTGATGGTTGAGCAACATTGTGAATATACTAACAACTATTAAATGGGTAAATCTGTGGTATTTGAATTACATTTCAATAAAGCTATTCTTTTTAAGCCAACATTAAAACTTGGGAAATTTCACACAAAATTCCAGATTGACTTCTCTTGAAAAATCTCTAAGATCTCACACCATTGGCCACAAAGTCCCTCATAACAGCCATCAGCTGGAACTAAAGCTGTTCCTGGAACCCATCTCTGTCACGGCCTAACTCTGGGCATGTTTCACCTCTGCCTCCGTTAGGTTCTCTGTAAAAGGAGGATCATAACAGTATCTACTTCATCAGGTTGTTATGAGGAATCAATGAATTAATATGTTTAGAAAAGCACCTGGCACATAGTAGATGCTCATTAAGTGTTAGCTACTTTTATATTTTATGATATTTCATCCTCTTTGTAATAAAGGTAAATGGCATTTGCTTTTCAATTTTTTTTCACAAATGAAAGTATAGCATATAATGTAGCAGTCCAAAAGAAAGAAGTGGAAACCCAGCCAAGATATAAACTTTTTTTAAAAGCAACATGTAAAATACTATGCATAGTAATGTGCCTATTTTTGTGAACAGCAATAATGATGTTAAGTCTATGCATAGAAAACAGTCTGGATAACTGGCTTTATAGGGAGCAGAAAGTGAAACAATGCAAAGGGGCTTTTTATTAACATACATATTTACGTAATATTTAAATTTTACTAGCTTTATTGAGATATAACTGACATATAACATTGTGTAAAGTTAAGGTGTACAATGTGGTAATTTTATATATACCCGGTCTTATATTATGTTAGATAAAACCCAGTCTTATATTATAGCAAAATAAGACCTAGTCTTATATTAATTTTTGCTCCAAAAGGCGCATTAGAGCTGATGGTCCGGTTAGGTCTTATTTTCGGGGAAACATGGTAGTTACCTAAATTTTTTTTAATGACAAACTTTTATAAACAGGAACTATAATAAGGATTTTTTTTTTAAAGAAGAATTTTGTTTGAGACTTTTGTGAGATTGTCACAAATTCCACCAGGTGAGTAGCAATATCACAGACTGATAAAATGAGGGGCGATTAGCTTTCTTTTGACCCAGAGGCTGGGATTCCTAAAGCACCACCCTCTCAGTTTCCTTCTTCCTTATGGAGGATGTATACGCTGCTCTATTTCACTGTTGCCAACAGAAGAGATTCTAAACTCCCGAGCCCGGCACTCAATACCTTTCACTATCTGTCCAAACAGCCTCTTCATAGCGTGAGCACCCACCACTCCCCCTTACAAAGATTCCACTCTGGCTAAAGGAGACATAAAATGCACATCCCTCAAGTGTTTTTCTACAAGCAATTTTTTAAAAATCGAGATAAAACTCAGATCACCTAAAACTTACCATTTTAACAATTTTAAAGTGTCCAACTTAGTGACATTCAGTACATTCACAATGCAGTATAACCATTATCACTATTTGGTTCCAGAGCATTTTCATCACCTCCAAAGGAAACCCTGTCCCCATCTAGTAGTCACACCCCACCTCCCATTCCTCCCCATCCTAAGAAGCCACCTCTGTCTTCCGTCTCAATAGATTTGCCAATTTTGGATATTTCACATAATTGAAACCATACAATATGTGACCTTTCGTGTCTGGCTTCTTTCAGTTAGCATAATGTTTTCGAGGCTCATCCATGTTGATGTAACTGTAACTTATTACTCTTTACGGCCAAATAATATTCCACTGTGTGGCTATACCAGTTTTTTATCCATTCATCAGTTGATGGACATTTGGGTTGTTTCTGCCTTTTGGATATTAGGAATAGTTGCATGCCATTATCTTTCCCTTCTTTCAGTGTGAATCAAAGTAGCTTTCATGTGAGCTTCAAGTCAACTCTTACCCTCCTCAACTTCGCCCAGCCCAAAGTTCTCTTTTCTGAATTCCTTCACTACTTCTATACCCAAGATAGCAAATTGTCAGCACATGGCAGAGTCCCACGGACTTGTTTAGGTTGACTCAAACTGTTTTCTTTTCTTAAATTAGTTGCTAACATTGAAAAACCCAAGAAAAAGATAATTAAAGTCAAGGTTCCAGTTCCCTTAAAAATCTGGAAGGTCTGGCCATATCATCATCTCTTGACTGGGTTATTGCAATAACCACAGTCTAACTAGTCTCACTGCTTTTACCCTTGCCCCCTACACCGTATCTCAAAGTGGTTTCATAAAAACAGAAGTCAGATCAACTCACTCCTCTACTCAAAACATTCCCGTGTGGCCTCCCACTTCTCCCTGAGTAAAAGCCAAGGCCCGGATGGACTATAGGTGGTGTACGCTGGCCTTGTACCTGTCAGACCCTATTTCCTACCACTCTCCTGCCACTCACTCAGCTTTGGCCTTCTTTCTATTGCTTGGACAACCCACACAGGCTTCTGCTTTAGGTCTTTGCACTGGATTTTCACTGTATCCCCCCGACAACTTAACGGTTCACTCCTTCACCCTCAATGCTCAGATCTCACCTTCTCGAAAGATCCTACCCTGACCACCCTTATTTAATATTGTAAGCCCTTATCAGCACTCCTGATTCTCCTCATCCTGACCTATTATTTCTAACCAGTTATTATCATCTAGTATAAGGAACAATGTATTTACTTGTTGCATTCACTAGCTATTATCTGTCACTTTCCATTAAGAGGTAAGTGCCACATGGCAGGAACTTTTGTCCTTGTGATTTACAAATTAACTCCCGGTGCCCCGAAGAGCACAGTATGTAGGTAGGCAAGCAGCAAATATTTGTGGAATGGATACTGGGCTTACTATCAACTGGTGCTGAAAAGGGGCTGCCCTTTAAGGTTGGTCATGAATGTGACAGTTCCTCACTCTTCCCCTTTGCCCATTCCATGCCTCAGACTTCAGTTGGTGCCACTTCTTTTTTCCTACCCCTTGTCATTGACTGCCTGGTATCACACTCATCTTTTCATCAGAATAGCATTCCAAAAAGGATGTCATACTTGTAGTCTGTGGAAATCACCTACTATTCTTCTCTTTTCCTCCTCAAGGACACTCCCTGTGTACATAGTAGAAGCTCAATAAGCATTTATGGACTAACGTGCTCTTTTGGCATTTCGGTCACATTTCCTCCCTCTCTTCCCCCCAAATCTCACCCCTGCCAATTGCTGACCACCATCTAAGAAAGTCCTGCTTCTCTCTTCTCTGGCCCTTTCCAGATATTCCACAGTGAATGACATCCTTTGTGATGAGTTTGATATCCCTGAAGGACACCTCCGCAGCGCTGCCCTATCGGTTCTGGGCAGAAAATGTTCAGGGCCTATTTTGAGGGTGGAGACTTCAGAGCCGCCCAGTCCTGTGTTCTTCTCAACACCTGAACAGAACTGCCACATCCTTCCTGACGCTCCTGTTTCTGGCTGGTAAGGGGCAGAATAGTATCTTTGCAGATGAATGTTTATGTTGTCCAAAATGTTTCCATCTTTGCTAGGGTTGCCTAAAACCTGATTGCGGCATTGCATCTGTTGCCTAAATACGTAAATTGATTAATTTCAGAGGCTGAAACTCCTTTGGTCTTTCCTGTTTAGATTCTGTTTAGTTTTATCCTTCATCTTAAACTGCCTCTTAACTTGTAAGTCCCCTCATTGCTTTTAGGAGTAGATGGGAGGATGAATCGTTTTTTAAGTAAAAATTCCTCCAGGAATTTTCCCCTCTTTTTCACATTATGTGAAACTTACCATCCCTTTTCCCCAAATAGTAAATGCACAATGGCAAACATGTAGTGAGAAACCGATTAATGGTGGCTGCTATTTGTGTAAGGATCTGGGATGGCTCACGAGCACAGAGCCATCTGGCGGCTGGGCAAAGGCACTGGGCCCAGAAAGTGTGCCTGAAGAACTCCTGCCTGCTTTACAAATTGCTAAGGAGCTGCCTGCCCAGCCCTGAACAGCTTGGCCTGCATTGCTTGTGGAGGGAAGAAAACAGGAGCTGGGAAAGTGGAGCTGGACAGAAACACAAGAGCATATCTTTGGGCAGCTTCCTTGGAGAAGATAAACACAGATTTGTGTGTGTGTGGGGTGGGGAGAGAGTGGGGGGGGGGGTCCTATCTCCAGTCTTCCTGTAATTTTAATGAATGGGGGGGGGTAGTATTTAGCAGTTTTTGTTTTGACACCTAATAATATTGTACTCTTACATTCACTGTCATTTCATATTAATAAGATCATATTTAGGGTTATGCTTAAAATTTGAAACCTTACTCAGATACCTTAAATTTAAAAAACTATCATCCTTTGGTAAAACTCTGTTACAATCGGAAGAAGCACATTTATTCAGCTGTGCTGTGTGGGCACAGCAGTTACCTTTTCTTTGGAGGGCAGGCCAAAAATCCTGATCGATTTACCAGTGGATCTTCATGTGCTGTAACAGTGGAAGCTCTTTCTTCTTAATTCTGCTCAGATCTACAAAAAGAGAAAAGGGGCAAAGGGATGAACAGTGGGTAAAGCTAATCAGAAATCTACACTCTCATTATTTACCAGATGTTCCAAAATTATACGTGCTTTGAAATGTCGGTGTTAAAATCTCAGGCATTTTACCAATTTTACAACATAATTTGTAGTTTACTTTGTTTCCCAATGAACTTAATCAGCTCTACTTATAATAAACTGAGAACCAATGACTCCTCAAAATGTCATAGGGTCAGGCTCCTGCGGCTTCACGTCACTGCGCGTCATCTGCCACCAAGGCGTTTTCACCTCATTTTTAAAATGGCCATTCAGAAAGCAAGCTCCTATGAAACCCGTTAGCATCACAGACTTAAACACACACACAGGCAAACACGTACACACTACATGAGATTACTATTTGGAGAGCTTTGTCCTTTACCATCCAGCAGTTTATAAAAGCCATTCGTAATACTACAGACAGGAAACAAAAACTCAGTTAAACCATCTTCCTATAAAAAGCACAGGAGTTTGTGTGTTCCATACTTTTGTGCACATGTGTACATATATATTTCAAGTGGAATGTGGCTACTATTCAAATTAATTTGGGGAGGAGCACTGAGTTAAGGAGTCAGGAACTGGAGATTAACAGACCAGAGTTAGAAATTTAACTGGGTTTCAAGTTTGACTTGCAGCAGTAGAGAAAGAACAGCAAATACAGGCACAGCTATGGAGCAGATGCTGTTAAAGTATAAAGCACAAGGCAGGCTGATTTCTATGAAAAATTTACTACTAACACACTTCTCTTCCTATAATCCGCACGTGCTATACACCATGGTCGGTGACGGGAATACTGCTTTGATCAACTTTTATTTATTTTCATATAACCTAAGATGCTAAGCCAAATACCTCCATGGTTTGAGATACTAATAAAGCATCTCAGAAAGTCAGTGGCTGAAATTCTATGCTGTTTTGAACATTTATTCATAATTATCTTTATTGGCTTTTAAGTTATTCCTGGCTCACATCCTTCTCTCTCTTTTTCAAACAGTTTCGGTTTTATTCACCCACAAAATGGTCTTCAGTAATGTAAGCATTCTGTGAAGTAATCATTCCTACAATCTTTATAAGCCAGATGTTTCTCTTCCCCCGATTTCTAATTCCTTCCCAGTCCCCTATCTTTGAAAATTTTTCTGATTTCCATTTTAGTGTTCCTTTTCTGCCTTGTTTCCAATAAAAGCCACTATCTTGCTTAACATGTCTGTCCTGAGCCAAAATTCATTTCTTTGCACTCTAAATATTTAACAGCTATGCAAAACTCACTCAAAGGAAGCTACAAGTTACCAGGCTAGAGATGGCCAACAAAGATGTTATGTTAGAGATAACCATTCACCTCGCTGACGGTGATTCCTTCAGAGTACACTTGAGGTGGAACAAAACTGGCGTCAGGTTGGGCTGTGCTTGATCTTATTTCACTAGGTCAAGCTATTTTTCAGTTTTCCATCAGGACACCCCAGCTATTTCTCTACAAGTATCTAAGGAAGTCATCAGATTTGGGGTGCTATGAAATTTCCCCAAGACAGTATTACTGGCCATTAAAAGAATTCACCATTTTCCAGCCTGCATACCTTAAAAATGCTTTAAGGGAAAGCCTATTCTTAGAGGAAAATGGTAGTGGCAGTGACTAAAAATAAACATTTAAAAATAGTAACTTTTCTACTTAGACTAGGGGGTCACAAATCTTTCTTTCTATGGAAAAAAACTATCATATGTTTGTATATATGCTCTCATTTTATCTTCACAATGACATTGCTCAAAAGAGCTGTTATGATCTCCATTCTACTAGTGAGGAAACACACTAACAGAGGTCATCATTTGCTTGAGGTTACCTGGCAAATAAATGGTTTGAAATTGTAACTAGACTGGAGGCCTTTGGTGCTGTTTAGTTCCCTTTCCAGTACACCAAACTGCCTAAACAGCAACTTTAAATGTGTTTTGCAAAGACAAAGAGAAATAGTTTAAAAGGCAGACTGGGGAACATTTTCTAAGAATAGAAACATAAAACTTGGTAGCTTTTATTCACTCACCACTTACTATGTAACAAGCATTCAATAAATACAATTTTAAAAAATGTTATAAAAAGATGACAGCCAGTTAGAGGTGGGAAAGAAGGCGACAAGAATAAAGATGTAACTTGAGTGTTACTGAAAGTCCTGAGTATATTACATTTAATTTATTTATTCTTGGTTTTTTTTTGCGGGGGTGGCAAGTCTGTAGAAGATGCCTTTCTCCTGGAGGAGCTGCCTAGCCCATGGTGACCCTTTTTTCTCAGCACTATGTAATTCTCAATCCCAGGCTAAGTCATGTTTGCACTGCGGGACTCCAAACTCCTGTTTTAGCCAAAGCTGGACACATGACCCAAACTGAGATTGTTTTCCTTGCAACTAGAAATGGGATGAAAAGGGTCTGCTTGGTCTAGGCTGCAAGCACCCCCTCACCCCCCCCGTGTGCTCTCGGTCTATAAGAAAAAGCCAGTCAGCAAAGAGAAGAACAAACGTGTTCACGCTCAGAGTGACCTGGCCTCAAGGGGCCACACAGCCCCAGAGGAAAGAAAGGGAACCGGTTTCTGTCCAGGGGTTACAGGTCTTTCCTGTCCCAGGTATAGTCCCCCAGAGGCCCAAAGAGCTTTCTTCCCTAGGGTTTGAAGACTCCCCTGGACTGGTAGGAGAAATGGCTCCCCTCTTCCGAGCTGAAGTCTTTTGGAATTGATTTTTGATAACTGCAACAAAAATGATCTTGCTCAAGACAGCTAAAACTTTTGTATTTTAAAAAAAAAAAGGGCAGATGTCAGGAGAATTTGTTACAAAAGAAGATCCTGAGGAATGCCCAAGGGTTCAGAAAAATCCTCTCATTACCTTTAAACGAAGAAAAGCCCACACTGTTACATGGACAGTATTATATCAACTTTTAAAGAGAAAAATGACTTCTTTTCTAGGAATAACATCTCTGTGTCCTTTTAAGACTCTGAGAGCCTTGTTGCAATTTAAGGCACAATCTGGAACATTCTTGTTATATAATAGAGTCTGTCAAAATTAAGCAAAAATTTACCTACTATGATAAAGGAAAGAAAACACAGGCTAAGTGAGTCAGTCTTGTTTTGAAGCACAACAGTATAAACTTCCTTTTTATTTCTTAAACCTTCTTAAATTCTAGGCAAACCATGAAGATTTAATGTGAGACTGGCACCCTGGGTGCTTGGCGAGGACAGAAGTCTGGAGAGGTGGGTCCTAAAAGGAGGGTGACACAAGTTTTGACTATCTTCTAAATTAGATCTGAGGTAAGGCTGACTCCTATCTCTCCATTCTACATACTCGTATGAAAACACTGAAAACTAAGAGAGATTTTACTCAAGCTGATTCATTGATCCAATGAAATATGCTCAGCGTGGGCTCCAAGCCGGTCCTGTGCCTTCACTAGAACCAGCAGTGGATCCGGCCGGGCTGCCGAACTCCCAACTTACACATCTTTCTCTCTACTCTTTGACCCTCACTGCAAACAAAAAGTCCACAGGCCTAAAACAGTTCACTTTTTTGTCTGTTTGTCTGGTGATCTTGGGGGGGAAAGGAGGAAGGAATTTGTTCCTTATACTTACAAGGTGAGAAGATTCACATAAAATTGTATATTCCCATTTTCCCTTGGAATGTCCAAAATTCTGGTGACTAAGGCCAGCTCTGCTGCACGGGGACAACTAGCTGATGCTGTGTCCTGGGCTGCTTCTTGTCACTGGGCATATACTTGCTAAGTACCCACCCTTCTGCATCACGTATTTTCCTTCCAGGCTGTCTCCTGTAGGCAGCCAAGCCTGTGACCCTGAGCCCAGGCTGTTTTCCTAAGTTTCTTCTCCCAAATGAAAAACCTACAAACCAGAAGTTTTAAAAACAGGTTACATGTCAGCTGTAGGCATATTCTACAGAAATAGGAATTAACGTGGTCCCTAGCTTACTCTCTCCTCCTACCCAAGTTCCACCTTGCTTTCACCCTGCCAGGCTTCCTCCCTGGCAAAGCAAATTTCAGAATGAAACTTTCTCTATACTCCACACAACCTGTCTTTTCAACCTGCTACTGGACACCCGCCCCACCCCCTTCAAAGGTCGGCTGGAGCTTCTACATCTACTGAGTGAGCTACAGGCACTTCTCTCAGGGTCATTCTACTGAACACCAAACGAGTCTGAAAACATAGCTGGTGAAGAAGGAGAGAAAAGCACTTCCTAGGAAGGACTCCAGCACCTCTGGCCTCGGCTTCAGGGACATGTTAGTCCCTGCAGTCAGTCTGAGGCTCTCCCAGCCCTCTGGGAAAGTCCTCACATAGTGTTAACATTGTTCAAGGAACCTGTATTTTCTGCAAGCCTCTACATATCCACACACATTCACCCCCTCCTCTCTCCAAAGGGCTCAGCACAGCCACCCTGCACCCCCTTGGCAGTTTCAGGTCACACGGCTCCCTTTCTCCCAGGTATCACTGAGGTTAACTGGCCTCCTTCTCCTTCTAGCTGAGGGGTCAGCAAGTCATTTTCCCATCAATTGTGACTACAGTACACTATTTCACCATTAGCCTAGGAGAGAACCAAAACTATAATAAAGTTCCCAGTAGCTCTCCAAATTTGTCTCTGTGCAAAATCCTTGGTTAATTCAGTAGATTTGCAGGTTGATTTACAAAAGCACATGACAGTAATAACAGTAGTAGCATCTGACATTTACTAAGCACTTACTATGTGCCCAGGATGAATACATAGTAAGCTTGGCATTAACACGTGTCACCTTACTTAACCCTCCCCGGTCTATGCTATAGGAACTTTTATTACACTCCTTTAACAGAGAGAAAACTGAGGCTTGTGGGATGAGGCCAACAAGGGGTAGAAGTGAAGCCATCAATACAACAGCTGAGCTGAAAACCATTCCCTTCACTGCCACCCACCACAGCAGCTCCCCCCTCAGTTCCTCTCCTCTGCACCTGCTGTTCCCACCACCTAGAACTGCTTTCTTCTTACCTTCCAAGTAAGTCCCACTCAGCCTTGAAAACCTGGCTCAGATGAAACATGCCCACCTCCCTAAGTGGGCTTCTGAGAGGCAATGTCTACAACATTTCAGCCTGTACCCAGGGACCGACGCTGTAGGTGCTAACAAATGCCTGCCTGCTGGATAGAACTGGATGAATGGAATCTCAGGCTGACAAGTGCCTATCGCTCAGGTTAGCATGTGCCTGGGGTGGGATGTTCTTGCCTTTGCTATTGGGCCTGAGCAATAAGCAGCTGTTCTGGCATTCACTCCCGTTCTTCCCAGGGAAACTCACTTATGGACCTCAGCACTGAGGACCGGAAGGAGGGACGATAGGGAAAGACAGGTCCAGTACCTTGTTATTCTCTTCACAGGGACTCAGGTCTGTGGAGCCTGGGGGTGAGGGGTGGGGGTGGGGGAGCAGAGCGGGCTTCTCCTGCCCCAATATTGTGTCAGGGGAACATTCACCTCCTATTATTGGCCTGGAGTTATAGAATTCTCAAATTCTTATAAATATCCTCTTTGAGTCATTCTTAAATAGTCTAACATGGTCCTTTAGAAAGATGTCAAATAAATGAACGGCTATTAGGCATTTAACTCAAGGCCATACTTATTAATACGACCAATAACAACAACTTTTACTGAGTGTTCACTGTGGGCCAGAGCCTGTGTTAAGTACTCTACATGCACTGTCTTGTTTAATCTTCACCACCGCCCTATGAAGAATATTTATAAGTGAGAAAATGGAGGCTTACAGTATGTAGTTAAATGGCTTGCCTAAGGTCACTACCCAGTGGCTTATGGTAAGAGCAGTGGCTAGTTGGATAAATGTGTAATTTGATTAATAATGCTTGCAGGATTTTTTTCCCCCCTTCCTCTTTAAATAATGCCACTTCGTAAAGGCAGGCTGGGCAACCTATTACAAATTTCACTTCTTTAAAAGATCCAACCAAAAGCCCTCCTCTTCTATTAGGCCTTTCTAAATATTATTCGTGATCAATCGCCCGTGCTCTCCTATGCCCACCTTCTCATCTTCCTGAGCACACAGTTAGGTTACGTTCCCCGTATTCACTGCAGCAAGGGAGGGCTCATGACCGAGTCCTAACGTGTGAACACAAAGGCTGGGTGCCTGGCCTCCTGGTCTTCACCCTCAGTCTCTGCTGGCCACTTGGAGGGCTTCAAGCACCCAGAGCGGGGCAGAGTCACCACATTTCCCCCGAGTGACTGGGTGAAGCAAGAGTCTCCTTGCCAACCCACACTGAGCTGTGGCTCGAGTGAGAAGTAAACATGGATTGTGTTAAGCTACTGAGGTTTTGGGGAGCGAGAGCAGTCAGCCTACTCCAAAACAGTCCGGCTGTTGTCTTTATATCATCCCAGTTTTCATTATCAACAGCACAGCTTGAAGTTACTGGAGGTGTATTGAGTAACAGGCATCATACAAAGTCTTTTACATACATATTTTATTCATTTCTCACTATGAGGTAGGTACTACAGGTGACAAAATCAAGGGTCCGAGATTAATAATCTTTTCCTCTTCTGAACATGTACAACATTTACAATCTGAAACATTTGGTAATTAATTACGGATTGTGTCATACATGTTGCATTGACAGGTTAAGCAGTTTTCTCTCCTATGGTTAGTTGATTTTTGTTTTCCTCAACTGGATAGAAAGATGCTAAGAGGAGGGGTAGCTCTTACAAATCTATATTGCATATTATTCACACATTGCCTCATGAATATACAAAGTAATTAATAGATATATATTCTTTAATACTATGTATATAATATTTGTTTTGGGCAACAGACCTCTAAAGTAAACCTCACCATGAAAATTGGCTTCTTTGCTACGGAGAGCTACTTAGTATGCTGTTATTTCAGACCCATGACTTAATGAGCATGATTAGAGCATGTTTTCAATACTGTAATTACATGTATGAATGTGCATAAACATTTAGTACAGTGTCTGACACATATTCAGTGATCGATACATGATCGTTTCCCTTCTCCTTCATCCCAATAGCTACTTCAAGTACAATCATATGCTGCTTGAAGAAAACAAAGATGATCAGGAGAAAAATGGTAAGCCTGTCAGTAGAGGTTCATTTTAATTACAAAGAATATTTTCCTATCTGGGAGGAAAACCATCTAAAACGCTAGGAGCCAGAGCCAAATGAAGATTAATTGCCAGTTACACAGTTACAAGATTATCCCATTCATAAAAATCTGTCCTGACACAACCTTCAGGAACACAAATTCTGGGCCAGCCAAGGAGCCAGCACTCACACCTCACCTCCATGTCAGCGAGCTGCAAGGCCCTGGAACTCACCTCCCATTTGCTCAGCTCCCCAGGTCTGGGCACATGGGATCCCCTAGGGCCATTATTTGTAGCCAAATACTAACATGCTCGCCTACAGCAACCAGAATATTTTTTATATTTTGTTAGAAAACAACACACTGGTTCCTTCTGAGGCTGTTTGTTCCCATATACCCACAGGGCTCCATTTCCTATTGAAGACATTAAAAATCTGATTAACACAATGCAGACACTGACTTTCATATGGTGACATATCACACCAACCATATACAGCAACTCTGTGACACAATCTTTGCATTAACTAATTAATGTAAATATTTCAACTGCTATTCATTTAAACATTATGTTCCAAAAAGTTTCTCTTCTTTCAAGAGTCCTTTTAAGACGAAATGAAACACGAATGTGGGTCAGTTCCTTTATTTGGTGTACTTAAAGTACACATTTAGACATCTTACCATACTCAGTAATCAATGTTAATATGTACTTTGTTTATGGGATGGGCTTTTCCTGAGGTCATTTTCCCTTTACCTTCATGGTATTTTCCTTGACAGTAGGCAATAAGGCTAATGCTATTATCACATATTCCACTGGCACATATAACTTTGGCCACTGTTTAAATACAGCAACACAGAGTATGTAACACCCAAGTTAGAAAAATGCAGGTTTGAAAATTCGTGAATCAGACTCTGGACAACAACTTCTTTTAAAAATAAATATTCTTTTTAAATGTTTAACATAAATATTCTTTTAAAAAATATGTTTAAAATGCTGAGTGAAGAAAGCCAATCGCAAAAGATCACATTTGCATAACATTCCACAAATGACAAAATTAGAGTTGGAGAAGAGAGGTGCCAGGAGTTAGGGGTTGTGAGGACAACAGGACCAACAAAGGGTGGTGATGGAACAATTCTGTGTCTTGATTACGGTGGTGGTTACACGAATCCACACATGTGAAAAAATGACATGGAACTGCATACATGCTTTATGCCAATGTCAATTTCCCAGTGTCGATATTGTACTGTAGTTAGGTAAGAACGTAACCAATGGGAAAAACTTGGTGAAGAGTAACCAGGACTTCTCTGTACTGTCTTGGCAACTTCCTATGAATCCATAATTATTTCAAAATTAAAATTAGCTAAATGTGTATTGGATTATAAACATATTTGACAGAATAATGTATTCAATCTGTAACATTAAATAATATCCAATCCTTTGCAAATATATTTTATGTGCCTTCCCATTTTATACACAGATGAACTACCAATTGTCTTGATGGAGGCGAGGCAAGAGTGAGAATGGAGTGGATCACAGCAGGTTTTACTGTCCGGATGCTCACTAGTCATGACAAGCTCAGCAACAAGGACCACTTTAGCAGCCTATCTGGATGTCTCACAAAGGGCAGGTAGCATACGACACGTAAAAACAAAAACATGTATTTAGAGACTTATTATAACCTAAAATCTGTAAGATTTTGCCCTTAAAAAACAGAGAGCCATGGAACAGCATACTTTAAACATAAAAATAAGGAACATATTTTGTGATTTCTACATGCTAATCAAAATCTCATTGAGCATATGGTTATATATAATTTGCAAAATACATTATTAGACCTATATGATTGCCAAAAACATAATTTTTTTAAAAATGTACACATGGCAAGTGTTTCTACAATTCAAACATCTCTCTGGCTAAATTAATATAAACTGCTGCAATGTGCCTCTAGTAAATAAGAGACAAAAAGAATTCCAGAAGCTGGGAGATGCAAATTAAACAAAGCCAGTGTAGTTATTTTCACTAAGGGCTTTAGACAGAGATTTTTTTTTTTAATCACCGAGTAATGCATAAACATTCTGGGACTGCATAAAAAACATGACTCCCTGATTCCTTGTATCTCACACCTAAGCTGGCTCAACACTGGTTCATCATGACTCGGAATCTAAAGAGAGGTTGGCAGCACTTCATAAATACCTTCCTGCTCGCTCCTTTCTGCAGTGATGCAATTTGACCTACATTTCCAGTGCCCATTGAAACTTCGTAGGAGGGGCAAGAGAGTTTTTCATTTATCCTAGCCTCTGATTAACTAGGACAGCAAATGCCACTCAAGGGACTGCTACTGGATAGAAGCAAAGGGGGAAAAAGTCATGCTAGTAAGAAATTCCATAGGAGAACATTTAGAAATACTGCAGTCTCTGCTGCTGCTAATCAACTGGCGTGACTTTACAAGACAACAGTGAGGAAGTGCCCCACTTTTACGCCATCCACACTTAGTTCCGAACACCAAGGGCTGCTTTATTTACTTCAGGCTCCCAGCATGATGAAAATAGACTTCTCTTTGCCATAGTCTTTTTAAATGAATGTTTAATTTTAGAATGGTTTTATGTTTACAGAGAAGTTGTTAACATTATACAGAGTTCCTATATACCCTACACTTGGCTTCCCTATTGTTAACCTCTTCTTAGTATTAGTAAGCAACGTTTGTCCCAGCTGATGAACCAATAATGACACATTGTTATTAACTGAGTCCATACTTCATTCAAATTTCTTTAGTTTTCGTCTAATGTGCTTTCTGTTCCAGGATCCCATCCAGGATATCACACTCACTTAGTTGTCACGTCTCCTGGCTCCTCCTCTAGACTGACAGTTTCTCAGACTGTCCTTTTTTGATGACCTTGACAACAGTTTTGAGGACTACTATTTAGGTATTTTGTAGAAGGTCTTCAACTGTTTGTCCAATATTTCCCTCACGATTATAATGGAATTGTGGGATTTGGGGAGGAAGACCACAGAGGTAAAGCACTGTTCTCATGACATCATACCACACTGGTCACTGGTCATGTTAACTGATCATCCGGCTGAGGTACTGTTTGGCAGGTTTCTCCACTATAAAATTATTATTTTTTCCTCTTTCCATGCTGTACTCTTTGGAAGGAAGCCATCATGCACAGTACACATTCAAGGGACGGGCAGTTATGTTTCACCGCTATGTGGGGGATTATCAACGTCAATCATTTAGAATTCTTCTACATGGAAGTTTTATCTCCTCTCTCCCATTTTCTTACTTATTCGATCATTTATTTATATCAGTATTGACTCACGGATGTTTATTTTATATTGTTACTTTACTATGTTTATATTACATATTATTTACATATGTTCATATATTTAGTATTTATTTTATGACATATTATATATACCTTGTATATTTTATTTATATTCATTTCACAATTATCTCCAAGTATCTTTATTCTATGGCATGATAAATCACGGACAGGATGCTTAGTAATTGAACTACCATCTAACTGGCTACCTTTCAGGTTTGCTACGGCCAATAAAATGCCTTATCATAATGAAGATCCTCTAGAAAAAAAATTCTTTTTTCTGTTGTTGGGGAAAGGGAGGAGAGGAGAATTACATGCAGCATGCTTGCTGTTTTATACAATGAGGTTTCCTACTTTCTTCCCCCATTACCATTAAATGGCATTTCCTTTATGTCAACTTTTAATTACATGAGCTAAAGGAAAAAACAAGTACAGTCAGATCTGACTTTGAAATACAACAGCGATGCCTTACAATAGCAGCTACACCTTTGTACTTATGGTTTGTATATTTTAATGTTACGCAGTTTTTCTTCATTGAGACTAAACTAATCAGCCCAACACAAGGACAGAGCCAGGAGCTTCTTGGGCAGTGGGGGTACCTAGTAGGAAACAGAATTCTGTAGATAACTAAACCTCACAGATTGGAGTTAATCCCCTGCAACACACAGGAAAAATTCTTCACCTCAGATTCCAACCCTTAGTTTCTGTAAACAGACTATGCTTATAAAATCTTTAGTGACCTCAGGCTTTTTAAAAATAAAAAGTAGGCCGAGGCCAGCACTGCTTTTCTCTGTCATCCTTTTTTTACTCAGTCTGATTAATATTTATATTCAATAAACATTTCTGAGCCTCTACTATGTACTAGGCAGCACACTATGCCTGGTGCTTCCAATTAATCTAACAAATTAGAAAAGAAATTAAGAGGCCTATTTCATTTTCCCTCCTGGCAGAGATAGTGAAGTTGATGGAAGATAAATCAAGCCTTTACAATGCTGAGGACACAAAATGGTCTGGAGAAGCACACGGTTAAATGTCTGCCTCTACAGCTGTCTGATAAAGCCTTAGAAAGAAAGGGGCATAACTTCCTTATTTGTACAACAGATATCATCAAATCTCCTCCTCAGGGAGAATGCATGGGAAATTTAGCTCTGGCCCAAACAATGGTTCTGTAAGTATCAGCCCACGTGCACATTTCGCACTTCATCATAAACACATCTAGAAAACACCAGGACTGCCCCACTAAGGTGTTCCATTGCCTTTTTTTCACTGTCAATTGTACTACCTTTGTAAAGTCTAATATCATGATCTTTAAAACTATGTCAGTTCCTATGTCCCAGTCAACCTGTCTTTGATAAACAAACAATGCACATTCATTCACGAGGCACAGGTCAGAACGAACAGGACACATTAACAACGACACAGCGAACGTTGCTGGGAAGCTTGTTTTGTGCCCGCGACTGTGCAGACGTTGCACAAGCCAATGAGGTGTTTTAATTATCCCTAGTTTCCAAGTGAGAAACTGAGGCCAAAGAAGTGAAGTAACTTGTGCAAGGCTGTCACCCGTCTGGACCAGGCAAGCTACACTTACAGAAAGACAAGAACAAACAAAAACAGAATTACACCAAACATCTGAGCACAAACATCCATTCCTTACCGCTCACTGCTGATTCCTTTTCAAGCTCTGTTGTGCTGGGTGCTACAGTAGAATCAAAGAATCAACGAAAATGCTTCCTTTCCTACAAAGACGCAAACTGGGAGAAGGGCTTTGGACTCTTCTGCCCCCAAAAGGGTCTCCACATTGGGACTTCCTGCTTCCACAATATTGTCAATCCATAAAACCCATCAAGACCTCCCTACAGCATCCTACAGAAAGTGGCAAGGCCCTGGCTGGCCAGCCTGCCAGGCTCTTCACCGCCAGCCGCAGTCCGTGCCTTAGGACATTTGCGCTACAGGCAGCTTCTAACCCAGCTAGCTCCTTCAGTACTCAGGTTAGAAGTCACTTACCTCTTTATCTAAGTGGAGTTAATCCCACACTTTGATTTTGTAAAACTAGTTTAAGAACTCTCCAGCTTGCTTCTTCACTAAGACCAGCATTCAGCAGGGGCATACCACCAGGAGGAAGGACCACCTGCCTGCACCATAGCCCAGGACAATCACAGAAAAGCCTGCCTGGAGAAGAACAATTGTTTGGGGAATTAAACAGACCAGGATTTAAATCCTGTTTTCTGTTTACAAACTGTGTGCCCTCAAGCAAGTCGTTTCATCTCTGTGAGGATTAATCAAAGCGATGACACAAGTAAAGCACAATGCCTAACATTTACCAACTGCCTTTATCATTATTACCCCCATTACACAGATAAAAAGTTGAGCCTGCAAGTGGCCAGATACCAAAGGTCACAAAACTAATGAGTGTGAGTTAGGGCTCAGGGCTTGAAACCAGTTATTTTCCTATCTTCTACAATTCTTTATTGAGCACATTATTAGGTACCATGCTTGGTGCTGAAGACATAGCTGTGAAACAGGCAGACAGGTACCCTGTTCTCAGGGTGCTTACATTCTCGTAGGGAAGACAGCCATCAAACCTTTACACATACAGACTGAAAGGTGCTTGAAGGAGAAGGGCAGGACGCCTGAATCCACACAGGTTTGAGAGCAAATAACAAGATCCCTGGATTGTCTGAAAGGTCAGGGAAGCCTTCTGTGAAGCGGTGGCATTTAAACTGGGATTAGGAGACCAAAGAGGTGCTCGGAGACGAGGGTGGCAGCAGGCATGGCAGGCAAAGGGAATCTCAAGAGAAAGATGCTGAGGAAGCATGGCAAGTCTAAGGAACTAAAAGGCCAGAGGCTGGAGCCGTAGTTGGGGCCAGATCAGAGGACCCCTGAAGGACATGGTAAGGGTTGGGGATGTCATTCATCCTCGAAGCAATGGGAAAGTACCAAAAGATTGGATGCCCTTGATAAAACACTAATAAAAGGCTCACTCTGACCAGAGCTGGACATGGCAAGTGTAGACTTCTGATAAATATGTGTGAGCCATGCAAAAGACTCTCTGGTAAAGACAGACTAAACCACTTCTTTTTCATCGCACAGCTGATGCTTCTATTAAAGTACCTATGGCTGATTATTATAGTTGCGTGTGGACCTCCTTTCACTGGACAGAGGTTTCCAAAAAGCAGAGTAAGTATCTTATTTATCTTCCCATCTCTCAAAGCCAAATGCTCAATAAAGCTACGGATAGAAACAGACCCTCTTTTAATAACTAACAATCTCTTCTTATATTTAGATATGCCAGGTAAGAATCTTCTTGCCAATTCATCCCATGTTAGTTAAATAGATCTGAAGAATAATATGCAAGGACTCAAAAAAAGTTCCACTTTCCTTTTGCAGCTTAACTTTAACAACAAAACCCATTTCACCAATGTGTGATTAAATGTCCAATTTTTATATTTTAGGAAAATCACTGTACAATTCACATGCATACTTCAAAAAATATATATATCTTAGTTTAATTTTAACCCAGAACAAAATGCCCCAACAGAAGGTCTTTCAGTGATTTTCCAATTCTTCTGAGAATTGTTCAGATTCTCTCTTTGAATATTTAATTACTGATAAGGGTGGGTAACTGTTTGGACTGTTTATATTAAAAGACAGAACTGAGTCATAATCAATAGTTCACACACTTCAAGGTTTATTTTGGGATTTCAGAAGATGAGGATGATGAGGTAAAATGATGCAAGTGGGATTAGGAATATGCTACTAGGATATGCTAGTAATTTACCGTTTGGTCCCCCTTTCCATCCCCAGACCAATTTCCTACCATCATGGCCCTGCTCTGTGCCCCAAAGACTGTCCTCTACGGGTAGCATCACTGGGTTCATGCAGGCAGTGGGTCTGGCCAATAAAGGCACTGGAAGGAGATCAAAGACGGAGGAAAGAGAGGAGGAGGAGAGTAGTGCTTCCTCATTCCCTTCTGGTTCTGGGCTGCATTTTCTGGCAATGGCTGAATCCCTCCAGGGCTGTAGCTCCTGTCAGCGGGCCCCTCCTCTATGGCCCCAGCTCTCTCCCTGGACTCCAGGAATGAATGCTATTTCTTCTCTTTGCTCCTGACCTAGCAGTGATAGCAGCTTCCCATTGCTGTTAGTTTCTGGGTGACAAGAACCCCATGTCACCCTTAACTCTGTCTATTCCTCTGGAAATAATCCCTTCATTAAAGTCTTCTGAACCATCTACACTGGACTCTTTCTCCTGCCAGACCTAAGAATTCAAACCACAGACTTGTAAAACCAGCAATCTACCTCCTTTGCTTGTGAGCAGTTATCACAATGGTTATTGGTCTTCCAAAGCAATTTCTTCACACCAAACACTGCACGCAAGCTCTTAAAGTTCTCAGGCAGAAATGACACCTCTTAAACTGGTCAGAGCAGGGGAACATTGGAGGCGCTGCTGAGCCTAGGGGTCCACACTTAGAATTCTCTAGGCAGGGGTCTGTTACACTTCAAGATAAAATGTTCAGAGATGCCACTTCCTCCTACTTCTCCAAGTTGCTTCTTGCTCAGGGCTCAGAATCAAAGTCAGTATTGCATTTTCATCCTGAATATCAGTAGGCTCTCTCACTGCCTGGGGAAGGTGCCGTGTGTGTCACTTCACTTTGCTCGTTTCTCAGCCCTGAGGATCTGCTTACCACTAGCCAAGGCACACAGAAAGAGAGCCAGCCATCTTGTATTACTCGCCTCCTGCCCGATCTTGCCTTCTTTCTCTCTTTCATCCGAGGATAAATCTTTCTTCTGCACTAAGGTAAAGATGAGCAGAATGAGGACATTCTGCTTTGCTCAGCCTTGCCTGTCTCTTTAACAGATTAGCACTTTTCTTTTCCACAGGAGAGGACTGGCACTTGCTTATACCATAATCTGCTCTGAGCGCCTTCGGATTTTTCTTTTACCAAGATGTCTGGATTTGAGGTTAAATGTTAATTGGAAATCACCTGAGTCTCTAAACATCCCACCTTGCTTTTTCACTTGGCACAAGTAACATAGAGTTTACTATATTTCTGAATATTGGGGCATTCTTTTGAACAAGAGCTGATGTAAAGAATTCTTCCAGGGAGTTGATAAGAACTGATGTCAACAAGCTATTCCAATAAGAACTCCAAATGTCTCCCTCTGCAACCAGCAGGCATTCAGAGCTGACCGAAAGTCGCTAAGAAAGACACCGGCAGACAGAGGGCAGTCTGCATAAAAGACGTTCTACTACACATCAGCCATGGCTGGCCAAAGTGAAAGATAGCTCTCTTCTTCTATCCCGGGCGAAGCCCCTTCTTCAGCCTGAAGGCAACATCTGAGAGAGGCAGTGGGTTTACCAAAACTCGGTTCACACTATGTACCGTGTTTCCCCCAAAATAAGACCTAACCGGAAAATAAGCCCTAGCATGATTTTTCAGGATGACATCCCCTAAACACAAGCCCTAATGCATCTTTTGGAGCAAACCTTAATATAAGACCCAGCCTTATTTTTGGGGAAACGTGGTATATATTCCTACCACTCGATCCTTAATTCTCAGCATTCATTTCAAAGGATATTTTATTGGGGAACTCTGTAAAGAGCGAGGTGGATATATATCAAATGTTAAAAGTGGTATCTCTGGGTAATAGAAATATGAGTAACTTTTATTTCCTTCTGTGTATTTGTGAAATTTCCAAATATCTATGGTTTTTGCAATCAGGGAAAAATTATTAAACAAAAACCCTCTAAGTATTCAGGAAGTTGTTTTCCATAAGAACCAAATTTATGTAGCGCTTGAAACTCAAAATCCAAATTATATTTCTTAGCTTTTATGTATTTGAGATTTTCGATACTCTAATCATTTTATGAGCACTTTTTTAAAATTATGGAACCATTCGAATTGTGAAAAACAAGAATGCTAAGTTGGATTCAACGTGTAAATTTATTTTTTATATACATCATGACCTTAACTGAGACAGTTTAGACTCTTCAAGTTCAAAATTCTTTATTTTCATACTCTGAAGTACTCTTTATACACACGAAAAGGAATGGAACTGTTTCTCTTTGTAAGAACACCATGCAGACGATATCATATGCAGCTATAAGGCTACGAGGCTACAGATAAAAAACAGACTGGTGTTTCTTCCACTACAAATGCTAGCCAATAAAAACTTTCCAGTCTACAGCTGATTAATACTTGACACCAGATCTATGGAAAAGAAAGCTAATCGTTGCTGGCTGTTAGCTAAAGCAACAGACGCACTAAGAAACCTGTCTGCTACCAATTCATGACTGCTGTTTACTAAGACAACTGATTTTTCAGTTTAGTGCTATTTATATTTCTAAACAGAAACTTTTAATATTATATTTTCTAGGAACTACCTTTCTCATAATCCATAATCGCTAAACATGTGTTATTCACTGTCTTGTAGTGTTGAAATATTAACAGGGAATCTTGGAAACCATAAACATCTTTACTAGCTTCAGGAAGCTAGTAAATTTGAACAGGTGATTCCTTTTAAAAGTTTCCTAATATAATGGCAAATGGTCTCTTTTCTAACTTTGACTTCCAAATGATTTATAGTTATAACTATCAGGATGATAATAAACAACAGGGTGGGGAGTGGAGGGAATACAGAATGGAGTCTTAAATATTTCCTCTTAGAGCACCTAAGAGGAGCTACATGCCACACCACTAAAAATCCCTTTGTGTTCAGTACATTAAAACTTAAAGATGCTAATGAATAAAATATAAAGAAACAAAAAATATGCATTTTTTCAGTGTAGAATTTTGCTAGAGTTCTTTTCAGGATTAAGTTCAAGGATTCTGCAAGTTCAAAATGTGTGCAAAAATGAGACCATAAGACAAACTAGAAATGCAAGAGAAAAGAAAGACAGTTTTATCGTTTTTGTTAGATGTTAACAGAACATGGTTAGAAGCTGTAGAAATCAGTGCCTGAAACAAATTGAAAAAGACAATTTGAAAACCAGTGTTGAATGTTAGGCCAGGGTTCTAAAAGCCAGGGAAAAGTTTGGGATGTAGCTACGAAAAGATCTGGCTTAACAAGAACCACCATGTTACCTCTCTGAGCAAATCGATGGTTCAGACTACAATGAAGTTAAAAGCAAGGGAGGAAGAGCCTAACGTACAACCCTCCTGTTAACAGAAACTGCCTGGAGATCTTAATTAAACAAGAGTCAAGTGCTCCTCTCAAAATCTCTTGTAGCGGTGGACGTGAACAGCAGAAAACAGAGCAGAGCATTTAAAAGAAGAGTCCAGGAGTTGGGAGGACAAGTGACTGCACAGCAAGGTGGTAATTACACTGCTGTGAAGTAAAAAAGGCCAGACTGAAGGGCTCCAAGAGGTACTTCAATACCAGCTAATCATTGCAAGAAGAGGTGGAGTAAGCCGGCTCCTCAACTGGGTACCTGTGGGGAAATGAAGAGCTGCTGGGGCTCTGCAGCAAGAATGAACAAGCGCAGCTGCTAGTGACCGAGATGACGACGAGATACCTCCCTTACGCCCCAATGTGCCCCAGTAATAGCGGCCAAACAGAGGTTCACCCATCTCTATCTAATTCAGGTGGAACCTTGATAAACCAGAAAAGGAGCTCCTGCAGTTGGTAACCCTCTGTTCTAGACCCGCCCTGAGCAAAGGCCTGGGAGGTCAGAACACCCGGCTTCTCCTGCGAACAGTCCTATGCTGCAGGAGAAATCGCTTGCCTTTTCTAAATCACGTGCTCAGCTGAAAAGTAGGGAAAAACTTGCTCTTCTCTCATTTCAAAAGATTAGAGTATAAAATAAAACTGAGTATGTATATGAAAATGCTCTGAATAAAATCACACTGGATTTGCACAACATTTTACTGTCTGAAACATGGTGTAACTTACACTATAAAGGCTATATAAATGCTAGTTGGCCCTTTAGCCTATGAGCTGCAAGGTCTAAAGTGTTTATTTTAAAGTATTAGCAAGGTTACAATGAAAGCAGATAAACACCAGCAGAAGACAAACAAATGCGGGGCAGTTTGGAGCAGTTCAGTGCAGGGGCCAATAAAGGTATTTATCTCACCATGTCCTAAGGGGATCACTATGCACTGGGTAAAAATGTTCTCCACAGGGACGAGGTTACCAGTGAACGGTTAAATTACAGTCCATGTGCTTGTCTTTTTGTTTATTTATTTTTTAAAGATTTTACTGGGGAAGGGCAACACGACTTTATTGGGGAACAGTGTGTACTTCCAGGACTTTTTCCAAGTCAAGTTGTCCTTTCAATCTTAGTTGTGGAGGGTTCTGTTCAGCTTAAGTTGTTGTCCTTTCAGTCTTAGTTGTGGAGGGCGCAGCTCAGCTCCAGGTCCAGCTGCTGTTGTTA
This sequence comes from Rhinolophus sinicus, assembly GCF_036562045.2. NCBI lineage: Eukaryota > Metazoa > Chordata > Mammalia > Chiroptera > Rhinolophidae > Rhinolophus > Rhinolophus sinicus. The sequence goes on along the minus strand of NC_133759.1, from coordinate 57,282,822 downwards.
GTTGCAAGGGGCACAGCCCACCATCCCTTGCGGAAGTCAAGGATTTGAACCGGCAACCTTGTGGTTGGGAGCCCACTGGCCCATGTGGAAATCAAACCAGCAGCCTTTGGTGTTAGGAGCATGGCGCTCCAACCGCCTGAGCCACTGGGCCGGCCTGCTTTTCTTTTAAAGATCAGAGAAATGTATATGTTTTAGAGAAGATTACCATGTAAGAGACAAATGCATTATTTCACTTACAATGGTAAGCACTGACCAGCTGAAATGGAAACAGATGGTATAGAGCAGGGGTACCCAAACTTTTTTCAACGTTTTTCACCAAGGACCATATGCGGTAAAATACACAGCCAGGCCACTCACTCGAGGTGAAGTATGTATTGCCTCACCTGGTTTATTTAAGTAAATTAAATATTTTTTTGGAATTTGCTGCGGGCCAACTAACAATGGATCGCAGACCACAGTTGGCCCACAGGCTGCAGTTTTGACACTCCTGGTGTAGAGTCACAAGAGTGCTTCTCAAACTGGGGTTTGAGACCACTTGGAGGCACGTGAGTAGGGAGGGAGAAGGGTGGACCAAGGGTCATCGGGGTGTTGCAAATGTTAAATATGATAGATAATGCACAAAGCCACTCACACATACATAGCAGCCTGCGAGTGTTCGGATAGTGGACATCTGTTGATTTTACCAGCCCTGCATCCATTCCCCTTGCTGGGGAATGACAACTCCCCCAGCGGGTACTCTCTGGGTGAAGCGGGTACTCTCTGGGTGAAGCAGGAACCAAGGCACCGGCCAGAGCCAAGTCTGGGCCTGAGAGATACTCTCTCTGTAGAAAGTGGGGTTAAAAACAGTTAGTTGGAGAGGGTAGTGAGCCCAGCACCCGGAGCAGACTGTCCACTGGGGCTGCTACCTGGACCCTGAAGGTGCTCTGGACCTCACCCATCCTGAGGCCTGGTTCTTCAGCTCTATTGTCAATTCTGGGCGCTACACCACATCCGTCCAGTAACCTCCTTTTTTGCTTAAAGTAGCCAGCTTTCGTTTCTACTGCTTACAACCAAAGACCTTTAGCTGATTAGGTATAGTTTGAATCTAGAAAATCCATTTTTTCAAAGATTTGGGGGATAACATTTAATTTGAGTGGCAAGCAATTTAAACTATCAATTTGATGGTATATTGTATCATGGAGTACAATATAAAATTCATTTAAAATATTAAGATACTGAATTTTTCTTTTGAGATTTTAAAAAAGATTCTTCCTTCTCAGTCTCCTTCCCTCATGCAAGTTTCTTTAGCAATGGGTTTAAGAAGCACTGCTTTGGAATAAACTTTTCTTAACTTTTAGGATTTGCCCCTAACTAGGTACAGGATCTAGGGCAAATTATTTAACCATCCCAAGGCTCACTCACCATACCCTTCAAATGGGGATAATAACAGTGCCTACCTCATAGAGCTATTACCCCAGGAGATAACACAAAGAAGCACTCAGCAAGGCTCCTCACAGCAGAGTTTATCAGTTATTGCAAACAAAGGGAGTTTAGTTAATATAACAAAAGCAAGAGGCATACTGTCTGCAAAGAGGGCCTCCCCCACGCCCCCACCCCTACCCAATTCCTGTGGGCAATATCTGTAAGATACACACCGCAGCATCTCCCAGCAAGAGGTGGCGTCTAATTCCAACCCCTTGAATCTGGGCTGGTTCTGTGGCGTGCCTTGACCAAAAGAATGAGACAGAGTGACACTGTGTGACTTCAAAGCCTAGGCCTCACCCTTGCAGTTCTCACCCTCTTGGAATAAGGTGCCTCCCCATGAGAAAATCTGCTGTCGGAGCTAGAGCTCCCTAGACCAACTAGCTCCAACTGGGGCTTTCAAATGACAACAGCCACATTAGTGACCTCAGGCTAGGCAAGACCAGATAAAGAACTGCCCTGCCCTAGTTGTAAACAAATAAATAGTCCCAGTTTTAAGCCACAAAGTTTTAGAGTGTGTTGTTGCTACTCAGCAATACATAATTGACAGACATGCTTCAGGAATTATCATAATATTTCTACATTTTTTTATTCCATGCATTTCCTAAAATTTCCTATGGACAAACTCAAAGCTCTAATGTCACCAAATAACTATGTCACAGCCAGATGCAGTTACACTTCTCATTCTTCACGACCAGGTCAATGTTTCCAATTCGATTAAAACACTGAAATGTATCCCAGTCAGAACTTGGGGGTTTAGGGCGGGGAATACAACATACTCTACTCTAAAGCCAAAATAACTTACGTGAAAATAAAGTGAAAATGTTCTAAAATTATCATAGTTAGACCACAAAAATGCAGGTGCAAACATAGTTGAATTGAAATTGAAGATAATCGGCTAAGAGAAGAAAAATGACACAAAATTGCTATGATTCATTCAAAAACTAGGAATCAAACAGATTCTCCCTTTAACTGTTTTTGTGCCTGGCATTTTCTTCCACATACTTTAAAGATGACCAAAACCCTCTTTTAAAAATTCACCGCACACTGTCGAGAGAAAATGCTTGCTTAGGTTACAATCCAGTCAACAAATATTTATGGAGCACCACCTCTGTGCCAGTGAGTTGTTAGCCCCTGGACACTTTGTTTTTTTCCTTTTGATAGTATACGCAGAGATACCAGGGAAAAGGGAGCACGACTGAGTGAAACTAGACCACACACCTGTCTTAGTCAAGGTTCCTGGTCTGGTTAGAGCAGTAGTGTCCAAACTTTTTTCAACGGTTTTCACCAAGGGCCATATGCGGTATAATACACAAACAGCCAGGCCACTCACTCGAGGTGAAGTACGTATTGCCTCACCTGGTTTATTTAAGTAAACTAAATATATTTTTGGAATTTGCTGCGGGCCAATTTGGATTGCGAGCTGCAGCTGGCCCGCGGGCCGCCGTTTGGACACCCCTGGGTTAGAGGGTGTAAGCTAGTAAATGTGGCAAACAAGGCTCTGCCTGCACGCAAACCTATGACTAGAAGACGGGAAATGTTAGCATCTAATATTATAATTATCGTCACCAATATTATCACTATCATTCCTGTTATTATTATATACCCTTTCCCCTCCCTTCTTCCTCCTTAGTTACTGTTTAGTAGCTGTCACTGCTAAGCACTTGCCCCCATTTAATCTTCATAACAACTTAGCAAGTTAGGTGTTACCCACATTTTAAAGATGAGGAGACTGAGGCCCTTACTGGATAAAGTAACACAGACAGTAAGTAGTGGAGTTTGTGCTTTTAGACACTACCCTACACTGCCTCCATACATATGAATTCCTTATGATTTTACAGAAATTTCAACGGGGGAAAAAACCCTTCACAGCAAAAAAGGAGGCACAACATACTATCTTCATCAATGTAAATGTCTGTGTGTGTATGTGTGTGTTTTCAGTGAGTTTCTTCTGAAAACTGTTACTTACATGCTCTGTATGGAATTTTTTCTTGCCTGTTGGAAAAGTCTGGAAAATATTTTTACTTATTAGTAATAGAGAAAACATTTGTAAAGGTATGAGAAAGGTATTTCACTTCTCATTCAATACCACACAGTGAACGGAATTAGTCATCTCAGGGAATGAGGGCTCAATCAGCCACAAATGGGGGATGTTTTCAATTACTATGCTTATTCTTTAATAGCCTTGTTATTTTTTCCTGATTATAAAAGAAGCACATCCTAGATAAAATAAAAAAAATGGAGAAAAACATTTGGAAAAAAAAAAGCTCACTCACAATCTTATTACTTTAAAACAACAAGTTCCTAGTATTTGCTATAGTATTCTTATCAGATACTTTCCTTTAGGTTTCTATACACGGGACTTTTGCCTACCTTAAAAATCACACATTATACATGTTCTCGTGCTATCCTCTTTTTCCTAAGTATCATCCCACATCAGTAAACATTGACCTGCATCATGCTTTTTAAAGACTGCACAGTATTTCCCTGTATGGCTAGGCCCTAACTGACTTCATCAATCCCCTAGTAATAGGCATTTAGATTACGTTCTATGTTTTTCCATTATAAAAAAATGGGACAGTGAGCAGTCGGGTACACACATCTATGCACACTTGACCAACTGTTTCCTTAAATTCCTAGATGTTGGCTTGCCATTCTATGACTCTAGATTTGTATTGTCCACAGTGTCATCCAGAAAATACACATCAGATTTGTCTTTTTAAAAAGAAGGAAATCCTTAAATGTTAAAAGTAAGAACATATTTTACATTTCTAATATCTTGATAAAATGGCAGAAAATTTTTAAAACTGCACTTTATATTAAAATAATTAAAATATCGATTCATGCCTCTGATATTACATTAGGTTTACATGTGGAGGGGGAAAATTCTAAAATACCCAATAGTTTCTAGTGGTTTTATTTTCAGCATAATGTTATTTTGAAAAGTTGAACTCCAAAAAGAACATACTTTCTGCAAAACAAGGAATAGAGTATGTTAAAAGGCAGGCAGGGAGGCCAAAAAATATACCAATCAGTTATAGCAATTACCAAGTCACCAAATCTGCATCCGATACAATAGCCAAGAGGGAAGGGTCAAGAGAGAGAGAAAGGTGAAACTAAACGCAGCAGCCTTCAGCCTTCCGCGGCAGCCGGATGAAATTACACACAGACATGTACATCTACATGCTCTGTACACACCAATCCTGCAGCTAATCTCCAGGGGTTAGAGCACAAGAGGAATCTTTGTGTGCTTTATTTAACCAAACATCATGCAGAAAGCGGGTGGGGGAGGCCGGATACAGATTTCCTTAAGGTAAGTGTCTAGTTAGCAACCTGAGGGCCTAGTATCAATTACTTCCCCTCCAGGGCAAGGGGAGAATAAAAGGAACCTGGAGCATAAGACAGCTCCACAGGCACTGATTCCCTTCAAAGCCATCACCCAGGACAGGGATTAATCATCAAGGTCGACTGAAAACTGGGCAAGGTGAGAACATTTTTAGCGTACATAAAACTTCCCGGTGGCACAGTATGATGTGTGTGCTAAGGGACAGCCACACACTGTAACTGACAACTAACCTGCTGGAGTTTCATCCTAATGGGGGAGACGGGGCATTAGATTAGGTTTGAAATACTCGAGGTGGCAAATGGCAGTGTGTGTGGTGGGGGAAGTTGCTTGGCGATGCCACAAACCCACAGGACTTACGGGTCCAACATTCTTCTAGGCAAGGGGTCAGGTAACTGTGGTCTATGGGTCAAATCCAGCTGGTGCCTGTACACCACACCATGAGCCGAGAATGGCTTTTACATCTTTAAATGGTTGAAAAAAATAAAAACGTATAAAATTACACAAAATTCAAATGTTAGTGTCCACAAAGTTTTACCGTGGCCGGCTGTGCCCATTATGTTTATTGCTGCTTTCTAGATACACGGGCAGAGTAGAATAAGTGTGACAGAGACCTGAGTGGCGAGCAAAGTTGAAAATAAATACTGTCATGTCCTTTAAAGAAAGTTTGCTGACCTCTGTTCCAGTCCATAAAAGCGTGTTGTTTTGAGTGGATCACAACCCCAATCCTGTGCATTCTTATTGCTTTGGCCCCTGACATACCCAGAACTTAGACATAACTTGCCGGCCTCATGGAGAATGCCACACAATTGTTAAGAACACTGGACAGGTCTGATAGGTCCTACAGATGTAGGGTACCTGCCCATAGTAACCAGAAAGATGTGAAAGGCTTTCTGAAAGTAGGATGGTCCCAGAACGTTTATAGAGGAATGAGTGTAATTAAAGGTTTTCTCTATGCAAGAATGTATTAGCGATTTCCTTTTAAAGATGAGAATGAAACCATCCTCAAATTGGCTACCGCTTTCAAGCATTTACTAGGAACCTAGGACTGAGCATAGCCTTTTTTTCTTATCATCTCATTTAATGGTCATCTCTTCCAGACTCAGAGGCTCACCACTCAAGTAGAACACAGCCAGAAAGCTCAGGAAATGGAAGTCAAACTCATGCAGGTTGTCTCTACTCAGGAGCCTAAAGCTCATGTTCATAATCACTACCCACTTGAAAGCAGAAAGCATGAATGCTCACCATGAGTAAATGAGAGGAAAAGGGAAAGACCACAGAAACAGTGGCAGCAAGCGTATTTTTACGGCCACGAGCCTTATCAGTATTTTATTCATATATCTCTTCTTTCACTCATAATACCCTCTCTTCCTTCAATGTTTAAAGAAAGGAAAAGAGAATTCAGTTCTTCCATACTCTTTCCTATTGAGAAAAACTGATGCAGGTACCCACTGTGGAGGTCTTAAAGATATCAGAATTAGACAGCCAAAGTTGTAGGTTTAACTTCCACTAATGAAATCCCTGGGGTACCTGTGAGAGTCCCATAAAGGAGGGCGTGTGCAAGCATTTTTAGAGGTGAAGGACTGGAAAGTACACGTGCAGTTTTTCACTTAAATCTCAAGTGAAGACCAAAAGTTAAATGGAATGTGACCCCAGACCTATGATGCTGCCGGGTGCCTATTGCTTCTTTCTACCCAGCATCCAGGTCCTTAGCTCGGCCAACAGCACCACCATTCTCCTTCAAGTTTTCCCCAAATGTCTACAATATAAGGACCAGTAAGTCTTAACTCATTTTTAAAAACTTGACTTTTTTTTCAAAAGTTTCAAGTTTCATCATACTTATTTGACAATAATGTACATCAGTATCATGTACCATGTTTATTTATACATGTTCACTCAGATGTTTATTAATGGTTACCCACATCTAGCGTCCAAGTCCTTCCTGGGGCACAAATAAGGGGCTCTGAGTTTCACACCAGGAACTTCATGCCAGTTTCCTAACATCTCCACTAAGCAAGTTTTATCCAGATGAGAAACCTGAGGGTCAGGCAAGTTAACTAGCTACAGTAAATGAAAGAATCCAGAGTTGAACGTAAGCCTGTTTCGAGTCAGAAATTGTGTTTTTCCCATCACACCCTGCTGTCTTACCAAAGCACAAACACATTTCTTAGAGTGACTACCTCCCAGTCAGATTTCAGATTCGCTGGAGAGTAATAAGAGAGTGGAGCTGAATGAACCATTTGTTCCAAGGGCTGGTTGTCAGGCTCAAGTCTCTGTTATGGACCACAAATCTATCTGTTCTAAAATTTTAAATATAATTTAAAAACAGCCACAATGCACTCAAGATAGCATGTCAAGCCCTTTATGTGCGTGCATGGTTTATCAACTCACAGGCGAAGCTTTGCTGTGGGAACAAAATGGAAGTCTTTTTGCACCTCTAAGACCACATGACTAGGCTGAAGGAAACTTTAAAAGGCAAGTATTGAACACCAAGATCTATTTTTTCCTACTTGTTTCTCTTAAAAGTTATTCTAACTCCCATTTAATAAAAACATCTTTCTCTAACTTTTTGGGCCCTGGACCTATTTTAAAACCATAGGCTCCCTCCCCAGAAAAATACACATATACAAAAAGTTTCAGTCACAACTGTAAGGGGGTCAGGAATCCCTTGAAGCCTATTCGTGGACACCTGCCCCCCCCACCCCACCCCTGCTCAGAGGTTCACAGACCCCTGGAGGACCCTTGCTCTAAAAGAACATTATAGAAATGCCTACCTCATTTCGTAAGACCAAGTTTGTAAAGCCCATATAGCTAGTTATCTTATCATCCTTTATAGTTTCATAAAGTTAAAATTAAATAAACACTGAAACAAACTTCCTTAACTAGAGTCTCATAGTCTCAAAGAAACCAGGAATCTAATGACTTGAGTAAATCACCAAATCTACGGTCATTTAAGTTCAAAGTCCAAATCAGTTTGTTCTAGCTTAGAATCTGCTACTTCTTTCTGCCGAGATTTTCCTAGAAAAGAAACGACAGTATGGCCTAGAACTTAAGTTCTATTTTAACATTCATGAACATGTTAATATATAATTGATCACATGAGAAAGAGACAATGTCTAAAATTTACTAAAATATATTCTTTCACTATATATGAAGGAAAGTCCATTAAAACAATTTTTACATGTTCAGCACACAGATCTGTGTCAATGCAACTGCAAGTTAAATTACGTGGCTGACAAAGCAGATTTTTAAAAGTTCGTCAAGGCTCAAATTTTGATGTGTTTCCCACCACCTGACTCAAGAACTTCCAGGAATGTTTACTTTCAGGTATATCTCCAACTTTAAAGCCTTTCCAATCTCTCTTGATCTTCTTCAGAACATTTCTAGCACTGTCCAATAAAGTTGTAAGTTACACAACGAACTTACAGAATAAAGGATAGGATGTCTCATGAAAATTTAACAGTTACACGGGACAGGGATACTTATCTATAAACAACATTAAAGATTATTTTAAATCACTAGATACTGTTTCAAAATCTGTATTACGATGATGAGACCAAGTAACAAGTAACTTAAAAAGAACATAGTTTCACTCAGACAATTACCTTTTAAATAATAATGATCCCCACTAAAATGCCCTTGGGATAGACAATCAATTGACACATTCAATTTACAGTACTTTAGATTTAAAGTAACTCTTTTTTTGGTTAGAATGTCTTCTCTCCTAAAACCAAGAAAATGAACAGGGACTGATGCAAATAGGCAGCCAGTGTTTAGGCCAATATTATTTCAAAGCTCGAGAGGTTTCAGGCCCTGGGGGAGGAAAGTTACACCTAAGAATCTTCACTCAACGTAACTTTATTTATTTGCCTCTGTGCCAAAAGTCAAAGGTGCTGATTCTTCACAACACTGTTGAAGAGCATAATTGAAGTTCTGACTTTATATATGAATAGTATTTTATATACACTGGTTTCTAGCTAGAGGTGAAATGAAACACACTTCACTGTTGTTACACATTTGCATTTACAACTCTTCCTCTTTGAAAGAACTGAGAGAAATGAACCCAACTTTAGTAAGGAAACTGAAACCACCAGATCCACCCCACTAAGTGCTACCTCCGGGAGATGAAGAGGCCGGTTACTTGCGGGATAGGAAAATTGGAAAATAACTCTATGCTCAATAAAATATGAAACCTGGGTTCAACACTCAGACACGCTGCTTGTGCCTAACTGAATCTATCCCACTGGAGAGCAAATCAGCAGCTGGGTCGGTGCTCGCCGTTTCTCACTTCTCACGACCTAAAGGTTGCCATTTGTGAGAAACTCATCGAAGTTGAATCAAAGTGACTTTTGGAAAGAGATGCCAATATAATCTGCAGTGTGCTCCGGAAATGTGTAACTTTACATACAAGGCAACGTTTCTCATTAAACACCCCCTCCCCCTTCACTTTCAACTTCCCCTTAAGATGGGGACAGTCACATAGACATTTTCCGAAAGTCAAAGAGAAAAATAAATACAAGCACCCCATCCCTGACCAGCGACGGGATTCGGGCGCCGGGTGAGGACGACGGGCACACCGCTCTGCGTCGCTCCGCGAACTGCTCCCGGAGGTCGCCAAGTTTCTCTTTCCCCCCTTCCCAGCACCCGCTAGTACCCAGGAGCGAAGGGGGCGGCCGCCCGGGCCGGCAGCACGCGACCTGCAACCCGGGGCCTTTTCTGATCGCCGGCCGCGCCCGGCGCAAGTGCCCGCGTTGGAGAGCCGCCGGGGCGCGCGTGGGCGCTAACTTCGCGCGGACCCTTGCGCCGCGCCCCATCGGTGCCCCTAGTCCCACGTCCCCCGGGCTCGGCAGGGGCCGGGCACCCACGCCGCCCTCCCCACCCCCGGGGGGGCGAGCCCACCCGCAGCAGCAGCAGCAGCAGTCGGGACGGGGCGGCGGGGGCCGCGGTCCGTTCCCCGGGAGGGCGCCGGGACCCCCACCCCGGGCGGTCCGCAGCCCCCGCCGCACTGGCGGCGTCCGGGCGAGCTCACCTGGCGGCTGGCGGCGGCCTCCGGGGCGGCCTCTGGGCGTGGGCCGGGCGGGGGCGAAAAGGGGGGCGGCGGGGGCCGGGGCTGCAGCCGGGGCCGCCGCCGCCTGCCTGGCCTGGCTCCCACACGCGCGGGCCGCGGCCGCCCCGGGGAGTGCGGGGAGCGCGGGGAGCGCGGGTCCGGCGGCGGCGGCGGCGGCGGCAGCAGCAGCGGCGGCGGCGGCGCGGCGCGGCTCAGGCGTCGGAGCGGGCGGCCGCGGGCGCCGCCGCCTCCTCCTCCATGGCTGTTTACCCGGCTGCATTGTGGGAATTTGACCTCCGCCGCCGCCAACCGCCGCCTCAGCCTGCGCCGCCGCCGCCGCCGCGCACGCCATGGGAGCCGTGACTGACGGTGAGGCCGCTCGCCGCCGCCCGGCCCGCTCCCCGGAGTCCCTCGGCCTCCCCCGGGACCCCCAGGCTCCACGGCCGCTTCCGGGAGTCCCCGGGCCTCCGCGATCGGACCCCTCCCCGGAGCCCGGGGCTTTCCCGGCCGCTTCCCCCGAGCCCTCGGCCTCGCTCCGCAGCCCCTCGTCCCCCTCGGAGCCCCTCTCGCTCCCGGGGCGGCTCGCTCTCCCGAGGCCACGCGGGGCCCGGGGGGTTGTGCTGGGATCGTCGGGGGGCCGGGAGGCACACGTGGGGGCCCGGGAAGGCTGGGAGCGCTGCGTGGGCGGGTGGTACCGGAAGGGGTCCGGGCTGTCGGAGGATGTGGTGGAGGAGCCCTCGGTGGGGGTGGGGGGTCCGAGAGGCCCGCGAAGGGGAGGAAGCGCGGGAGGCCCTGGCTCCGGGGGTCCCGAGGGCCGGTGGAGGGCTGCGGGGGAGTGCGAACCCCAGGGATGGGGCGAGGGTTTCGGGCCACGCAGGAAGGAGAGGCGTCCCGGGACGAGTGTACCAGGGGCGTCCGCGCCCAGCGGGTGACACCTGGAGGAGTCCTGGACCGGTGGGGCAGGGCCCCGACACGCTGGGGTGGATCACAGGGAGGCCCGGAGCCTGCCCGGCTGCGGGTGGGGAGGGAGCTGAGGCCCGGCCCGAAAAGGAGGTGTGGGCCGGGGTCTGCCGGCGGTCAGCGTGCGCGGGGCTCTGTGAGGCGACAGCCGCAGGAGGGGTCGGCCTCCTGGGCAGAGCGAGGCGGTGAGGTGCGTGTCTCGGGGAGCGTGCGTTGTCCGCGGGAATTGGGGGCAGGGCCGGAGGCTGCGTCTGTGGGAAGCTGTGTGGGAAGGTGGACCCGTGAGGAGGGGCCGCGGGTGGTCGGCGGCCTGAGAGCAGACGTGAAATAGGGTGATGCCTGGGGGAAGGCGAACGGGCTCCACGGGCAACTGGAGGGGAAACCTAAGACGGTTCTCAGTGTGGGAGGAAGGAAGTTCTGTGGCATCTGGGCAGGGGACATCCAGGGTCGCCGGGTCTACTTGAAGAGACAGTGACCAGTAAGCGTAGATGCCTATGGAGAGGCCACTTCTGAAAAATTGGAGGTAGAAGGGACTCCACATTAAGGGGCTCGGCGCTGGGAAGCAGAGTAAAAGCCCCCAATTTGTGGATGTGAGAGTAGTGAAGTGGGAGGCTCTTAACGGTCCAGGTTCGTCGTTGGAAATTTTAACTTTGTTTCATTCCAGTTTGATTTATTCAGTAGATGTTTATCCCTCTGGGCTCGGCTTTGGGGTTACAGTCCAGAACCAACAGGCGAGACCTTTTGCCCCTCTGAGAATACGGTCTAGTGGGAAAGACACATTGGATAATTCTTTGTGAGCATGGTAAGCGTTTCCACAGGAGAAGTAAAGGTGAGAACTGTGGAAGCTTGTAGCAAAGATGGCTAATCATGCTTGGAGATCAGAAAGCGTCCCTGAAACAGTTACTCTTAGTCCCATTTTTGAAGGATAAATAGACGTAGTTGGACTTGAATGACGTGTGCAAAAGCCCCAAAGTCTAGAAAGAACTCAAAAATGACAAATATTGGCTAGAATTTAGAAAGCAATGCATTTAAAAAAAAACAACCACACTCTCTATGTGAAGAATGATGAGAGGAAGGGAAAAGTGAGGAGTTGTAAGTTCCCTCCCCTATTTCTAACATTTATACAGTGTTTATCGTATGTCAAACAGTGTTCTGATTATTATTCCCACTTTACAGATGGAACTGGAACACATGTATGTGAAGTAACTAGCCCAAGGTTGCACAGGTAGTAGGTTGTAGAGCCGGGGCTCTCAGCTGCTACAGCAGTGGTCCTAATGAGAGCTAATGGGGGCTCCATTGAAGAAGTAATGCAGAGAAGTGGACAGGTGGGGGAGAGATTTATGGGGGAGAATGTCAGGATCTCAACGATTGAGTGGATGGCAGGGGAAAGATGGAGGGTTATCCCAGGTTTCTGGTTTGAGTGACTGTGTGCTTGTTAGTCCTACTTCTCTTTATTGAGGTGGAGAACTTCAAAGGAGAGAGCAGTTTTGTCCTCCAGGAGATGGAAAGGGATGATGAATTCTAGTAAAGTTACAGACTACAGTCAAGGGCCCCCCACATCCTTAGAGGCTACAGGAATCTCCAGAAAGCTCTCTGACCTTGTGCAAGTTAATTAACCTCTTGGAGCATCAGTTTCATTCTTTACATGGGGAGAATAATAAAATTGACCCCATGGGGCTTTGAGTATTAAGTGCAATAAAAGTTGTAAAGTGCTTTGCACTGAGTCTGACACATAATGTTCAATAAATACTATTAAATGTAAGAGCTGGTTTACTCACCTCTTTCCACTTTCCTTTGATGAGAAATGTGTCTTCTTCCTCTTTCTCTTTTCAATTACAGTTGACATTCAATATTAGTTTCAGAGGTACAGCATAGTGGTTAGCTATTTATATAATTTACGAAATGATCCCCCTGATAAGTCTAGTACCCACTTGGCACTATATGTAGCTATTATAATATTATTGACTATATTCTCTATGCTGTACTTTACATCCCCATGACTATTTTGTAACCACCAATTTTTACTGCTTAATCCCTTCACCTTTCTCATCCAGCCCCCAACCTCCCTGCCATCGGACAATCATCATTTTGTTCTCTGTATCTATGAGTCTGTTTCTGTTTTGCTAGATCATTTATTTTGTTGTTTAGATTCCACATATAAGTGAGATCATACAGTGTTTGTCTTTATCTGACTTATTTCACTTAGCATAAAACCCTCTAAGTCCATACATGTTGTCACAAATGGTTAAGTTTTCGTTCTTTTTTGTAGCCAAGTAATATTCCATGGTATAGGTGTTCCACATCTTTATCCAGTCATCTATTGATAGGCATTTAGGTTGTTTCTATATTTTGGCTATTGTAAGTAACGCTGCAATGAATATAAGGGTACGTATATTTTTTCGAATTAGTGTGTTGGATTTCTTTGGATAAACACCCAGAAGTGGAATTGCTGAGTCATAAGGCAGTACTATTTGTAACTTTTTAAGGAAACTCCATACTGTTTTCCGTAGTGGCTGCACCAATTTGCAATCCCACTAACAGTGCAAGAGGGTTTCCTTTTCTCCATATCCTCGCCAACATGTGTTGTTTGTTGATTTATTGATGATAGCCATTTTGGAAGGTGTGAGGTGGTATATCATTGTGGTTTTAATTTGCATTTCTCTGATGATTAGTGACATTGAACATCTTTTCTTATGTCTACCGTGTTTCCCTGAAAGTAAGACCTAGCCGGACCATCAGCTCTAATGCATCTTTTGGAGCAAAAATTAATATAAGACCCGGTCTTATTTTACTACAATATAAGGCCAGGTCTAATATAATATAATATGATATGATATAATATAATATAATATAATATAATATAATATAATATAATACCTGGTGTAATATAATATAAGACCGGGTCTTATGTTAATTTTGGCTCTAAAAGACGCATTAAGAGCTGATGGTCTGGCTAGGTCTTACTTTCAGGGAAACACGGTATTGGTCATCTGTATGTCTTTGGAGAAATGTCTCTTGAGGTCCTCTGCCCATTTTTTCATTGGATTGCTTGTTTTTTTGGTGTTGAGTTGTATGAGTTCTTTATAAATTTTAAATATTTTTATTGGGTGTTTCATTGGTGACTATCTTCTTCCAGTCAATAGGTTGTCTTTTTGTTTTGTTGATGGTTTCCTTTGCTGTGCAAAACCTTTTTAGTTTGATGTAGCCCCATTTGTTTATTTTTTCCTTTTGTTTTCCTTGCCCAAGGAGATATGTCAGAAAAAAATATATTACTAAAAGCAATGTCAGAGAGTTTACTGCTTATGTTTTCTACTAGGATTGTTATGGTTTTGGGTCTTACATTTAAGTCTTTAATCCATTTTTAGTTTATTCTTGTATATGGTGTGAGGTGGTCTAGTTTCATTTTTTTGCATGTTATCTGTTAAGTTTTCCCAGCACTATTTACTGTATAATGACTGTCTTCACCCTATTCCTTCTTCCTCTCTTTAGTCTTCACAGATTGCCCTTCTCTGCCTGGTGACAGCCCATTTAGTCTTCAAGACCTACCTCATCTATTCCCCTTTTCTCTTTCCTAGAACCAGTTGCTCTTTCACCCACTAACCATATTATTTTATGCATATTGCTGCTATAGCCTTTAATACGTAATTAAGTCATCTGGCTTATTCTAGAGAATGTTTAAGGCAGCTCACCATAATAAGTAAACATAAAATAAATGAGTGAGGACATAGGGCGAAAAGAACATGGACATTAGGAAAAACAAGAGGAAGTTAGAAGTGGGGGTGATCCTCAAAATTCTAGGGGTAAAGTCTGGTACATTTATTAAGAAAGCTACTAGTGGCTCTTGTTTCTCTTGCAGTCCAAACCAAGAGACAGGAGCTAGTCCATTCTGTGACCGAGTATTTATGAGAGAAAGCAACATTAGATCTCCATGACAGGCAGCTTTTTCTGATTTAAATACCGGAGAAAAAGCTTATCTTTGGGGCTCTTATAAAGAAAAGCCAGTGTCACAGCCTTAACTTCTTTTTGGCACAGATGGGCTATCATTGGGCTCTTTCTTAGCACATCACTTACTTGGTCAAGAAGGCTAACTCACATTTAGAAAGTATTCTAGAGCCAATAGACGGTGTGGTTTAGGTGAATAGCTCTGGTGGTCTGCCTTAATTCAGAGCAAGATTTGTTTGCTTTAAGAATATCTAGACCATAGAGGAAAGGACAAACGACAACTTCTTCAGGCAATTCTCTATAAACATGGTTTTCCTCAACTGAGCTTTTGGTAAAAATCAAGCAGAAGTGAGTGATATGTGTGATAGGCCCACAAATCCCATACCTTTTAGGCACAATGCCAGGTGCTGGTTACTGCAATAAACTGCAGAACAAGGCCTGAGTCCTACTTTGGGGGAGAGAAGCAATTGTGTGTGATCAATCAGTAAATAAGATAATTTCTGAGAAAGAACATGATTAATTTCTGAAGTTAATTGAGTTCTGGGAATGAACTAGATAGTATGTGAGAGAGTAATAAGGAAGGGCTGCCGACAGCTAGGTTAAAATAGGGGGATCAGGTATGACCACTCTGAAAAGTGACATTGAAAGTGAGACCTGCAGGGGTCAACTGTGAGAAGACCTTGGGGAAGTATTCCAGATAGAGCAACAACTAGTGCAAAGGCCTGAGGTGGAAACAAGCTCTTCTCCTTAGGGAAGATAAGGGAGGCAGCTGGGCTGGATCCAGGTGTGCCAGGGGGATGCAAACAAAAGAAGGTCAGGAAAAATAAACCAGAAGGAGCTAGGCGGCAGGAAGAGGATTGCAGTGTCTTCTGTGGGTACTTGAAAATGATTGGAGGATTTTAAGCAGAAGAGTTAGTCATCTGATATACCCTTTAGAAGCTTCTGGGTTGCCGGGAAGAGAATGGATTCTAGGAAGGCAAGAATGGAAGCAGGGAGGCCAAGGAGAAATATTCCAAGCGAGAGACGAGGTGTGCTTGGATTAGGGTGGTGGCAGTGGAGAAGATTTTGAGAAGTGGGTGGCTTTGAATTCTGAAGATGATCTTGGAGGAGTAGCGGTGCCTTCTCTGGCATCAAAGAGGGCTGACGTTCCCTTGGGAGTCTGAATCTGAAGTGCTGGCCGGTGTTGTGCCCTCCTGGAATCCTTACACGCGGGTCTGCGTTTGCGATTGAACTGGGAACTCTTGGAGGAGAAGCTCCCTATTTCCTGCACCCAGCCCAAGGACACATTGGTTACTTGGAGGAACTGCCCCACCTCAGAGGGGAGGAGACACTGAACGATATTATCACCAACACAATCATTTTATAGATGGAAAGATGGAGGTCTTGGGACGTTAGTGACTTACTGTCACGTAGCCAGTTATTGGCAAAGCCATTCTCGCTCCTCTGTTGCCACCGCAGCATTAGGCTAACTGAAAACAGTTTAGATGTTGTCACTGTTAATTTAAACTATGTTCACAGTTTGTATTTTGTATGTGTTAATGTAAAGGGCGTTAAACAGTGTTAGTATCCTGATAGAAATTGTTGCAGAAGCCCTCGTTGCGGTATAAGAGCACATTAGATAGATGTATTGCTGTGCCGGAGCAACAGATGGGAGACGAGAAAGGGGAGCAGCGGGAGGTGGCTGTACATTCCATTTAATAGAGCTTGTTGGTTTTGACAGGCTTTTAAAAGTAGAATGTGTAATGCATGGATATATGCTTGTTAAAATTTGAAATAATGGTTTGAAATATGTCTATGAAAAATGTGACAAAATAATGGACTTGTACTATGACTTTCTAATAATAGAATTGTGTATGTTTTCCTATGACTGCAGAGGTGACACCACTTAGTATCTGTAAAGGAAGGTAATAATACATATTCTATAGGGTTGTTTCAAGGATGAAGTGTGGTACTGTATGTAACGCACTTTCAAGTTGAGTGACTATTTTATTGTCCAAACCCGGACACTTTTCATAGTGAAAGGAAACAAACAAGATGTATGGTCATTCGATAGAAGTGTATAAACACTGTATAAGTGTCTGCTGCTGCTCTTATGGCCATGTGAATTGCTGATCCAGTGTTAATTAGACACTTGTGGGTACAGGGTTTTTGTTTCTTGTGTTCTTTTTTTCACTAATGCCAGTGAATTTGTCCACTTTGTTACCTCGCCTGTGGCCCCAGCCCAGGGGTTACTGCTGCAGTTCAACTGTTAAATAAATGATTGTTTAGCCAAAATAAATGGTTTCTCAAAGCAAGATTGGAGTTTCAACCTTGACTTGATTAGCACCTTACTATGAATACTTAAATAAATCAAGAGAAAAAGGACCTCAACACAATATTTTTGCTTTTGTTTTTTTAAGTAATTTACTTTGGCATAAGCAATTTATTTAGACTGGTCCGAAGTGTCTCACGAGAGGTCAATATTTACATGAAGGAGTCAAATTATCTTACTTATTGTTCTTTCCACCTACCTTTTTTGTGTCTTCTTAATAGGGTTGCTTTAAAAAATGTTTTAATGATTTTAAGCTTCTTGAAATCAGGGGCTAAGGTGTTATTTTACCGTGAGGAATCTAACACAATGCAATATATGTAATTCAGCTTAATAACTCTAGAGCAGTGGCGAACTAATGATAAATCTAACAGGAACCTGCACACACGTTGTTTTTACAAGGCCTTAGTCTCGCTCAGGTCAAGCCAGTTTTCTTCTTGTTGTTAACACATCATAGATTTACCAAAGCACACTGATTTTTTGATACAGGAAAAATGGAAAAAACAAACCTCAAAATGACCAGTAAGTTCACTACCCAGGTAACCACTGTTAGTATTTTTTTTTAATAACACATCAGAAAATTCAGGAAGAAATGCACCAAGTGACAAGTGAACCATCCATTACAAATCCCTGCCCCCAAAGGTGATCACTATAAATTCTGTTATTTTTGTGCCCTTCCAGAATGATTTTTAAATGCCCATGAAAGGTAGAAAGCATCACTGGTGCCAGACTTCTGAGTTTGAGTCCCAGCTCTAGTTCTTACTTCCTGTGACATTTAATTTTGGGCAAGTAAAAATATTTTTTTACCTTCATCAGTAAAATAGGGTAATAATATCTACTTTATAGGGCGATTGTGCAGATTAAATGTTTACATGTGAAGAGCGCTTAGAACAGCACTTAGCATATCGCAAGCGTGTCTGTTAACATGCCTCTGTGTGTGTGTGTGTGTGTGTGTGTACTTTAAAATTTTACACAAAAATTTGCACACTTCTGCATTATACTTCTATAATTAACGATATAGCTTGGCGCTCTCCCTGTCTCATTCTTTCATATCAATGTGTATTCTATTTTTAAAACTAATCTCCTAGTAAACATTTAGCTCTTTTCAGTTTTTTCCTCTTACAAATAGTGTTACAATGGAGATATTTGTATAGATGTTTTTGTACATTTGTACAAAATGTATATAAATTCTAGGAGACAGGTCAAAGGGCATATGTGTTTTTAATTTTGACACATATTACTACATTGCCCTAGTGTCAGATGTTTTTCACTGTAATCCTGTCCCAAATTGTTATCCCTTCCCGTGGTGTTCAGTTTGGATCCAGAGGGTTTAGGAGCACCAGGGAAAAGCCACTGGTGTGTTTGTGTGCTTGCTCAACTGCTTTTAGAAAGGAAATGCTAATCTTCAGTGGTAGATGCCAGGATAGCTACTTCCTAGAAGCAGGTAAGGTGGCAGTGCTGTGAGGGCGTCCAGTGTGCAGAATGAGGGTAGCTGGGACCTAGGAGGAGGTTGCAAAGCAGTGTGGCTCCTCGTGCCACTGGCATCCAGTCTTGACCTGTCCCTAAAGAGGTGTTTTGGGAGTTAGTTCACCATCATCTCCCAAATTGTTTCTTTCCTTTTTTGAATAATTGCTCCTAGATGTTCTAAAAAGTCGTTTGTAATCAAAGTTTTAATAGCTACTGTGGGGAATAACAATGAGGGGTTTTGAAAGGAATGTTAGTCTGGGTTTATGAGACATTGCCCTTTCCACGCTAATATGAGCACAGTTAAAATGGCTGCATCACTGACCAGAGGCTTCGAAATGGAGAGTTGGTCCAGTGACTGTCAAGGAGTCATTTCCTCCTGCCTCTCTGCTTATGGAAAGTGGAGTACTAAAAGGACTTTTTGAGGCTTATTTAGTGTCTTAAGTCATTTTATATTTCTTGTAGGTATAGGTTGGCAGATAAGACAGGAAGGGGTCTAAAATGCATCCCAATTTTAGGAATAAATATTTGCTTATTAGCATACAGATGTCATAACAGATTTGAAAGTGATTTTGAATGGTAGGCATTTTGTAGGGGTATAGTACAACATATAACTGAATCCAGTAGAAAATCTTCCTGTAAGAATAAAGTCAAGTGGAAAACTATCCTCAGGGCAGATGTTAAGTATTTTGGTTTAAAAGCTCTTTGCAGATGGCGTTGATCCTCATGGTCAGTACAGAAAGTAATTATGACAACTAAGGAATGATGTTCAAAACATCATTAAAATAGTCTCTAAGCCTCTTGACTCTTTTTACAGGTTGAATCAAGGCCCGCCAGAATGATCAATATTAGCATTCACATTGCTTATGAAGAACTTCAAGCACGATAATCATTTATGAAGTCAATGTGTATAGTAAGCAGAACATGTTTTAGGTGTGTTCAGTCTAGAGCTAATTGATGAGATACCATTAAAAACGATAATGGTGTGCCGTGTGTTACGAACCACCCGTAGCAGGCGCCCTTTAAGTTTAAAAAGCACACAGGCTGCTGTTGTATGAAAGGAGAGAAGGTGAGCCCTCCCCTTGACAAGGATAGAAGAGGCCTGGGCCTAACAACGTGCGTACGGTTAGGCATTGCCACTTACATCCTGGCACCTAACCATCATTTTATGAGTTGGAAAATGGTTTGCATTTACACCTGTAAATTTATTCATCCTTTTCATTTATGTAAGGTTTTTGTGCTCAATTCTCAACTCTTAAGAGATGATGACAAATTTTGTTTTTCTACTGTCACGTGAGAACATTAGGCCCCACCAACACGTCACGGTGAGGAAGATAAAAGTGCTGCGGTAAAATCAATCAATAAATCAGTCAATCGAACTCAGGCTGTTTTCAAACTGGCAACTTACCCCTTTGTTTTATTTTGTTGCTGGTAGAGCTGTGTTTACTTTATATATGAAGTATGAAGTATTATATATGGTATTTCAGTAATTCTCATTCCGAGAATTTTTTAGGCGTCAACTCTCTATGAAGTTTAAGCTAGAAATAGTGTGACCTTGCTGTATGAAGCTTGAGACAGAAACAAATTTGTAAGAAATCATAACTGGATCAAACTTTGTATGCATAATTACATAATATATATCTACATAGGTGTATAAGTAGCTCTAGAGATATAGCTTCAACATTTACTCACTTTTTAACATTTTTAGGATGATACAAGTTATGGATTACATTTAACATAAAGATAGGGATAACTTTTTTTTTCTGCTTTCCTACTGTAAACAGGCATTGCGCTCCTTTGTATACTTTTATTTTCATACTTTCAAGCAGTCCTTCAAAGTGGATAGCTTCATTCTCATTTACAGATGAAGTTAAGTACTGGTCACACACACTCACATGGACACACATACACACACTCACATGGACACACATGTACACGTACACACACTCACATGGATACACATACACACACTCATGGACACACACGTATATACACATGGACACGTACACTCACATGGACACACATGCACACACACTCACATGGACACGTACAAACACTCACATGGACACGTACACACTCACATGGACACGTACACACTCACATGGACACACGTACACACACATGGACACACGTACATACACATGGACACACGTACACTCACATGGACACACGTACACACATGGACACACACGTATATACACATGGACACGTACACTCACATGGACACACATGTACACACACTCACATGGACACACGTACACACACTCACATGGACACGTACACACTCACATGGACACGTACACACATGGACACACGTACACACACATGGACACACGTACATACACATGGACACACGTACACTCACATGGACACGTACACACACTCACATGGACACGTACACACACTCACATGGACACGTACACA
This sequence comes from Rhinolophus sinicus, assembly GCF_036562045.2. NCBI lineage: Eukaryota > Metazoa > Chordata > Mammalia > Chiroptera > Rhinolophidae > Rhinolophus > Rhinolophus sinicus. Next base: position 57,261,873 of record NC_133759.1, on the reverse strand, counting down.
CATGGACACGTACACACACATTGACACCTACACACACTCACATGGACACACACGTACACACTGTGGACTACTCTGAACGTTGGCACCAGTTTCTGACTGGTCGCCCAGGAGTCTGGCTGTGACGAAATGCTCTTAGAAGAAAGAGGGCGAGGGCTGAAGCCAGAAAGGGCCGTGACTGCCTTGACGGAATCTGCCCGACCGGCACGACCCACGCTCCCCTGTGTTAGCGTGGGCCCCTGCCTTCTCCTAAGCGATTCTCTGCCCAGCCCTACCTGCCATCCAGGACCTGTGATTCTGATCTCTACTTTCATTCGTGCCATTTTAGCCTCTAACTGCATATGCTGTGGTAGCCTCCTAGCTAGCGCCCTGCCTTCGGCCTTTTCACAGTTGCAGTCCCTTTTGTACTCTGCCCTCAGCTTAATCCTGCTAAAAAGTCCTGCCTGTGAATCTTTAGCAATTCCCAGTTGCCTCCCTGCCAGGTCCAAGTCTACTAGCATGGCAATTGCTAGTGTGGACTCCCACAGTCTGACCACAGGCTGCCTTTATGTGCCTGGGCCCCCATAACTGTCTTCACGCACCCAGCCTCCCTAGTGTTCTAGCTCTCATTTCCCAGGTCCAGCCTTTCATTCCCCTCCTCTGCTGTAGCTCACCGCTTTCTCCCTGCCTGGAGTGGGGGACAGGAATGCACTTTAGCGTGCTCGCTTTTTTCTTTTTTAACAGCTTCATTGAGGCGTAATTGATATAACAGGCCCGCACATACCATATTTAATGTGTACAGTTTGTTGCATTTGGACATATGCAAACCTGTGATACCATCACCACATCGTAGCTTTCTTTTTCAAACAACAGCTAGCAGACTGAGTACTCATATAATTCAAAAATCAAATAATATAAAAAGATGTTTCCCCATTTTCCAGTCTGTTTCCCCATCTATGCTCTGTATGCTGTCCCTCTCTCGGTAACCCCTTTTATTAGTTTCTTGTATGTCCATATATATACACATGAATATATATATTCTTATTCTCCCTCATGTTTACATGAAAGGAAACATGCCAAACATACTGTTCCTCACCTTGCTCTTTTAGCAAGTTATCTTGTGATCTATTTCAGTACATAAACGTTTGTTTCCTCCTCCTTTGCTTTTTTATAGCTTCACAGTATTTCATCATACTCCTGTACCAAAATTTACTAGTCCCCTGTTGATGGACTTAGGTTATATTGTATCTGTGCAAATATATCTAGGATTGTTGGTTCAAAGGGTGTATATGTTATTTGAAATTTTGATTAGATGCCTTTTAGATTTTTGATTGCTGATTTTTGAGTATCTAAAGAGCACCTCATATTCCATTTCCCCTGAACACCCCCCCTGCCCCCCAAGCCACGGGGAGCTGTCCCCCTAATCCCCACTATTGTGTATGTCTGCATCACTCACTTAACAGCCACAGCCGCCTCTGTGTGTGTTATTGCTCCAACTAGAGTGAAAGAGCTCAGGTCTTTATTTCACTTCCTCAGAACTTCCTCTGGTACCTGTGGCCTCTGGTACTTGCTCATTGATCAGATATTCATGTCTTTATTCAAGAAGAGAAATCTCTGCTTTGGTCCTGAAAAGAAGGTAGTTGCCTGCTATTTCTAGTGTTTCATTGATACAGAGCTCTCTTTGGAGGACAGGGGTCCCATGCAGGCACCACAAATCCAGTTTGAAAATATTTATTGAGCATCAGAAATGTAAAGACACAGTGTGAGAGGCTGGGGAGGAATCAATGAACAAGACATAGAATCGGCCCTCATGAATCCTTGGCCAAGTTTATTTGGCCTGTACAGTGTTTTAAACATTTTTCAAAAGCTTTTGTAATGGGGATATTACACGCATACAGAAAAGTGCACAGATCTTAGGTAGGCAGCTGGAAGGATTACAGAATCTGAAACATTTTTTTGTTCGTCATCAAACTTTAAAAAATCTCTTGAAAAACCAGTTCTGGTAATAGCTTCCCCTTTAGTCAGAGTATTCACTCCCAACTTCCCTGTACCTTATTTCCTATTCCCCTAGTGCCTTTAATTTGCAATCCCTGGTCCTCAATAGGATGCCCAGGAATCTTGAAGGAAGAAGTGGTTTCCTGGGGGTTTGAAAGAGTAGAGATAAACTTGGCAAAGGAATTTAACAGTGTTAGTCGAATACCAGACTGTTCACTCATCAGATGTTTATTTTAACAAAGTTAAAACATTTTTGTAGTTTAAAAAATCAATTCTTTTTCTCATTTTAATCCTTCAAGGACTGTGTTTGTCTCAGTCTCCTCAAATAACATGTTGGTGGTTAAAAACTGAAAGCATTAATTTGTATTTTAAAGGGTAAAATCGAAACACCTGTTGAATCTGTAGTTTGAGCAGCCTGTCAAAGCCGTAACTCTGAGAACAAAATCCAATTCTAAAATGTTTATCTGATGTTGTCACAGAATAGATTTGGAGCCATCTGCCTTCCAAAGTTTATCTCCGCTGCACCTGCGCTCAAAAATACTTCTGCCTACACACAGGAACTACGTATTGTTTAAAGATTTTGCTGTTGATTCATCATGCAGGCTCTCCAGGAATTGTTTACACTTTAAAACTTATTATAAAATAACTGCATACACATAGAAAAATCAAAGAAACACAAGTCTACGAAGCCATTTAAAAAATTAAATCTGTTCTCATCCTCTCATTCCTCTCACCAGAAACAACCACTATTACCAGTTTCTTGTTTATCCGTCCAAAGATATTCTCTGAATATACAAACACAACACGTGTGTGATGTGTGCACACATATGCAGACAAAGCCTCCTCTTTGCTACACAAATGGCAGCAAACTGTGCTTCTCTGCACCTGTTTGTTTTCATTTTACTTAACATATCGAAGGAGATTTCGTGGCTTCAGTATGGACACCCACACTTACTCTTTTGGCTGCATGATGTTAAATGTTTCATAATTTAACCAGTCTCTTGCTGGTGAATATTTAGGTTTGCAATCTTTCTACTACAAACAGCACTGCTAAGAACATCCTTTTACATTTTATTTTTGCGCATGGGTGCACATGTGTCTATAGTATGAATTCCTAGAATTGGAATTATGGGGTCAAAAGTATGTGCATTTTAAATAGTGTTTGTCACTGCCCAGTTGCCCAACGTAGTGAACCGTGAACCGGCTTACATTCCATCGGCGTGTGTAAGTGCAGTTTCTCAGCACCCTTGCTAGCACTTTTATTATCAGGTCTTTTGATTTTTTGCAGTCCGATAGATGAAAATGCTATTTTATTGTGGTTTCAGATTGCCTCTGTCCTGTTACGATCCAGGAGGAACACTAGCTGAGGGCTGCCAGCCAGCAGTTTGGTGTCACCCTTCTTGCTCATCAGCACCGTCTGCACTCCTCTTCCTCGTTTTCTTTTCCTTGGAGCAAAAGTGAGACAGACTTGTTAAAAGAAAAAGAAAAAGAAAAAGAAAGTCCTCATGGGGAAAGAACATTACAGATATAATAACTACATTATACATTTTTAAAAAACAAATCCATTCCTTTTTCTCTGACCCATCTTTCGTTCTCTTTTCTTGTCTGTCACTACATCTTTTAAGTCTTCTTTTCTCTCCATTCTTTTTATCAGTACCTCACATGCGTCAGAGACATGGAAACTACAGTCTTCTTCCTGTCTGAACAGGTTTTTCCAAAAAAAGTTCTCCAAGAATTACTGTTTTATTTCTTTGGTGGTACCTGAAAATTATTTCTGCTCAATAGCCCAGCAGTAGAATCCCAGTTCTGTGAGGGCAGAGCTTTGTACTGTTGTAACCCCAGCCCCAAGAATAGTAGTGCCTGACACAAATAGACTCTCAATTACTTTGTGTGTGTGTGTGTGTATATAGTAGTAAAACCCACATAACATAAAATTGACCGCTAACAACTTTTAAATGTACAGTTCAGTGGCATTAAGACACATTTCAATAATTTTCTTTTGGGTGAATGAATATGTAGTGATATCGGTTATTTGTTCCTGAACCTTAACAAGAGCCAAATGGTCTTCTTTCTTCCAGACGAAGTCATACGGAAGCGTCTCCTAATTGATGGAGATGGTGCTGGAGATGATCGGAGAATTAATCTGCTAGTGAAAAGTTTCATTAAATGGTGCAACTCTGGATCCCAGGAAGAGGGGTATTTCATTTTACTGTTGTTTCTATACCAATGCCCTGATGAGATTTTAGACCATATCCACAGCCCTGTTAATATTGCAAATTTTCACTCACCTTAAATGTCCAATGGAGTCAACTCCTGGTTAATCAAGAGTAAATTTTTCTGGCCTTTACTTCTCTTAAGAGGCCTGCTTTATGTTTATTAAAATGTGCAGAAGGCATAGTGGTAAGAAGATTAAATTTAGGTTTATTAATTTGGTCATTTTTAGTTGATAAGTGTTTATTTAGCAAGACAAAATACCTAAATGAAATGTTCTTTTAAAATAAACTAATAAATTCCTGCAAAGTTTTATATATATTTAATAATTTTTAACTTAGAAAAACTTTCCTCATTTGAATTAGCTTTCACATAGATAAATAATTACATAGAGTGAAAAAAACATAGTGAGAACAGAATTGTTTACATAAAAAAAAGGATACTTGATCAAAACATTTAAAAAAGTACTTAGAACAAAATTCAAACAAATAGCTGTTTGAATTAAGCTTATATTGATAAGAACGACAGTGCCATCTTTGGATTTGTAACTAAAGCAGTTTATAAAGTCAAGTATACTACATTTGGAAAAAGAAAACAAGGGACAGATATTGTAAATGATTTTAAATAAAACAAAGGATTATCTTAGAACTTGATATAATGTAATTAGCAAATCTTTGCCTGCACTGTAACAGTTCAACTTTGGCAATCCACGAAAATCTTTATTCTGTTTCTCTTTCTTTTTCATTAGATACAGCCAGTACCAACGGATGCTGAGCACACTGTCCCAATGTGAATTTTCAATGGGCAAAACATTGCTGGTATATGACATGAACCTCAGAGAAATGGAAAATTATGAAAAAATTTACAAAGAAATAGGTAAAGAAACTTAAAATAATTACTGTTTCTCTATCTGTGATTTTAATTTTTATGGTCTAAAGGAAACAATACCGACTAACATTTTTCTTTGGTTAGTGGTAAAATAATAATAATAATATTAATAGAAAGAATACAGTAAATGTTGGTTATAAAAATGTGTTCTTATATGATACAGTACTTTAAGTTAACAGTTATTTTTAAAATGCCAGCATCTATTTTATTAGCAATGCAATTAAATTTAAGAACACATTTTAGAATTGAAAATAGATGGAGATTATACATGTTGTTGTAACTGTTAAAAATCCTTTTTATATAGAATGTAGCATCGCTGGAGCACATGAAAAAATTGCTGAGTGCAAAAAGCAAATTCTTCAAGCAAAACGAATACGAAAAAATCGCCAAGGTAAGGGTTTTGTGGGAGTTAGTGTGCAAATACTTTATTACTGATTAGATTTTCATGCTGTTTTTAATGTTGTGAGGTAAAATCTCTGGGTAGAATCAAGCTGAATTATAAAAAAGAATTAGTAGCCAAACTTAATTCTTTAAAACTGTATTATTCTTTAAAATAGTGGAGAAGGAAGGCTATGCTGAAAAAAATTTTTATTTCCTGGATTGTATTGATTATCCAAGTAATTCTTAAGTATTCATTGTTGTACTGTCTTCAGACTCCTTTGCCTAAATAATATTATGGTTAATCAGCAAAAGCAATTTACACAACTACACTAAATTTAGAGTTTTGTTTGTTGTTTGTTTGTTTGTTTGTTTGTTTAATGGAGCTACTTTCAGAAAGAAAAAAGAAAAGAATTTAAGCCTATTGAGTTTTTGTTAAGTACAAAGCAAGCAAGTATTTACAAGCTGCCTAAATAATAAGAGGACGGTTAAAGTTTAGTTGTGTTTTGATCTCTTTTAAGCAAATGGATACATCCTTTTTAAATTAGGATATGTCCTTATTGCAGGTCATAAAAACTATTTCAAAATAGTGTTTAATGGCAGAGGCATTGCTCCTCTTATAACGTAAATTGAAAGAAAAATAAAAACTGTAATGTGTAATCATAATTGTGACATATATGAAAAACTAAAAGGAAATAGAAAATGTATATGGTTATTTTGGGTTTGTGGGTTTTTATGGCTTAAATTCTTCTTTTTTCTACACCAAGCATATATTATTTTGTAATCCAAAAAAATTTTATTAAAAATCACTTTTATTGAATTAATATGCTGATTTCCAAAACAATGAATTTTACTTTTTAGTGAGCTAATTAAGATGATGTTTGACTCCTAATTTTAAAAGTTGTTTTTTTAATTCAGTCTAAAATGCATGTGGTCAAGTTTTACAGACCAATTTTATAGCAAGATATATCAACTTAATAATTAATATGAATTCTGAAATCATTTAAAATGTTTTTGCAGTCATTTTGTTGACTGATGAGGCTGTTAAATGAATGCTACTATTTATTATTTCCTAAAAAAAGTTAACAGGCGATACATGACTTATCTTGGAGGTCTCAGGGGAACAGAAACATGGTTCCTGAATTTTAAATCATTTCTAAGCTTCTGAAATCTTTACCTTTACAATGAGTAATTTGCTGTTGTCTACGATCTGAAATTAATGGTATTTTACCTTGCTGATCTTTTATTTGCTGGGCAAATTGTGAATAGCATCCTCTTCACAATTAGTCCACTTGATAATTCACAACGACTTAAGAGCACTTACACTTATCCTGGCCCCTTCTCTTCTGCCCACGAACAGGTACATGGAAAACAGAGTGGGAGCTGAAGTCTTTGTTTGCAACACCTTTGAAATCACGTGTCATTACAGTTGTAGTTGAATCAAGTGAAACTGGCAATACTCTTTCCATCCGTCAACATTGTCATTTCTTTACTATGAAAGTGATTAGGAGAGACGTGATAGTATACATTTTGCTTTGATATCCAGGTTCAAAAAAAACCTTAATTTTATAAATATTTTTATGTCTTTCAGAATATGATGCTTTGGCAAAAGTGATCCAGCATCATCCAGACAGACATGAGACATTAAAGTAAGTTAAGAGTTAAGAGCTTTACTTGAAAGTAGGATTTCTAGGCGGGAATTCCCGCCCGTTCTCAGGAATTTTTTTTTTGCCTTCCCATTCCCGAACCCTGACATTAAACTGTTTTCTCTTCTCCATAATGAATCATTTTCACAAAGTGTTGGCTGATACTACCAACCACCTGGGTTCAAGGAGCCAATTTTCCCGATTTCCCAACCAACTTTTCTAGGAATTTGGGAATGGGAAAGCAAAAGAAATTTCTGAGAACGGGTGGGAATTCCCACCTGGAAACTCTAGCGATAAATAGGAAAAATGTCTAAAAGATACATTATGAATAGTACGTTTATTTCCCATTATGGGTATTACTGGGTTCAAGGAGCCGATTTTCCCGATTTCCCAACCAACTCTTCTCAGGATTTGGGAACGGGAAAGCCAAGAAAATTTCTGAGAATGGGCAGGAATTCCCATCTGGAAACCCTACTTGAAAGTAACTAATCTTTCTACATAAATGTTTACATACTGGCCTGTGCATTCCAGTTTTACAGGAATATATATGTGCTAAAAAGAAGGATCAGGTCATCAATATTGCATATTTTAATACTATTGATTAGATTTTTTTTATTCCTCCTGCCTTATTGCCTATAGTTTTAAAATAAATGCATGTAATATGCATCAATATGAAAATGAATAAATAGAATATGGTCTACTCATATAGTGGAATATTAAATAGCAGTTAAAAAGAATAAAGTAGATACACACTTTTTAAACACAGATCTCAAAATTATAATCAGAGGGAAAAAACAGAAGACAAATGTTAAATGACTCCTAAGTTTCTAAAATATATATAGAATAATAACCATTTATAAAAGTTACAGCCTCCCCCAAATATTATATACTAACAGTGTATATTATTTAAAGACACAAATATATACATTAGAAAAGGATTGGAATGATATAGTGATTGCATGAATGGGAGATAAAGGAAGAAAAAAGGCCCGTGATGGAGGACTAGGGGTAAGGTTCAAACTGTATTTCAAGTTAATCTGCAATGTCTTATTTCTTTTACCAAAAAAAATAAAAATAAAAATTTGAAATAAGTATGACAAAATGTTAAAACTTATCAATTCTTGGGGTTTGATATTCTATTATCTCTGTTTTCCTATCTAAAAATTTAGGTTTGATGAAAATTAAGTACATATTTAGAAGTTAAGAAGAAAACCTCTTTGCTTTAAAACTGAGCATAATAGAGTGGTATAATTCCTTATCCTTTTTATTTTTTATTTTTAAAATACTACCTAGTAACTAAAAAGTTAGGTATTAATTGTGAACTTTGTTCCCCCAATTAGCAAAATATAACTGTTTTTTTTTTTTTTTTTCAGGGAACTGGAGGCTCTGGGAAAAGAATTAGAGCACCTTTCACATATTAAAGAAAGCGTTGAAGATAAGGTATTTGCATAAGTGTGTTAGCCATCATGATATGTCTATGTTTATAGATCAATGTGTATTAATATTTTTCTTGTTAACACAGCTAGAATTGAGACGGAAACAGTTTCACGTTCTTCTTAGTACCATCCACGAACTTCAGCAAACACTGGAAAGTAAGTAGAAATCGTTTCATATAAATGTTTATGCAGATTTTTAAATGATCCAGGGGCATGCATTCTAAAATATACATCTTAGAGAGTCCACCTTCAGCTTCAGAACAGCGGTATAGCTGTATGACATTAGAAGGTACTCATGTTGCTCAACTTTCTGAATATATGCAGAAAGTCTCAATTAGTAGTAATCCATGATTTAAACACATATCCAGTAGTTTACATTATGAGAAACCAAGGATGATAGATTTGGAGTTTTTCTTGGTTTACTATAGTTTACTGCTATAAAATAATGATTCAGGATCCAGGCCGGCCATGGAAAGTGAGTGGACTCATTAGTGCATACCACCTTTGCATAGCCAGTGAACAGTGAGTGCTTTGGGGGAACTGGAGACTTGCTCTTCCTGTTGACTATAGCCAATCAGAAATTTCTGTCTTACCTGATCTGATCGTTTTCAAGAAAAGCCTAAGACCTAGATTCTTTTTTTTTTTTTAGTGAAATCTATCACATAAATTTTACATTTTGATTCAGCTAACACACAACAACCAAAACAGAACTTTTAAAACCAAACATTTGTGTGGGCATATTACAGTCATAGGCTGTCATTTTGCCATGCTTGTTTTAAACTTATTTGGTTAATAAAGGATAAAAATGTTTTCATGTATTCATTAAATATATAATTTAAGCAAATTTGACTAAGGTTTTATGTTTCTTTCTCAACTGCAGATGATGAAAAGCTCTCAGAAGTAGAAGAAGCTCAGGAAACAAGTATGGAAGCAGATCCTAAGCCGTAGACAAGCTAATCGCTCACCATTCCCAAGACAAAGTAGCAACATGATCTTAGTGTGTTTAGAATTTGTGTGCTCTTGAGATATTTAGTTTTGACAGTGAACTACTTTGCTTTTAGATATTAATGTACAGTTCATTCATATTTCTTCACACAGAAGAAAATGACTTCAATATAGATCTTTTTTTTGAAATAACTTTTTTATTCTTAAACTTAAAAGACAGGAAGCAACATCCAAAAATTTTTAATAAAATGTTTTCAAGCCAGACATGTTTGCCTTAGCATTCTAGGTAGTTAACTGTTAACATTGATTTGCTTACAAAATAAGTTGAAGATTGTGAGAAGGTGGTGTTTCTAGGATGTGCGTGAGAAAATGAGTCAAGTTCTGGAAATTGTTATCACTTTTAAAATGGAGTACATGAATAGCTTCCGGAAGGCTATGAACTTGTAAAATAATGTGCAAAATGTTTGTGGTGTATGCTCATTGTGGGGCAGTTTCCATATAAAGAATCCCTGGTTTTAGAGGTAATAACAAGATTCAAAGCAACTATATGCATTATTTTCTAGATCTCTTGCCTTAGTACTTGAACAATGTAGTTGTTAAATGTTTGGTTCATATGTTTTCTCTCTACTGGTTTGTTCTTTAGGAGTCATTTTCAGTGGGGAAAAATGTATTGGTAAAGTGTAGTCTGAGATAAATAGTCTGTGAAGATGGTCTTGCATAAAGCATTTCATGATCTTTATAAAAATTAAGCTAAGGCTGAATCACTTGTAATTTTCTTAAATATTGAATCACATTTTTAATACTTGTTAGGTTCCATCCTTATTCAATTATTTTAGTTCAAAAATCTGGCACTGTATGAATCATACCTTAATAATGTTACATTTTTGTAGTTTTAATAAGAATTCTTATCTTTAAAAAGGAAAGTTTAAAATTAGCTCAGTAGTAGTCATATTAAAAGTGTAATACCTTTAAATGCTTCCTCTAACTTCATCTGCCAAATCATGGGAGAAATTTATTTGCAGAAAGGCTCTGCCTTAATAAATGTTTCTGTTTTCCTTTACTAGTAAGATTCATGAAGCAAAAATTTGCTTATATTGACTCAGAATCAAAAATCAATTTTTGACAAAGCATTTTTAAAGGATTATGGGAAGAATACTCTAAAAAATGTTCCCCTCCCCCATTGATTAATTCACTAGAGAGATTTATTCAGGATTATGTACCAAAAGATAAGAATCCCTTATGAAGATAACTTTTATGCAGTCAGGAACAAAATCAGAGGCAGCAGCATGTACATGGAAAACACATATTTTTCAATTTATACTTCCTTATGGTTCTCTTGGAAATCTTCTGGAACTGCTTGGAAGACTGAAGAATAAGAATTTCATCTCCTAGAAACTCACACTGTTGAAGCTCAGGGTGTCTTTGGGCCAGTAACTTCATGGACTTACCAGTCACTGTTTCGATGAGGTCATCCACCTATGACAGATCCGAAGAAAGGAAGCTGTGTGTTGGAAAGCCTTGTCAAAACCAAAGGGATGGTTGTTTTTCCTGAGAGCTGAGTTCAGGAATTGGTGGACATTTTGCAAGTCCCGAAGTATGCTAATTCAAGTCATAGCAAACAGAGCTTGAAAACATACATTTACCACCCAGTGATAAAGACAATCTCATTTCTTCTCAAAAGACGCCTACGTGCATGCCTTCATTTGAACTGACTCCACTTAATATTTATTAGGCATACGACATCATCCTGGGTGCTCTTAGCAATCCTGTCTCCACTCTCAAAACGCCCCCCACTAACATTATTTCTTAACGGTAATCATTAATTTTGTCCCACACCCGTGCTGTCTAGCAAAACTGCATTCAGTTAAACCTGGCTTTCCGGTGCTTCTGAAACACAGAAGTAAAAGCCTTCATCCATTACCTGCATTTGAAGCTTCCCTCCTGTCAAGTCTGACTTTTGGAGGATGCTTTCCATGCCATGTTTCTTTTTTCTAAGTGCTGGGAACTGTGGTCTCTTCTTTGAGGAGTATGGCACCTATTGTAAAAATGCAAAAACACATCAGATTAGGACGTACCAACATGATTTCTGTGACAGTGTTTAAACAAGAATTCTTGCTCTTGGGGTACTCTCTGATAAACAACATTTGCCACATGACTGTGTTGAGTTGGTGCCCGTATTCATATTATTCTCCATGCCCCATGTGTCTCTCCTTTGTGCCACAGCTCTCTTTGAAGAGATCTATAGGATGCAGAGAAATGAGATTGTCTGGCTCTGAAAGAATACACAGTGTCAGGAAAAAAGCAGGTCATTTGGAAGCTGAAGAAGAAATTGTGTCTGCAGCTGCTGAGCACAGTGAGAGTGGGGGGACCAGTGCCCCAGAAAGCTCATTATCGCCGCATCCACCTGTTAATTTGGTCTTTTTTTTTTCCCCTTTTCTGTGGGTTTCCTTATTTTCATGGTAGACATGGCTCCAAACATAAAAAGAAAGCTCTGGGTTCTTTTCACTGCATGCCTGATACTTCTCCAATCATCCCTGGTGTGCTGGTTACAAGTACCTGTCCTAATAGTGTTGCTATTGGAAATCATTCCTAGTTCATGGCTCCTGGTTAATATGCCCTTTCTGGTCTTATTGGGTACATTCTTCCTTCTATTTCTGCTTAACAGCCAGCCTTAGGACTACTGTGGGACCTATATAAAGTAGGATATGGGACAGCATCTGGGTCCTACCCTTTGCCTGCTGAGGGGGTTTACAAATGAGCCTGCTGAACCACCTCTCCCTGCCAGCTTTCCCAGGCTCACATGTCACTTGCAGAACCTTCCCCATTCCTTTTCTAGTTGGACTCCTCTCTTTTCTCCCTCATAAAACTCAGCACTTCTCCTACTAAGCATCTACCACACTTAGGAATTACTAAGTTCTGTGTTTGCTGAATACTACTAATAGAAAGTCCAATGCTTAGAAGGACCAGGCAGATTTTGTAAAACAGAACCAGTTGGGGCTGCTGTGAATTGGAGAGGACGTGCCTCAGGCAAAGGGGGCGGGCTCTGCAGCTTCTGTTGCCAAGAGGAATTGTGGGAATTGTGGGCCCAGCGTTTCTATATCATCCTCCGTTTTTTGAAAGCAAGCTGGAAATTCAGATTTTTATTTGAAGTAAGTTTACTTTTAAAATGTGAGCATGTAATTCAAATATATTTTTGAGAACATTCTGAGAGCTAAACAAAACCCTTCTATAGCTAGTTGACAACATTTGATTTCATATTATTGATGAATAGAAACTCTTAGTATAGCCAAATATGTCTGTCTTTTCCTTAATGGTCAGTGATGTTTGTGTTCTAAGAAGTCTTTATACTGAAGTCATGAAAATATTCTTCTTGTCCTTAAGTTTTCAGGTCTTACCTTTTCCATATAGATCTGTAACCCAACAGGAATTAAGATTTCTATACGGTATGACATAGGGATCGGATTTTATCTTTTTCCCCAGATGGATGTCCACTGTCCCAGCAGCACTAATCCAAAAGATGACCCTTATTTACCCCAGTACTCTGCACTCCCTTGGTTTAATGTCTGTCTCCTCTCTTAAACTATGGATTCCACACAACAGGCCGTGCCCATTGGGTCACCTGTGTAGCCCCAGACCTAGGAACTGCCCAGCACATAACAGGAATACAGTAAATAAGAACTTAGCATGGAAGAGGCAAAATTCAAAACTAATGCCGGGGCCCTCTGACAGTGATGCACGAGACAGGGCTGTTTAATAGGACTCTGCGAAGATGGAAATACAGTTTTCCGCGCCGTCCAATACAACAGTTTAGCCACCTGTAGTTACTGAGCACTTGAAATGTAGCTAGTGCACTGAAAGAACTGAACTTTTAATTTTGATTAACGTAAATAGTTGCATGTAGCTATTAGCTACTCTATTGGATGGTACAATGGGTAGTTAGCACAGGAATTAAGAGTAAGGACTCTAGAGCCAAGTCTTTGTGGGTTTGAAGCCTGGCTCTGCCACTTTCCTGGACAAATTACTTAACCTCTCCCACCCCTAAAGTAAGGAGAGTATGCTACCTAAGTTATAGGGGTGTTGTAAGGATTATCTGATACATTGATTTTCACTTTTTTTTACAATTATATTTGAAGATCTTTTTTTTCAATTACAGTTGACATTCAATATTATATTAGTTTCAGGTGTACGATTAGCTGATATTTAGAACAGGGCCTGGAACATAGTCAGCTTTAAGTAAGTGCTGGTTATACGTAAAATAATAATAGTTCAGGCTATTTAAAAACAGTCTGAGCAATTTAGGCTCACATTTACATACCTGCAGATTAGAACAAGCTTTGGACTGGAGTGTCCTCGATTGTCTAGGATGGTCTGTGCTGTCACACTGTCTATACATGTGGCTATTTAGATTTTAATTTCAAGTAAAATCAAATCATATTAAGCATTCAGTTCCTCAGTTGCACTGGCCACACTTTAAAGTCTGGAAAGCCACACGTGGGTAATATCTACTATACGGGACAAATGTGCACTTGCATCCTTGAAGGAAGTTGGTTGGGCAGTGCTGGTTTCGTGAATTCCTCTCCACACAGCATGCATGATAGGCCAGATGCTAGTTTGCTACCTTGGTATTTGAACAGTTAAAAAAGTCAACAGAAAGCACCAAACTCCACTGTTGCCCAGATTATAGTAGGAGCTGAACAGTTTGAATTCAGAAATGGAGGAATCCGATCAGGTAAGCCTGCTTTCTGTGCCCTGCATTCTGGGAGAGGAGACAAAACAGCATATGTGAGGCCTTCTTGTGAGGACACGTGGTAGGAGAGCACCTGGCTTCTACAGCATCTCTCCACACTGACTAGACCGAAGTCCAGAGGCGAGTTTGTTTCCGCATTTCACCTTGTGCAGTCCTGAGGGAAGCGAGGTCACAGATAAACGCTTGGTGGTTCTCCTGGCCCGGAGCAGGGTGTTCCCTTGAGTCATCTCCTCTGTCTCTGCTTCTACGCCATCAACTTGTACAGTCACTTTGAGCGAGAGGAGGGGGGGAAAAAATGTAACTGTAATGGTCACAGTTATAAACATATTCTTCCTCTTAGAAAGGATTCTGAAAAGACAGCGTCCCATGCTGCCTCCATAGCTTTTTTCTTTGGCATTAATTTTTTTTTTTTTTAAATGTATTTGCTTTTCTGTATCTTACACTTTCTCTTGCACATTTTGGCTTTTCCTTGGGGTTGTGATCACAGTTGTCACCGATCAATCTTGACAGGTGGTTACCTCTCTGTCCTTGAGACTTCAGTGGTGCCCTCTGTTGCTTTTTCCTTTAACTGCTGTGGAATTAGAAAAAGTAACCCTCTGATGTATAAGACAATCCCTTGAATATTTGCTGTTGGTTGAAACAAAGTTTAAATCTACTCTTCAGCAATGGGGCTCAGGGCTCAGGCATTCACACAGCATCTTCGTTTTTTCCATATCCCAGGAGCCATGCGAATTCTGGACCCTAGTATTTTTCCTTCTATCAATTCAATTCTTTTTTTTTTTTTTTTATTAAATTTATTGGGGTGACAATTGTTAGTAAAATTACATAGATTTCAGGTGTACAATTCTGTATTACATCATCTATAAATCCCATTGTGTGTTCATCACCCAGAGTCAGTTCTCCTTCCATCACCATATATTCGATCCCCCTTACCCTCATCTCCCACCCCCCACCCCCCACCCCTGTTACCCTCTGGCAACCACTAAACTATTGTCTGTGTCTATGAGTTTCTGTTTCTCATTTGTTTGTCTTGTTCTTTTGTTGTTTTTGGTTTATATACCACATATCAGTGAAATCACATGGTTCTCTGCTTTTTCTGTCTGACTTGTTTTGCTCAGCATTACTCTCTCAAGATCCATCCATGTTGTCACAAATGTTCCTATATCATCTTTTCTTACTGCCGAATAGTATTCCATTGTGTATATATACCACAACTTCTTTATCCATTCATCTATCGAAGGACATTTTGGTTGTTTCCATGTCTTGGCCACTGTAAACAAAGCTGCAATGAACATTGGAGCACACGTGTCTTTATCTCTAAATGTTTTCAGATTTTTTGGGTAGATACCCAGGAGAGGGATTGCTGGGTCATATGGCAATTCTATTCGTAATTCTTTGAGGAACCTCCATACAGCCTTCCATAACGGCTGCACCAGTCTGCATTCCCACCAACAGTGTATGAGGGTTCCTTTTTCTCCACAGCCTCTCCAACACTTGTTACTATTTGTCTTGTTGATGATAGCCATTCTGACTGGGGTGAGGTGATATCTCATTGTGGTTTTGATTTGCATTTCTCTGATGATTAGTGATGTTGAGCATTTTTTCATATGTCTATTTGCCATTTGTATGTCCTCTTTGGAGAAATGTCTCTTCAAGTCCTCTGCCCATTTTTCAATTGGGTTGTTTGTTTTTTTGTTGTTGAGTTGCATGAGTTCCTTGTATATTCTGGATACTAGCCCCTTATCGGAGGCACTGTTTGCAAAAATCTTCTCCCATTCAGTTGGTGGCCTCTTTATTTTGTCAATGGTTTCTTTTGCTGTGCAGAAGCTTTTAAGTTTCATATAGTCCCATTCGTTTATTTTAGCTTTTACTTCCATTGCCTTTGGAGTCAAGTTCATAAAATGCTCTTTGAACCCAAGGTCCATAAGTTTAGTACCTATGTTTTCTTCTATGCAGTTTATTGTGTCAGGTCTTATGCTTAAGTCTTTGATCCATTTTGAATTAACTTTGGTACATGGTGACAAATAGCAGTCCAGTTTCATTCTTTTGCACGTGGCTATCCAATTCTCCCAGCACCATTTATTGAAGAGGCTGTCTTTGCTCCATTGTATGTTTTAGCTTCTTTGTCAAAAATTATCTGTCCATATTTATGTGGTTTTATTTCTGGGTTCTCAATTCTATTCCATTGGTCTATGTGTCTGTTTTTCTGCCAATACCATGCTGTTTTGATTATTGTAGCCCTGTAGTACAAGCCAAAGTCAGGAAGTGTGATACCTCCATTATTGTTCTTTTTCCTTAAGATTGCTTTGGCTATTCGGGGTCTTTTGTGGTTCCAAACAAATCTGATGATTTTTGTTCTATTTCTTTAAAATATGCCATTGGGATTTTGATGGGGATTGCATTGAATCTGTATATTGCTTTGGGTAATATGGCCATTTTAACTATGTTGATTCTTCCAATCCATGAGCACGGAATGTCTTTCCATTTCTTTGTGTCTTCTTCAATTTCTTTCAAAAATGTCTTATAGTTTTCAGCATATAGGTCTTTCACATCCTTGGTTAAGTTTATTCCTAGGTATTTTATTCTTTTTGCTGCAATTGCAAAAGGAATTGTTTTTTGTATTTCTTTTCTGAGATTTCATTGTTAGTATATAGGAAGGCAATGGACTTTTGTGCGTTGATTTTGTAGCCGCAACTTTACTGTATTCGTTGATTGTTTCTAATAGCTTTTTGGTGGAGTCTTTAGGGTTTTCTATATATAGCATCATGTCATCTGCAAAGAGTGATAATTTAACTTCTTCATTCCCAATTTGGATGCCTTTTATTTCTTTCTCTTGCCTGATTGCTCTGGCAAGGACTTCCAACACTATGTTGAAAAGCAGAGGTGATAGGGGACATCCCTGTCGTGTTCCTGAACGTAGAGCAAAGGGCTTCAGTTTTTCTCCATTAATTATGAGATTAGCAGAGGGTTTGTCATATATGGCCTTTATTATGTTAAGGTATTTTCCTTCTATACCCATTTTATTAAGTGTTTTAATCATAAATGGATGTTGTATCTTGTCAAATGCTTTTTCTGCATCAATTGATATAATCATATGATTTTTGTCCTTTATTTTGTTTATGTGATGTATCACATTGATGGATTTGCGTTGTTGAACCATCCTTGTGCCCCGGGGATGAACCCCACTTGGTCGTGATGAATAATCTTTTTAATGCATTGTTGTATTCGATTTGCTAGAATTTTATTTAGGATTTTTGCATCTGTATTCATCAGAGATATTGGTCTGTAGTTTTCTTTTTTTGTGCTGTCCTTACCAGGTTTTGGTATCAGGGTAATGTTGGCCTCATAAAATGAGTTAGGGAGTACTGTCTCTTCTTCAATTTTTTGGAAGAGTTTGTGCAGAATTGGTATTAGATCCTCTTTGTAGAATTCACTAGTGAAGCCATCTGGTCTCGGACTTTTGCTTTTGGGAAGGTTTTGGATGACTGATTCAATTTCGTTACTGGTGATCGGTCTGTTTAGATTTTCCAGTTCTTCATGGTTCAGCCTTGGAAGGCTATATGTTTCTAAGAACTTGTCCATTTCTTCTAGGTTGTTGAATTTGGTGGCATATAGTCCTTCATAGTATTCTTGGATGATCCTTTGTAATTCTGTGCCGTCCGTGATAACTTCCCTTTTACGTTTCTGATTTTGTTAATCAGTGTCTTCTCTTTTATCTTAGTAAGTCTAGCCAAGGGTTTGTCAATTTTGTTAATCTTTTCAAAGAACCAGCTCTTTGTCATATTAATTTTTTCTATTGTCTTTTTGTTCTCTATTTCATTTAGTTCTGCTCTAATTTTTGTTATTTCCTTTCTTCTGCTGACCTTGGGTTTTACTTGTTCTTCTTTTTCTAGTTCTTTAAGGTGTAACATGAGGTTATTTATTTGGGAGTTTTCTTGTTTCTTGAGATAGGCCTGTAATGAGATAAATTTCCTCTTAAAACTGCTTTCGCTGCATCCCAAAAATTTTGGTAGGATGTATTTTCATTGTCATTTGTTTCTATGTATCTTTTGATCTCTCCTCTAATTTCTTCTTTGACCCAGTCCTTCTTTAAAAGTATGTTGTTTAATCTCCATGTATTTGTGTTTTTCCGCTTTCTTTTTACAGTTGATATCCAATTTCAAAGCCTTGTGATCAGAGAATATGCATGGTATGATTTCAATCTTCTTAAATTTGTTGAGACTGATTTTATGTCCCAATATATGGTCTATCCTTGAGAATGTTCCATGTACACTAGAAAAGAATGTATAGTCTGATGTTTTAGGATGAAGTGCTCTATAAATGTCAATTATGTCCATTTCATCTAATGTGTCATTTAGGGCTACTATTTCGTTATTTATTTTCTGTTTGGATGATCTATCCATAGCTGTCAATGATGTATTTAAGTCCCCTAGTATAATTGTGTTTTGGTCAATTTCTCCCTTTAGTTCTGTTAGTAGTTGCTTGGTGTATTTCGGTGCTCCCTGATTGGGGGCATAAATATTGATGACTGTTATGTCTTCTTGTTGTACAGTCCCTTCACCATTATGAAATGTCCATCTTTGTCTCTTGTTATCTTTTTCACCTTGAAGTCTGTTTCATCTGATATCATTATGGCTACACCTGATTTTCTCTGGGTACCATTTGCTTGGAGTGTCAATTTCCACCCTTTCACTTTTAGTCTATGCTTGTCCTTGTAGCTGAGATGTGTCTCTTGGAGACAGCATATGATTGGTTTTAGTTTTTTATCCAATCTGATACTCTGTGCCTTTTTATTGGTGAGTTCAGTCCATTTACATTTAGGGTGATTATTGATATGTGAGGAGATCCTGTCATTCTATGTTTAGTTTTCTGGTAAGGCTGTGTCTCCATTGTTTCTTTGCCTTTTTGTTGTTGTCTATTATTTCTGTGTGGTGGTATTCTATGATGTTTCCTCTGTTTCTTCTTTTATTTCAGTATATATTTCAATTCTGGATTTATTTTGAGTGGTTACCCTTAAGTTTATGTAAAAGAAAGTTTGATATTTAGAGTATTCCATTTTCTTCAGCACGCTTACTTTCTCCATTCCCATATTCCGGTTCAGGCCTTTACTCTCCGCCTTTTTGAGTTGTGGTTGCCACAAATTGTCCCTGTTGATGGTGATCGAATAGCCTCCTTTAGTATTTCTTGTAGTGCAGGTCGTGTATTAGAAAATTCCCTCAGCTTCTGTATGTCTGGAAAGGTCTTTATTCCTCCTTCATATCTAAAGGATATCTTTGCTGGATATATTATTCTTGGCTCATGGTTTCTTTCTTTCAATAGTTTGAATATTTGGTTCCACTCCCTCCTGGCTTGTAGAGTTTCTGCTGAAAAATCTGATGATAATCTAATGGGCTTTCCTTTGTAAGTTACCATCTTCTTTTCCCTGGCTGCCTTGAGGATTCTTTCTTTGTCGTTGATGTTAGACAGCTTCAATACAATGTGCCTTGGAGAAGGTCTGTTGGGATTGAGGTAACTAGGTGTTCTGTTTGCTTCTTGGATTCGAGGGTCCAGTTCTGTCCACAAATTTGGGAAGTTCTCATCGACAATTTGTTTGAATATATTCTCTGTTCCCTTCTCTCTTTCTTCTCCTTCTGGTATGCCCATTATTCTTATATTGCTCTTTCTGATGGAGTCAGAAAGTTCTTGTAGAGTTCTTTCATTTCTTTTAAGTCTCAAGTCTCTTTCTTCTTCAATTTGTGTCATTTCCAGGTTTCTATCTTCGATGTCACTGATTCTTTGCTCCATCTGGTCAACTCTACTACCTAAGCTGGTTATTTCATTCTTAATTTCTTCTATTGAGTTCTTAATCTCCAGAAATTCTATTTGGTTCTTTTTAAGATTTCAATCTCTTTCGTAAAATGCTCATGCTGTTCTTTGATTGAGTTTCTGAGTTCCTTTAACTGCCTATCTGTGTTTTCTTGTATCTCGTTGAGGTTTTTCAGAACTGCAATCTTGAATTCTCTGTCATTTAAGTCACATATTTCTGTATCTTTAAGTGCCTTCTCTGGAGATTTTTCACTTTCTTTCTGAGCTATCTTGTTGCCTTGGTTATTCATGGCGATTACTGGTTTACTATTTCTCTTCCTAGACATCTACAGGAGTGACTTCTGCAACAGGTTGATAGAAAGCGGTCTTTCTTTTGTTTGCCAGTACTTGTTGGTAGAATGTTTTATTATTTCTCCAACTGCAACTTATTTTTCTTCTCCCACAGAGTAGTGCTATGTTTTCTCTGCACTATTCCAACTTCTCACGCAATGGGGGGATTCCCTGGGAGACGGGCTTCTCCTCTGTTAATAGTTCGTCTAGGTCACAGGGCGCAGTGTCCCGGTGGGTATGCGGAGAGCTTTTGATGTTCGAAAGCTCTTCCAGCTGCTGATTCAGAGCCCGTATATTTCAGCAGTTCTGTTTACTCCTGCAGGGATCCGCCCAGATAGGTGGGGTCAGGGGCGGGGTGAGTTGTGAGAGGTGGCCCAGAGCAATGGCGGCGACCACCACCACAGCCGGTCCTGCTTCCACAGGTCTCTCCCCTTTGCTGGAACTAGTTGGGCTGTGAATTTGTGTTTGTGGTCCACATATCTCAAAACAGCAAATTTTCTGTTGTTTTGATCTGACACTGCTACTGTTTCGCTTCTAGCACCGGGCAGGTGGGGGCGGGGCGAGCTCTGGGAGGGGAGGGAGGGGGCGGCTAGTCTCAGTGCCTAAGGCTCCGTTCTCTGCTCGGCAGTGCGGGCTTAAACCACCGTTTTCAGCCTTTTTCCCTCAGTCTTTTCTCCGAGGTCTCTGCCGTGAGTGTTGGGTTCAGCCGTGTTATATGCTGTCCCCTCAGCCCTGTGGAGCCCTGGCGGAGCCCTAGCAGTCCGAGTTCTTCCCTCACTGGCAGCTGCGGTGGTTCCGGGAAGCAGCGAGCTCGGCGCACTGAGCGAGGTCTGCGTCCTGCGCCCGCGCGGCTCCGTCTCCGCGCACTTCTCCCTTTCCTCCTCCCTCCACTCGCGCGAATCTCCCACCTGTAGGTGATTTCAGTCGGTAGTGGGCCTCTTCGTGTTGCCTGTCTGCTGTGCAGGGAGTCCTTTGTGGAGTTTTTGTTGTTTGATTCTTTGTAAATTCCAGGGGAGCTTTATAGAGGCTCACCTCACTCCGCCATTTTTCCGGAAGTCCTATTCAATTCTTAATACAATAAACATAGTACTTTCTAAAAAAAAACCTTGAAAACACTACCATAAATCCAAAACCAGTATCACAAATAGGCATTAAAATTAATATGGTAAAAATAAAACCGTATCATTGCCTGCAGAAGGCACTAAATTTAAGGTTACTTTGTATCTTTTTAAAGGGCAGGAAATGAGATTTTTTCCTTGATGTAGTCAGAGGGATCAACAGAGACACTGGGAAAAGGTGTCTGTAGTTTGCTCTGGGTTTCAGTGTTTCCACACTGCGCACAGCACCGAAAATCATCTGGTCCTGCCTGAGGTCTGCTGATAAGAGCTTCTCTGGGAGCCCTGGCTCCTGATCTCAGTGAATGGGGGCTCCACTTTCAAAGCAGGTGCTGAGCGTAGGGCCTCTTCCTTCTCCCACACCCTCCTCTGTCCGGCTCTTCCCCAAATCTCATAACTGCTACCTATGGATACTTCTCCCTTTATCTCCCATCCCCACGGCCATGACCAGCCCAAGCTAACATCACCCCTTGCCTGAATGAAATGAAAGAGCCTGTTTATTGTTCCTCCTGCATCTGCTGCTGTCCTGCTCCAATCCAGTCTCTACTCTGCAGCCTGAGCTATCTTCTGAAAATGCAAATACGATTATATAAATCCCTAGCTTGCAAGCATTCAATGGTTTCTTATCACCCTTAGAAAAAATTACAAATTCTTCACAGAGTTTTCAACACTCTTGCCACTTCAATCCTGGCTGGATTACTTTCATTTTTTAATTATGCCTCGTACTCTCTTGATACTGAGATTTGAACCTGCTCTCCTCTCTTCCTGGGACACTGTTCTCCCCATTCTTTCCTTATTGACTAGACCCTTCAGATTCCACCTGAGTTGTCCCTTCCTCAGGGAGGCCTTTATGGAGCTCCCTCCCCTAAAGTTAGCAGTCCTGGTGCGTTTCCGTAGCATGCTGTACTTCTACTTTGTATCGGATGTAATTGTCTGTATAATGTTGGGATGTCCCTCTATGCTAGACCCCCATGGGGGCAGGGACCATCTGTGTTCTATCTGCTACTCTATCCCTCATAGAGTGGCTGACATATTTAAGTATTTAGCAAAAATTTGTTGAAAAGTGTTATGAGGGTCAGCAGGGAAGAGCGATTGTTTGGGCCACAGTTGAGACAGGGTCATAATACTTGAGTTGCAGCCTGAAGGATGGGCATTCTTTCTGAAGAAATCTTAGTGTAGCGATTTATTATTTTGACTAAGATGAAAATAAGCCAATGCACACAGATAAGGAGGAATTTGGTCCTCTGTTTCCTGCTGGACGTTCCAACTCCAGCCCCATCAATATAGGAGCATGTCCTCTTTGTTATTTTTAACAGAAATAGGTCAATCCATACCCAGTAATTGGTAGATGCTTGGGTGCTTGGATTACTGACTGCTTTTTTGAAAAGAGTTGGTATGAAACGGCAATTAGTCAGCTGGAAGCCATCAGTTTTTTGTTTTCATTTTTCTGGAAAAGTACCCACCAGGTCTGTAGCCTTACCACTGTGTGAAATGTGAGCTTATGTGGGGATGCCCTATGTATACATAAGGGCTGTATATGTTTCTGGATGCTGTGCTGTAAATGACGTTAAAGTCTAGGGAGGGTACTTAGGGCAGTGAAGCGATCCTGTATGATATTGTAATGGTGGGTACATGACATGACATGATGGGTTGTTCAGACCCATAGAGCTGCAGGGCAGAGTGAATCCTCAGGTAAGCTATGGACTTCAGTTAATAATATCAATATTGGCTCATCAATTGTGAGGGTGGGGTAAGGAGAGGGGATATATGGGAACAAACTCTATTTTCTGCTCAATTTCTCCAACAGACATAAACTGTTCTAAAATATAAGGCCTATTAATTTTAAAAAGCTACAGAAGAGAACGCAAATATTAGTGGTACTATTAGTCATCACTCATAGGAGCCCCCAAAACAGCATTACTATATTGCAGAAAAAGACTTAAAGTTAACAATTGCAAGTGTTGATTCTTCCACAAAGTACATAGGAAATAGATACAGTAAAATAAAACACTGTAATTTACCAACCATACATTATATTCATAGAATTCTCAGCACACCCTCCACTGTTATAAGTAGCCATTTGAAAGGCTGCATCACGACTTTCTCCAAAAACAAAACAAAAAAAGTCCCACTTCACTTTGATTTTTCTAACATGTGTGTATATATGCCTATATTTAAATAAAAAGGGGCTTTAAACTGATTAAACTACGGATCAGTTGGACTGGGGGGGTACCTCCAAGGCAACCTAATTCAGAGTGTTTCAAAAATGTATGTATGTTCATACTAGTTACCCGAGGAGCTTCCTAAAACGCAGATGGGGCCACAGAGTGTGCACTTCATAAAAGCTCCCGGGAGATGCCATCCTTGGGGAAGCAAGAACATCCACCCTAATTTCTTTTTTTTTTTAAATTAAATTTATTGGGGTGACAATTGTTAGTAAAATTACATAGATTTCAGGTGTACAATTCTGTATTACATCATCTATAAATCCCATTGTGTGGTCATCACCCAGAGTTAGTTCTCCTTCCATCACCATATATTTGATCACATCCACCCTAATTTCATTACTCCTATTGGCCTTGACACTTAACCATAGACATTGCCTTTGATCACCATTCTGTGAGAGCTTTCTTATTTTTTGTTTGGAAAGTAACTTGGGTGATGGAAGCTCCTTGACAATTCTAGGAAGAAGGCTCTGTGTGTTAGAGAGGTGGTTTCCTTCTGGTTAGTGCAGCCCTCTCCACTGATGCTGGCTGGCTTCGGTGCGTGTATGACAACATCCTCCCCCAAACAGTCTTCACTTTCTTCATCAAATTTTTTTTCTAACTTTGCTGGGTTTCACGAAATTCCATGTCGCTGTCACTAGATGATTCCTCTTTGGGGACCAATACATTTTGTTTTACTAAGTCGGTAGACACAGCTCTATGCCATCTAAACAAAATGAAAATAATTTGTATTAAGGAAATTGACAACTTAAAAATGAATAATGGAAATAATTAAAATTCAAAGGCAAGTGTGAACAAATTATATAATTGCAAAAAAAGGAAATTGAAGACAAAGAATCAAATCACAGAAAAATAAAGCCAAAGCAACTACTGGTGTTCTGTAATGTTCTGTACACTGTAGTATGTGCATTCTGGCCATTATCTCATTTAATCCTCGTATCAGGCAGATTATATTATTATCTTCATTTTACTAATGAGTAAACTGAGACATAGAGAGGTTAAATAGTTGACCAAACGTAGAATGCAGATTTCAATCCCAGGCTGTGACTCTTAGAATATATTACCTCATACTGGCAAATTGGCGATATTATTTCAATGATGGTTTGAGATACTTTTTGCTGTATTTGGTGGTTCTAGGGCTATAGTGATGAGAAATGAGAGAGTCTCATTAGGTAGTCAATAAAGAAATAGTCGGGTGTCCGGTTAGCTCAGTTGGTTGGAGCGTGGTGCTGATAACACCAACGTTGCTGATTCTATCCCCACATGCACCACTGTGAGCTGTGCCCTCCTTTAAAAAAAAATTAAAATAAAAAAAAAGTATAAAAAAGGAAAATAAAAAATATTTTTTTATAAAAAAGAAAGGTCTCCAAGGTCCCATAAATGCTGCATCTATATAGAGCATTCATTTAGAGAAAATAAACACATAGTTCCAAAATTCCAAGTATCATCTTCATCATTTTGGCATATTTTAGTAATACAACTAGAAAAACATACTGCAGCTTTATTTATAGTGGCCAAGACATGGAATCAACCAAAGTGTCCTTTGATAGCTGATTAGATAAAGAAGTTGTGGTATATATACACAATGGAATACTATTCTGCCATAAGAAAAGATGAAATAGTGCCATTTGTGACAACATGGATGGATCTTGAGATTATAATGCTAAGCAAAACAAGACAGAAAAAGCAGAGAACCATATGATTTCACTGATACGTGCTATATAAAACTGAAAACAAGAAAAGAACAAGAAATACAAATGAAGAAACAAAACTCATAGACACAGACAATAGTTTAGTGGTTACCAGAGGGTAAGGAGGTGGGGTGGGGGGTGGGAGATGAGGGTAAGGGGGATCAAACATATGGTGATGGAAGGAGAACTGACTCTGGGTGGTGAACACACAATGTGATATATAGATGATGTAATACAGAATTGTACACCTGAAATCTATGTAATTTTACTAACAATTGTCACCCCAATAAACTTTAATTTAAAAAAAAAAGAGAAAAAATAGATAAAATTTCTTAGTAGCTTTCTATGTGCTAAGTACTCTGCTCTTTTCATGTATATAATTTAACCTTTGTACTGTCATCTCCATTTTATAAATGAGGAAATTAAAGCTTGGAAAGATTAAATAACTTACACCCAGACAATCTGGTTCCAAGCTGTGTGCTGTTACCCTCTGTGCTAGAGGAAATATTATCCATTCCGTGATATCATTGTTTACCTAATAGTCTCCCTCAATTAATTGTTTTTTGTTAGTCTCATCCAAAGCAATAATACCCATAAAACCCCAGGGACTTAAAAAAATTAAAGTTTTTATTTCAAGGTAATTGTAGTTTCACATGCAGTAGT
This sequence comes from Rhinolophus sinicus, assembly GCF_036562045.2. Lineage (NCBI taxonomy): Eukaryota > Metazoa > Chordata > Mammalia > Chiroptera > Rhinolophidae > Rhinolophus > Rhinolophus sinicus. The sequence continues at coordinate 57,235,822 of NC_133759.1, read as the reverse complement.
AAAAAATTATACAGAGAAATTCTCTGTGTACTTTTTACCCAGTTTTCCCCAGTGGTAGCCTCTTATAAAACTATAATATGTTATCACAACCAGGATATTGACAAGGTGAAGAATATGTCAGTCACGACCATGATCCTTTGTGTTTTACAGCCACACCCACTTCTCACTCACCTCACATTTTCCTTAATCCCTGGGTACCACTCAGCTGTCCTCCAGGTGTATAACTTATGTCCTTTCAAGAATGTTATGTAAATAGAATCACACAGTATATAACCTTTTGGGGTTTACTTTTTTTACTCAGCATCATTTTCTGAAGATTCATCCACATTGTCATGTAAATCAATAATTTGTTCCTTTTCATTGCTGAGTAATATTCCATGGTGTGGATGTACCACACTTTGTCTAACCATTCATTCATTGGAAGACACTTGGGTTGTTTCCAGTTTGGGCATTATATATAAAGCTGTTTTAAATATTTGTGTGCAGGTTTTTGTGTGAACATAAATCATCATTTCTTTGGGTGAAATCCCAGGTTTTATATTATGTTATATGTATAATATATGTAATGGATATTTCTAATATGGATGTAAATAGATTCATAACCATTAAAAATGTTCTTCATATACTACCTAATTAGAATATTTCAAATACCACCAGTAGCACGTATTTTCCTCCAGGAAAACACCATTCTTAACTAGACCTAAATCATTTGGCTTCTCTGTAACTATACACGGGAAGTAGTTCAGTAAGAGTCCAGGCACTGGAGTTAAATGGTCTTGGTTCAACCCAGCACCATACTTCCTAGCTGTGTGATGTTATTTTACCTCTAGCTTCAGTTTCCTTATTTGTAAATAGGCATACCATTCTCAAAAATGTGCAAATAAAAGGAAATAACTTATGTGCTTGGAACCTAATAAATCATTCAATAAATGACAGCTTTTATTACTATCTGGATCAGATCTTTGTGGGAAAAATGTAAAAGGTGAGGAGGCCGCACAAGACAGAGGGCAGAAGAAGGGAGACCTCCTGGACTAGTAGCCACCCCTTTGGGACGAAGGACAGCATCCTGCCAGTTGAACACACACAGCTTGTAGGGGTGCCAATCACATTTAGTCATTATAGTTGTACATAGTTACTCTGATAACTTTCTAGCAGATGGCAGTAGAGTGTCCTGAGGATGAAGTGTCATTTTCTAATTCACTCAAAGGTCACTTAACGGGCTAGGATTAATCTCCCATAGACCCCTCTGAGAATCTTTTAATAAAATCATTAATTTCTACTAACACACACACACACACACACACACACACACAGACAACAATGGAAATACAAGTTAGGAGGTTCAGGAACCCCAAGGCCACCCATGCAACCCCTCAGGTAAAAAGCCGAGCTCTAAACAGTCTCTGAATCTCTAGGCTGTCTCCCACTCCCACTGCCCCTCCCCCCATTCCCAATCTATTTATAACAATTAACAAAGGTGATTTTGCTTCAGGGCCTAGAAATAGAACTACTGCAATTTCTGTTACGAAAAGAACACTTCCTTTCTTAAGGTTTTACATTTCTTGGTTGGTAGTGAATTTATTTGGTTGTATTGCTTCACCCCTTAACCTCCCTTTCTTATTGAAAATAGAAATCTCTGCAAAATTTCATTTTGTCCATGGAAGTTCCAAAGTTTGGGCTTTGATACTTCAGGCCTTGTAAAAACACCTCATTTCTATATGTGTGAGCTACTGCTAATGAATCTGGTAAGAAAGAAGTCAAAAGAAATTGGAAAACAAATCATCTCACAGACTTTCCAAATTAAAATACGTTATGTTTGGAGTATTTCATGCCTGTGTTGATGGTTTTGCTATTGGCAAGAAATATCAAGTGTAATATAGTTTTAAGGTTACATTAAAGAGCATGTACATAGGTAAATGAAATACAATTAGTACCTATGTCAGCAACCCAAATTGCTGGGAAAGGAACAAAAGCATTGATCATGGACTCAATTTGAAGAAGGTACTACTGAATTTCCAAAATAACAGTATCTGCATGGGAGGTGTGATGTTTAAAATTTTGAGACTGAAATTAGTCTCAAAATGTCAGAGCTTATTTTGGTGTCATACGCCACATTAAAACGCAAATTCAGGTGGAAGGAAAAGGTTTTCCCCATTACAATGAAGACTCTTCTGATCACGAAACGAGGCTTCCATTGTGGCACTAAGCTTCCTGATCCGATGTATAAATGTAGTGCCTTCTCCCTCTAATCCATACAGAGCCTTCATTTCTTAATGCAGTGTTTAAAAAGAGATGCTTACCTTTTCTAATATCACGATGAATGTTGTCTAATGCAAAATCTAAAGAATCTTACTCAATGGAAAAGAAAATGTGTCCCAATCACCTACCTTTCAATCCCCTTCCTTTTGAATGAGCCATTTTTCCTTCGGGGTTGCTGAAATGTTTGGTACTGGCCAACACTTCCATCAACAACCTTAACCGACTCTGGTAGATATCGGTATAGTTGAGGGCGATCCATTGCTGTCAACTTCACCTGTAGTAGTTGTTGTGAATTTCTTTAGTTCTCGAGCTCACAAACATCGAAACAAAAATATCCAATGACTGAAGCACTTTTAACTTCTGGGCTATTTGGAAGAAAGTCTGTAGGAAAATTTTGGAATCTCTTTTTTATTCCCTTCCAGGTGTTAGAGACATCATTTGTAGGACTGGCTCTGTTTGCCACTTCACAGAGGTTGCCCGTGATGCATTTTGCAGGGCAGTGGGAAATTCCCTATCACTTTGTGGAAAACGTGTTGTAGATTCCTGGGCAAAGGCAGATGCAGGAAAGGTGACCTGATTATCTCACCATCGCCACTCAGGTTGGTAATAAAATAATCACTCACCAATGGATTATCGCATTCAGCTGTGCATGCTGAATTCCAAAGAGGAAAGGACCAAGAGCAATGCCAATGATCCCAGTTTTTGTTAAATCTCGCAGAGAGAGCTGATGATATTCTCTCCGTCCTGGGGACACACATGAAAAGGCCAGTTATTAGTTGGCCTTCGCAAAGTACACCGAAAGGGCTATTTTATTACATCTTGGAATTTTATAGTGGTCTCTCAAAGCATGTGGCTGAAAAACTTGAGGACCTGGTCCACCCAACCCCTCCAACGTTTCCATATTTGTTTCGTGGAGAAGAGCAAATTCTGCCTGGGTTGAAACTTCCTACCACAAGGTGGCAGCAGACACTAGGATTTATTCCCCACACTCTCATTGGCGTTTTGACTTTTTCAGTCCCAAATAACTGGAAGCTAAGAAGGAAAAAGTCTAAAAAATTGTTGTGAGATACAAGGATTACTCTGTTTTCAGTGTTTGCACTCATCAGTAACCTGGAGAATGTTTCTCAAACTTTCAAGTGCACACGAACTACCTGGGGTTCTTATGAAAATGAGGATTTCAATACGGTAGGTGTGGGGTAGAATCCGAGAACTTGCATCTCTTACAAACTCCCAGAAGATGCTGATGATGCTGGTCCACAGGCAGCACTCTGAGAAGCGAGGGACTTGTATGTTCCAGTACCGGGCAAAAGAGCTTTAAAATGGTCAAAAGTGAACTGTATAACATTGAAGGGTTAAGAGAGTGGGTTTGGGAATTACACGTGAGTTCTTGTTCCAGCTCAGCTATGTGGCCTTCATCAATTCACTTAACCTATCAGTGCTTGTTTTCTCAGCTGTAAAGTAGGGCTTAAGCCATACTTACATAATAGCGCTTAAGCCATAGGAGAGTGGGTGCTGGTGGTCCTTTGAATAGCACTGATACACAGCATACCTGATGTGCTTAGCCAGATGGGTGTATGCTTCTACCTGGTCTGTCTTTTCCTCAGCCATTGGAATCCCCGGAGTACAATGAATGACACGCAGGTGCTTGGATGAATGAATGAATGAATGAATGAGCATTTCCTTTAACCACGCCCCATTTATTTTCACTCGATTCTTGGAATAACTGTCTAATTCTGTTGTATTTTGTCAAATATCTGGATGAATGACGTTAATTCTATATTAGGAAAAGAGAGCTGATTTTCATTTGTGTATGTGTATATCTGGTGTATGTGTGTGTGCAACAGGCTGACACGTTTGCTGCTTTGGCTTCTGTGACAAGTGTGCGGGTTCTTCAAGGAGCCCTGAAGCAGATGATGGAGCTTGTGAGAATGGAATATGAGAGAAGAGCGGAGGCAAGAGCTAGGGTACCAACAGACACTGATTTAAGCCAAATCTGTTTTAAAATTCCAGCTCTGTCCCTTACAAGCTATGGGTCCCTGGGCAGGTGTCGTGCGGGAGACCCTGCTAGCTCTGCCATTTGTCGTACGAGGCGCCCTGCAGGCTCTCTGGTCCTGCTCCCCACATAAGAACACAGGACATGGTGAGGCCAAAAAGGAACACCCACGGAGCCATAGATAGGGGAGTCATACCACTACAGTCTTGCTGGTGGCTGGGTTGGAGACACAGGAAGCAGGAGCCACACGATCCGCAATCCGCTTCTCTGCCAACCAACCCCACTTGCTAGCTGCAATCCGCCCTACTAACTGCAATCTGCTCTTGCTAGCTCAGCCACCATCTTCTTGCTAGCCCCTATTTTTCTGCTAGCGTAGCCACAGCAGTTACATTAGTGACCAATGGCTCACTGGTTACAGCTGCCGGCCAACTAGCCACAGCTGATGGCCATCCAATCACAGTTGATGGCCATTTACTACCTGGGCCAGCACCTTTCCATGTGAGGCCGAGAACCTGGAAACTGCACTCCTGGCTCTGTCCCCACAGCAGGTAATAAAACCTCTCTGGATCTCCATTTTCTTATCTGTAAAGTAGGAATAGTAACTGCTATCTCCCAGGGATGCCTTAGTCATTCAGTTAGCTGACAACTATTTGAATGCCCAATGGATGCTGGTGCTACTCTGGACAGCTGGGATGCTGGAGTGAACAACACACACAGTATCTCTGAACCAAGGTAGCTTAAAATGCTGTGGGAGAGACTGACAACAAATAAGAAAACAAATAAATTAACGTTAGCTATTGGTAAGTGCTGTGAAGAAAATAAAACGGGTGATAGGATAGTGAAGCTCAACTTTAGATGAGCAGCCCGGGGCAAGCAGTTCTGCCTGATGAGTCACTGGGCCTGAGAGCTGAACAAGGGGAAACAAATCAGTTGTGTGAAGATTTGTCTGTCCCCCGTAGACGAATCAGCAGATCCCACAGCCCTGTGGTGGAAGAAGTCTGATACTTTAGAAAATGTATAAGATAGCCAGGGTGGATGCAGCAAAGAGCTGGATGGGTGTGGTGAGCTGGAGAGAAAGGCAGGGCAGACTTGCTGGATCCTACAGAGCAAATTAAAGATCTGGGTCTTGATCTTTAGAGCAATGGAGAGTTATTAGGGTTTTTTAAAATCATTTAAAAATTTTCACTATAGTAAAATATATATAATCTAAAATTTACTATCTTAACCATTTTAAATGTACAGCTCAGTGTCATTAAATATATTCACACTGTTCGCCACGATCATCGTCATTCATCTCCTGAACTTTTTTCGTGCTGCAAAACTGAAATCCTGTACCCGTTAAACAATAACTCCCCATTCTTCTCCACCCCACCCCGACCCACCCCTAGCCTCTGGAAACCATCATTCTGTATTTCTGTTTCTATGAATTTGATAAGGGTTTTTACAGAGCTAGTCAATACACATTTACTATTCTGTGCAATGGGGATTTAGCCTTGAACAAAACAACTACAATCCCCACTAAGGAATTACATTCTGGTAGAGGAGACAGATACCAAACTTATTAACAAATAGAAAAAGCATTTCAGGCACTGATAAAGGATGCTGTGAGGAAACTAGAAAACCATGGTAGAAAGCAAATGGAAGTGCTGCTTCTGCCAGAGTGATCAAGAAAGACCTCTTAAAGAGGGGACAAGTGAGGTGAGACATTTCATGTTGAAAAGGAGGCAAACTATGGTAAGATCTTCGAGAAAGAGTATTCACAAGACAGAAAACTACCAGAGCAAAGGTTCTGAGGTGAGTGGGAAATAGGTCATGTTAGACAGCAGAAATGTGGTGGGAATATAGGTGACCACATTGTGCTTGTGTTTTAAAAAGATTGCTGTGTGCAGCTTGGAAAATGCATCAGAGGGAAAAAATATGACTGTTGAAAAGTCATTAGGTAGGCAATTGGTCCAGGCTACAAATGATGGTGGTTAGGAGTTGAATGAGACAAAAGTGTGCACATTCGGGAAATATTTAAGAGGTATAATACTGAAATGAACTGGGTATGAGGGATGTGAGTAGAGAGAGGGAGATACTAGACTGGGAAATGACGTTCTTGCGGTCTTTCAAGTGTGAGATTGTAGTGGTTTAACTAAGCAGAGGTAACAGAGCTAGAGAAAAAAACACCAGTTCAAGAGTCCCCCGTTCTTCTTTTCTTTTCAACCATCCTTCATGGGATATGACTTGAAGTTATACCCATTCAATCATTCCCTGGACATTTGTCAATGTCCCTCTGAAAAGCCAAAAAGCCAGAGCAGGGCAAAATCTGGTCAAATCATAATCTCCCTTGTTCTCAACATTATCCTTCTATTGAACACTTCTGAGATTGCATAAGCCTATTAAGGTAACCATAACAACAGTTGACTCCTATTGAGATAGCAATTGGTTGAAACCTCGAAGTCAGAGATTGTAAACATGAATGCCTGCAGGAGCCAGGCAGGTAAATGTGAGAAGCTGTGGGATGTAATAGGAAGGGGTGGGGGTGACGGTAAACTGTAGAGTGTTGGACCAATCAAATCTTATTGCACTTCACATTTTTAAGAAGTCTTTGTGCATTTAAAAATGTGGTCTGCAAGTTATATTTAGCCTGTGAATCACGAATGTGCTGACCCCAAAGATCTTTGTACATATACTCAGCATTTGGTCTTTCCCATCAAAGCCTATTCACCCCCTGCCCCAAGTTTTAACTTAAATATATTAACTTGCATTCTACTGGCTTTTGGCCAATTATTAAATTGATTTTGAGTCTTTTCTCTATCTGGTTGCACGTTAACCTCTCCTAGCAACATGTAAGCCTTCTGCAAACTTGGTAAGCAGAGATTCTGGGTCTTATTCCAAGTCTGGGAGTGATAAACTCCTGGAACAGGGCGGTACAATATGCCTCGGTGACATGCAATCATTTACAAATGGAAGCCTTTTGAAAATGAAGGACTATAGAGAGCCGACCATTTCCTGAAGGGTCCCCACGACCTCTGGCCACCCCAGATTTACCAGGATTTGGGAGGCCTTTGCTGTAGAAGGATATGAATTAGGGACTTTTCTCCTTGCTCATGCAAATCTCTTCCTTGGAGCTTTTGTCCTTTTGAGAGAAGAAGGTGCCACTTTACAGATCACTTAGCAAGAATTGTGTCATGAGGAAGTGTATGCAGGGCACCTAGAGACAGAATATTTCCCTGGAGAAAACCAAGAGAGTGACACTCCCTAGAAGTCAGTGAAGGCTGGAGTGAAGCGTCTCTGAAGAGGCAAGAGGATTTCAAGAAAATGATGCCTTTTTTTCACTTGCTTTTTGTGTTGGTTGCTGCCCCAGGTTGGTGTCTTTAACTTTGGACTCATATCATGTAGCTTTGAAATAATCACTTGGTTTGCTTTTACTTTCTTTACTAACTTCTCACTGTTGGTCTTAGAAGTTGCCATGCACTGGGTTGTTCAACATTGGAAAGTCTACATTTCAGTCAAAATGTACTCTCGGATGCAGTTGATATGATGGTAAACTGGTGCAAGTTCTTTGGAGGGCAATTTAACAATATCTACCAGCATTTGAAATCTGCAGTCTCAGAGCCAGTGCTCCACCTCTGGGAACATATTCTATGGAAATACTCTTATAACATCATAAGGATATATGTAGGTTTATTTGCAATAACAAAAGCTAGAGGCAACATGCATGTCCATCAATACAGGATTAAATAAATTGTCCTGCAGGCATACTATGGACATTGGAGACATTAAAAGAAAGAGGCCGATCTGTGTGTTTGATGTGCAGTTAAAAGGTAATCCAAGTTGTGTACTATGGAGTAGAGACAGGATGTCCTAAAACTCTGAACTTTTTTATATTGTTTGATTTTTTAAAATGAACATGTATTACATTAAACTAAAAAATCAAACCCAAGAATTTAAAAATGAATTACCCAAATTTTGAATGCATAATACCAAGACACTGGTTTAAATGATTTTTTTCCTTACTGCATGGATTGATTTCATAAAATAACTGAATTGATGAATTTAACCATTTGCTTTAGAATCAGTCACTTCTAGAATTGGGTAAAATGAGAAATGTCGATATCCAGGGACGATGGATTTGGGCATTTTGGGAAAATTGTAAGGGCAAGGGTCCCGAGGCAAGACCTGCTTGATATGTTGAAGGAACAGAAAGGCTTGTGTGGCTGGAGCAGAGGAAGTGAGGGCAAGAGTGGTAGAATATGAGGCCAGATAAAGGGGGACTTGATCGTCCCTTGGAGCCTGGAGTCCAGCATATGAACTTGGCTTTCACTCTGTGTGAGATGAAAAGCTGCTAAAGGATTTTGAGAGTGATATTACCTGATTTCAGTTTTAGTACATTGTCATCTCCACTATTGGTAGCTCAGTCATGTAAAAGATGCTTATTGGTATTTTCTTACAAATCTAAGTAACACTTGTATTAGTTTTCTTTTGCTGCTGTAACAAATTACCACAAACTTTGTGGTGACTGAAGACAACATAAATGTGTGACCTTCAGTCCTACAGTGGGAAGTCTGACATAGGTCTCCTTGGGCTAAAATTAAAGTATTGGCCTATCAGCCCATTTCCTTACCTTTTCCTGCATCTGGAGGCCACCCACATTCTTTGGCTCGTCATTCCCTTCCTCCATGTTAAAAGCCAGAACATTTGCATCTTTCCGTCCATTGTTTACATCTTCTTCTGACTCTCTTCTTCTGCCTCCCTCTTCTACTTTTAAGGACACCTGTGATTACATTGGGTCCATCCAGAGAATTTAGGATAATCTCCCCATCTCAAGATCCCTAACTTAATCACATTTCAAGGTCCCTTTCTCTATGTAACATAACATGTTTATTTAGAGGTTCTAGGGATTAGGAAGTGAATATCTTTGGAGTGGGGTCATTATTCTATCACAACCACAAAACATCATACTTTGCTAAATAACCACAAACTCCCACCTCAATATACACACATGCCCCTAATAGAATGCAAATTTCAGCTATGGAGAAAAATTCCTAAGACTTTGAAGTGCTGGTCCAGAGGGAAATCAATGAACAGAAATTTAAAATTTCCATTTACAAATTTAATCATTAAGAAATTTTCAGATCATTTTCTAAACAGAAAGGCTGTATTGTGACCTAAAGCACACATTTGGAAGTAGAAGAGAATCTGTTGATTCAGAAAACAGGATGATGAAAATACTTATAACTGGAGAGAGGTTGGAAACCATCTTTAGAAACAGATTCATGAAAAAACTCAGAGTTAAGAAAGATGGATGGGGGTGGGGAGAAAGAAGCATTGATTCTCCAGTACTTCAGTGCGAGAGGACACCATCAGGTAAAGAGGTGTTATGTGTTCATAGATGTTAGTTGGGTCTGTGCACAGAAGTGGTAAAAGCCGAAGGGATATGGGTGGGGCACTGACAGTGTCTGCTTCATTCCTCTTCCTGGATACATCACACCTCCTATTAGGCTGGGAATGTCTGGAGGTGAAAGAAGAAAAACATGTGAGGCTCTTATTCATCATTGTATAAGAGCATAAATACAAAGGGTGCCAAAAAATGTACACACATTTTAAGAAAGGAAAAAACTGTAATACTCAATATATACCAATAACAAAAGATGAACACAGTATGTTTGACTTCTACAATTACAAGAGGTGCTCAAAGTGGTTTCCATCAGCGTCCAGTCACTTCTGATTATGACAAACTACTGCTTGAGCAACGTTGACTAGTGTCCACTTGTATCACTGCGCATGCCGTTTTAATTTCTTCCCAAAGTACTGCCAATGTAGCCTGTTTTCTATGGTACAGCACATCTTTTAAGGTTCCCCATAGGTAGAAGTCAAGGGGTGTTAAGTCACGACAACGTGGGGGAAACTCAACCACACCTCTTCATCCTATCCATTGTCCTGGCAAATTCTCATTGAGGTCAGCTCTCCCACCTTGGTGGAAGTACGAGCGACAACCATTCTCTCGCCATTTCCTTTGACTGTCCTGCCTGTTGCACGGTGACACTGGAATTCAATTGATTAATGCCATCTTTTGAGTGAACATCATTGCTTCCATAATTCAATTCAACTTCGAAAAATAATCCATAGATAACATCTCTTAAAATGTGTACATATTTTTTTTTGGCACCTCTTACTGTGAATGACCATTGCAATATTCTGTGTTTTGTACATTGCAAAAAAATGATTGTACAATACCAGGCTTACCTTAGCACTCAATAATTGCTTGGCCAGCTAAATTGGAACAGAGTTTTCACTTGAGAATGCAGAGTCAACAGGACGTGAATTGAGGGCACTGTCTTAATCTTTGCTTTTTACAAGGATATTTTGGGAGTCTAGTTTTAGTCTGCCATAGCTAAAATCTTCACCATAAAGGCCCAGCTAAAATTCCAGAGGGAGCAGAGAACAAAAAAAAGAGAGGGAAAGAAAGACAGTGAAAAACAGAGTCAGAGGAGGCCAGCCCAGGAGGGCATATAATGACTTTTATCTCCGAATGCATTATGACTTTGAGCAGTGGGTAATTTCCTGACACTGCAGGGCTAGACAGAAGTTGTATGGAATAATGTCACTTAGGGAACCATTCTTACCCACATTTCATGAATTGTGTCTACTAAAACTTAGAATGAACTGATGTAAAAAGAAATCCTGCATCTCCCACGAGAGTAAATGACAAATCTTTATTAAGATAATGGCCAATCATCTAAATTTCTTATCTCTTAAATGTAGTAATGTGCTTTTCAACCTAGTTCAACCAAAGAGGTTTCTTATCAAGCACCAGTTGACTTCTAGCTTCAGAGAAGATGGATTGCTTGCCCAAGTGGCCATGTGGCCAGTAAGAGGCAGAACTAGGATCTAAGTCAAGGCCTGCTTGATTCAAAAGTCCATTTCTCATGTGACCCCTCTCTTTCCTCTTCAGAACTATTTCTAACAGTTTGGTAAGAGCATTCTCAAAATTTGAAATTCTGAGGACTTGCTTTTCCCAGTTTTTATCCCAAAGAACTTCACTCTGAATCATGAAATCATCTCTGTCATTTAAGAATATGCGACTTGGATTCACATGTTTGGGGTTCAAATCCTGACTCTATCATTTGTTAGCTGTGTGATTTAAGGCCATTTGGTCTTTCTGTACCTTAGTTTTCTTCTGTGCAACATGGAAGTGATAATAATAGTACCCCTCACCCCAGAGTTGTTGCAAGATTTAATGAAAAATTTCATGTGTAAGACTGTTTATATATGGTCATGTATATTATTTATTATTCAATCAACAAATATGTATCAGGTGCTGTTTTTAGTGTTCAAATAAACACATTCCTTGCAGTTAGAGTTTGTGGTGCCCTGGGGAGTCACACAATAAAAGTCAATTATATAATACAATGTCAACTGTCCTAATGGGGTGACATGGAAACACTGAGAAGGAGTATCTAATCCAGCCCGGGAATGTCAGGTCAGGCTTTCTGAAAGAAGTGATATCTAACAGGCAACTGAAGGATGGGTAGAATCTGGGGATGCGAAAAGTATTTTAGAAAAAATTTATGTAATTGTCCAGAGATGAGCTAGAGACGTGGAAAGAAGGTCAGGAGAGTGTGAAGAAGGGAGAATATAAAGATGAGGCCAGAGGAATGAGCAGGGGTCAGACCCAGCAGGACCAGAGACCTTTCCAAACTTTTCCGTTGTACATTGCAAACAATGGTTATATCATATCATCTTAGTTTGAATGCTCCTGGAATTAGAACCCAAGAAGTACAAGGAACTTCTTTGGGAGATGATCCCAGGAAACACCAGCAGGGGGACGAGAAAATGAGACAATGAATGGAAGGCAGCCAAGAAGGGGTGTGTTATCAAGCCTGTGAGCGGCATCCTACTGGGGCCTCAGGGATCCGATGTAGGCGCACACACACACACACACACACACACACACACACACACAGACACACACCCTGAGTTCCTGAGTTACACACACTGAAGGATGCGTGAAGGTTGAGATGTTTATCCACCAAGTCACTGCTGGCCGTTGGTTAAGGGCTGCTTCCAGGGACATACGCTCGCTGCCACTCCAGCTTGCCCTGTGTGCAGGCGAAGCTGCCACCCAGGTAGAGCTGTACATGCGCTCAGGAAGTCGCCTTCTGCATGGAGACGTGAGGATGGATGGAAGGGGGGCTAGACACTGAGCAGTGGCTACACATTTCTGAACAAGTTTTAAAAAAAAAAAAAAAAAAAAAAAGAAGAGAGAAAAAGAAGAGCAGCCCTGCCTGGGAGACAGTTCTCCATGTGTCTCTTGCCTTCCTGTGCATCGGTGAGCAGAGGTACTGGCTGGCTGTGTGCTGGACTCTCTTTTCAAAGATGTTTAAATAACGTCAGGGAAAGCATCTTCCTGTGGGACAGAAAATGGTTTGTTTACTGTGTACGAAAATAAAGCTGTTTTCTCCCTCCAGGGCAAAGATCAGGCAGGCTCACAGCTCATTTTAAATGATCAGGGCTCCCTCAGCTCAGAAATTCTCAAATGTGACACAAGGCCCCTGCAGGCCAAGCATCCACCAGGTCCCCTCTGTGCTGTCCCCAGGGGGCCTGAGGAACAAGGGGAACCTATGTGAACATGAAGCCTATGCTGCTGTGGTGCCAAGAATAACAAAGCCCTTTGTCCCTGTATCAGTCAGCGCAGGCAGCAGTAACCAAGTACCAGAGACTGGGCGGCTTCAACAACAGACACTGATTTTCTCAGTTCTGGAGGCTGCAAACCTGAGATCAAGGTGTCAGCATGGTCAGGTTCTGGTGAGGGCTCTCTTCCTGGCTTCTTCACTGTGTCCTCATGTGGGGGAGAGAGAGAGAGAGAGAGAGAGAGAGAGAGAGAGAGAGAGAGAGAGAGAGAGGAGGGAGGAGGGGGAGAGGGAAAGAGAGACATCTGCCTCTTACAAGGCCACAGTCCTATCAGATATTGGTCCCACCCCTATATCCTCATCTAATCTTAATTTCCTCCTAAAGATCCTATTTCCAGGATCTTTGGAGGTTGAAGTATCAATATATGAATTTGGGGGAGACAAAATTCAGTCCATAGCCTTCTGTCCAAATTCAACGACCCTGATTGAAATGTTAATCTCATTCAGATACATGCTCGCAGACACATCCACAATGATGTTTGGCCAAATGTCTGGGCACCTTGTGGTCCAGTCAGGTTGGCACATAAAATTAACCCTCACAGTCTTTGACCAAAGAGGCTTGTGCGTTCTGCCAGCATCCATGAAACTGGGCAGGCTGACTTGTTAGCTGCAAGTAGGGGAAGTGCTCAGATCCTGAACAGTTCTTGACCATCCTACCTAAGCCTGCTCAACTGATTTTATGACTTTTAATAAAAAAGGAACTGTAACTGTTTATTGTGCTTTTCCTTTGTGGTTTTCAAATATGAAAGAGGATGGGAAGCATTGCAAAAATCTTTATAAAAAAGTAAAATTTTGTGTTTCCTTTAAGATGTTCTAGCTTTTCCAAATTTTGTCATCGAAAATGCCAGTCCTCTTCTGGAAAATGCCTCTGAACACACCCGGGTTGCCATAATCACTATGCCTGTCTCACCTCCCACTTCTCTGATTGGAGATCCTATTATCATTAATGCGAATCCTGTAGTCCATCCATTTGTGCTGTCTCGTCGATCTACACATCAGTGGGAGGTAAGTATATAGGCAAACAGTACCATCACTTGGTACCACAATGGTTCTAAAATGAAACTACCAGCCTTTCCCTTCTTTCCTTCTACTGTATATTATTTAACACCCACTCATTGGGACCCCATTATGTGCCAGACACTCTAAAGTCCTTGAGGATAATAGCAAGATGAATTTATTTTTCAGTTATCTATTGAGGACCTCCTTACACACAGGGCAAGCGTCTTTACCTTCATGGTGTTTACTGGTTCATAGGAAGATATATTAATCAAGTGAATACTCACACAAGTATAAACTCATAAGTGCACTAAAAGCCATGAAAGACAGGCCCACAGGTCTGAGAGTGCACCAAAAAGGCACTTTGACTTATCAGGCTTCCTGAGGAAGAGCTATGAAAAGCAATCTTTAGAATGAATATGAATTAAAAAGATGAAGAGAACAAGAAGAGGATGCCAGGTAGTGGGAACAGCATGTGCAAAGGTCCTGTGGCAAGAAGGAGTATAGTGATGAGCTGGGACCAAGAAGAGGCCAAAGTGGCAGGAGCTTAAGGGGAGGTGCAGTGAGAGATTAGACTGTAAAGAAGGTGGGAGACAGAGCCTGCAGGGCCTGTGAGCCACGTTAGGAAGTTTTGTTTAACACTCAGTCCCTCTGGGGTAAAGTTCAGGCAGGCTTTCTGCTGATTTTAGAAGATTTGGATTTCCTGAGCTCTGGGTTCCTCAAATACAGTGCACACCCAGTGCATGCATAGCATTTCCTGGGCCCCTCTGCATACTCCCATGGGACCTAGGAGCAAGGAGAACCAACATAAACTTGAAGTGCATGCTGCTTGCTGTGCCATGAGTAATAAAGTCCTTAAGAGCAATGCGTGATTTCCAGCAAAGGGTCTTATGTAGGGGTATCTGAATTGACTCCTAGCTTTAAGAGGTTCGAAAAGTAGTAGGGTGGAAAGACACCTAAATGACCAATCATGGTATGTCATGAGAGGCAGTATGTGACAGTGGCTAAGAACAGGGACTCTGGAGCCAACTGGCCTGGTTTCAGAGCCGGGCTTTGCATGTATTAATTTGGGCAAATAATGTCTCTGTTCCAATTTTTGTCATCTATAAAATGGAGATAAGAACAACCGCTGCCTCCCAGGCTGTATTAAATACATAAACTACTTAGAACAGTGGCTGGTATTAAGTCAGTACTCTATCAGTGTAAACTGTATTATAATTGTGATCTGGGCCAGGTAGAGGTTGGCCCAAGGAGCCGTCGTAGCTCAGGAACAACCCAAACAGAAAGCTTTACCCCAGAGGGATAAAGCTAACCACTTAGGTTAGCTACCTAATTGGTCAGATGCTAACAATTTTTCAAGGGGACCCAATGAAACATCATGACATCAGAGGGAACATCTGCAAAAGCCTAGAAGAGTAAAAATATGGCCTCCATAAAGACCAAGTATTGGTACGGCTGCACGAGTATGAAGGAGCAATTAACCCGAGGTGAGTTAAGGAGAGGTGGGTGGAAGCACCTCTCAAAGGTGTCGTGCATCTCAGGTTTTACCTTCCAGCGAGCAGTTTCCCCAGGACACTGTGTCCCTGGCTTGGATTGTGGGACCTGCGCTGCTTCTCCAAGTTTAATTCAACTGGGGCTTTCTCTTCTCCAGTTAGCCATCCTGAAACCCACAGCCAGCGTTAGCTCCTTTTCCTCTGTGAATCAGCATTTTCCCATTTGCATATGACAGGAACCAACCCAAACTGACATAAGCCAAAAGGGAACTTGTTTAAAATCTGAAATCTTCAAGAAAGTAGATCTGACAATACATTAGGTGCAGCTGGATTCATGATTCAAATAACGTGATAAGGACTGTGTTCCTCTCTGGTTTTCTCTGTATAGTAACTTTCTCAGGCAGGCGCTGTCCGTGTGACTGCAAGATGGCTGCCAGCAACCCTCAGGCCAGGTTCACTTCCCAGCATTCCATTCAAAAGTCCTGAGATTCAATCTGATTGGCTTGGCTTGGGTCATGTGCTCACTATAAACCAATCACGAAGACCAGTGGAATGCGATATGACGACTGACTTAAAGGTGCGTCACTGCGTCTCACCCTGGTTGGGAGCACAGCCTCACTGAGACCAGTGGTGAAAAAGATGGAATAGCAAATAAAAACTTGGACTCAAATAAAAAATGAGACTGCTGCCAGAAGGACAGGAGAAATGATTGGGTGGCAGATGACAAATGTCCATCATAGGCTCCATTACACCTCTTATTACACTACATTACCATTCACTGTGTAGATATTTGTCTCCTCAACTAGACTGTGGGTTTCTTGAGGCCAAGTGTCACGTCTTAATCGATCTTGATGTGTCCAGTGCCTATCATAGTACCTGACCCACAGTAGGTGCTCAATAGAAGTTCAGTGAGTGAATGAGAGCTTTATTTACTAAGTGGATTAGACTTTCTCCTGTAGAAACTGAAAAACCACTGAAAGTTGTAAATACATATGGAAAGAATAGAAACAGTTTTGAGTTTAATAAAGAGCACTTTGCCTAACAGATTGGCAAAGTGAATAAAGTTTGATAATGCTTCGAGTTGTAAGGGTGTGAGGCAATACCCTGTCAGACACTGGGGACCAAAGTGATGACCCAAAAAGCTATTGCACAATCAGTTAAATGGCTGAACCTATTTGCAAGTGGAGACATAGTGCATCCCCACCTTAATGTTTTTAATCCATCATTTAGATTGTAGTTGTTCACATATTATTAAAACATCTTAATAGGAAAATAGATAAAACCCCATGGAGCGATACAAAAATTAGTGGGCAGATTGTTGGTCCCAACATCACCAAATAGTTGTAGCTCCTTTTCCAGGGTTTGAGTCTGCACTTCTCCCATATGCAAAGTGGAATAATGATATCATACTCCTTCATGATTTCATCGGGTTACTAGGAGGTTCAAATGATATAAAACACTTTGTAACGCACATTAAGATCTTTGAAAAAGATGGCAAGAGGCTGCTGTGGCTGAGGGGAGGGGAAATGGCAGGAGACATGGTCACAGAGGTAGGCTTTATAAAGCCTTATGGGGAAGGGTTAGGTTTTTATATGTGATCTGAGTAAGGTGAAATCTTATTTACCCATAGCTGCAATAATGCTGTATAACAAACCACCTCAAAACTCAGTGGCATACAACAATAAGCGTTCGTTTCTTGCTCATGTATCTGTGGGTTGGTGGTCACATGTCCATGCCTTAGGCTGGAGATATACATACTGCTTTAAGTGGGAGGAACGGCAAAGTCATATGGCAAAGGACATGATTACAGGGAAGCTATATAACTGGGAACATTCAATCTACCGCCCACATCTAGGAAACCTTGGGGACTTCTGCAGAAAACAGATACAACTTGCTTACATTTTAAAGGGGCTACTTTAGCTACTGTGAGGAGAACAGACTATAGAGGGGCAAAACACATCTGTTATGTGGCTATTGAATATTTTTGCCAAACCTTGGTATTGTTAGATTTTAAATTTGCTTCCAACTTCAGTTAGGTACAAAATACTATCTCATGCATTTTATTAATTAGGTTTTTAAAATAAATCTAAACAGTAAAATGGCAGCAAAGGGTGTTCAATAGTTATGCTTATTATTTTGTTTGTTTTACTTTTGTTTTTTTGTTTTTTTGTGAGGTAGTAAATCATAGCTGTTCTAAGCACAGGTTTTTGAGTCTGACAAACTTAGGTTTGACCCATAGCTCCTCCTGTTAGTAACAATGTGATTTTGGGTGAGTTACTTGACTTTTTTGCACTTTGGTTTTCTTTCCTATACAGAGAGATTAATAATAATAATAATAATACCTCACTCAGGACCTGGTAAGAAGATCCTATGTATTCAAAATGCCATCTTAGTGCTTGGCCCATAACAAGTAATTAACATACAGTGGCTTTTACTATAATAAATACATTTATACTTCAATATGCAGCACCATTGTAGTCAAACTACAGATAATACTATAAACTATAAGTTTGGTGCAAAAGTAATTGTGGTTTTTTGCAATTACTTTTAACCTTTTAAACCGTAATTACTTTTGCACCAACCTAATATAAGAGAGATAGTCATGTTATTGTAATTGTATCATTAACCAGCTATAGATAGCTTAGAAACAGTTCAATTATGAAACAGTTTCATATCATGGAAATAAATCTACAGATAAAGGCAAAACTAAGTGAGTTAGTATCTGTCTCCAGAACATTACATTATGAAAGGACATATACTGTTCTATTTGAGGTTTAGCATATCATTATCCTTTGTTGCACTTCATTCCTTGCAGGATCTGGCTTGTTCAGTTTGCAAAAGACTGAACTTAAGAAAGGTGACTGGGCAGGCAGTCAAAAAAAAAAAAAAGAATGAAAAGAAAAACAAAAAGCCAAACCAAACTAGTCTCCTGGAGAAACAATAGCAGAGCTAGAAGTTAACTGATTACACAGATGAATTGAAATCTCATGGCAATGAGTCAAGGTATGCTCCAGTTATGTAATCTGCAAATTGCTACCTGTCATTGAGCAAGATAAATGGGTCGTGCAGGCAGGATGAGAAAAGGCATTCAAGTTACCCTCTGTGTATACACTTTCTATGCCTGGATAGGAGAAACCAACCAGAGGGGGCCTTCACCAGCTTCCTGTCTTCTTCCACTGTAAAGCGTAAAGAAGAAGCATTTGCATTTTTTTAGTATTTGCATTTTTAAAAATTCAAAAAGTATTTTTTGAAAAGGCTGATATTGTATAAGGTGTTAGGGGGCAAGAAGGACACAGTTGCTGTCCCTATGGGGCTCCCAGGGCAAAGGGACCACAGCCGGGAGGGCCGACCTGAACCCAGGGCTTCTTGGGTAAGAAAGTCCTTGAGAATAAAATGTGCTTAATTACCGCTTGAAAGTCCCATATACTTTCAAATCAGGCTATCGTATTCAATTAACTTATCAGAAACATCAGGATGTGATGGAAAGCAAAGAAAATTTTAGAGCCAGGAACACCTGGCTTTAAATCTCAGCTCTGTCACTTATTAGCTGTATTACTCAGGTTTCTAACTTCTGAGCCTCAGTTTCCTCATTGGTAGCATAACGATGATAATAGCATTTGCTCTATGAATCAAAGAGATGAAGTGTCAGTCTGTGCTAAGTGTTCAGTACACAAGAGCTGTCACGTATGAAAGTATTACTGACTTCTTATGGCAGCGGAAGGACAACACCCAGCCGTTACTGCCATCGTGGTGGTCAGTGAGGTGTGGGGCAGACTGGCAGTGTCCAGTTCAGGTTTGGCCTCTTCCTGCAGCATGTCTTTCCCAGCTGTATTATATAATCTAAGCTTCAGTTGCCTCATCTGTGAAATGGGAGTAATAATAATATCTCCCTAACAGTTTTTTTTCTTTTATGTTTAAATAAGGTAAAGAACTAAGAGCAATGCCTGACACATAGAGAGTGCTCAAAAAATGTTAGCCCTTGTTAGTACAAGGTTGGCAATGTGGCATGATGACCCTTTCTTCTGAGAGTCCGTGATTCTGTTACTAGGAAGCAGCTGTATCCTCAGTGTCACAGTGTGATTGAGCGTGGACTTCAGTGTCAAAGCCTGGATTCATATCCTGCCTCTGCTCCTTGCTTGGTGATCTCTCTAAGCCTCTGTCACTTCATCTGTAAAATAAGCATACTAATAGTACCAATCGCACTGTTTTTTTTCCCCCAGGGTTAAATGATGTAATTCCTATTAAACACTTGCAATTAATACATAGTAAGTGCTCAATACAAGCTATTAGTACCATCACCATCATAATAAACAAGGGGTTCATGGCTTGACACAGAACATCCAAAGACAATTGGCAAACCCTTTTCAGTAGATTTTGCAACTTAGTAAAATCTTTACCAATGAGAAAGCGTTTAGAAAACAAGCATTTCCTAACCTACCTGCATCATGCCAGACATGGAAAGGACATCAGTGACAGAACATTCAACACTTTCAATGAGGACCAGGAAATCCAAGTTAGAGACCTGAAGGCTCATGGCCAAAGTCTCAGTGCCATTTCATACTACAGGTGGAACTTGAACCCACTTCTCCGGATGTTCAACTTCACATGATTCCTGAAGAGAGCAGTTCAGAAATCAGTATGAAACCACATAGGAAGCCTAGAACACATGTGGGGTGATTGAGTGGGGGAGGGGCAGGAGGGCCTCTTACACTCTCTTTTCATCCATTTATAGGTGCTCGGCAGTTTAGGCTTATGATTAAGGACAAGAGGGTGAAGTCAGATGGAGGCAGGACCACTGCATTTCTCTCCAAAACTTGGCCAAGCTCCTTAACTCTTTAGCCTCAATTTCTGCATTTGTAAAGTGCATCCAATAATAGTCCCCATTTGCAATAAAAAGAGTAGAATGGCACGTTTGTTAAGTGCTTAGAATGGTCCCTTACAAATTAGAGTTGGGAAAGAGACTCAATAAACTTTGTTATCAGGAAGACTAACATGAAAATGTGGGAGGGGTGAAAGAGATATAACATGTATGAATTTTCTGTTCATAGAGATTTTTAATAAATCAGGTCACCTTACTTCCCATTTTAAGTACAAGATTTTTATCTCTTTTTTTTTTAACAATGCTGATTCATATTGGGAATTATAGATCTAAACTGTCCTTATGAAGCTAGTGATTCACTCCATTATTCTGCACTTCTTCGTTTCATTTAGCTATTCACCACGGGAGTACCTAAGCTGGACTTCGAGACAGTGACTCTCTACTCCTTGATAATCTATGCCAAAGACAACCAAGGGGCGACAGCATCACAGACCATTTTAATACAGATTGCTGATGTGAATGAGCCTCCCACCTTCAGTGGATCCCTTGCTCAGGGAGACCAAGGTACAGAGCTCTTCTCTTGGGGAAAGAAGGATCCAGTCGATACATACGTGTGGACTCTGTGTCCCGTGTCCTATGTGCTCTCATCGTGTCATGGTTATATGAGGGATAAGGAGAATAATGATAACAAAAGTAATGATAAAGGGCTGCCACTTATCAGGCACTAACTACGTAGCAGGCACTGTCCCAAGAACGTCAGATGGATTAGTGTATGGAATGCTCCTAGCACTGGAGGTAGGTGCTACTTGTATTTATGTTGTAAAGATGAGTTAACAGACTTAGGTGAAGTAACTTCTCAGTGTTTCAAAACTTCATTTATCTGTTTGATTATTGTGTACTAAAAGATTCCTTTATTCATGTAATTATTTAATTAACAGTGTATCTATGTTATTATTAAGTTTGAAGCTTTGTGGGGGCAGGGATCATATCCTTTTTGCACTCTTTCTCTCTCTCTCTGATTTTCACCACATGTGAATCTTTCTCTAACTCTTGTCTCTGTCTTTCTCATCTCTGTCTCTTTCTATGTATTTAAGTATTTAATACTCACAGGTGGCTGATTCATGTTTTCTCTTAAAAACATAAACATTTGAGGTTTAGATGTTGAGGTGGCCACTAACCTGGGAGAGGTGCTAATCCTGTGCGAGCCTCAGTTTCCTCATTGGTTAAACTGAGATATTAATACCTTCTTGAGGAAGCTCACCTGCGATAGTGTGTTAATGAGCCAACCATAGTGCTGGGCAAGCAAGTGGAAGCTGAATCAATGTTACTCTTCTTCCATCCCTTCCCCTAGGCAAATAATAAACTCCTCAAGGGCAGATCCAAGGTCAAATTCCATGCTTCTGACTTCTAAAACAGTGAGGCTGGCACCAGGTTGCTTGTGGACACTCCGTGAGCATTTGCTTATGGGACGCCCAGGCCAGTGTCTTGGCCATAGTCCAAACAGGCCTGTGGATGCCTTTTCTATCCACAAATCCTGCCAGCTCGGCAAAATAGTGCACGAGGGGTCCCCTACTGCCCCAATGTTCCTGATCCTGGAAGAGTGGTTTGACGAGTAAATGTGCAAGTTTGTGGTCCCCGCTGTTTTAAAAATGAATAGAAAGAGTACAAACTTGAGGAAAAACCAGAAACTAATAAAATCATCAGACAATATTAATGTATTACTTGTGTGACCTTGAGTCAGTTATTCAATCTTTCTAAACCTCAGTAAAGTGGAAATAATAATGTCCCCAATGATGTCAAGTGCTTAACAATCAGAAAATGTTCAATGTTGTTATTGTTTAAATTTATAGATCTCTTAGCTCTATACCTGACACATGATAGATACTTGATAACTTGTATCTATTATTATTATTATTATTATTATTGATTATTATGATTAGTGGGAATCACCCTATAACAACATCTGTGCTGAGCAAGCACAGTCCTTAAGTTTTATGTAAAATCCAGGAGTGGATGAGGGGTTTTTGGCTTATAATACCTATTATATGTTTTCTGGCAGTTACTGAGATTTATATCCTAGAAGACACTGCCTTGGGCACAATCATTTACAGAGCAGCAGCCCAGGATCCAGAAGATGCTGTTTTGGAGGTAATTTATAGTTTGGGGAAGAAAATATCAGTGCCTGGTAGTTTTATGTATGACTATATTCACACATAAAGCCACAGAGACAATCAGATCCTTTATACCACAATTCATGTTCCAAACATACCTTTTGCTTCAAATATCAGGACACTTCAGGTGAAAATGATTATGGCTGGCTTGTCTGGGCAATTGCTTCTCTTTTAGTCTATTCCACCCTGTGCAGGCAGGCCCAGCGAATCCTTAGGTAATTTGACAAAAGATGCCAAGCGATTTCATTTTGTTCTTGGCTACACACTTACTGTTGAGAAACAATACAGCTTTCTGGTAGAATTAATTTGTATTTCAAAATGCTGGGTCTCATCCTCGGGCTTTACAATGCCCCAGGAATGCACTTATTTTCAGAATAGGTGTCTCCCAGTTCTAGAAACCATGAGGGCGAGGAAACGATGAACTTGGTGCCAAGAGGCTTGGATTTAAATCCTAACTTCACTGCTGCAAGTCATTCAACATTTCTGCCTTTCTGTGTTAACTATGAAATTGTGGAAAGGGTATCTGTTTTGTCTTCTCTCCTATTGCTTTCTCTCCCAATGGACTTGAAATTAGTTTTTAAACTGTAAAATATCTTACACTTGACAAAATTTGTATTACTGTCTTAATTTTTGATGCCATATGGAATGGTTATGGCATTATTAAGGTCTAACATTTTCAACTAGTGGACTGATGGTAGACAAGAATATCATGTTTTTATTTTTTAATGTTGTATCACTTTCCCAAATTGGCTGAAAATTAGAGAATTATACATGTTGATGCTATACTTTCAATACTTACAATTTACTGATAGTGCTCCTGAGTTCTTGTTCAAGGCAACTTAACTTTCACAATATTTTCTTTAAACAAATAAATGGTCACTAATATTTGAGGCACTGTCCACATGGCTTTTAAAAGTACTGACTATACTCAAGTAATTACATGCAAAAAACCAGTGCTGTTGTCAAGCTCCTCTTCCCCCCGACCATTTGTCTCAACCTCCTACCAATAGAACAATCCCACATCCAATATGGGACTGGAAAGGTCACAGCTTCTTTACAACATGCAATTAAGCCACGTAATCATGCATATTCCTCCAAATCACCGTGTTCAAGATTATAGCATTGAATCCAGCACTGAGCAGTTGCAGCCATGAGAGAATCAGACACCATGTTGCAGTCGCGTCCTTGATGCTCTGCATGGCATCTCACCCACCAGGTTGACATTTTAGGGTGGAAAGCGCATCACCGTCCAATAGGGTTTAGCGATGCCTCTAACATGCAATTACAATGACTTACTAGCCAACTAATGCAAGTAATTCATTTCAAATGAAGGACTACCAAATGCTTGTTCATACAGATTAAATGCTTCTGGCCCTGGCTGTATACTTTTCCTAGAAGAGAACTGGATCCTGGGCCGTATATGGAAGGCTAATGCAACGTTCTTTGTGAATTTTACCAAACATGGAATGACATTTCAGTGTTGACGTAGGCAGTGGAAACTTACATTTAGACACACTCCTGCACATATATCCTTCTGACACAGTAGGTCAGACCAAATGTGTTATTCAAGCACTCATGACTGGGCACTAACTTTCACTTGTTTGACCCTTTATATTAATTCAGAGAAAAGCTTGTTCTATTCTGGGGAAGAGCTCACCACTGCTTTGGAGCCTGATGTATGATGATAATAATGACTACTTTAATAACTCTGAAGTCTTTATCATGAATCCTTATTTAAAATTGAATCCCTATGTGATTCCTGAAGTAGATGCTATTATCTACCATAATATTAAAAAATGGATCAATAAGCTAGAGTATTATGTCTTTAATTTACAGATGAGGAACATTAGGCTAATAGAGATGAAGCAATTTGCCTAAAGAATAAGCAGCGGAGTTGTGATTCAAATCAATGTTCATTTTGCTCTAAAGCCTATATGTTTCCTATCATATCATCAATTCCCAAAGTGCTTCCACAAAACCCAAGCTCTACTAAGAAATATAAGAGATCCATGAGAAACATAAAAGATCCTCTGATCAAATGATTTTTGGAAACAATATCTATATATCTCCTCTAAATTCAAAATACACAGCATATTAAATGCCCTGAGATGTTCTCTAATAGAGAGATGTTTATTTAATCATGTTTGCTCTAATTATTTTTCCATAGTACATTTTAAATAAAATGTAACACCTGTTAACATTTTACATAATGTCTAATTAGCATTCTAGAGAATAGAAAGATTACACTAGATCCCAGTGGAAAATTGATATAATGCGTCATGTCTCTGGAATTGTTATAATGATGAAAGATGAAATTCCAAGTGAGGACCCGATTTGTAGTAATTCATGTAATGAGTGAATTTCATCCATATCTAAGTTCCAGGACTAAAACTTTCCATGCTGCATCATATTGCTGCTGATGTTTTAAGATCCCTGACACTCTGGTTCTGGGGGTATTTCAAGATATAAAAAAAAGTGGGACCTCTTATCATGAACAAATTGAAAATCAATTACTTTTCTTGGACATATCAGGGCAAACCAGCGCTTCAAAATCTGGAGAAACAGTTGAATCCAGGGAGTCACAGAAACTTCTGCTTACTTGCAGCAGAAACTGCTAGAGCCATAAACTGGTATAAAGACTTACATGGTAATTTTGATGAGTTGCTGGAGGCTGAGTACAGACTAGCATGAGAATGAGAAACATCTGGGTACTGCAACCTTAGGGGGCCAATAACTTTCATAGGTTTTACCATCAAGAACTCCATTAGGTTCTCACAGTGAAGATCCAAGAAAATTCACCTTGTGTCTTTGGAAGAGAGAGAAGAAAAGAATCATTGTGGAATAAACCCAGAGCCTTCTCCATAACAAAGACCTACTCTTCAGGGATAAAGAATTTTCCTGAGCCTTATCTCACCTGGGATACACACACACACACACACACACACACACACACACACACACATATATAAACACACATGTACACCCCTGGGCAAATCATATTCAAGGTTCAGAAAACCAAAGACAAAGGGAAAAATCTTGACAGAAGTCACAGGGAAAAAAACACTTTGCCTGTAGAGGAACAAGAATAACAAATACAGCAGACTTCTCAATAGAAGCCATGCAAACAGGAAGAAAGTGGAATGAAATATTGAAGATGTTGAAAGAATAAGGAGTCAATAAAGAAGTATATATCCATTGAAACTACCCTTCAAAAGCAAAAGAGAAATAAATAATTTCCCAGACAAGCAAAAACTGAAGAAATTCATTACCAACATACCTGAACTGCAAGAAATGTTAAAGAAAGTTCATCAGCAAGAATGGAAAATCATGTAGGTCAGAAACTCAAATCTACATAAAGAAAGCAGGAGCATGAGAGAAGAAATAAATAAAGGTAAAATAATATTTTTAATTTATCACATTTAATTAGATAAATTAAATGTGTTAGAAGATTATAGCATATTGATAAGTGAAATGAATGATGCAATATCCTAATGACAGGAGGGAGAAATAGGAAATACTCTGTTATAGGACACCTACACTATCTATAAAATGATGTAGTGTTATTTGAGCCTACATTTAGGTTAGTTAAAAATGTGTTTTGGCAACTCTGAGGCAATAACTAAAAAAATTTAAAAATACATATAATTAATATGCTAAGAGAAGATTAATGGATTAACTTTGAACTTGTTTGAGTTTTTATACTTAAAGTAGCTTTTTTTTGCAGACCTACAAGAAAAAGGTTTTACAAATGATCAATTAAAGCAAAGAGAGTAGGGGGAAAAAAAACAAAGGATAAATACAATGAAAAGAAAACAGTTACAAACATGGTAGAGATTAATTCAGCTAATCCAAATGGTCTTATGCACCAATTCAAAGACAAAAATAATTAAACTGGATTTTTAAAAAAGGCCCAACTGTATCTTGTCTGCAAAACAAACCTACTTTAAATATAAAAACTCAAACAAGTTCAAAGTAAAGAGATAGAGAATGATATACCCTGTTAACACCAATCCAAGAATAGCTGGAGTAGCTATATGAATTTCAAACAAAAAATGGAGAGTGGGCATCTAGGGAATGCCCAATAATGGCCAGTCAGCAATAGGATGATTAAAAAATGGCTACAGCTAGAAGACCCACCTCCTTTCCCACATTGCAGTAATGAAATCCATCAGTGACTTGAGGCTGACCCTACTCTTCTCTATAGAGGTCTTCCTGATGTTTCCCCGGGACTCACCTCTACCCCAACACTCCATGTCACACCCCACATATTACAAATCCCATCCACCATGGCCAGTGTGACCTTAACCTTCCTGGCTCAGTGGTGGTGAGGGGGTAGCATGTGACTTTCTCTATTGTGTATCACACTGAAAGTCAATTTTGGAAGTCTAAATACATTATCTCAATTCATTTCTGCTTTAAGAATCCTGCTTTTTGAGGCAATGCAGATATCTCTGACTGTCATGAACAAGAAGCGGGGGAGAGAGGTATCTTGACCAATATGTATTTTGTCTTTTTTCCCCCCTTCTTCCACCTGCCTTCCACCCCACTCCAGTTCAAGACGTTGTTTCTCCGTCTAGTTGTGTAGGACACAGCTCCCTGGTCCATGCTGGTGTTATGAGCCTTGCGCTCCCCCGGCTGAGGCAGTCGGTCGCTAGGTTGACAGTCGACCATTGACAGTCGACTGTTGGCCGCTCACAGCAGCTCACGGCAGCTCTCACCGGCTGCCTGCCGCTCACGCTGGCCACCAGCCACTCCTGGCTGCACACGGTAGCCCATGGCAGCACAGCAACCCATGGCAGCTCACAGCCTCCCAGCTCCAGGGAGAGCCATTGTTCACAATCTTAGCTGTAGAGGGCGCAGCTCACTGGCCCATGTGGCAATCGAAAACGGTGCTCCAACTACCTGAGCCACTGGGCCGGCACCTGTCTTTTCTTTTCTTTTTTTTTTTTTTTTTTTAAATTAAATTTATTGGGGTGACAATTGTTAGTAAAATTACATAGATTTCAGGTGTACAATTCTGTATTACATCATCTATAAATCCCATTGTGTGTTCATCACCCAGAGTCAGTTCTCCTTCCATCACCATATATTCGATCCCCCTTACCCTCATCTCCTACCCTCCACCCCCCGCCCCCCTTACCCTCTGGCAACCACTAAACTATTGTCTGTGTCTATGAGTTTCTGTTTCTCATTTGTTTGTCTTGTTCTTTTGTTGTTTTTGGTTTATATACCACATATCAGTGAAATCGCATGGTTCTCTGCTTTTTCTGTCTGACTTGTTTTGCTCAGCATTACTCTCTCAAGATCCATCCATGTTGTCACAAATGTTCCTATATCATCTTTTCTTACAGCCGAATAGTATTCCATGGTGTATATATACCACAACTTCTTTATCCATTCATCTATCGAAGGACATTTTGGTTGTTTCCATGTCTTGGCCACCGTAAACAAAGCTGCAATGAACATTGGAGCACACGTGTCTTTATCTCTAAATGTTTTCAGATTTTTGGGTAGATACCCAGAAGAGGGATTGCTGGGTCATATGGCAATTCTATTCGTAATTCTTTGAGAAACCTCCACACTGCCTTCCATAACGGCTGTACCAGTCTGCATTCCCACCAACAGTGTATGAGGGTTCCTTTTCTCCACAGCCTCTCCAACATTTGTTGCTATTTGTCTTGTTGATGATAGCCATTCTGACTGGGGTGAGGTGATATCTCATTGTGGTTTTGATTTGCATTTCTCTGATGATTAGTGATGTTGAGCATTTTTTCATATGTCTATTTGCCATTTGTATGTCCTCTTTGGAGAAATGTCTCTTCAAGTCCTCTGCCCATTTTTCAATTGGGTTGTTTGTCTTTTTGTTGTTGAGTTGCATGAGTTCCTTGTATATTCTGGATACTAGCCCCTTATCGGAGGCACTGTTTGCAAAAATCTTCTCCCATTCAGTTGGTGGCCTCTTTATTTTGTCAATGGTTTCTTTTGCTGTGCAGAAGCTTTTAAGTTTCATATAGTCCCATTTGTTTATTTTAGCTTTTACTTCCATTGCCTCTTTTCTTTTCTTAATGGTGAAATAAACATATTCCCTAAAAGTTATCTTTCAAAATATTGTGTTGTATCTTATAGTGTCTATCAAAATAGTTGATTAGCACCTTGTGAAAATAAGCCCAGTCTTTGAGAACGAGCAGCATGTTGGGACAGTGGAGAAAAATGAGAGTGGGGTTGAGGTGGGAGGATGGAATTGGTATTTCCATGAAATAAGGTTTAATATTGCCATTTCAAGGTAAAAGATTTCATTGAAGTTACCCCAAAGTTAATGACAAAACTTAGCATATAGATCTTAGATATATATTGTCATTTCAATAATAAACTCTTATTTTCTTTTGGGAATTATATCATTAGCCTAAGGAAATAATCAGTATTCTAATAACTTGTTGGAAATATTTTTAAAATCCTAATAAAGAATAATGTTTGAAAGTTTTATGGTAGCCCTTGAAAGATAAAAAGATATATCATTTAATGACAAATATAAATCTATTTCTATGGTTTAATTATTTTTCCCTCTTTGAAAAAATAAGTGCAATGAATCAATGTAGGCCACAGATTACACATGGAAATAAACAATATTTTCCATTCAGTCAAGTATATTGACTGAAGGCTAACAATGATAAGATTTTAGGGTAAAGTGATATTTGGAAATTCTAAGAGGCATAATTAGTGATGAAATCATCAAATGACTCAACAGTTATGCTGCAGTAGAGCTTATAATTATGGATCTGAGGGTTTTAATTATATACTCCTATTTTATAACTCAGCTGTAAAACAAGCATTAAAGGGGAGAAAAGATGAGTCTTATAGAGTTAGAAATCAGAATATATGAATTTTGCTTTATAATTTGGGTGCCAATTCTAGTTTTAATGGGTTGAGTTTTTTTCCAAATATTTTTATTAAAAATATAGTTAACATACAATATTATATTAGTTTCAGGTGTACACAATAATTATTCAACATTTATATACCTAAAGAAGTTATCACCATAATAACTCCAGCAACCAGCTGACACCATACTACGCTATCACAATATTACTGATTATATTCCCTATGCTGTATGTTACATCCCCATGACTTATTTGTTTTATACCTGGAAATTTGAACCACTTATTGCCCTTCACCTTTCTCCCACCTTTAAAATTTTTCAGTTACAGTTGACATTCAATATTATTTTATATTTCAGGTGTACAGCATATAGTTAGACATTTATATAATTTAAGAAGTGAATCCCTTGACTAATCTAGTACCCACCTGGCACTATATGAGGTCTGATAATTAAATTAGTGAACTTGCCACTGTGCGCTTACATTGGCAGCACTGTACAAACAGTTTAGTAAGGTTTCATAACCTTGGTCTATCAGTGTCTCACAGCTGTGTTCTTGTCAACGTGTGGTGGTGTCTTGCTGCGTGGCATTCATTATTGTTGTTGTGTGTTTTTGTGTGTCGTCGCGAGAATGCTTGAGTTTGAGTTGGAACAACAAACAAACATTAAATTTCTTGTTAAACTTGGCAAGAGTGGAAGTGAAATCAGGGACATGTTAGTCAAAGTTTATAGGGGTAATGCAGTGAAGAAAACAGCAGTGTACAAATGGATTAAACGTTTTTCTGAGGGGAGAGAACACGTCACTGATTAAGAGAGGGCAGGGCAGCAGTAATAAGCAAAACTGATGAAAACATTGCAAAAATTCATCGATTGTGTGTCAAAATCATCAGCTGACTGTGAGAAGCATAGCAGACCAAGTGAAATAGATAGGGAAACAGTCAGGAAAATCTTAACTGAAAACCTTGGCATGAGAAAGGTGTGTGCAAAAATGGTCCTGAAGGAGCTCACCAATAAACAAAAGCAAAGGAGGGTCAAAGTTTGCCAAGACCTTTTGGAGAGGCAAGATGATGTTATGGGCCATGTTACCACTGGTGATGAAACATGGGTGTACCAATATGATCTGAAACAAAGCATCAAAGTGCACAATGGAAATCAGCCAATTCTCCACGACCAAAATGTTCCATTAGCCCAAATCAAGAGTCAAAACGATGTTGCTAAAATTTTTTATCAGAGGGATTATTCATTATGAATTTGTACCAACTAGACAAACAGTTAACCAAGTTTACTATTTGGAAGTGCTGAAAAGGCTGTATGAGAAAGTTAGACAAAAACGACCTGAACTTTTCACCAACAATTCATGGCTCTTGCATCATGACAACGCACCAGCTCACACTGCCCTGTCTGTGAGGGAATTTTTAGCCAGTAAACAAATAACTATTGGAACACCCTTTCTACTCACCTGATCTGGCCCCCAGTGACTTCTTTCTTTACCCAAAGATAAAGGAAATATTGAAAGGAAGACATTTTCATGACATTTCCAGGACACCAAGAGTAATCCAGATGACCGATCTGATGGCCATTCCAGAAAAACAGTTCCAAAATTGCTTTGAAGGGTAGACTAGGTGCTGGTGTCAGTGCATAGCTTCCCAAGGGGAGCACTTCTAAGGTGACTGTAGTGATATTCAGCAATGAGGTATGTAGCACTTTTTCTAGGATGAGTTCACGAACTTAATTGTGAAATCTCATACATAGTTAGTATTACCATATTATTGACTATATTCCCTATGCTTTACTTTACATCTCCATGATTACTTTGTAACTACTAATTAGTACTTCTTAATCTCTTCACCTTTTTCACTCTGCCTTTCAACCCACCTTCCGTCTATCACCCCTATGAATTAGTACCCATCTGACACCATACCTAGTTATTACAATATTATTGACTATACTCCTTATGCTATACCCTACATTCCTATGACTACTTTATAACAACCAATTTGTACTTCTTAATCCCTTCCCCCTTTTCACCCACCACCCCAACTCCACTCCGATCTGGCAACCATCAAAATGTTCTCTGTATCTATGAGTCTGTTTCTGTTTTGTTTGTTTATTTTTTGTTTTTAGAATCCACATATACGTCAAATAATATTGCATCTGTCTTTCACTGTCTGACATACTCCACTCAGCACAACACTTTGCAGTCCATCCATGCTGCTGCAGATGGCAAGAACCCATTCCAGGGCCAAGCAATATTCCATTGCATACATATACCACCTCCTCTTTATCCATTTTTCTATGGACACCCATGCTGCCTCCACATCTTGACTATTGTAAACAATGCTGCAATGAACATATGGATGTACACGTCCCCTTGAAGTAGCATTTTGGGTTTTTTCAGATAAATATCCTGAAGTGGGATTACTGGGTCCTTCATTATCTTTTGTTATAACCTTTGTTTTAAAGTCTATTTTGTCTGGTGTAAGTATTGCTACTCTAGTTTTTGTTTGTTTCCATTTTCATGAAATGACTTTTTCCAATGCTTTACGTTCAGTCTGTGCATGTCTTTTAATCTGAAGGGAGTCTCTTGTAGGCAGCATATGTAAGGGTTTTGTTTTTCTTATCTATTCACCCATCAAATATTTTTGATTGGAGCATTTAATTGACTTACATTGTAAGCAATTTTTTATAGATATGTAGTTATTGCCATTTTATTATTCAAATTTTTTATCTTTTTTTTTTTTTTTTCATCTTAAAGAAGTCTAATATTCCTTGTAATACTGGTTTGGTAGCAATAAACTCCTTTAGTTTTTTTCTTGTCTGGGAAGCTCTTTATCTGTCCTTTGATTTTAAATGATAGCTTTGCTGTGTAGAGTACCCTCTGTTGTAGTTCCTTGTTTTTCATCACGTTGAATATTGTGTACCAATTCCTTCTGGCCTGCAAAGTTGTTGAGAAATCAGCTGACAGTCTTATGGGAGCTCCCTTATAAGTTACTAGTTGCCTTTCTTGTGCTGCTTTTAAGATTCTCTCTGTCTTTAACTTTTGCCATTCTAATTATACTGTGTCTTGGTGTGGTCCTCTTTGGGTTCATCTTTTTTGGGACTCTGCACCTCCTGGGCTTGTATGTTTATTTCCTTCACCAGGTTAAGGAAAATTTTTTTGGTCATTATTTCTTCAAATAGATTCTTAGTCCCTTGCTTTATCTCTTCTCTTTCTGGTACCCCTATGATGTGAATGTTGTTATGCTTGATGTTGTCCCAGAGATCTCTTAAACTATTCTCATTTTTTTTGGATTCTTTTTTCTTTTTGCTGTTCTGACTAGGTGCTTTCTGTTAGCTGTCTTCCAAGTCACTGATCAATCCTCTGCTTTATCTAGTCTGCTGGTGATTCCTTCTAGTGCATTCTTCATTTCAGTCATTATATTCTTCACTTCAGACTTTTTTTTTTAATGGTTTTTATGCTTTTTTGTGTGCTTTCTATCTCTTTGTTGAAGTTTTCACTAAGTTCTTTGAGCGTCATTATAACCATTGTTTTGAACTCAGTATCTGTTAGGTTGCTTGTCTCCATTTTGTTTAGTTGTTTTTTTTTTTTTTTTTTTTTCTGGCGTTTTCTCCTGTTCTTTCATTTGGGATGTATTTTTTGTTTCCTCATTTTGGCTGCCTCTCTGTTTTTGTTTTTATGTATTAAGTAGGGCTGCTATGTCTCCCAGTCTTTCTGGGTGGCCTTATGCCATAGGGATCCTGTGGGGCCCAGTGGCACATTCTCCCTGGTCACCTGAGCTGGGTGCTCCATGAGTGTCACTTATGTGGATTGTGTGTGCCCTCTTGTTATAGTTGAGCCTTGATTGCTATTGGTATGTCAGTGGGTGAGATTTACCCTCAGGCTGATTGGTTCTGGGATTTGGCCTTGTCCACAGCTTATGGGCTTACCCCATGGAGCAGGATTTTCCCCAGCATACTCTCATGTCTGTTGAGACCCCCTTTGTGTATGCTGCTTGTGGGACTAATTGGGTGGTGCTCTGCTATAGTTTGATGCCAACCTCCAAGTATGTTAGTTCTGGGGCCTCTTGTGAGAGGCTTTGGTGCAGGCACAGGTCAGCCACTACCTGTGTGGCTGACTGGAGACTACCTAGTAGGAGCTACAAAATAATCCATGGTTGGTGGCAGCCTGTGCTATACCTGGACGCACGTGGGAGAGGCCACACTGCAAACTGAGGACACCTGCCACCAGTACCTGATCTAGGGTAGCTCTGCAAAAGCCAGGGCACTCCTAGGCCTGCTGCCACCTCCTACCTCCCATAAGGTTTAGTCACTGATAAAGCCTCCTTCAGTAAGCAAGTTAGGTGAGGCAGGGTCTCAGTGAGTGGGTCTCAACAGATTGGAACAGCAGAGCTCACCAGGCCAATCAGATTAAGATTTATCCTGTGGGGGTGGGCTCAACATGGGAATGATGGCACTGACCTGCTGGCTGCACACGAGCAGAGCAGAGCCCCACACAGGGAAAATGGGACTGTCTCTCTAGTCCTCATCCCAAAGTTACACAACTCAGTGTCTCCCCATATGTCTCCAACGTCCAGAGAGTCACTGTCCCTCTGCTGGAGCCCAGGGTAAGTGCCTGCCCAGGCCCTTGAGGAGGATGTCTGGGTTTCCCGCAGCCTTCCATCCTACCAGGAAGGTCGGAATCTCCACTGTTTTTCATAACCAGAAGTTGTGGGGGCTCCTCTTCCCAACACCAGTACTCTGGGTTGGGGACCCTGATGTGGAGGGCTAGGGTCTCTTGCTCCTTTGTGGGGAACCTCTGTGGGGAGATATCTCCCCCAATTTTTAACCACCACGCATAGGTGTGGGACCAGCCATTTAGCGTCTCTGCCCCTTCTACAGTCTCGATGTGGCCTCTTCTTTATATCCTTCATTATAAGCCTTCTGTTCAGCTAGACTTCAGATGGTTCTCTAGGCTGATTGTTCTATAATTTAGTTGTAATTTTGAGATGTTCAAGGGATGAGGTAAGCACAGCGTTGATCTACTCTGCCATCTTGGATCTCCTTAATGGATTATTTTTAAGTATAATCATTTTAGGGAAAAGGTCCATGTTGTCTTTTGAATAACATCTATATTTTCAATTTTTGTAAGTTTCA
Source organism: Rhinolophus sinicus (assembly GCF_036562045.2). NCBI lineage: Eukaryota > Metazoa > Chordata > Mammalia > Chiroptera > Rhinolophidae > Rhinolophus > Rhinolophus sinicus. The sequence continues at coordinate 57,201,406 of NC_133759.1, read as the reverse complement.
TGTGTGTGTGGGTGGGGGAGGCACATCTGATAGGTAAAATGTATCCAATTGTTGGTAGTATTAGGTCATGTCATTTCTACATATTTTGCAAACAGAATAAATAAATGTGAGTCTGTATCTTCTTTTTGTGAGCCTAATCACTCAGAAAGTATATTAGGATCCTTACGGTTGCAACTTAGAGAAAACTTGACCCAAATGATAATTTTGGCTGCAATAACTGAAAAGACTGGGCTTCCAGCACAGCTGAATTCTGGGTTCACATGATGTACGCAGGAGATGATGTAAGTAGGTTAACTATAAGACCCATGATCTTACCCATTTGGTAACAACCAGAGGGCAGGAATTCGAGTCCCTGTAGCCTAACAGTTTCAGACCCACTTGAAGCTCCTTCCCTGAGTTCAGGGAATCTCAATGGCTCTGTTTGGTTCATGTGGTAACCTTTAACCAATTACTGTGGCAAGGTAGGCTATTATGCACCGATTGGCTTAGGCCTAGTTCACATTCCTCACCAGGAATCTTAGGAGGAAGAGATTTGAACTGCAAAATCACAGGGATTGAGAATGAAGGAGGTTGATTTAGCAAAGTGCTGCTATCATAAGTACCTGAATAGAAACTCCACAGTCCAAAACCAAATGCTGCTCACTATAGTGAGACTATCTGCATTGAATCAGCCTATCAAAACTTGCCAAATCTTCCTTAATTTTATTTGGTGTAGACAGAGCCTGTTTATAATTTGAAATTTTCAAAATTTCTTCTCATTTTGTCCATGTTGATCAATATTAAAACTATATTCCCCTGAAAACATTTGTAGAAATAGAAATGGTTCAAAACAGTTAACTTTTAGTGTGGGTTATTGTTTGGCAAAAAAATAATTTCTTCTTGCTATTTTATAACAGTAATCATACTTTGTCATCATTTTAAAAATGCCTCTCATGAAACTATAAGGTCCACAAAAGCAGAAATTGGGTCTGTGTTATTCACAACAGTAAGGTGTCTATGAAGTGCTTAATAAATAAAATAAACTTAAATCAATGAAAAATAAAATAAAATATTTACCCAGAAAATTGCTTTAAATGTTTTGGCATTTAATAGAACTTTCAAATATTGAAAAAACATATTAACTGCACAGCAGTTAGAACTCTTTTGAAACCTCCATTTTTCCATTGCATGCATAATTCTTGAGTGACTATTCTGTGTATACTGTTCTAGGTGCTAAGAATAAAAGATTGAATAAACATTGAATAAGGCATGTAAACTCCTGGAGTTTACAATTTAGTGAAGAAAATTGACAACAACCAAAAGTACAAATAAATGATATGATGTCAGATAGTAAGTGGTGTGGAAAAAAAATAAAGTGGAGCAAAGGGAAAGAGAGTGATGAGGAGATGGGGTAATGGTGTGTATTATTTTGGGTAGGATAATCAGGAAGGCTCTCTCCAAAGAGATATGTAATCAAAGACCTGAATGAAGTGAGGGAGGGAACTATGCATATACCCTGGGATAGGGTATTGCAGACAAAGACAACAGTAAGTGTAAAAGCCCTGAGGCAGAAACAGACTTCACATATTTAAGGAACTACAATGACTTCAATGTGACTGAAAAGCAAAAAGTGAGAGGGAGAGTTAGAAAGATGATGGTGGAAATATAGCCAGCATAGCAGCCAGATTACAAAAGCCCCTTTAAACATTGGTCAGGACTGAATTTTATTTTGATTAAAGTGGGATTTTCCTGGAAATTTTGGGGCAGAAGAATAAATGATATTATTTACATTTTTAAGAGATCATGCTGGATTTTGTGTGAAAAACATTGACTGTAAAGAAGCAAGATGGGAAGCAGAGAGACCATTTAGAGAGGATTGCAATAGTTCCGGTGAGAGATGGTGGTGGCTTGGTCTAGAATGGTGGCTTGGGGTGGTGAGAAGTCATTGGAATTTACAATTTTTTTTTCCATTTTATTATGAAAAATTTCAAGTATGTAGAAAAGTTGAAATAGCTGAAAAATTGAGAGTGAACATCCGTAAACCCCTACACTAGGTTCTATAGCTAGTATTTTACCATGTCTTTATGATCATACAACTCTCCATCCTTGTATTCATCCATGAATCACTCCTATTTCATTTATGTATCTCAAAGTGACATATGCAGCACCCTTCACTCCTAAACAAGGCAATTTGCATATATTTTAAAGGTGACGTGTATAGGCTTGCAGACAAATTGGACATAGGGTTTAAAGGAAAGAGGGGGAATCAAGAGCATTTCTAGGTTTTTGGCTGGAACAACTCTTGAAGAGGAGTGGGGTTGAGAAGGAAAATCAAGTGCTTTGTTTTAGACCAATTGAGATTGATAAGCCAGTGAGACATCCAGGAAGAGTAGGCAGCTCCATTAAAATTTTTGGAGCTCAGCAAAAACTCAGGGCTGGAGCATCAATTTAGATTTACCAGTTAACACTTAGTATTTATAGATTGAAATGAAATGAGATTACCTAGGGAGTAAGTGTGGATATAAGAGAGAAGAGAAAAAGTTCAAGGACTGAGTCTGAGGGGTGCCCCAACATTCAGAGTTAGAAAGAGGAAGAGGACTGAGTGAATAAAACTGAGTAGGATCAATAAATAAAAAAGGAAAATCAGGAGAGTTGAGTGTCTCCCAGAAGAACAGATGGAAATATTTCAAGCAGGGACTGAGTGAGTACTGCTCAACTGGTGAGGTGATGAGAGCTGAGATTACTGATCACTGAAGGTGGCCATATGTTAATTGCTGGAACTCAGATAAGTGTCTGGCATACAACAAGTGTTCAAATGAGTAATGCATAGAGAACTTTGGTGACCTTGATAAGTGGAGTATTTCAGTGGAGTATTGAGAATGAAAGTCTGTTGGAAGAAACTTCAAGAGAATCAGAGGTGAGGAGAATAGAAATAGTGAGCAGAGACGACTTTCAAAGAGTTTTCTTTAAAAGCAGAGCAGAAAAATTGAACTGTATCTTGAGGAAGATGTAGAATCAAGGGAAATTTTTATTTTTCAATGATGGGAAATATTACAGTATGTTTTATGTTGGTAGTAATAAACCAGTAAAGAGGAAAAAATTAATAATGCAGGAGGTAGTGGCAACAATTGCTGGAGTGATGACCTTGGGTAGGCAATGGGGGATGGTGTCCAGTGTGTCAGTGGAGAGCCTGATGTTAGAAGCACAATCTATTTATCTATGGAACCAAGGAGGAATACAGGGTGTAAGGGACGTATGCAAAAAGTTTATTAGACATAGTAGTTGCATGTTCATTCTCTTTCCCATCCAACAATCACTTACTCAACATTTGTAGTAGTTGCTTCTTATCAGCTGGAGATACATTCCAAGACCCCCAGTGGATGCCTGAAACCATGGAGAGTAAAAAGCCCTATATATACTATGTTTTTCCCCTTGTAAATTCATTCTTATGATGAAGTTTAACTTATAAGTAAGGCACAGTAAGAGATTAATAACAATAACTAAGAGTAAAATAGAATAATTACAATAGACTATAATAAAAGTTATGTAAATGTCATCTATCTCTCAAAATACCTTATTGTACTGTACTCACCTTTTGAAATAAAGGAATTGCCAGCATCACTACTCTTGCATTTTGAGAACCGTTATTAAGTAAAATAAGGGTTACTTGAACACAAACTCTGCAACACATCTGGTATCCAAGATGGCTTCTACGTGACTGATGGGTGGTTACAGTCTGTGGTGTGGAGATGCTCGACAAAGGGATGAGTCACAGGAGACAGCGTGAGATTTCCTCATGCTACTCAGAATGGAGTGCAGTTTAAAACTTCTAAATTGTTTATTTCTGGAATATTCCATGTAATATTTTTGGACCACAATTGACGATGGATAACTGAAACCACAAAAAGTGAAACTGCTTATAAGGGGGGAGTACTGTACTAGTGTCAAGTAGTGTGCTAGGAAGTGACGCTTTGGCAGTGAGAAAAAGAGACAAAAATCCCTGCCTCCATGCAGCTTATGTTTTAGTGGGAGATGATAGATTACATATTTAAATCTATCAGATGCTGCCAAGTGTTATGGATCAAAATGAAGTGGGTAACAGAATAAGGAATTCTATAAGGGGGTAGTTTGTAATTTTTAAAGTGGTAATCAATGATTTTAAATAGAATGACCAGGGGATGTTTTATTTTAATTGCTTCTACTTTTCTCAGTGAAATAGAAAACAAGGTGAGTAGGAGAGAGTGGGTAGAGGAAAGAGGCCTGGGGAGTGGTGGAGATTTGGGAAAAGAGGAGAAAGCATGAATGTGTTGCCTCCAAGAGAGGGAGAGTGAATTGTCCAGATAAATGTGAAAGGGAACATTCAGAGAAGGGATAGAGGCTATGGGGAGGTTGCTGATGAGAGACTGAATTCTTAAGGGCACCATTGGGAAGGTTTGGGGAAGGGTTTGAGGTATCAAGTGGGATGAGCAATTGTCATGGTGATGAGAACTGAACTTCTTGGGGTGACTGAGTATGTGAACATGTCCTGAAGGTCTCTTAAAGGGGGCAGGATAGGGATAATCTGTACTGATTATCACTAAACACTGCTTGAGACCAGTCTCTTAGGAAGTTTATATCATTGATGCAGTCGATGTTGTTGAGAGAATAAGAGAGAACATCTTACTGGGAGCAGGAAGAGCTCTTTGTGGCCCCCTGAAACCTGCTCTGGGCAGCGTCAAAAATTTGGGACGGGGCAACCATCTCAGGAGCCACTACACAGGAATTCATAATTTGAGTCTATTTACAGAAGGAAAATGAAGATTCAGCAATTATTATCCTGTTTAAAGTCAACAACTGTATTGAACACCCAACAAGACAAACAAAAATGTTCTGCTGTTCATATTTGAAAAGTTAATCAGAAATGAACATCACTTCACTTCGTGCAACCTACACTTATCTTTGCCCAAATTCATTACAAGGAAAACCTTTTGTACTTAGTAGAAAAACTGACTATTTGGGGCTGCTTGATGTCAGTTAACACAGCAAGGAAATGATTTACTTTTACCTAATTGGTTCGTCATAGTGTAGACATATCAGTGCTCTTATAAAAGTGTATTGTCTACATTAGTGTCTTTCCTTCACATAAACAGGCAGTGGTCTTATTAAGTGTTGTAATCATAAATGGATGTTGTATCTTGTGAAATGCTTTATTTGCATCTGTTGATATGATCATATGATTTTTGTTCTTCATTTTGTTTATGTGGTGTATTAAATTGATTGATTTGCATTGGGTTCAGAGAGGATTTTATGAATTTGACCTCAAATGCAAAAGAAGTAAAAGCAAAACTAAATGAATGGGACTATATCAAACTAAAAAGCTTCTGCACAGCAAAAGAAACCATCAGCAAAACAAAGAGGCAACCAACTGAATGGGAGAAGATATTCATGAACAACATCTCTGATAAAGGACTAATATCCAAAATATATAAAGAACTCATGAAACTCAACAACAAAAAACCAAACAATCCAATTAAAAAATGGGCAGAGGATCTGAACAGACACTTCTCCCAAGAAGACATGCAAATGGCCAACAGATATGTGAAAAAATGCTCAACTTCACTAGCTATTAGGGAAATGCAAATCAAAACCAAAATGAGATACCACCTCACAAATGTTAGAATGGCTATCATAAAAAAGACAGGTGATGGCAAGTGTTGAAGAGGTTGTGGAGAAAAAGGAACCCTCATACACTGTTGGTGGGAAAGTAAATTAGTGCAGCCACTATGGAAAACAGCATGGAAGTTCGTCAAAAAATTAAGAATAGAATTATCATACGACCCAGCAATCCCTCTTTTGAGTATCTACCCAACAAATCTGAAAACATCCGTAAAGATATATGCACCCCTATGTTCATTGCAGCATTATTCATGGTGGCCAAGACATGGAAATAACCAAAGTGTCCTTCAATAGATGATTGGATAAAGAATATGTGGTACATGTATACAATGGAATATTACTCGGCCATAAGAAATGATGAAATACTGCCATTTGTGACAACATGGATGGATTTTGAGATTGTCATGCTAAGCAAAATAAGTTAAACAGGAAAAATTGAGAAACATATGACTTCATTCATTTTTGGGATATAGAACTGAAAGCAACAAATGAACAAGACAAACAAACAAACAAACGAAAACTCATAGACACAGACAATAGTTTAGTGGTTACCAGAAGGTAAGGGGAGAGGGGTGTGGTAGATGAGGGTAAAGTGGGTCAAATATATGGTGCTGGAAGGAGAACTGACTCTGGGTGGTGAACACACAATGTTATATACAGATGATTTATTATAGAATTGTACACTTGAAACCTATATAATTTTACTAACCAATGTCACCCCAATAAATTTAATAAAAAAATAAATATAAGCATCAAACCATGTTAAAAAAACACACCACAATACTCATAGATATCACCTCACACTTGTCAGGATGACTATTAAAAAAACAAAAACAAACAAAAGACAGCAAGTGCTGGTAAGGATGTGGAGAAACTGGAAACCTTGTACACTGTTGATGGGAATGCACAATGCTGCAGCTGCCATGAAAAACAGTATGAAAGTTCCTCAAAAAACTAAAAGTAAACTATTATATGATCCAGCAATTTCTTCTGGGCCCACAGTGGCTTGGTCTTCAATCCTAATATCACCTTAAAGTTTCATCTTTCTGTGACACCAAGAGAAAGGTGAAAAGTTTGAATCATATACTATCACATTCTTAGAAATTCTGGTATGTGGAGAAATATCATTTAGTTTAGGCATGTACCAGCCAAATGAATTTGAGAATTGAAGCAATTATCTGCACTATTCAAGCTAAAGAACAATTTTGTTTGAAATAGTATGTAATTGGAGAAAAGCTGATTTTAAGAAACACTTTCGGGGCAGCCAGATGGCTCAGTTGGTTAGAACGTGAGCTCTAAACAACAGGGTTGCCGGTGCCCTCCACAACAAGATTGAAGACAATGAGCTGCCACTGAGCTGCTGGAGGGACTGCCGGATGGCTCAGCTGATTAGAGGATGAGCTCTCAACAACAAGGTTGCCAGTTCAATTCCTACATGGGATGGAGGGCTGCGCCCCTTGCAAATAAGATTGAAAACAGTGACTGGACTTGGAGCTGGGCTGCACCCTCCACAACTAGATTGAAGGACGACTTAGAACTGATGGGCCTTGGAGAAACACACTGTTCCCCAATATTTCCCCATAAAATCTTTGGGGGAAAAAAGAAACACATTAATTGCCTAGAAAATAATCTTTATTCTCCACACAAAAGGCAGATGTTTAGAAAAGTCCAGAGTCACATTTTTAATAAATATTTGTTTGGGAGTATTTACTTCATAAGTGCACAACTTGCATCATCCTCCACAAGATGGCATGCAAGTTTGTAACATGTACTTTATCCAGTAGTCATGCTATTGCTAAATCACCTTGTAACAAGCAATAACACTGAACCACTGCACGGTAAATTATTATTTTTTTTGCCTTACAAATTACAAATGTATACATTCTTGTGATATTTTTCATAGGTAAAGGCTATTACCTTACAAATATATGCACACCAAAATGTAATTATTTAAAGGCTATGTGAAAAGAAATCAATATTAAGTCTACTTACACAAGGCAAATGAAGATTTGGTAATGACTATCCCTTTCAAAGCTCACTGTATTGAAGGCCTAACAAGACAAGACAAAGCAAACAAAAATGTTCTGCTAGTCAAGTTTGAAAAGATTTTTATGAGACTAAGAAAGGAATAATCATGCCCGAGAGCTAAAAAACAAAAAAACAAGAAATGAATAAGCAAAACAGAACAGAAATACACTCATAGATACAGAGAACAAACTGATGGTTCCCAGAAGGAAGGGGGTGAGAGGATGGGTGAAAAAGGTGAAGAGAGATAAGAGGCACAAACTTCCAGTTATGAGATACATAAACCACAGGGTTGTAGAGCATAAGGAATATAGTCAATACTATTGTAATAACTTTATACGGTGACAGATGGTTACCAGACATATCATGGTGATCACGTCATACGGTATATAAAAGTAGAATCATGTTGTACATCTAAAACTAATATAGTATTGTATGTCAACTATACTTTAATAAGCAAATAGAAAAAAAATAGTACACCTGAATTTTTAAATAAGTACAAATAACATCCGGAAAAAAAAAGAGGAAGGAATTATAAATACATATGTGTTTTTTGGAGGATTTGTTTCATTATTTTAAAGTATGCCTGAAAACATTTCCTGGGACAGCTGGGAAACAGCATGGCAATTCATGCTGAATATTACTGTGGTTCTTCTTTCCTGCAATAATAGAATCACCTGGGATCCTTTAACAAAACACAGATGCCAGGGTTCCCCTCAGAATAATTAACTCAGAACCTCTGGAAGTGGGGCCCAGGGAATCAGTATTTTTTAAAAAGCTCCGCAAGCATTCTAATGGTCCCTTATACATCAAAGTTCTCTGGCAGTATTGTGGTTGCCTTCTCATTTACTTGTGGCAGGCATCACTAATTGAACATGGCACTTTTCCAATCTGAGCATAAAATTTTCCTTGTTATAGGGCACCATGTAGTCCTTACCAATCAAATCAGAGTTGAAATGAAGCCTACTTGCTATCAGAGTTATCAAAGAATCTGGGACAGAATTAAATGTTACTCACATGTAAGGTGACTGGTTGGTTTCTTAATGTGGTAACTAACTCTACTTTCTAGCATGATTCAGCCAAACAATTGTTTTTAGCTGCTGTAATGAAGGATGTTTTAGAGACTGTAGTCGGTAATAGCCATGCTAATCCCAGGTCCCCTTGGATACTTTTGTACCATTTCTGTGTGGTGTTTCCACTTCAGCTAACTTGCTTTTACTTCCTTTAGCAAGAGAAGGACTGTTCCTGGACCTTTCCTGCACTTCAAAAAGCAGGAAGTACCTGGGAACTTACCTCTCTGGGGTAGCCCTTAACCACTGAATGAGGGGTGCAGGAGTAGGAAAGCCCCATTTCCTTTTCCTTGGGTGGGAACGCTCTGGGGGTTAAGGTCCACTCCATAGCTCCTCGTGGACCTTAACTGCCTGTGTGGACTTGGAGGCAGCACTCTTCTTGGCTGCCTCCCCTTCTCAGTCCCGACTCCCCCCATATCCACTCTAGTTTTCCTGGAGCACTTCCTTAATAAATCACTTGCACACAAATTTTCACTTCCGGATCTGTTTCTGGGAACCTTAAAACAGATGCCAAAGATCTAAGGCCACTGGGCTGCCGGAGCATCTGTATAATTTAAAAAACACAGATGCCCAGGTTACGCCCCCAGAGATTTTGATTTCATTAGTCTAGGGTGTAGTCTGGACATTAGCATGTTTAAGGCTCTCCAGGCGATTCTGTTGTACAGTCAAGGTTGATAATCACTTAAAGGAAGCAACTTTAGAGCACATAAAAATGACTTTGGTTAGCCCATTGTTATACATTCATATTCCCAGCCCTCCCTACCCTAGGCATTCTGAATCCCTTAGGTCTACATATCTAATAAATATGAAAATTTCACATATATAAAAGTAGAGAGAACAGCATAATGAATTCCACTGAATTATCCAGCTTCAACAATTAACTCGTGGATGAAGGTTTATAATGTATGGTGGTCCGTGAGTCACACGTGGAGAAACATTGCAAAAGGTTTGTAAATTTATCTTTGCAGATACTGTAACTGCTACTGAGTGTATAATAAACATCTGGATAAGTCCTCTGGGAACACCTGGCTCAGCTCGGGACAGCCAATTCAGGTTTAACGTGTCTATCTCTCTGGTTGATCATTAGAGGCTCTCAGGAGTGTTGAGAAGGATTCTGACACTGAGTCTGGGTTCATCCAACAAGGATAGTGGGATGAATGCTTGCATAGAGGTCTCTAATTTTAGCTAAGCATTGGGACAGTGTATTAGATATAGTTAATAAGGTTTGTTCTGGGAAGGAGAGCTCTATAGTCCAGTGTAAGTTTACAGGTAGCAAACTATTCCTCTTGTTTATAAAGTGAATGTAGGAGAGTTCCCTAATACTCTGGAGGAAAGTAAAAGGGATCTTGTGTGAAACTCCAAGGCTTTTAAGGGCAAGCATAAGTCCCATTGTGCTTCTGGGTCCCAAATGCTCATGATAATGTGCTATTATTTTCTGCATAGCCTTAGGCTAAAAGGCAAAGTTACACTAACACAATTAAGGTTTAGTTGAGAATCATATCTATGTTTATAATTTAAAAATATTTTCTTGAAAATATATCTTTCCTATAACAAGCTTTTGTAGATGATCAGCAACTAGCCAGTATTTCTGCTTTAGAAAAAAATCACAGAATATTTTGTTATATAGAAAAAATGTAGCCCAGATCACGCTCACGTACTAATTTCCTTCAAGAAAACATTACCTTGGGTCAAATAACAAATTAGACACAGTATACCAATTTAAGATTCGGATTCTAATGTCAGGCAGCCCAGGTTAAACTTTAGACTTCCCCATTTTCTGGCTTGTGAACTTGGACAAGTCCATTAACCTCTCTGTGCCTCAGTTTCTTTATTTGTAATGGTGTTAATAATAGGATCTACCTCAAGGTTATTATGAAGATTAAATGAGGTCACACATATAAAGGGCTTAGAATAGTGGATGGCAGATAGTACTCAATAAATATTAGATAATAGTATTAGTATTACTCTGGGACAATAAACTCTCTTTATGACAACTCTTTCTTATTTTCTTTCCATGTTCATCTTCCTCTGTTGGATCTTTAAATCTTAAAAGTTTTTCAGGGCTGAGTTATAGATGTTCCTCCCCTTCGTTCCTTCCCCGCCCTTCTTTTCTTCTGTAAACAGAAGCACTGAGTTGCTCTGTTGCTGTCTTCAGCCACCTAGATTTTTAATTTCCACAAAAAAAATTAAAAACAAGCTTAAATATGATGTTTTTAAAAATAGAAATACAAGTATATACTGGCTTTCTCTCAGGAAGACACTCTCCCATGAGACAGGCAGGAAAATACAATGGCTCTGGAGTCAGAAAGACCTGGGTTTGAGTTTCAGCTTAACCACTCACTGGTTATGTGGTCTTGGACTATTTTATAGCATTTGTAAGCCTCTGTATATCCATCTCTAAGATGGGGTTGAGAAGAGTATAATCTCATAGCATCATTTTAAGGGTTAAACAAATTAATTTTGGAAAAATGCTGAGCACAGAATCTGGGTCAGAGTAACTGGCAGACGTCACAGTTGTTGTTTTTATTATCACTGATGCTAAGAACGCAGAAAACCCAGCAGCCATTCCTGTGTAACTGCTCTTGAAGCACTGAGGCCCTAACCCACTGTGTTTGGCCTGTAGTTTGAGCTCTGACATTTGCAATTCCCAAGCTTCTCTGAGAACAAATAGTCATAAGCAAGACGTTCAGAGAAAAGAATAAACTTGGTTTTGAAGATAAGTCCATCTAAAAGGACCGAAGGCTCCCCTTGCTACACATTCTGTAAGCTGTTGCCACACCCTTAAACCTGGGGGTTGGGCTTCCATTTTTATTCTTATGGTTGAAATATTTCTTTACTAGTTTATGGTGTTATTGCAGATAAAATGGGGGCGGGGAGGGTGGTGGTGAAAAATGAATTTAAGTTTCCTGGACCCACAGAGAGTTAATTTCTCATCCTTTGGACTGCTTTCCTATTCAGGAGATGGTTCATTTAGGTGGCTTTCCCAGTGATGGCCCTGGCTGCCTAGCAACCAACTGCCAGCTCCAACCTTCCCTGAAACAGCGGCAGCAGTTGTTCAAATCAGTGCCATCCATTTTTTTAATTTAAAGGCTATCTCATTTTATGAAAAATTAAACATCATAAAAATACAGCTTACCAATATATAGGTTTTTTCCCCCAAAACTATTGTTGACACCTGCGTAATGCTGAAATGGAATTGGGAACTGCAAATTTTTGAGGGGCCACAAACATAAATGTGGGTGTCTTTAAAAAATTATACACATTTATATATAACCAGACCTGGTACTTATGAGCCATGAAATGGGCATCATTTTTCTGGTGTTTTCTCTAAAAGTAAATATGTGATGGATTTTCCTGCAGTTTCTGAAAGTGAATATTCTACAATGTTGTTCTACAAAAAAAAAGGAGAAATCAATTTCATCTTATTTATATGTGTAGAAATGAATGGTATGAATTTAAATTAATCAGGACACAATGATTCATCAGAAAATCGATAAATTAAAAGGTCACTAATTTCTGCAAATAACTTTTAGGTTGCTTTGCAATCCTTCTGGGTTCAATCTTCTCTATTAAATTATCTCTGGGTTTACACAATTATTAAGTCAGTAGCACTCAGTATAATTAGCTCCTGATATTAATCCTCTAATGGATTTTTGCCCTGGCTTTTTGTAATCATTTGACTCTCACCTACTCTGGAAACCTTGACCTAACCTTCCCTCTTTGGCAAAAATTTGTCTTTAGCATGTAATGTGGTAAGCAGAGAGGCATTATGTAAAGTGACTAAAAGTTCAACTCTCACACTGGGGGTAAGCCACTTGAATTTCTAAGCCTCAGTGTTCCTATCTGTGAAATAGGGATAACTTCAGTACCTATGACAGAGTTGTGGCAATTAAAAGAGAATGTATTTGAAGCATTTAACAGAATAACTGGAAGACAGCATGAATGAAAGTCAGTGATATGCTAAGAAATACAACTTGGTAAAGTATTGCCAATACCTATCTCACATAAAATGAGATGCACAAATGTCCCAGTATTTTAGTTTTCCCCTTCTACAGCTCCCAGTCCCCCACCCCTACCCTGCCGCCAAAAGCATATCTTCAGCACCACCAAACAAACAAACTAATCTCTGAATTCTCGTTATATAGTCAGCTTGTTTCTCTAAATGTAACTGCTTTTAATTTAATTTTAGCTTTGGCTGGAATGTTGTAAGTGAGAAGTGTTCAGGTAACATACTGAATGTAAGAGATTAGGAAAATTCATTTCTAATATTTAAGGGCAGGTTGTCTGGCCTGAAGCCAGCTGAATGGAGTATCATTTCATCACCATCATTACCGGCAAACATGGAATGAGCACCTATTATATGTGGGGCGGGTAGCAGGAGGGTGGTCCAAAGTACAAAGAGATTTCAAGCCTGGTTTTGGTGCGCGTAACCTGGCTAAGCAACTTGTCAGTGTCTCTGTAATGTTTTGCCTTCTTTTTACTGTTCAATACACAGTACTTCCTTTCCCCGGAGGGCTCTGGCTTCACAATTGACAGCCTCGGAACAATTTCTACAGCAGCAGTTTTTGATTTTGAAAGTGAAACTAGAAGGTAAATATTGCTACTGGCTTTTCATTCACTTAAAATGTCTGCCCTTTGGTTCATATTTCTTTCTTTGACAACGTTTCCCCCCATCTAGCCTTAATGTACGAGTACTCCCAAATGAAGATGCTGTTGCCATTACCTTAAATATGAAATCATCACCCAAACAAACTATCATCGCACAAGTGCTACTTTAGGTACTAGATGTGGGTAGTTTGGCCCCTCTCCACATTATCTTTCTCCAGAGCCAAGCAGAGGGATGATTTCAGTGATGGTGTTTGTGACCTGAGGTGGAAATTGGTGGGGACTTCTCCCTGGATAACTGGGACACAGAATTCATTCACAGTGTAATCCAGCAACTTTGAAAAGTTAATAAACTGGCATTTCCTCCTTATTTCCTGCACATTTGCCAAATGGGTAGCTTTTGGTTCTCAGTTATTATTTCTGTTTTTATAATGGTTATTATTACCACCTTTTTCAGTTGTATGTTCTGCACCAAAGTGCTTTACAGGAAACCCAAATGGACTGTTAAGCCGTTCCAATCAGACTGCTGCTGAATCTCATAAGGAGATTCTTCCTGATTATGAAAGTTGAGGATGGTTTATATCCTAAGTATTAGCATCTTCAGTAAAATAGATTGAGAGTTCAAAAATGAGATGTGCTTTCTCCTGCTGATGTCATAAAGCCAGCTGGAGAAAAGTACTATTTTATCTGTATTATTTTTATATATTTTGGGGGTAGAAAAATTGCCAAAATCTTTATCCATTTCCCCTTACTTCCAAATTCCTCTGCCCCATGTTTATCTGGTCTCATTAACAGCTCTGGGAATAATGGATAATGTCCATCAGTTTCCTTTTACTTTGGCCTGGTATGTCTCATGGAAAAATGACTAAGCACATTCCAAGATATTTATAATTCTTAAGATTTGTTAACAAATGGGAGTAAATGTCATTAATGAGAGTTTTAAAAATTAACCTTTTTCTTGATAAGTGAAAACTAAAGCTTTCCCTTTTCTCTGTATCTTTGACATCAGAGGGGCTGACACTGAAAAACTGAAGCTCTGTTTGTAGAGCTTGTATAATTATTTAGCTAAAGTTTTGCAATGGATTCGCACTAGAGTGCTTCAACGATCATACCATTCCTTAATTTTCTTTTTAATTCTAGAGTTTATATGGTCACTAAGCAGACCTTTAAGGGAGAATAAAGGAAATTTTGGAATGCCCCATTGGTTATTATTAATTCCCTCCCTTCAAAGATGATATAGGGGCTGCAAAACAGCTTGTTTAAATGCTGATGAAAGAGTTTGAAAGGCTCATTTCTCCTCTACTCCCTTGCAGTCAGCTCTCCAGCATCCAGCTAGACCAAATGTAATCTGAGGTCTTCAGGGCTTTGGCATCCTGCCCACACCTTAGTTCTTCCATTTTTGTAGTTTAGGCTTCCCAGAATTATTTTTAAAATGTCTATTTTTTTAAAAACAATTATTAAATTTATTGGGGTGACATGGTTGGTAAAATTACATAGGTTTCAAGTGCACAATGCTATATCATCTATGTATTGCATTGTGTGTTCACCACCCAGATTCAGTTCTCCTTCCATCACTATATATTTAACCCCATTTACCCTCTCCAACCCCTCTCCTTCCACTTACCCTCTGATAACCATTAAACTGTTGTCTGTGTTTATGTTTTTTAATTTCATTTTTATTAATGTTTAAAAAGATTTTAATTAAAATATAGCTAACACACAATATTATATTAGTTTCAGGTGTACACCATAGTTACTCAACATTTACATACCTAAAGAAGTGATCACCATAAGTCCAGCAACCATCTGACACCATACTATGCTATCACAATATTATTGACTATATTCCCCATACTGTACATTACATCCCCATGACTTAATTGCTTTATACCTGGAAATTTGAACCTCTTATTACCCTTCGTCTTTTCCCTCTTTTAAAAATATTTCAATTGCAGTTGACATTCCATATTTTTTTATATTAATTTCAGGTGTACAGCATAGTGGTTAGACATTTACATAATTTAAGAAGTGATCTCCCTGACTAATCTAGTACCCACTTGGCACTATACATAGTGATTTCCGTATTATTGACTATGTTTCCTATGCTCTACTTTACAACCCCATGACTATTTTGTAATTACCAATTCACACTTCTACTTCTTAATGCCTTCACTTTTTCACCCTGTCCCCCTCCTATCACCCTTGTAAATCTAGTACCCATCTGACACCATACATAGTTATTACTATATTATTGACTATATTCCTTATGCTATTCCCTACACCCCCATGACTACTTTGAAATAATAAATTTGTACTTCTTAATCCCTTCTCCCTTTTTACCCAGCCCCAACCCTCTCTCTCATCGGGCAATCATCAAAATGTTCTCTGTATCTAAGTTTGTTTCTGTTTTGTTTGTTTATTTTGCTTTTTAGATTCTACATATAAGTGAAATCACATTGCATCTGTCTTTGTCTGGCATACTCCATTCAGCACAACACCCTCCAGATCCATCCATGGTGCCACAGATGGCAAGAAACTATTCCCTTCCTGGCCAAGCAATGTTCCATTGTATATATGTACCATCTCTGCTTTATCCATTCTTCCATCAACAGACACGCAGGCTGCCTCCACATCTTGGCCATTATTAAACAATGCTGCAACGAACATATGGATCCACACATCCCCTCAAAGTAGTGTTTTGGGTTTCTTCAGATAAATACCCTGAAGTGGGATTACTGGGTCCTTCTTTGTCTCTTGGTATAGTCTTGTTTTAAAGTCTATTTTACCTGGTATAAGTATTACTACCCCAGTTTTCTTTTTTCATTTCCATTTTCATAAACTATCTTTTTCCCATCCTTTTATTTTCAGTCTGTGTGTGAAGTCTCTTGTAGGCAGCATATATAAGTGTCTTGTTTTCTTATCCATTAATCCACCCTTATCTTTTAATTGGGATATTTAATCCATTTACATTTAAAGTAATTGTTGATAGATAGTTATTGCCATTTTATTATTCACATTTTTTATCTATTTTTTGGGCGAGAGAGTCTTAAAAAAAATCCCTCTAAGATTCCTTGTAATTCTGGTTTTGTGTTGGTGAACTCCTTTAGCTTTTTCTTGTTCAGGAAGCTCTTTATCTGTCCTTCAATTCTAAATGATAACTTTGCCGGGTAGAGTAATCTTGGTTGTAGGTCTTTGGTTTTCATCACATTGAATATTTCCTGCCTATCCCTTCTGGACTGCAAAGTTTCTGTTGAGAAATCAGCGGACAGTCATATGGGAGCTCCTTTGTAGGTAACTAACTGCTTTTCTCTTGCTGCTTTTAAGATTCTTTCTTTGTCTTTAGCTTTTGGCATTTTAATTATGATGTGTCTTGGTGTGGGCCTCTTTGGCTTCATCTTGTTTGGGACTCTCTGTACTTCCTGGGCTTGTATATTTATTTCCTTTACTAGGTTAGGGAAGTTTTCCATCATTGTTTCTTCAAATAAGTTTTCAATTCCTTGCTCTCTCTCTCTCTTTTTGCCTTCTGGTACCCCAATGCTGCGAATGTTGGCATGTTTGATGTTGTCCCAGAGGACCCTTAAACTATCCCTATTTTTTTGAATTCTTTTTTTGTTTTCTGTTTAGGTATTTTCTGCTACCTTATGTTCTAAATCACTGATTTGGTCCTCTGGCTCCTCTAAGCTGCTGTTGATTCCTTTTAATGCATTCTTCATTTCAGTTATTCTTTACTTTTGACTGGTTCTTTTTTACGTTTCCTATCTCTTTGTTGACGTTCTCTCTGAGTTCATTGAGCATCCTTATAACCAGTGTTTTGAACTCTGCATTTGATAGATTGTTTGTTTCCATTTTGTTTAGTTCTTTTCCTGGAGCTTCATCCTGTTCTTTTATTTGGTACATTTTATTTTGTTTCACAATTTTGGCTGCCTCCTTGTGTTTGTTTCTATGTATTAGGAAGAGCTGCTATGTCTCCTGCTCTTAGCAGAGTGGCTTTATTGTGTTCTGTAGGGCTCAGTGCTGCAGTCTTCCTCATTAGCTGAGCCAGGTACTCCAGAGGAGTCCCTTGTGTGGGTTGTGTATGCCCTCCTCTTATAGTTGAGCCTTGGTAGCTGTTTGCACATCAGTGGGAGAAATTGATCCTCAGGCTGCTTGGTTCTGAGGACTGGGTGTGACTATAGCAGAGGAACTATTGTGCAGGAGCTGACCCCACAGAACAGGATTCACTTTAGCAGGGCTCTGGTGCCTGCCCAGTGTGCTCTCTGGCTGTGTCATCCCCAGAGGTGGTTGGGTGATGCTCCAGCTGGGCCTGAAGCTGACCAATGGGCATGCCAGCCTCAGAGCCTCCTGGGAGGAGCCCCGCTGCAGGCCAAATTCAGCCCAAGTTCAGCCACAGTCTGTGCCCTGCCTGGTGCCACCTGGCAGGAGCCACAAAGTTATCCATAGATGGCTGCTGCCCACACTGGACTTGGAGGTGCGTTGAGAGGCCAAGCCCCAGACCAAAGCTGACTTTTGCTAGTGCTGGGCTTAGGGCTGCTCAGCCAGAGATAAGAAACATGCCAAAGCCAGATGCTGCTTGTTTGGGGTTTGTGAACCTTTGAGAGATTTTCGGAAAGTCTGCAGCTTGAGCTAAGGCAAGCCATTTATATGGAAAATCCACTGGAAGTGGCTTGGGTGGGCCCGAAAGTTGGGTGAGGTGGTGTCTTTAGGGAATCACAGAGAATGAATGGTGTTAGCCAGGTTGATAGAGACTCAGATGTAGCTGCCTACATCTGCACACTGAGAGAGGGAAGGGCTCAGCAAAGAAACAATGGCTTCCATCAACACCACCATCTGGTAGAGAGCTGCCCTTCTAGTCCTTGACCTAAAGCCAAACAATTCAGTTCTTTCAGTTCTTGTATGTCCCTGGTGCCTTTCCAGATGCTGCCTCAGGGCTGGAGCTCTAATCACGTGAGTCTGTCATAAGTCAGTCTGTGCATGGGTCCTTTAAGAGGAGCACCTGGGAGTGCAGCTGCCCTCCATCCATCCCACTCAGCCACAATCTCTACTGCTTTTCACAGCCAGGGGTTATGGGGACTTCTCTCCCTGGCATTGAGACCCTGGGCTGGAGAGCCTGGTGTTGGGATTGGACTCCTCACTCCTCTGGTGGGGGGACCTCTGCAGGTGAGCTATTCTTACGAATTTTTAATGGTCATACATGGGTGTGGGACTAGCCCATTCTGTGTCTCTGCCCCACCTACCAGTCTCAAGGTGGCTTCTTGTATATGTCTGTAGTTGTAGGGCTTCAGTTCTGCTAGACTTCAGGTGATTTTCAGTGATGGTTGTTATGTAGTTTAGTTGTAATTTTGATATGGTTGTGACAGGAAGTAAACACAGAGTTTACGTGTTCTGCCATCTTTACAATATCTGTCTCTGTATTACCAAGTTTCCCTGAAAATAAGACCTAACCGGAAAATAAGCCCTAGCATGATTTTTCAGGATGATACCCCCAGAACATAAGTAAGCCCTAATGCATCTTTTGGAGCAAACCTTAATATAAGACCTGGTCTTATTTTCAGGAAAACACGATATTATTATTTTTAATGAATATCAGATTGTTACTTGGTGGGGTGGCAACTGATCACAAGGGCCAGTTTCACAGAATAAATATTAGAAGATTACAGCTAGTTAGTGGCAGGGCCTGGAGCTCCTGGCTGAACACTGCTTTGAAATTACCAGTGCTGTCCAGTGACCAGCCATCCTCAGACTAAGGATGGGTGGCTGTGTGAGCTGCTGTGCTCAAGGTGGGAGCTCGTAGCATTAGGACCAAAAGGTAATGCAAATGCAACCCCCATTTGGATGGTGAAAGAGCAAAGTATCTTTATTCTTAAAAGTGAATTGGCTTTATGATTTTTGTCAAGAGTTACCTCATGTTCTTGTAGGACAAAATTATGAAACAGGAGGAAAATTGAGAACTAGTTTCATTTTTAGGATAAATAAAAGGAAAAGAGTAATTTTGGTCTCAATTATGAGTACATTTCAAGTTAGAATAGAATTTTTATTTTTATTTTTCTGAAAGCCTGACCAACTGTCTTGGTTTGCCTGGGACTTCAAGGTTTCCTGAAATGCCAGTGGGACTTTCAGCGCTAAAACGAGACAGTGCCAGCCAAATCAGGACCATTGTGTGGATCACAGTTTATGGACACAAACATCCATCTTTCAGTTAGGAAACATTCAGTTTCCCCATTTCAAGCACTGTCATTCCTCAAACCCAAACACAGCTCTGCTAAAATAAAAACCCTTTGTCATCCTGAGATGTCCCCATAGTCATTACATTATTTGAAGTGTTGTTGCTACCTTCTCCTTTGCATTTGTCCCTCTGTTTTCAGGATTGAGAAGTCAGTGTTTCAGGGTAGGAGCCCACAGCCATAGGTCTGTTTGCTCTACTGCACTAAGGAATTCCCCTTCTTCTTTTCTTTTTTTTTTATTGATGAGGATCAACACACTTTTCTAAGGTCCTGTCTGTCCTCTCACCAGATTTGACTAATTCTAACAAAATGTCAGCCATTTCCAACTGTTTAACATAACTAGTGTGACTGACAATTTTAACTAAATAAATTCGTTGTTTCAACTGGTCAGTTAAGCCTCATAGATTCTATTTCTGTGAAAGCTTGTTAGTTACTATAAAATTTCAGCTGTCTTTCCTGTGGCTGCACTTTCAGTTTCTCACTAGTTATTAAAGTGGTTGATCCTGGAGGACTCTTCACTGCTGGGAATCTAAAGATTTTCCTCATCAATGTCAATAATAAGGACCCTGTTCTTACCTGCAGGTAAGGAAATAAAACATATTCTTTTAACTTGACCTTGAAAATTGGATATGAAAATGTAGTTTCTGAAATTCATTAATAAAATTTCCATTAGAATGGAATGGTTTTTTCTTCCTTTTTTCTTTCATTCCTTCCTTCCTTCCGTTTATTCACCTTCCTCCCCCTTCTCCTTCTCCCCTTCCTTATTCCTCCACCCCTCCTTCTTCTTCTCCTTCTTATTCTTATTCTTCTTCCTCAAAGGAAAACAAACAAGTAAGATGTAAACAATTACTTAAGATGTAAGACTCCAAAGAAAAGGCTTTGTTAAAAACTGAGAGCAAAATAGTTTTAAAGTATAAAATATATTGAAATTGCAACAGAATAAGGTGTTATTAGTGCAATATATTCTTAATGTCTGATGTGCTCAATTATCTGTCTCTACCCTCAAGGGAAATTCTGGTTAAAATGATCACCAGGGAGTTTATAAAACCATACGCGGGGGGGTGGGGGTGGGGGGGGTGGGGGGGTTGGGGGGTGGGGGGTGGGGGAAGGGGGTGCGGGGAGGGGGGTCAGCAATTTTAAGAATCTTGTTCTTACTATGAGGGATAAGAGCACAGTGGTTAAGCCTACAGTCTGGAGCCAGATGGGCTTGAGGTCAAATCTTCTCTCAGCCACTTTGATATTTACTTCTGAAAGTTAGTTTCTTAAAAATGTCAGTTTTCACATCTGTAAAGTGGGGGAAAATGATACTTACCTCTTGGTGCTGCTGTGAGAAATAAATGGGAAAAAATGTGAAAGTGCTTAGTATTGTGTCTAAATAATAGTCAAGCGCTGAATAAATGGGTTAGCTATTGACATCATTATCAGTTTCCATTTTCTTCATTGCTACGGCTAACCCCCTACCCCTCCACCACCATAAGGGGTAGAAAAGAATACACACTAAGTAAGTGCCGCTCTAATAGTCTTTTCTTTTAAAACAAGCTTATTCAATATTGAAAATTGCGTCTTGAGTGTTACTTCTATAAACTCAACTCTGCACAATAAAATCAACATCACACTGGATGAAGAAATTCCAATTGGGAAAACGGTTGGAGTATGCCAGGCAACTGATGAAGATAATTTGGGTGACTTAACCTTTGAACTAGATCCACGGAATATTTACTTTGCAGTTGATAAAGGTGTGTTGGGAATTGTTCTCAGCAATTTATATCTCTATATGCTATTGTTAGTTATCATTTGTTTACATTATGTCCCCTTTGCAAGACTGAGTTTCTTGAGAGTATGTAGCAGATTGTCTTCATTTGTAGAACTCCTACAAGAAGCACATAGTAGATGCTTGATAAATATGTTGAATAAATCTGCATGACCAGTTCTTTGTCCCTGATGAGTTAACACGTGGCTCTTTATGGCTGCTACCACATGACTACCTTAGCCCTCTACTCTACATGACTTTCCAGTTCTTCTGCTCAGATCTAAATAATTCTCTGATTCAGGTCCAAATGTTCATGAGAGAAAATCTGATTAGACTTTCTAGAGTCAGTCATTCACTTCTCAGCTAATCAGCTGTGGCTGAGGCTGAGGGGTGCGGGTAGGTCAGATTATGTGGTATATATGGCTTCTTCTGGGGTTGAGAAGAGAAGAAAGGTGGTCAGCTTTAGCACATCCACAGGTTTAAGCCATTGTAGCAGACGCTGTCAGTGTCCCACCCATATCTCCTCAGGACTTAACACTTCAGTTTTCTGACTTCCAACTGCCAGTATCTACATATCTTTGCCTGAGGTTTTGTTTGGGGTCTGACATCTACCCCACTCCTCCCTCACAAATAGCAGGTTCAAAGAGTTGGAAAAACACTACTTACCCCCCTGAGCTCTCAAGCAAATACTGAAGAGAACTGGTGTATAAGTATTCCAGCTTCTTGCCCCTGGTGTGGAACCATTTTGAGTGTGTTTTGCACTGTTTTTCAGAATTCTTCAGTACTATTAAGCTCTAGTTGCCCACAGCGGTGACTTTCTGGATAATGTATTTTTTATTGGCAGGCTTCCCTTCTCTGTCTCACTCCCCCCATGCCACGTTGCCCTGGATCACCTCCCAAATAAGCTATGCAACTCAAATCCTCATCTGCGGCTCTGCTTCTGGGGGAGCCCCAGTTGAGACAGCTACCATCCCCTTATTTGAATTATTGCGCAGATCTCTTAACGGGGCTTCTGCTTTCACACTTTTCCCTCTAGTAGTCCTGGCGAAGCAAAGGATGAATTAAAACAAAACAAAACAAAAGTCAAATTGGATCATACTCCTCTGTGTAAAACCTCTTGTGATTTTCCTTTGCACTTGGAATGTAACCCAGACTTCTCAAATCATCCCCAAGACAAAGTGTTCTCTCTCCCTGGTCTCTCTCTCTCTCTCTCTCTCACCTCTTTGGTTACCATCTCTCTTTGTCCATTACACTGCAGTGAAAACACTAGGCTGCCTGCCCCAGGACCTTGTGATGAAGGAATATTTTTCTGTGAGTCCCCAAATGATGTAGATCAGGGGTGTCCAAACTGCGGCCCGCGGGCCAACTGCGGTCCGCAATCCATTGTTAATTGGCCCGCAGCAAATTCCAAAAATATGTTTAGTTTACTTAAATAAACCAGGTGAGGCAATACGTACTTTACCTCGAGTGAGTGGCCCAGCTATTTGTGTATTTTACCGCATATGGATCTTGGTGAAAAACGTTGAAAAAAGTTTGGACACCCCTCATGTAGATGATGTTGGATCTGTTGGCAGTTTCTGGGTCTAGGCAGTGATCGTGTCTCGTGAGACCCAAGAACGCAAACATGGACCCAGAAGAGGCAAAGAGTTTTAAAAAGAGGATAGTTTATTGAAAGCAAAGGGTTAGAGCTCCTGAGCAGGAAGGGGTCCTGAATGGGGGTGCCCAGTGACTGAGGCAAAAGCTCTTACTTTTATACCTTCCCTTGCCTGTTTGGGGAAGGGGAGCTGTTTGAAGAAGGGAACTGTTTGAAGAAGGGAACTGGCGCCTTCTAATGAAATTCGTCTACCAGGTTTGTTCTGCTTGCCCATCCTGAAGGAATTAGCAAAATAGCCCACTCTTATCTATCAGATCTGCTCCATTTATCAGGCCAAAAGGAATTTTATGATTAACCTCAAGGCCTTGTTATATTTTGTCCTGGAGCGAAGGAGTGATTTCAAAACCTGGAGTTTTAGGATATCGCTGTCTTTTGTTTATTCCACCAGGGACCTCCCTATCTACCTAGGGACGTGCTAACTATTCTGTCTCACTCGGTCCTTGCATTTTTCAGGACCTCACCATTAGACGTTATTTTTTATCACATTATCATTTTCATTTCCTTAATAATATGTCTATTGAAAAAAAGTTTTTACATTTGTTTCCCAGCTCAGATTGTAAGTTCCATGAAGGTAGGGACTTCACTGTGGTATATACAGTATGCAGCACAGTTCCCGGCACCTAGCTGTCATTCCATAAATGTGTGTTGAATGAATGGATGGATAGAGTGGGTGGAAGGGAACACAGTGAGTCATGATCACGTTATCAGGTTTTCATTATCTGTGTTCTCTCTGCTGGGAATCATCTCCTTCCACTCTCCCCAGTTTCCTTACCCAATACTCGTGTATCCTCCAAAGCCTAAATTAAGGGCCCCTTCTTCTAGAAAGTCTTCCCTGGTCCCCTAAGTCAAAAACAATTTTGTTTTTGTACCAGCTAACATAACACGATTAATGAGGGCATTTTGGTGATAAACAATTCCACAAAGTAGCTAAATTTTAAATCATTTCCTTAATTCTAATGAACAAGGCTTAATTCACTCTTTGTCTCTTTCATTGCTATGGAGTTAAGTAATTTTGAAAATGATGGCATGGGCCAGTTTGCCGAAAGATATGTTGTTTTGTTACAGAGCATGGGACCGTGGTTACTGCTGCCCGCCTTGATGTGGAGAGAGCTGGGTTTGCGCGTGTCCAGTCCTTCTCCATTAAGGCCTGTGACTATGACCGGAGGTGTGCATCCATTCTAGTGACTGCCAATATCCACGGCATAAATGACAACTCACCTTTCTGTGATCGGTATCTGATTAGGTGAGCTGAGATGAGTGGGCTGGGCTAAGAATTCAGGGTGAGCAGCGAATTCAGAGTGAGTTATTGGCTCAACTAAACATGTGGTTAATCATTGCATTGACTCTTGTCCAGTCTCATATTCTGGTCCTCAGAAATGACCTGCTGAAAGCTGAGTTCACTGGATCTGACAGTAAGTTGTTAAAAGCGTATGTTTTGGAGTCACAGACCTGCCTTGGAATCCTGGTTCCATCACTTATCAGCTATGTGCTGTTGGGTAATTACGTAAGCTCTTTGATCTTCAGTTTCTTTCTTTATAAAATGGGCTAACAATAGTACTTACTCGTTAGGGTGGTTGTGAAGAATAAATGGGATAGTTTATGGAACATTCTGAGCACAGTGCTGAGCATGTGGTGTCCATTTCATAAATGCTGTTTATCACAGTTCCATAATCCCGTTTCTGAAACCCTTGGCACGGGATATGTTTCAGGATAAAGACATTTTTGAATTTTAGAAATGTCATATGGTGTATATACCCTGTATTATGCAAATACCCCAAATTCAAATCTATGAATATATCTGTAGTAAAATATATGAACACTCACACTAAGTGGGACAAAGAAAGATTTGTCAGTTCAAGTAATGTTTACACATCAAAAATTTAAGGTCAGAACAGGTTTTTGTGTTAAATAAGTCATGAGAAAATTCTGAGTTTCAGAGCTTTTGGATTTGGGAGTTTGGATAGGGATTATGGTACCGTATTCCTGTCAGCATGACTATTTTTCTTATTTGAGGGTCAGTCTCCAAACCTACATCTCTGTCACTTTCCTATGTCCCTCCTGCTCCCAGTGTCTCACCTACACATAGAACAGCTGCCCCTATGTTGTCTCAGCTTTCTTCTTGATTGTCTAGCTTCTGATAATTACTACCCCTGTGGTCTTGTTTGGGCCCCAAGGACTCTACCTTTCAAGTGGAGATGATAATTGCACCTACCTCATAGCACTGTTATAAGGATCAAATACAACACGGCTGGGAATTTGTTCAGTATAGGGTTTGGCATAACATTGGTAAATGTTATCCTTTGTCATCCTTCTCTTTTTTCTTCTTGTTCCCCCAGGAGGATCATAGTTAATTACCAAATACTCTCCCCACTCCCATGCTGCGCTCTGTGCTCTAGCCCCTGAAGGAGTATTTGCTATGTTCATTTGCTATAAGGAGGTTGTATCTTGTCAGGGTGATAAGATGCATATAAATAAATATATATATATGTAAAACAATAGTAAAAAATACAACATTTTTAAAATTAAGTTACATGTGTTATGCTTTCATTGTTAAGAGGCAGAACATGTGGGACTGGAGTATTCAGGGGATCTTTTCCTGAAGGAGTGATGCTAGTCTTTGAAGAATAAATAGAATTTAGAGGTTGAAGGCTTACGAGTGAGCATTTGGGGCAGAGAGATCACAGTGAAGAAATGGGGGAATCCAGAGAGATGGAAGTTAGCTCACTGTGACGACAGCATGTAAGGATTGTTCCTCTGGACCATACCATACAGATGCTCTTGATTGGAAAAATCCCACTCACCTGATTCCCACTCAAGCTTCTCTGTTGAGGTGATATCCTTGATAGACTTCCAAAGTACTGAGCTGGATGCAGAGAAGAAATGCTCCCCGAAAATTAGGAAAGTCTTACCAAATTCATAGCACGTTTTGGCTTTCCAGATGATGCCCCAAGCTTGGACTGCCCCAGGATAAACAGGGCAGTCACATATATGCATTATTCAAACTAGTGGATGTTTACTGGAAAAATATTACATTTTTAAAGACTACCCATCTAAACTGATTTTTTATCTTAAAAAATAAAACAGGTACACAGGCAAGGAGGTGATTGCAAATGACACAGTGGTTGCAAAACTCTCATGTCATGATCTTGACGACCCTCCTGATACAATACATTATGCTCCAAGCTCGGGGCCAATTGGGTCTGGACAACTCTTTGAGCAAGTGCCAAATGCTGAAAATGTCATCCAGGTGAGCTCCAGCTGCTGTATCTCCCAGGAGATGGAGTCATTTCATTGGCACAGCTGGGTGCTGGTACATTCAGCAGAGGACCTCTGACACTGCAGGGAGGGGCTGGCCCCCTTTGCTGTTTTACTGGAGGCATTTGGGCAAGTCCTTCATTATCTTGCTGCCAGCTGTCTTTTTCTCCTTCTTGTAATGAGCACAAAATAACTTACTTCCCACTGAGCTGGGAAATGAATCAGAGGCTGGAAAGCATGCTGATTTCCTCAGAGATAAGTCGTGTGACTACACACATTATGATGGCTCATTCTCTTGGCACTGGGACTGGTAGGTCAGCACCTTCTCCCTTCACCCTCTTGAAATTCTAGACTTCCCATTGCCAGAGGACGGGCAATAAAATCCCCCCCCCATAATGATGGAACTCTGCCTTGGAAGAAATCCTTTTTTCAAAATCTTAATTTCCACATGTCTTTTTTTGAAAGTGCCATTGCCTGTGAGGCTGGCATAATTGTTCCTTAACCCCAATGACAGCACACACCCCCTCTTAGTCAGAAGATATGGCTGAAAAAGCCACTAATGGCCTCTCCTTTTGCTTTTGTCCTAACCCTAAATTTTCTTGACAAACTCCACAAGCTACAAACTGAGCTTTTGTATATGTTGTGAATTTTGGAAGCTTAGGCACTGAGCCAAGACGTTTTTGGGGTTGATGTTCATTTTGAAATGCAATGCCAACCTGTCATTTTAAAAAATGGAGTTTGGATAAAGATAGGAGTTTTGTAAACGTGATGCCAACTGACATTTGGGCCCTCACATATGCTTGCTCTATTTATGAATAACTCCCTCCACCCATCACCCACCTCTAATTAATTTCTACATTTTCATAATTATCCTTTAGGTCAGGGGTGTCCAAACTTTTTTCAACGTTTTTCACCGAGGGCCATATGTGGTAAAATACACAAACAGCCGGGCAACTCACTCGAGGTGAAGTACGTATTGCCTCACCTGGTTTATTTAAGTAAACTGAATATATTTTTGGAATTTGCTGCGGGCCAATTAACAATGGATCGCGGGCCGCAGTTGGCCCGTGGGCTTGCTTTAGGTCTTAAATGTCTCTTATTCCTACAAGTTTTCTTTTACCACCATAACTGTCTTAGTTCTGGCTATGAGCTCATATTATAAGTTTTATTTTCCCTATCAAAACACTTATTAGACTATTATTACTGCCTATTTAATTAGTCTTTTCTCATTAGCCCGTAGCCTTACATATGTTTCTGAGTGGTTCATTTTTGTGTACCAACACTTCATATAGTGCTTGGTGCATAGTGGCCACTCAGTATACTTGAGTGAATGTATGAATGCATGACATACTCAATGTTTTTAAATGTCATTGTTCCTAAACACCTGGATACTCGATATCATATTGACCTATTTTAATTAATGCCAACTAAGATTCGTGCCAGCACTATAATATTAGGGTTATCTTCAAGTCTCGACTATGGAATCATACTGTTTATTGCTGTATCTCTAAAACCTCCAATTCTACCTGGTGCTTAATTAGTACTCAATAAATGTTTTTAAAATGGCGAGTGACTTGTCATAATAGGAATAATGTACATTTATTATAGTGCTTTATCCATAACAGAGTACTTTCAAAATATTTTCTCTTTTAAAATATGTTGCCTAAGGTCACACAACTAACATTCAATGAAGACAGGATATGACCCATGCTTTTCTTCTATTATGCCAGGATATTTTGTCCAAAAATAAGCTGCCCTGGAAGGAGGTTAAATGTCTCTCTTTTTCCCACCAAAATGCTTACTTGTGTGCGCCAGTTTTTGACCAGTCTCAGGCATATTCTGATGCCATCTTTATTAAATGAAAATGGCCATACACTTGCCTTTTGCAGAATGATTTATTGCTTGAAACATGTACATTAAAAAAGCCAGTCCTTTTCCTGAAATAATTTTATTCTAAAAGGTTGCCAAAGAACTGGATTATGAAAACCCAGAGATGATTGCAGCTGGACATATCTATGAAATGATGATTTCCGTATTTGATGACCTACGTCCCTCCCACACAGGTAAGCTTGATACACTTTTCAATGAGCAGTAAGTGCCCTTTCTTTAGACTCTTCATTTTAGGGTTTTAAAAGGTAAAGATTCATTAGTCTTAGGATAGTTTTGTTAAGTTAAGCAAATGAGGAAGGGGAGAATTAAATAGACTCGTGTTGGAGGTTATCATTAGCTTTGGGGAGTCTTTTTCACTGCCTAGCAGCACCTTCAGCAATACAATGTTTTTAAACACAGCTCTGGCTAGAGATCCCTGGGACCAGCGGTGGCAGGGGATGTGTACAGCCCAACCCTTACGACTGACACTTAAATGATCTTATGTCTAGTGTCTTAGTCCATTCAGGCTGCATAACAAAATACCCTAGACTGGGTGGCTTATAAATAACAGAAATTTATTTCTCACAGTTCTGGAGGCTGGAAAATCCAAAATCAAGGTGCCAGCAGATCTGGTCTCTGGTGAAATCCTGCTTCCTAGGTCATGGCTGTCCATCTTCTCACTGTAACCACACATGATAGAAGGGAGCTCTCTGGAGTCTCTTTTATAAAGGCTCTAATCTGATTCATGAGGTTTCTACTCTTATAATTTAATTACCTCCCAAAGGACCCACCTCCGGGTACCATCACATTGGGGAAATAAGTTTCAACATAAAAATTGTGGACGGACACAATTATTCAGTGCATGACATGAAGTAATGCCAAACATCTCTTATTTGGAAAGAGCCAGATATTGGGTAACATGTACTATAAACAAATGAGTAACCAAATGCTTCTTAAAGGTATTTTATTGGAATTATTTTACATAATATAGGTAGAGCCATTATTAACACAAACCACGGGACACTTGCCAAGTTCCACAGCTCATTCCCTTCATGGAAGTTCAAAGAGTGGTCAGCCCTCTCTGCTATTTGGTCTTCTTATAACTATTACACCATTTTGGGCCAGCCTGTGCTAGAATGGGCCTCTGCTGCACAAAAATTAAATCCACCCAGATTGCACGGTCACAGTCCTTTGGCATTTGTGGATTTAACAGACTTTCTTTTGCAATTTGTAAATCACCCTGAGGCAAAGACATGACTGTGTGCTATGGAGCCAGAGCGTGTCTAGCTGGTGAGTAAGTTTAGTCAACCACTGGACACCTGCTTCTCTCTGCCTATTGTTGTACAAATGAGAACTCACACGGAGTGCCCAAAGGGGTCATTTATACATTACCACACTTTAAGAGTGAATTTGTTGCCATAGAGGTATTTGTGCTACTAGGGATTCAGAAAAGTTTCTGGACACATCTATTTTTAATGCTAGGTTCTGTTGTATCTGGAAAGTACAGTACTAAATCATCTAGCAGCTGATTGGCATCAAAGATGTTCAAGACGGTGTGGGGGTTGGGGTGGTGAACACAGGCGTAGCAGTAGAAGGTCAGTGCTGGGTAAGGGAGAGCCTACGTAGAAGTGGACTTTGGGTTTCAGCTCTTGTGCCAATTCTGATCCATTGGTGGTGTTTGTCTGGATCGTTGAGCTGAGAGGGAATCTGAGGTTGCAGTTAGAAGAAGTGGGAAAGAGTACTTTGTTATGGATATTGGAGGGTGGAATGATGGTGTGTGTCTAGAGGTTTGCAACCAAAGGGAACTGAATGCTGAACTTTAAGGAACAGATCTAAAGCTGTTTAAATCCTTCTAGTTTGACAGAGATCGAGTTTTAATGAGGTTAAGTTTACAAATGTGTTTTTTAGGCTTGAGACCCAATCTGTGGAGAAGTGGTGTGGCAGTGGCCAGGGACACATGACGACAAGCACAACAGTATGCCCACAAGAGTTGTTGTTGTGTTTTCTCTGCTCCCCACAGGTAGAGTTTTAGTGTTTCATACAAAAGCTTGTTACATGACTCAAATGACCTTTTAGGTTTCTCTTGCGGCCACTCAGCCTCTTGGCCTAAGTAATCAAATAAGGGACCTGTTCCTCTTACCAGACTTGAGCCTTTCTCCAATATGGACAGAAAAACAAAATCTCACAGTAATAAATTTACATCCACCCTGGTCTTCACACACCAACATATTCACAACAACTAACTGCTCATAAAGGATGCTTGTAACACCCCACATGTGGTTCAATTTTTATAGGCCAGGTAAGTAGCAAAATTTTAAGTCTTTGTGGGTGTGATAAAAATCACAGTACAGCAAAGATATGAATGGCACCTGCTTCTATAGCACATAAATGGGATTTTTTGAAGGTGACATAAAGGCTTTCATATATGAAGTATGACAATTAAGTTCACAAATTCATCCTAAAAAAAGTGCTACAGACCTCATTGCTGAATATCACTATGGTCACCCTTGAAGTACTCCCCTTGGGAAGCTATGGACCAACACCAGCAACTAGTCCACCCTTCAAAGCAATTTTAGAACTCTTTTTCTCAATGGCCATCAGAGCTGTCATCGTATTACCGTTGACGTCTTG
This sequence comes from Rhinolophus sinicus, assembly GCF_036562045.2. Classification (NCBI taxonomy): domain Eukaryota; kingdom Metazoa; phylum Chordata; class Mammalia; order Chiroptera; family Rhinolophidae; genus Rhinolophus; species Rhinolophus sinicus. Next base: position 57,170,692 of record NC_133759.1, on the reverse strand, counting down.
AATGTCATCAAAATGTCTCACTTTCAATATTTCCTTTATCTTTGGGTAAAGAAAGAAGTCATTTGGGGCCAGATCAGGTGAGTAGGGAGTGCTTTCCAATACTGTTATTTGTTTACTGGCTAAAAACTCCCTCATAGCCAGTGCTGTGTGAGCTGGTGCATTGTTGTGATACAAGAGTTCCTTCAGGACCATTTTTGCACACACCTTTCTCATGCCAAGACTTTCAGTTAAGATTTTCCTGACTGTTTCTCTCTCAATGTTTACTTAGTCTGCTATGCTTCTTACAGTCAGCCGACCACTTTGACCCCAAATTCGATTAATTTTTACAATGTTTTCATCAGTACTGCCCGTTACTGGCCGCCCTGAACTCTCTTCATCAGTGATGAATTCTCTCCCCTCAGAAAAACGTTTAATCCATTTGTACACTGCCGTTTTCTTCATGGCATTATCTCCATAAACTTGGACTAACATGTCCCTGATTTGACTTCCACTCTTGCCAAATTTAACAAGAAATTTAATGTTTTTTCGTTTTTCTAATTCAAGCTCAGACATTCTTGGGATGGCACACAAAAACACACAACAACAATAATGAATGCCATTCAGCAAGACACCGCCACACGTCGACATGAACACAGCTATGAGACACTGACATATCAAGGTTGTGAAACCTTACTGAGTTGTTTGTACAGTGCTGCCAACATAAGCGCATGGTGGCAAGTTCGCGAACTTAATTGTCAGACCTCATAAATCTCCTGTCTCTGAAACACTGCTTCCTAACCTTTCTTGAGGGTCATGGATACATTTGAGATGCTGATATAAGCTACAGACCCTATTCCTAGAAAAATACATGTATAATAATCTCATATAGCAAAATACGAAGAATACCATAGATTCTCTGAAGTAAAAGTTCTATAGATCCCAGAGTAAACTTTTTGTTTGACACATGTGGCATAGATTTTCAGAAGATAAAGTATACAATTGTTCTTCAGAACATGATTTCTACAAGATAATCCACTAAAAAATTCCATGGTCAAATGACTTTGGAGAATGATGCATACCTGGAATTTCAAAATACCTAATGACATTTCAGAAACCGTAAGAAGCCTTGCTATAAAAAAACTTTTAATCTTTTTTAATTTAGCATTTTGTATTTGACACATTAAGCATTTCACAGGAGACATTTTGGGAGATGTTGGCAGACACAGCTAAGTCCAATACCCACTCAGCAACTTACTAGCTATGTGACCTAGCAAAAAACTTAATTTTGAGAGCCTCAGTTTTCTCATCTATAAAATGGGGACAAAAATACTACTACAAATGCCTTGCATAGTAAATGTTAATTATTTTCTTTTTAATTATAAAAAGTTTTCGTCTTTGCAATTTGTTTGCTTTTATGTTTGACCATCAAATTCCTTCTTTTTGACAACTTTCTGATATGCTAGTTTGAGCTTGTTGGTCTGAAATATAGAATTCCTTTTCTATAACACACCATATACAAACATCTGACTGAGAGGAGTAAAATGTAACTACTTTTTACTTAACCTTTTATAGTATGAAAAAACTTTCTTGGGCACTATTTCCTTTTGTCCTCATATACACACTGTGATTGAAACTGATGTTATTCCTTTTTTATTAATGAAGAAACTAGGCCTCTGAAAAGTTAAGGTCAAGGCCGTAATGCATATGTCAAAGCCAATCCTTGAAGTTTTCTGAGTCTCGTTCGATTCTACCTCCTAGGATATATAGTAAAAGCAGAATGGGGAATGTCATATGCCAGGCTGACAGTAATACCACCAAGAAACTAACTCTCTAATGGAAGAGATTATACTCATGAAAAATGCAATAAACTTTCTTTTGTAAAATATATAATTATACACACATATATCACTATTGTATAAAATAAAACAATGTGCAGACATTATATACCTTTTAAAATATTTTTTTATTTTTCAGTTATAGTTGGCATACAATATTATATTGTTTCAGGTTTGTAGCACAGTGATTAGACATTTACATAACTTACAAAGTGATCCCCCCAACAAGTCTAGTCCCCATCTGACACCATACATAGTTATTACCATGTCATTGACTATATTCCTCATGCTATACTTTACATCCCATGACTATTTTGTAACTACTAATTTTTACTTCTTAATCCCTTCACCTTTTTCATTCCCCCCCAACCTCCTCTCTCAGCTGGCAACCATCAAAATGTGTTCTGTATCTATGAGTTTGTTTCTGTTTTGTTTGTTTGTTTATTTCATGTTTCAGAGTCCACATATAAGTGAAATCATATGGCATTTGTCTTTCTCTGTCTGACTTATTCCACTCAGCACAATACCCTCTAGGTCCATCCATGCTGTTGTAGATTGCAAACATTTCTTTTTTTTTTTTTAAGATTTTTATTAAAATATAGCTAACATACAATATTATATTAGTTTCAGGTATATAACATAGTCATTCGACGTTTATATACCTAAAGAAGTGATCACCATACAAGTCCAGCAACGATCTGACACTTTACCATGCTATCACAATATTATTGACTATATTACCTATGCTGTACATTATATCCCCACGACCCATTTATTTTGTACCTGGAAATTTGAACCTCCCACTCTCCCCACACTCCTTCTCCCCTTTTTAATTTTTGATTACAGTTGACAGGTGTACAGCGTAGTGGTTAGATGTTTATATAATTTAAGAAACGATCCCCCATTTTCCATCATTATTTCTTCAAATAGGTTTTCAATTTCTTGCTCTGTCTCTTTTCCTTCTGGGACCCCTATGATGCTTGATGTTGTCCCAGAGGCCCTTTAAACTATCCTCATTTTTTTTTTTTTTTTTGGATTCTTTTCACTTTTTGCTGTCCTGTTTGGGTGTTTTCTGCTACCTTCTCTTCCAAATCACTGATTTGAACCTCTGCTTCATCTTATCTACTGTTGATTCCCTGTAAAATGGGGGGTTCCTGTAATGTATTCTTTATTGCAGTTATTGTATTCTTCATTTCTGACCGGTTCTTTTTTTCATGTTTTCTATATCCATTTTTATGTTTCCTATCTCTTTCTTGAAGTTCTCACTGAGATCACTGAGCATCCTTATAACCAGTGTGTTGAACTCTGCATCTGGTAAATTGCTTATCTTTATTTTGTTTAGTTTGTTCTCTAGAGTTTTGTTCTGTTCTTTTATTTGGGAAATGTTTCTTTGACTTCCCATTTTGGCTGCCTCCCTGCTATGACTCCCCGTCTTTGTAGTGACCTTATGTAGTAGGTGTCCTGTGGGGCCCAGTGATACAGTCTCCCTGGTAACCAGAGCCGGGTGCTCCAGGTATGTCCTTTGTGTGACTTGTGTGTGCCTTCCTGTTGTAGTTGAGCCTTGGTTGTTGTTTGCATGTCAATGGAAGGGACTGACCCTTGGGCTGCTTGGTTGTGAGGACTGGCTGTGATTATAGTGGAGGAGCTATTGTACAGGGGCTAACCCTATGGAGCAGGATATGCTTTAGCAGGGTTCTGGTGCCTGCCCAGTGTGCCCTTTGGGTGTGTCATCTATGGAGGTGTCCTGGTGGTGCTCTGGCATGGTCCAAAGCTGGCCGTTGGGTGTGCTGGCTCTGTGGCCTCCTGGCAGGGGCCCTGCTACATGCCAGGTTTAACCTTTGCCTGTGCCCTACCTGGGGCCACTTGGTCTGAGCCACAAAGTGATTTACAGATGTCTCCTACCTGCACTGGGCTTGGAATTGCCTGGAGAGGCTAGACTGTGAACCAAGGGCAAGTGCCACTAGTGCTGTACTTTGGGCTGCTTAGCAAGAGGCACAGGGCTTGCCAAGGCCAGACGCTGATTGTTTGGTATTTGTGAACCTTTGAGAGCATTTAGGAAATTCTGTAGCATGAGCAAAGACAGGCAATTTGTATGGAAAAGCCACTGGAAGCTGCTTGAGTGGGCCTATCAGTTGGATGGGATGGGATTTCAGGGAATCACCAGAATGGGGCAAATGGTGTTAGCCAGGTTGATGGAGACTCAGATATGGTGCCCACCGGAGTCTGCATGCTTGGAGCGGGGAGGACTCATCCAAGAAACAATGGCTTCTGCCACCACTTCTGTCTGGGAGAAAACTGCCCCTCCAGCCCTTGCCCTGAAGCCAGACAATTCAGTTCCTTTCCGTATGTCTGTGGCACTTTTGAGCTGCTGCCCCAGCACTGGAGCTCAGAGCGAGTGAATCCGTCAGCGAGTAAGTCCATGTGTGGGCCCCTTAAGAGAAAAGCCTGGGACTCCAGCCACACTTCGTCTCACTCAGCTACAGTCTCTGCTGGTTTTAACAGCCAGGAATTGTGGGGATTTCTCTTCCTGGCACTGGAACTTTGAGCTGGGGAGCCGGGTGTGTGGTTGGGACACCTTGCTCCTCAGGGGGTCCTCTGCAGCTGACATATCCCTCTCTATTTTTAACCTCCACAGGTGGATGTGAGACTAGCCTGTTCTTCATCTCCACCCCTCCTAGGAGTCTCAAGTTAGCTTCTTCTGCATACCCTTAGTTATAGGACTTCTGTTCAACTAGACTTCAAGTGATTCTCTATGATGGTTGTTCTGTAGTTTAGTTGTAATTTTGATGTGGTTGTAAGGAAGCAAGCACAACATTTATCTCTTCCACCATCCTTTTTTTAATTTAATTTTTTATTGGGGAATATTGGGGAACAGTGTGTTTCTCTAGGGCCCATCAGCTCTAAGTCATTGTCCTTCGATCTAGCTGAGGAGGGCACAGCCCAGCTCCAAGTCCAGTTGCCATTTTCAATCTTAAGTTGCAGGGGGCACAGCCCTCCATCATATGTGGGAATTGAACTGGCAACCTTGTTATTGAGAGCTTGTCCTCTAATCAACTGAGCCATCGGTTGCCCCTCCTCCACCATCATGACCAGAAAAATAGGACTCTCAAATATATATCTTTGACTATATCTGGTGCTTTGGCTAGCACCAAAATTCATTGTGTTCCTTGAGAATGCTGACTCTGGGAACAAGCATTATATGGGACCAGAGAGAATCCCATTGTAGTTTCAAAATCCTCCACTAAGCCTGTTCCTGGGGGCACAGTTAGTTTGTTTGTTTGTAGATTGAAACCCCCACCACAACAAAGTGTTTATTCACTGTTCAATTTTACAGTAACTGTGACGATCATTGTAGAGATTGCTCCGGCCAATGATTTCAGCCCTGTATTTAAAGCTGCGCACTATTTGTTCTCTGTTCCGGAAACATCAGGAGGTAAGAGATCCCTTACTTCTATGGTGTTGAAGCATTCACAAGGGAACATCTAGCAGATCTCAAATGAGTGACCAATGGAAAACAGCATGTGAGCTGACAAAACACCAGCAGGTGAGGAAGCCATGTGGGGCTCCAGACCTTCAGAGAACTTTATTTTCATTGGCAACATCCTCAGTGTGTCATACTGATGGTTCCTCAAAGTCTCCCTCGAAATTTGATGTCAGATCTCAGATTTTTGTAAGGGACAGATACACATGATAATAGTTTTATTCTATTTCTCTTCCCGCTTGCCTCCAAATTAGGTCCAAGTGTAAAGAAGATAAGGACGATGTAGCCATGGTCTATGTAGTTTAAATCCCATGAACATCTAAGGTCAGATTTCAGGTCCAGAGTCAAGATCTTTGTCAAGGTCTTATTGGAGCCACAAATTAGATATGAATTAGGTCATATTTATTAGCATAAACCAAAGAACATTTGCTTTGGAAGAGAAAGCAGAATTAATACTTGTATGTTCTGTCATCCAAGAGAGGAACACATCCCTTCTTCAGCATCTCTGGAGTGGGTCTTCAAGACTCGGCTTGAATACTTCAAGGGATGAAGGAAAGCAATTTTGTGCTAGAGTCAAATCATACTGACTTACAAGAGCCAATTGTTACATTTTCAGGAATTTTATAACCCGATTATTAATAACTGGCATTAAAATAAAATTATATATAACTTAATTACATAAATTATATTAAAGACAAAGTTAATAAATACTCAAAACTCAGCACTTCTTGATTATATTAATACAATTTACTATTACCTATACCCTTGACGTTATTTATATCTATTGGATCTGCATGGTGAAATTCTGTATATATAATGGTTTGCTATTACACTTCTTTTCCCAACTTAGTATCATTATGTTGATAACTAAGAATTAGCAATGGTGGGACTATTTATACCATGAAAATAGGCAAAAACTGCACATCAGGGCTTGATTCATTATTATTTTTTGATTATTGTAACAAAAATTGAGGAAACATTTTTCTAGAAATCAAAAACTATTATCCTATTCAGCAAAGAAGTCATTCTCATCATTGATGAAGTAATGGAGCTCTGACATTGTTTCACTTTCACCTTACTCTTTAATATAAAGGAAAACATTAACTAATATTCATACTGGACCTACTTTTATTGTCAATTGCAATCATAGTATGGCTATGGATAGGAGAATTAGGCAAAAATCAATGAAAGAATTCTGGGAGAATCAATCGTTTATATGGAAATTCACAATAAAGAATATTGTATATTTTATTATTAGTAGTAAATTTTATGCTGTACATATTTTATATCAGTAAATTTATAATAAACGTGTATTTATGTAAACATATATTGACACACTCACACACATTCTGTTTTTTTTTGTTATTGTTTGTTTGTTTGTTTTAGAGAGTTGGTTGTTAATCATTTGCCAGTATATCACCAGGTGTAACGCACTACTTTAAATGAGTTTATTTCCTTGGCAGACAACTACATTAATTAGACAATTAGTCTGAGGAGAGATTAGTCAGTTAAAAACCCATGTGTTTGGATTTCAGTTCTTTGTTTGCCTCTCCATGCAGTTTTGGACAAGTTCGCAAAAATCTCTGTAAAATAAATGCACACCTATGATCCTAGTTCTGGAGCATACTACAGTTGAGTCTTACACAATATGACCAGACAATTCCAGAAAATTTGCATATAAATTGTATTATTGTAAACAGGATCCTGCTTCTCCCCTTAATGACTTTTTGTTATTATTTCACAAGCACTCAATATTGATTTCTGAGTAATCTTTTGTGGATAGAGCCTCATTACCACAATTTCTTTCCTCCCTTCATATTCTCCCAGTTCTCTGGTGATCTTTTAGCTCTAGGAAGTTCTAGAAGTAAACGAGCTTTGTGATGAGTCTTTATGCAGAAGTTAAATAGTTCACAACTTTCTAATTATCTCCTAGATTATAAAGTGTAAATATGGAGCAGAGGATCTGAACATTAACTTCAAGGGGCCCTGAGGGAAAAGACCCATCGCTGTCATCAGCTTATCAAAGGAATTCCAGGGCCCTTCAAAGTTAACGATAACCAGTCTAGATTTTAAAATAGAGACATTTTCTTAATAGACTTTGTTTTTTAGAGCAGTTTTAGGTTTACAGAAAAACTGAGAGAAAAGTACAGAGATTTCCCAGATACCCTCTGACCTACACTGACACATGATTATCATCCAAAGTCCACGTTATGGTTCATCCTTGGTGTTGTACATTCCACTCGTTGTGACAAATGTGTAATGACATGTATCTACCATTAGGGTGTCATTGAGAATAGTTTTTTTACCCTAAAAACCTTCTGTGCTTTGCCTATTCATCCTTCCCTTCTCCCCAACACCTAAAAACTCCACATCTTTTTACTCTCTCTATACTATTGCCTTTTGAGACTGGCAGTTTTTATTCGTTATTTATTTTTTAATTTAAATATGTCAATTATAGTTGACATGCAATATTATATTATTTTCAGGTGTACAGCATAGTGGTTAGACATTTATGTAATTTATAAAGTGATACCCCATCCCTGATAGAGACTGGCATTTTTTTTTAAATAGCATTTTATGGGAATCAAGTGTTTCATATCAGTTTCTTTTCCAACTATTTGAAGTTGTCCTAAAATGCATTCTATGTTTTGAATGTAGAACTCTCTAAATGTATTGAACACTTTTATGTTTTCTTAAGCAGAATTTAGTACCCTCTTGATGGCTTAAGAGAAGAACTTAGAATTTTCAATTACAGCACTGTTGATTTGGAACGGCTGGAAAGATTCAGCCTCTTTATTTTACTGTGAGAAAATTGGGACTTGGGAGAGAATTGGACCACAGAGCTAGTGAGTGGCAGAGACAGTGGCTAAATGAGACTTCCAAATCCCTGGTCCAGTTCTCTGTTTAGTGTTTCAGCTGCTTTTCTTGGATGGATTTTGATGACTGAAGTCACCAGAAGTGTAGAAACAAGTTCTGAGAATTCTTACAGAGAGATAAGTGGGTAATTTTTATGTGTATTATTCTCCAAATGACTGACTACCGACTGCTGTCCCAGAGGGAAGATTTCTAGGTCTTCATAAGGGAGCAACATGGTGTAGCAGGAAAAAAACACGAGCTTTGGAGTCAAATAGAATTGGATTCAAACTCTGTCTCTGCCACTGCTAGTCCAATGACCGTAGATAGGTCACATAACCTCTATGGGCCTTTGAGTTCTCATCTGCAGAATGGAGATTATAGTCACTATGTCACAGAGTTGAGATGAGGATTAAATGATAATTGTAGTTACGTAAACTACATGTTACATACTAACAAAAGCCATGATAGTATTGCCAATAATCATCATCATCATCACTAACATTTATTGAGTGCCGACAGTGTGCCACATTTTCCTTGCCAGTTTACCTTTCTCTCTCTCTCTCTCTCTCTCTCTCTCTCTCTCACTCTCTTTCTCCTTCCTTCCTTCCTTCCTTCCTTCCTTCCTTCCTTCCTTCCTTCCTTCCTTCCTTCCCTCCCTCTTTCCTTCCTTCCTTCTTTCTTTCCACCATCCCTTTATCTCCCTTACCAGAGTACATAAACTCAATGAAATTAAGCGAGAGTTGGTGTTTTGAGACAATACCCACCAGAGGAGATACAATCTTCTTCACAACTTGGTGGCAATTTGCTTTAAAGGAGGAAACTGGAAAGTTGAAACTACTCTGAAAACAAAGTCTCCTCAGAACATCAAACATTCAGCCTACAGACCTTGAGGGCATTAGAAAATCCATTAATGTGGAAGTCTTTTCACACTGTGTTGATTAGGCAGAAGGTTCCAGTGTGCCTGGAGGACTGCACGAGGTTGTTTTTTCTAGCAAAATCATGGGAATCTATAATCGTTAAAGTAAAAACAAACTTTTTATGATGTTATGTGATGAGTAACTGAATCTCTTATTGACAAAAAGCTTCTGGAGGGAGGTAGGAATAGGCAAAAACAATTGTTTTACCAGAAATGATTTAGAAGAAAACACATGAAAAATAAATCACTGTGTTGCAAGTTACAAGGGAAAACATTTAATTTCCAATAATTTTTGATAAGGAAGTTTGGCAGAGTTGCCAAGTTTCATAATTACTCTATTTTAAACTTTAGCTAAAGATGCTCAAGACAGCTTTTAGTTTTATTGAAAGGATAATTTTATACCTACAGAAGAGTAAGCTTCCCATTGTACTTAACCAGTGTTAAATGACACCATCTTTGCCCAGGACTGTATGATAGAGATGGCAATTTTACTCTTAATCTATTTTATGTGTCAACTTATCAGTTGTTACAGCTTTCTCTTAATAAATCTGCCTTCTCACAAGCAATAGGTTGGACTCTGCATGCTCTGGATTTGTCATAATGAAATATTATTTTTTTCCACAGATGTGTTTTCTCTGTTCTGAGTATTATGAGTTGTGTTCATTGCCTGCTTCATAACTCATTATAGGGACTGATGAACATTGGTAAAAGAAAGATGCAAATTGAGAAAGAAATCCTGTGAGGTTGAAGTTGGTGGTGTCCCCATGAAATGGTTTCTTCACTGTAATTTTTCATTCTTGATTATCAGCAACCAAAATGTCCTATACACATGTTAGCGAGCCTAGTCACTGAGAGGTGGTATTTCACTAACTGAAGGAGGTATGGTATTTGCCATGCAGTTTATAATCCATGCAGAAAATGATTGGAGGGTAAGCCTGTTATATCAGTTATCTATAACTATAAGTATGCTGTGTAATAAAACCCACAAAAATGAGAGCAATACGACAATAAACATTTAGCCTGTGAGTCTGAGAATTGTCTGGACCATCTGTACGGTTTTGGCTGGGATTGCTCAAAGTTGTGGAAATTGGCTGGCTTTTTGCTGATCTAGTCCGGCTTTAGCTGGGCTAACTGAATGATTTGGCTCCTCTCTCATCCTGCAACAGGATAGTCTGTCAGTCTAACAACAACTGTAGTCTGTCAGTCTGACAACAGAGCATGTTGTCAGGACAGAGTAAGAAGTGCAGGAGTAAGGCAAGCCTATCACACAAGTGCTTTTCAGGCTTCTGCTTGAGGCAGGTTTGCTAATATCCCACTGGTCAAAAGAAGTCACGTGGGAGGGCAAAGTGCATGATCATGGGAAGGGTAAAGAATTTGGATCTATTAATGCAATCAATCTACCAGACCCATCTTTCCTCTGAAAGATTATTTTGGGGAACTACATACTGAAATGATAGGAGAGACATTAAAAAAAAAAAGTGGGCTCTAGATTTAGCAGACAAAGACTTGTTGACTGTCATTACCAGCTTTGTGACCTTGGGCAAGTTACTTAAGACCACTGGACTATGTTTTCCTTATCTGTAAAATGGGGACAGTAATAGCACATGTATCATAGGGCTGTTGAGAAAATTCAATGAGACAATATGTCCAAATAATAGCTAATTCTTGTATGGCATTTACTATATACCAGGAACTATTCTAAATGATTTATATATTTTAATTCACTCAATCCTGACAATAACTCTGTATGATAGCTACTGTTATTATTCCTCATTTTCAGATAATGAATGTGAGACCCAGAGAGGTTACAGAATTTCCAATGAGTTACAGCTGGCAGAACTGAAATTTGGAACCTAGGCAGTCTGGTTCTGGAGTCTGTACAGTGAACCATTATCGGATGCTAATCTTAGTATAATGCCTAGCAGAAAATAAGCATGCAATGCATGTAAGCTAATTATTATTATTATAAAGTTTTGTTAACTCATATCATTAGATTCATGCCATGTCGTTTAAATTGGAAGAGGACTGTAAATCTACCCTCCATCACGTAGAGTTTGGCTTTTTAAGCATATGTCATTGCCCAAAAATATTCAGGTTGATCCTTCAAGAAACTATGATGCCATTTGGAAGGCAAAGACATGTTAAGCTTTTAAAAGCAGTGTATCTCCAAAGCAAGAATGAACCATACTAAATGTTATTGCAGCTTTCTACAAAGTTGGAAGAGTGACTGCCATTGATGAAGACCACCCACCAAACTGTGTGACATACAAAATAACCAGTGGAGATTTTCAAGTTGTACAAAGATTCTGGATTCACCCTCTCTCTGGAGTGATTGAACTCACCACACAGCCAGACTACGAGACCGTGAAGCAGTATAACCTCACCGTGGAAGGTGTGGACTGTGACAGATTTCACCCTCGCACAGCGATGACCATGGTAAGTAGACAGCCTCAGAGATGATCTAAGGTCTAAGTTATTACAATCGAAATGGTCAAAGAAAAACCATGATAAATGGTCAAATATTAGCAACAATAATTCTCATGAGATTAAAAAAATGGTAATAATTGCAAATATGCATCTAGCACTATCATGTGCCAACTCCTGTCGCTGGCACATTTTATATGCTGATGAAGTTAATCTCTACATTTAATCTTCATGGTAGGCAGTATTATCATCGTTTCCACTCTACAGATGAGGAAATTCAGGCACAAAGTTTAGGAAGTTACTCAGCATTTGTAGAACTGGACTCCAGCCCAGGCTGCCTGTCATTGAGAGGTGATGTTTACAGTGACGGTAGTTAACTAATGTGCATTCTTTTGGCATCACAGTGGGGAAAGTGTGGGCCTCTAAATTATTTTAGCAACATCAAAGGACTCTTGACAAATATCAAGAGTGAATACTGTTGTGTTGATGATATGGTTCTACGAGATTTTGTCACTGGAGAAAAGATAGAAGTAGAATTGAAAAAATTTTAAGGTCCCCATCTGGCCTGTGCATTTCCTTTTGCTGTACAGAGCCCCCTGGCTTGCTACTGCTGTGGTGATTAGGTTTTCTGATTGTGTCCTTGCGAGGGAAATGTCAGGCCCACTCACATCAACAGTTAGAATGACTTTCACAGGGACTGCTCTCTCATGTGGACAGGATTATGCGGCTTGGTTGTCTCAGGAAGATACCTATGAAAGTGATGTTTACACCTAGGTACCTGTGGCAGCTTTGCCTATAGACATTTATCAACTCCCCAAATAGTGTAGGATGATACAACTTGCAACAATTATCATTCACTTAATACAATTGAGATGAGAGCAGAGAAAAAAAAAAGCGATTTGAAGTGACTGCTTTTGTAAAAAGAATTTATATTTTAGCTATAGACAAAGCAGGAACTTTTTTGTTCCATCTTTCTTAATTAAAAAAATTTGTAATTAAGGTATAATTGACATATAACATCATGTTAGTTTTAGTTGTACAATATAATGATTCAATATTTGTGCACATTGCAAAATGACCACCACAACAAGTGTATTTAACATCTGTCACTTTACATAGTTACAAAATTTCCCTCTTTCTTTTAACAAATATTTATTGAGTATTTACTCTGTGCACAACATCTGAGGTTACAAAGAAGTGTAGGACACCACATATGCCTTTAGGGGGCTTAAGTTTTTTAACACAGAAAAAGTTAAACAGTATATAGCAAGTAAATTGATGAGAGAGATAAATGTGACACTTCAGGTTCAGAAAAGGGAGATAGGTCTTTAGACTCCAAAGTTTAGAAATCAGTCATCATCATCGTCGTCACCCCCTCCATCATTACCATCCACCCTTTATTGAGACCCCAGTAAAGACCAAGTACCATGATGTCTCATTTCGTCTTCAATCCCATCCCATGAGGTAGTTACTGATACTCTATTTTATAGGTAGAAGAATTTCACTTCCAAGGCTTAGAATTTAAGTAACTGACCCAAGTTTACTCAGCTAGAACGAAGAAAAAGAATTAATTCTGAGTACTTAATCACTATCACATACCTTAAATTATCTCTCTAATCCATCAGCAAATTCAAAGTTGTCTCTACTTTGAAAATGTACTGTATTTTGCCGTGTATAATGTGCACCCAAGTTTCTGGACCAAACTTTCAGGTAAAAAATGTTTTTTGTTTTAATATTTTAATTCAAATTTTTATTTGTTTACATTTAGGTACTTGGGTTTTGTATTAAAAAGGAATTTTAGCATTCATTTTTTAAACATATTATGATACAATAAATTTTGTGTAACAAATAACTACAAAACACAAGAACAGATACAAGGTACAAAAATTTTTATGTGCCAATAACAAATTTATGATATTTACCCATCATAGAAGGCCAAGAACTCCTCGACGTTGCAAGTTTGTCGTAAGTTCAGCAAAACTGATGATCGTATTCCAGGGTATTATTTTGCATACAGATGTCGTTATTGATTTCTAAAGTTACACTTTTAATTCATAAGCATAAATAAAAGAATTAAAACACTTATATAGATATAGAATTAGTACTGCCCCATGTATAATGCGCATCCTCATTTTTCCCTCTCAAATTTGGGCAAAAAGGTGCACATTATACACGGCAAAATATGGTATCTTAAATCCTCCACCTCTCACCCACTCACTGCGAACACCCTCGGTGTGCCACCATCGTCCCTTGGTCTTGTGCAGCAGCCTCCTGACTAGAATCCCCACTTCCACTTGTGCCCTTTACAATCTACTCTTCACACAGTAGCCTGAGTGAATCTTTAAAAAGTCAACTCACCCTAATCTTCAAAGCTCTCCAATGGCTTCCCATCGCACTTAGCATACGATTTAATGTCCTTTCTAAGGTCTGCAGTGCGGTGTGATGTGGACCCTGGCGGCCTCTTTGTCTTCACTTTATAGCTCTCTCCCTTTTACTTCAATCCAGCCACATAAACTTGCTGTTTCTTCAACGAGTTCAGGAATGTTCGCACCTCACAGCCTTTGCCCAAAGCTGTAATGCTTGCCCTCCACAAAGGCACATGACTACATGCTCACTTTAGTCATATTTCTGCACAGAAGAAACCTGCTCGCAGAGATCTTTTCTGCTGTGTGATGGTGGAGTTTTGAAGCAATCCATGTGTTCATCATTTGAAGATTGAATAAGCAATATACAGTAGCTGCATATGATGGAATAGTAAGAATCAAGAATATATAAAAAGGGAGTTTTCCAAACAGCAACATGGAAAAAGAAAGAAAATATGGTGTTTTGTGAGAAGAGTAGGAAACAGGAAGTAGCACGATATCATTTAGGCAAATCAAAACCACATGACCAAATACTACATATTCTGTGAGGATACATACTTGATTGATGGCATATATCAAACATGAAGGAGGAGAAAGAAAATAGGAGAGTAAGTAAAAAAAAAAAAAAAATAGCCCTTCTCTGAACACTCTATTAAAAGAGTTCTATCAGCTATTCTCTATCTCCTTTACCTACAGAGCACCAATTTCCGTATGGCGTTGCCTAATATATTTGTGGATTTGTTTATTGCTTTACCTCCTTCTTTAGAATATAAATTGCAGTAGGTCACGGACTTTGGTTTACCAGAGTATCTTCTGTGTCTAGGTCGGTGCTTAGCCGGAGTAAGGGTTCAATATACATTATTCAAATGGATGAATCTATCCCCCAACAGTCCCAAGAAGGGAGGGATTGAGATCCTTTTACAGACAAGGAAAGCAGGATTAAGTCCTTGTATCAAATAAAGGATCTGGCAAGTGGAAGGCCCCCCCCCCCAATTTTTTTTAATGTGAAGCTTTTTAAAATTATAGTTGACATACAATATTATATTAGTTCCAGGTGTACAACAGTGATTTGACAATAGCTTATGAAATAATCACCACAAGAAGTTTAGTAACTATGTGTCACTGCACAAAGTTGTTGGGATATTGACTGTATTCCTTATGCTGTACATTACACCCCATGAATTATTTATGTTATAAATATAAGTTTGCACCTCTTAATGCCATTCACTTTTTTTTCCATTCCACCCACTGCACAGCCTCTGGCAACTATCAGTTTTTTCTCTGTATCTATGAGTCTATTTATTTTGTTTTGCTTGTTCATTTGTTTAGTTTAAATTCCACATATAAGTGTAAAGAATACAGTATTTGTCTTTCTATGATGTATTTCACATAGCATAATATCCTCCTGGTCCATCCATGTTGTCACAAATAGCAAGATTTCATTTTTTTTATGGCTGAGTAATATTTCATTGTATGTATACATATATATGTATGTGTATATGTATATATAGATATATAAATAGAACTAGATATGGATAGATAGAAAGAAAGAAAGTAAGAAAGCAAGAAAGAAAGGAAGATAGATAGATAGATAAGATAGATAGATAGATATCTTCTTTACCTATTCATCTATCAATGGACACTGAGGTTGCTTCCATATCATGGCTATTATAAGTAATACTGCAATGAATGTAAGGGTGAATATATATTTTTGAATTAGTATTTTCATTGTCTTAGGATAAATGCCCAGAACTGAAATTGCTGAATTGTATGGTAGTTCTATTTTTAATTTTTTGAGAACTGTCCATATTATTTTCCATAGTGGCTGTATCAATATACAATCCCACCAACAGTGCACAAGTGTTCCCTTTTTTCCACCTCCTTGCCAACACGTATCCCTTATCTTTTTTATTATAGCCATTCTGACAGGTGTGAGTTGATATCATTGTGGTTTTACCTGCATTTCCCTGATGATTAGTGAAGTTGAGCATCTTTTCATGTGTCTGTTCGCCATCTGCATGTCCTCTTTGGAGAAATGTCTATTCAGGTCTTCCATCCATTTTTGAATTGGATTATTTGCTTTTTTTGATTTTGAGTTGTATAAGTTTATATATTTTAGATATTAATTTCTTATCAGATATATCATTTGCAAATATCTTCCCCTGTTCAGTTGGTGACCTTTTTGTTTTGTTGATGGTTTCCTTCACTGTGCAAAAACTTTTTGGTCTAATGTAGTCCCATTTTTAAAAATTTTGTTGCCCTTGCCCAAGGAGACACATCCAAAAATATATTTCTAAGACTGATGTCAAAGAATTTACTGCCTATGTTTTCTTCTAGTTTTATGGTTTCCGGTCTTATATTTAAATCTTTAATCCATTTTGAGTTTATTTTTGTATATGGTGTAAGTAAGTGATCCAGGTTTTCTAACACCATTTATTGAAGACTTATCCCCATTGTATATTCTTGCGTACTTTGTTGTAAATTTAATTAATTATTTAAGTGTGGGTTTATTTCTAGGCTCTCTATTTTGTTTGATTGATCTATGTGTGTTTTTGTGCCAGTATCATACTATTTTGATTACTAAAGCTTTGTAGGATAGTTTGAAATCAGGCAGAGTGAGGTCTCCATCTTCAGTTTCATTTACTTCTGCTCTGGTTTTTATTATTTCCTTCCTTCTGCTAACTTAGGTCTTTGTTTGTTTTTCTTTTTCTAGTTCCTTTAGGTGTAATATTAGATTATTTGAGATTTTTCTTGTTTCTTTTGGTAGGTCTCTATTGCTATAAATTCCCTTTTTAAAAAGTCTTTTGCTGTGTTCCACAGATTTTGTAATGTTTCCATTTTCACTTATCTAACATTTGTGTTTTTGTGTTCCTCTTATAACTGATTTCTGGTTTCATATTATTGTGGTTAGAAAATATGCTTGCTATGATTTCAATTTTCTTAAATTTATTGAGACTTGTTGTGTGGCTTAACATGTGATACATCCTGGAAAATGTTCATGTGCACTTGAAAACAATGTGTATTGTACTGTTTTTGCATGGAATATTCTGTACATATCTATTAAGTCCGTCTAGTCTAATATGTTGCTTAAAGCCAATGTTTCCTTGCTGATTTTGTCTGGATAACCTATCCATTGATGTAAATGGGTATTTGAGTCCCCTACTACTATTGTATTACTGTCAGTCTCTCCATTTATGTGTCAATATTTGCTGTATGTATTTAAGTGCTCCTATGTTGGGTGCATGGATGTTTACAAGTGTTATATCATCTTGTTGGATTGATCCCTTTATCATTATGTCTTACCCTTGCCTCTTGTCATAGTCTTTGTTTTAAAGTCTAGTTTGTCTAAGTATTGCTACCTTAGCTTTCTTTTCATTTCCATTTGCATAGACTATCTTTTTCCATCCCTTCACTTTCAGTCTGTGTGTCTTTAGAGCTAAAATGAGTCTCTTGTAGGCTGCTATGTGGGTCTTTTTTTTTTTTTTAATCCATTCAGCCACCCTATGTATTTTCAATGGAGCACTCAGTCCATTTACGATTAAAGTAATTATTGATATTTTCTTTCATACTGGCTTTACAAATGTTGGTCTACTGCCTTTACTATATATGTTTGCCTTTACTAGTGAGATGTTTTTCTTTTATATATTTTCTTATTTCTAGTTTTAGCCTTTTCTTTTCTGCTTAAAGAATTCCCTTTAACATTTCTTGTAATGCTGGTTTAGTGGTGATGAATTATTTTAGCTTTTGTTTGTTGGGAATCTATCCCTCAATGCTGAATGAAAACATTGCTGGGTAGAGTATTTTTAGTTGTAGGTTTTCTCTTTTCATCACGTTGAATATATCAGGTCACTCTCTTCTAGCCAGCAAAGTTTCTGCTGAAAAATCAGTTGATATAGTCTTATGGGGGTTCCCTTGTACGTAACTAGTTGTTTTTCTCTTGTTGCTTTTAAGATTCTCTATCTTTAAATTTTGACATTTTAATTATTATGTGCCTTGGCATGGTTCTCTTTGGGTTCACCTTGTTTGGGACTCTCCTTGCTTCCTGGATATGGATGTCTGTTTCCTTCACCAGGTTAGGGAAGTTTCCAGCCATCATTTCTTCAAATAGGTTTTCTGTCCCTTTCTCTCTCTCTTCTCTTTCTGGGACCCCTATGATGTGAATGTTAATATGCTTGATGTTGTCCCAGAGTTCCCTTACGCTATCCTCATCCTTTGAAATTCTTTGTTCAATTTGCTCTTCCAATTGGGTGATTTCCACTATCATGTCTTTCTAATGGCTGATAAATGTATCAGCCTGACCTGCTGTTGATTCCCTCTAGTGTATTTTTCATTTCAGTTATAGTCTTCAGTTCTGATTGTTTCTTTTTTACATTGTTTACCTCTTTGTTGAAGTTCTCATTGAGTTGACCCACTGTTCTGCAAAGATTAATGAGCATCTTTATGACTGTTACTTTGAACTCTTTATCTGGTCGACAGCTTATTTCCGTTTCATTTAGTTCTTTTTCCAGGGTTTGGTCTTGCTTTGTGTGTCTGTGTGTGTGTCTTCTCATTTTTCTTGTTTGTTTCTATGCATTAGGTAGATCAGCTACGTCTCCTGGTCTTGAAAAAATGCCTTATGTGGAGGTGTTTTATGATGTGCAGTGGTGCAATCCCCCCTAGTCACCAGAATCAGGTGCTCCAGAGGTGTTCCCTGTGTGGACAAGTGTAGCCTCCTGTTATAGCTGGGCCACAACTTCTATGGACACACTGGCAGGCGAGGATGGTCCCTGGCTGTGAGGCCTGGCCACAACTATTGTGGGTATACTAGCGTGCAGGACAGCCCTCTCACCACCCCCCCGCCCCCCACCTTGGTGCAGCTGGCTGGTGGGTTTGACTGCAATTGCTGCTGGTCATCTGGTGTGCAGAATGGGCCTCTGGTGTGGCTGGCTGCAAGGTGAAACTGTTGCAAACACACTGCTGTGTGCTGTTGCTGACTGAGGCTACCAACCAGGTTTGGCAAGGCAGGAGCCACGTTGAGGAGATACCAGTGATGGTTGAGGCTACCCACCAGATGTGGCAGGGCAGGAGCCGTGTTAGAGGGATGCCAGCTGGGGTGGGTCCTCAGAGAAATACCACTGTGGGGTGAACAGTGTTAGCAAGGTTAATGAAGACTGTCAGAAATGGTACCTTCCAGTGTCAGACCAGATAGGTAGAAGGAGAGTAAAGAAAGGAAAACAACATGGTACCCACCAGCATGTCTGTCCCTGGAGAAAGTTTGAACAGATCCATACACCCCCAGCACACACTCTAAAATTAGTC
Organism: Rhinolophus sinicus; assembly: GCF_036562045.2. Classification (NCBI taxonomy): domain Eukaryota; kingdom Metazoa; phylum Chordata; class Mammalia; order Chiroptera; family Rhinolophidae; genus Rhinolophus; species Rhinolophus sinicus. Next base: position 57,151,540 of record NC_133759.1, on the reverse strand, counting down.
AATGTATCACCTTCACATATAACCCAGGTGCTTTTCAAACTGCTGCCTATGCACTGGGACTCGGAAAGTGCATGACCTTGGTTTCCTGCAGCCCTTTGGCTCTCCCAAATGTAAGTCCTGCTGGTTTTCAAAGCCAGATGTTATGGGGCTCCTCTTCCCAGTGCAGGTCCCCCAGGCTGGGGCTCAGACCTAACGCTTTTCTGGGGAGGGGGGGAGGCTCTAAGGCTGTGATATTTCTCCCACTGTGGGTCACCACATGAGGCATGGGGGGCAGGGTGGGTCCTGACAAGACTGAATCTCTACCCCCCTATCCATCTTAATGTGGCTTTTTCTTTATAACCTTAGCTGCAGAAAATCTGTTCTGCTAGTCTTCAGGTCACTCTCAGAGAAAGCTGTTTTATACGTAGTTGTAGTTTTGGAGTCAATGACAGGAGGTGAACTCAGGATCTTCCTACTCTGCCATCTTCAACCAGAAGTAGGAGTTTCACTCTTGAATGATAATTTAGCTTGTCCATGAAATTTTGTTTCTTGCAGTCGGTGCACTGTCCCCACAACAAATGTGTGTCCAGATCATCATGTCACTGCCCCCCAAAGTTTTAATAAAGGTTTCTAATCCCGAGTCCTGTGTTGTTTCCATTATATCATAGCAATCTCCCTAAAATCATATGAAAACACCTCACATATTAACAGAACAGATAGCTATATTCAGTCTATAGAAGTAGCATTAAAGAATAAATTATTCCCCAAGAATTTAGCTGTGTTGTTAAAACATTACAGAAACCACTTAAAAAAAAGATAATACTTGCAAATATGAGCACACCAGGGATTTTTCTGCAAATGTTGTTGAGAAAGTTATTACTCATCTAAAAGGTGGGCAGATAACCTTTCTAAGCTCACTGGCATTCAATCACTGACATTTAAAAATCCTTGATATTTTGATCTTTTTTCCATGTAAATCACACTTTCCTGGTTTATGCTATTTTAATTAAGGAAAGGTTGCTAACAGACCCTGATTCAGATCAGAGTATACATGGAGGTAATCATATTGTTACCAAAAAATACATTGTGCTTGAGAGAATAATGCAGAGGAAGCCCCTAAATTATGAAAGAGGAAGAAAACTCAGTATATACTTGTAGTTGCCATTAACTATAGATATTTTAAAAGTTTAAAGGATTACACTTTTTAGGTGAATCATTCTTCAGCTTTGCTTTTCTTATCATTTATGTAATTTGTGAGTTTTCCACAGGTTCTTCTAATGAGTCTGAAGCTCTCCCAAATCGCCACACTGAATGTGACAGTTGATCCAGGAATAATAAACCAATGGCCTAGTTGACTGACAGTCAGAGCCCAAGTCTGCAGGAACATTTCTTCAAACTCAAAATTCCAGACTTTTAATTTAATAATTCTAAATGATCTGTCTCTACCCAGATGCTTATTTCTGATTTTGTGTGTAAATAGTCACATGGCGTGGATGTAATGTTTGTTTCTCTGTGGTTGCTAACAGGTCACTGTTGACATTGAAGATGAGAATGATGAAACACCTGTCTGCATACCCTCTTTCTATAAGGCAGTCATTTTTGACAATGTTGTTGCTGGGACAAATGTCAATGGCTTCGAATTAAACTGCCATGACAGAGATTCACAAGATTTTGAAATGCGCTTTGAGATAGTTTCTGGTGGGTAATTTTATTATTTCTTTTGATCATGAGCCTGTGTTAAATTGACATTAGTTATGTGCTGTTCGACATGATATAAACTGAGAAATAACTATGTTTATAAAGGTTAAGCTATTTCATATTTATGGCATTAAGTTTCCTCAAGGAACTATTTTCACTTCCACATACCTAATCTAATTCCCCTTGTGGTGGAACTATCAGTGATTTCAAAGATACTTGACAATGAAGAGACTTTGGGCCTCCATGGGAAACACTGAATGTTAAGCTACAAGGAAACAAGTCTGCTGTCCTTGGTTCTGGCTGAAAACAACAGCCACCTTTCCAGGTGATAGGAATACAGATTCTCTAAGATAGATGTTTTCAGCTGTGTTATTATTGGATTCACAAAGATCCATATCCAATTTAGTCATCATCTTGTGACATAAGGAAGAAATTTATTGGAGACCACATATGTACTGAAAGATAGGTACACAGTAGCATACAAGACACATATGGATCTTATGTTCATGAAAATCATTGTTCGTTAAACTAGTAGTAACATCAACAATTATAAAATTATACAGTATGACAAGTTCTATTAAGGAAAACTACTAGGTATCATGAGACAGTAGATCAAGGAGAAAGACTTAAAGTATGGAGGTTAGTTTGTTGTCACGCATCTGAAAGAATGGGAGCGTGGACATCAGTACCCACGTTGCCAATTAACTTTAAAGACTAGTTCAGTGTCTGCTTCTCTTGCTAGATGATGAGCTTCATGCAGATGGGGACTGTGTGTGTTGTTTACAACAGTGTCTCCAGGGCCACTGAGACTTCACTTGAAACTTAGTAGGAGTTCAACAGATTTTCGTGGTCTGATTGGCCCATTTGCTATTGATCTAGACCAAGCTGAAGGGGGAAGTAAAAATTTTCTGAGTGGGAGATAAAGGAAGGGGAAGCAATAAAGCAGAATAATAGTTTGATAATAGTCTGATGCTTGTGGATCTTATATGAAGATCAAACTCATGATCTTAACCTTTAAAACATTTTTTTTCTAAACAACTGACTTTATTACTCATTTGATTTCAGTTTCATTATAAGCCTTGTATAGATATTATAATTCAGAGAACAATAGAAATTGTATTTATTTACATTTATTGTGTTTAAAACCAATGTTTGATAGCTTGAGAAAAACCTTTTACTACATCTGAACATAATTATAATTTTTAAATTATCCCTTTTGAAGGAAATGAGAACCATCATTTTGTATTTGACCCAACTCGAGGTTCAAATACTCCAAAATTAATTGTGAAGAACCCTTTTAACTTTGAATCTGGAGCTGAACTGCATCAGCAGTACCGTCTCGTGGTCCACATAATCGATGACAACCTGAGATACAGCCAAGCCACCAGGCCCAGGACGGGCACCGCTATTATAGATATTTATGTGATGAGGGTCAATACACCACCTCCTCCAACCACCAGTTCTGAAGTAAAGAGTTATGGAATTTAATTTGGGTCTCTGTGTGGGAATATTCGACTGGAAATTCAAGTTTCATCTAGAAAGGCTAACAGGCTATTTAGGGCATCACTTTCACCCATATACCTTTTCACTTGATCACTACCCCATCCACCCCCCAGGCCACATTTTAGAGTGTGCACCTGACAGTACAAATTGTGAGTACAAACTGTGGGTGAGAGAGATTTTGTGATAACTGCAGGTGGAGCACAGAATACCCCCAAGCAGCTAATTATGTCTGAATTCTCTGAAACTGCTGCCCACCAGAATATCCCACTCGTCAATGAAATCTATCAATTAAAAATCTCTGCAAATAACGGGCACTTTTAAACATTATTCTCTAGAGCTGTGTTCTTCATAGAATGGGCACCTACCATGTGCCAGGCTCTGTACCACATGGCTGCTATTCATCATGGCATCTAATTTTTGATCCAACCCTGTGAAGTTTAGCAGACCCTTTAGTATTTTGTTATTTCAAAAAGAGATAAGCAAAGCCTCTTCAGGACTCCAGAATGGCTTCTGAGTCACCCAAGGATAAAGTCTATTCAGTAGACTGTATGGTTAGTGTATTTTATTGTCTTCTACCCTTTGAAATAGAGTCATTTTTTATAACATGGATTATAAATCTTTCCAACAGAATATTTGATTTTCAAGAACATACTGTTCTCTCCAGCTGCACAAAAGAGTTTTTCTTATGTAGTGTAGATAATGAGGCATATAAGTCTAAAAGTACCTCAGATGCTATCTATTTCAACCCTTTGATTTTACAGATGAGAAAACTGAAGTCAAAGAGGAGAAATATTTTTGTCCAAGTTCACAGAGTGGTCATTGCATACAGTTCAAGTCATAAGTTCCTTAAATTGTTGCCTTTTCTAGGCTTGGACGTTCCTCAATATTACCTGTAGTATTTTCAAAAATCCATATGTCTGAGTCAATACCCCACTGTCTGTATAGGACCATGGCTCTATACTGATGCTACTATTTGTAAACAGATGCTCTCTGAAAACACAAATTAATGCTCTGTTTGCTTTGAAATAATATTTCCCAGCAAAGAAAAGGTCTGACTGTTGTGTACACAGCTATCAACACATACACATCCAGTGGCTGGTACATCCCTTTTATCTTCACTCTGATGGCTGTTTTCTTTGCCGGGTTGGTTTCCTGGGTATGTTTCCTGCTTTGGAGATATGGAAACACTATGGGATGCTGTCAGAAATTGGCCAAGGAATTTTCCAAGCCCAAACCCAAGTATGTGATTTTTCTTTCTAAGCTTCTGATATAAAGAGTTGAAATCAGTTGGGGTTTGCTGATCTCTCACTGATCTGCTTCTGCCTAAGTTTGCTTTTGAGGGGCACAGAGGAAAGTACTTGGGATACAAAACTCAGTGGTGCTTTTCACCATTACTCCAACCCTGCTCTATCTCATAAACAATTGGAGAGCTTTCTTTGAAAAACAGCAACATATCCTGGGGCTCTACCTTAGATTATCTGAAACAGATTTTCTGTGAGAATAGATGTTAAACAAATCAATTTGTGAGTAGCCAAATTGTTTGGCTTGTCATCAATTTGTGACAAGCCAAACAATTCACCATATTATTTTGATGAAAGCAGGGCATGGGTGGGTATTTTACAACCACCAGGGACTACCTTAGAGACAGATAATAAATCCAGGTACCTTCTCCATACTTGGTCTGAATTTATGTGAAGCTGGTTAGAGGAACAAAAGAAAAGGATAGAAAGCACAGCTGCTTTCATCGCCATCCAAAAATAGTTCTTCAGGGAGCAGAATATGACGGCCTCAAAAATAGAGTTGATTATGAATTTTTGTTAACTAAGTAAGGATAATTTATGATTCAGTGAAGGAGGGTGGTGATGGTTAATGAGATCAGTATATTATTCCACATACAACATTTTAATTTTTTTAAATCGGGAGTGAGAGAGATGTGATAATAGACATGTGCTGCAAAAAATGTTTTTGCCATGTGTTAGCATAATGAAGCTGACATTTTGTCAAATTTTCTTTTCATACAGGGGTATGAAGTATATTGCAGGTAAGACACAGGTTGCTAATTGTGACATGAGTATTATGAATTGTGTGATTTTTGAAAGCCATTCATCAGATAAATGTCTGTTATTTAATTATTTTTTGAACAGGAGATAGAAATCAAAAGGAAAAGATTGTCATTGGAAACAGAAATAAAAAACTAGAAGTATTGACAGTAAGTACATTTTGAGATCCCTCTATAGTAGAAGAAAGGGCACTACATTTTCTCATAATTATTGTTCAATGAAAAGTTCTTCCATATAAACATATAGTAAATCTACTCAGGCATCATAGAAAGGAAATAAAATCATTTCGATTTATCTGCTTCTGTTGAATTTCTGTGTATTACAAAACTGGGATTTCAGGTCTAGTCTTAGAATCTGGTTTCGGTCAGAATTTGCCTCAAATATTGTATGTGTATTCAATAAAAACAACTCTCGACAAATGGAAATCCAGCATTATCTACTATTACTTAAAAATAAGATCTAGATTTGAAAATAGATTGTTATATATGATAGAACTGAATAAGTTTTCAACCCTGGAGTTTCTCAGCAGATGGTAAAATCTATACCCTAGAGTATCTGAAATCTTAAAATTGGGTGAGGCTCATCATTAAATCATCCATATAAACAACTGTACAAGGGTAAGGTTGGTTCCAGGAAATATAAACGTGGAAAAGAAAAAGAAAGGGCATTTTCAGCCTTCATCTCCCCTTTTTTGTCTCCATCTGCTGCCCCATTTACCAAGGACTTTCCTATCTGAGTCCTGACTAACCGTGACATTATTTCATGAGCTGGTTCTCTTTCAATGCTCCTTTCCCCTACCTCTTCCTTTATGAAACTGATGCCCGCCAATCTCTGTATTAGTTTGCTAGGGCTGCCAAAAATAAAATACCACAGAGTGGGTGGCTTAAACAACAGAACTTATTTTCTCCCAGTTTTAGAGTTTAGAAGTGTCAGATGAAGGTGTTGGTAGGTCTGGTGTCTTTGATTGCTTTCTCTCTGTGTCCCCTCTCTGTGTCATCCCTCATCTGTTTTGTCTGTGTCCTTATCTCTTGTTCTTATAACATTAGTCATATTACATTAAGACCTACCCATATGACCTCATTTTATTTTAATCACCCATGTAAAGGCGCTGGCTTTACATATAGTCACATTCTGAGGTATCAGGGGTTAGGGCTTCAACATACAAAATTTGAGGGAACACAATTCAGCCCATAACTCCTTCCATCCAAGATAAGAGACTTCACATCAATAAAAAGATCTGAGTTGAGGGAGGGCAGGGTGGGCAGACCGATGTGGAGGATGGGGCTGGCAGGAGACAAGAACAGCAGGAAAAATTTGAACCCAGGCTTCCAGCCCTCTACACAAGAATGATGAGGTAATTTCTAAGAATTCATCTGCTCAAAGTACTCACCACAGGTCAAAACTAATTTATCAAGCTGACTCCATTGCTAACATTTTGTGCTTTTCATAAGGAAACCATTGTGTACGAGACCATATTTGATGGAGAAGCTGTTGATCCAGGTATGATGTTTAAGTATCTTTTGAGTTCAGCCCATTTTGCCTATTTGGATGCTACACTGTGTGAATAAATTACTTATTCATTATGCTTTGCATAATAAGACTCTGTCCTAAAGTAAACATTTCAAGGGCCAGATAGGTAAAGTAAATGATTGAAAGGAGCCATATAAGACAGTAAGTTCAATCATCAATGGCATTTGATGCTTGGGGATATGGCTATTACTGGGCTCTGTCAGATTATTGCCACTTTGGGAATAGGCCTGGAGTTGCCAGAATTCTGATACTTAAAAAGAAGTTAGAAATCCAAGTTGTTACATGAAATCTGCCCATTTAAAACATACAGGTAAGTAATTCGATTAAAACAAACTCCATTGTACAAGACAAGTAAAATACGTTTTCCCTCCTGGTTACATATTTTTGTGTACACTACCCCAGGACTTACTGGCTTAAAACAACAACCATTTTATTATATCTCACAATTTTGTGGGTCAAGAATTTGTGTAAGTGCCACCTGGACAATTCATTGGCTTTATGGTATTAAAAAGGACTTTAATGGTATTCAGTGGGCAGCTGGTCTGGTCTGGTGGATCCAACATAGCCTAACCACACGCCTGACAACTTGGTGGGTGTAGTTGCTTGGTTGTGCTCAAGCAGTTCCTACCTCCTCTTCATGTAATCTTGGGGCCTCTTCATGTAGTCTCTCAAGCAGGATTAGCTGAACACCTTCTATATCAGTTTCGATCTCCCAGAGGGAGTTCCAAGAAATAGGAAGGTGAGGTTGCCATTTTCTTGAGGCATGGGCCTGGAAACTGGCACAACGTCACATCTACCATATGCTACTGGTTAATCCATTCAGTTTACCCAGATTTAAAGAGAGAAGCATATATTCTACCTCTCCAGGGATAAAGTCAAAGAATCTGTGACTATCTTTAATCAACCACAACATCTATAGGTTATGGGTTTGCAATTCCTGGTCTAAAGATTTCCTTTATGAAACTTGAAATTGTATAACAGATCATATCTCCATTTTATAAGCTTTCAAAGACTTTTCTCTATTCCATGCATTTCTTCTCTACAGAAGGGGCAGGAATAGGATATCACCAGAGGTATTTGTAAAACCCTGGATGTAAGTTAGGAGACTTGGGTTTGAGCGTTGACATAACCACTAACACGCTACGTGAAACTGGACAAAGTACTTAACTTCTCTGAGTCTCCCTTTTCCCAGCTGAGAAATCAGAATAATATTGTGGGCTTTGCCTGTTACATGATGGTTATGATGTTTAAACATGAATGTAATGAACATAAAAATTTTTTTGTAAAGGGTCATTCACATGGGGTATTAGTCACAAAAAACTCATTGGCAATAGAGCAGTTTGTGACCCTTTACAGCAAATTAAGTGCTGGCAGCTCTGGATGTTTTGGCATGCAATGATTGATGCTTTATTACTGACCTCCAAGCTCTCCATAAAGAAATATAACCACTTATACTAAATTGAAAACATACTGCTTATATCCTAATTTAATCTATGTTTAATCTGAGTTCCAGTTTCCAGGAATTCTTGAAAAGCAGACGTAAGCACTTTTTTGAGTGCTTACATACACCACATCTGCCTTGTCTCATTTAATCCTCACAACAACCCTATATTGGGAGTGCCATCAGGGTCCCCATTTTATGGACATTGAAACAGAGGCTCAGACAGGTTATGCATGTGTTTAGGGTCATATAGCATTCTTCCTTTTCAAAGAAAAGAAAGAAAGGAGTTTGGTGGAGCTCTACTGAACAGAGACTAAACTTAATGGTGGTAGAACAGAGGCAGACCAGGAGGAGGTAGGTAGGTACTTGGCTACAGAGCCGTGAGAACACTGTTGTATGCCGACAACGGGAGGAAGTTCTGGTACTAGACCTCCAGGTGGGAGAATGGCAGAGCGGCCTGTAGCAGACCTTCATAATCATCAGGTTCTTCTTCTACTTAGCTATTTTTATTAATCAAATAATCAAAATTACTATATGATAATTCTTGATTTCCTCTAAAGTATGTAAAAAATGTGCATTTAATAAATACCTGTTTAGTACTTGCAATAGAGCAGACTTATTCTGAGCACTTTATAATTATTAACCTATTTAATTTTTATTGTGTTAAACACATAAAATAAAATTTACCATTTTAACTATTTTTAGTTGTACCATTCTGTGGCATTAAGTACATTCACATACTGTGCAACCACCACTCCCTTCCATCTCCAGAACTTTTTCATCCTCCCTAACAGGAACTCTGTGCTCCTTAAACGCTAACCCTCCTTCCCTCTGCCTCTGGAAACCGCCATTCTACTTTCCGTCTCTATCAGTTTGACTATTTTAGGTACTTCCTATAAGTGGAATCACCTGATATTTATCCGTCTGTGACTGCTTCATTTCACTAAGCATAACATTGTCAAAGTTCACCCATCTTGTAGCATGTGTCAGAATATTCTTCCTTTTTAAAGCTGAATAATATTCCATTGTATGTGTTTGCCACCTTCTGTTTATCCATTGATCCAGCAATGGACATATGGATTGCTTCTACCTTTTGACTATTAAAGCTGCAGTATCACCTATTTAATTTTAACATTTTTGCTTACACACTGAAAGATTTTATGTTTAATTATACAGTTGTAGACTTATTAAAACATGTTATTAGGACAATCCTAATATTGAATCATAGCGAATATTTGTTGAATTCTTAGTATGGTGAAATGCTTTTACATCATTTCTTTATTCTCATAACAATTTTTGAGGTAGTGACTATGATCATTATCCTCATTTTACAAATGATAAAACCAAGGTACAGAGGGACAAGGTCCCCCCAGGATCACAGTTTGGTGAGAGGAAAGAGTCAGGATTAAAAGCTACCGGGTTTCCCTGAAAATAAGACCTAGCCAGACCATCATCTCTAATGTGTCTTTTGGAGCAAACATTAATATAAGATCCGGTCTTATTTTAATATAAGAGCTGGTCTTATAATATAATATAATATAATATAATATAATATAATATAATATAATATAATATAATAATATAATATAATATGTTATAATACCAGGTCTTATATTAATGTTTGCTCCAAAAGATTCATTAAAGCTGATGGTCCAGCTAGGTCTTATTTTCGAGGAAACACGGTCGTCAGTCTGACACCGGAACCCTCACCCTAACACTAGTCATGATATTTCTTACCACTGGCCTGGTAAGAAGCAGTGTATTAATAAACACTGGGCTCTAGATTGCTCCGTTCTACAAAACACAACAATACAAATACACAGAGCCTAATAAAGGTAAACTGTTATGGTCGTTTTTTGCCCATTCAGCATTTGACTGATACTTATCACCTTTGGTCTTCTCAATTTGAGGACATAGTTACTATGTGTTTAGAATGACGCAGTTGGCTTATTTTGAAACTGGATGTTTGATGCCTGACTCAGCAATTAGTTTTCAAGTTCTAACATGCACTATTGAGTGATGGTATAGATTTTTTTGGTAGAGGGAGGTGTTTTTCAGGGAAGTGCACGGTCTACCCTAGCACAGTGGTCCTGGCACAAGAAGCACATTTCAAGTAAAGTATTTTTGAGAGCTGACACTTAAAGAAGAGAAATATTTTAAAATAAAAATAAATTTTGCTGTATGTGTTGGAACATACAATCATTTATTAAATGTTCTGTGGAACTCAGAATGTGATGCATAAGGCATCATTTTATTCATAAAGTCTAATCAAAGTAAAAGAAGACATGGCCCCCTATCCTAGGTGGGTAGCATTTAGAGCTCTGTAGCTGAATTCCCCGGGTTCAAATCTAGGTTTACCACTTATAAATGGTGTGGCATTGACAGTTACTTCACATCTCTGTGCCCATTTCCTCAGCTCTAAAATGTGGCTCAGAATATGTATGTATGTCACAAGGATGTTGAGTAGATTAAATGAATTAATATATGAAAACAGAGTCTGGTACATAGTAAACACTATAGGAGTCAGCTATTACTATGTATTGCTGTTATTATTATTACTTTTATTTTAATTACATCTTAGACACCTAAGAAACAACAGTTTCTTGACTTCCTACTATATCAGACCCTACTTACCCTGCTTCTTTTCCCTTGTATATTATTATATTTCATTATTGTTTCCATAAAAGGTGGCAGAATAAACCTCAGACACTGTGTAAGGCATATCACTTGAGGGACAATTACAATAATAGTTTGACATGTTCTTTTTTTAAACTTTTGATTTTTAAAATAATTACAAATTCAGAAGAAATTGCAAAAACAAACAAGCAAAAAAATACAAGAGAGGTACTCTGTACCCATCACCTAGCTTCCCCCAATGCAACAGCTTTTATAACTACAGCACCAAAACCAGGGTATTGACATTGGTCCAATAAAATTAACTGGACGACAACCTTTAATCAGATTGACCCAGTTTTTGCATGCACTTATTTTTTTTGTCTGTGTGAGTAGTTTTATAACATTTACTGTGTTTCCCCAAAAATAAGACCTAGCCAGACAATCAGCTCTAATGCGTCTTTTGGAGCAAAAATTAATGTGAGACCTGGTATTGTATTGTATTATATTATATTATATTATATTATATTATATTATATTATATTATATATTACATTATATTAAAGACCTGGTCTTATACTATAGTAAAATAAGACAGGGTCTTATATTAATTTTTGCTCCAAAAGACGCATTAAAGCTGTTTATCCGGCTAGGTCTTATTTTCGGGGAAACACGGTAACAACCACTACCATGGTCAAAATGGAAAACCTTTCCTTCACCACAAAAGAACTCTTGAGTGCTAAAGAGGCAATTTTTAATGCATGCGCAATCACATGCTGCTTCAAGTTGTTCTTTTAGTTTTTCCTTTGGTAACAGAGCAAGGCTTGATAAGAGAAGCAACTTGTCACTACGCTGGTTATATGGCAAATGATCAATAAACGCTTTGTGGGATGAATAAATGCTTTGTGAATTCATTATAATTCACTTTCTCTGTGTTTTGTGTTCTTCTCCGTGCAGTTTCTGGGAATGTGTATGAATATAACAGCAGAACAGGTGCAAGAAAGTGGAAGAAGCCCCCCAGCCACCAGGAGGAGTCCTTGGCAGACATGTACTCCCTCCCAGACACCCCCACTTCTGAGGAGCCCACATCCTTAAAAATTCCCATGCAGGAGTAGTATTTTCTTGTGTCTCTGAATGATTGCTTTTTTGTGTATGTCGCTGTCATGACAATTTTTACTTGGCAACCTAAAATTAAACTGTAGATGTGAGGCCAGCTGCTTTGTTTGTTCACAGCTTTTTGTAATCTTCCAGTTGGAGGTTCTGGGTGAGGGCAGCAGGACTGGTCAACCTTGAGTCTCTCAATATGCTTTGCTGAAAACTAGAGAGTAAACTGATACATGTTCACAGTTTGACTTTTCCCAGTGGAAGGTGTGCTTGTTACGACTGGAGATTTTGTTTTGCTCACTCCTGTAGTTCCAGCACGTGCTTGGCACATAGTGGGGACTCCATACATATTTGGGGAATAAATGAATTTGAATATATAAATTTAGATCTCTTGCCTTTAATTCAAATGGCTTATAACTCCTATGATCCACAGAACACAAATGGGAATTATCTTTAGAGAAGAACTTTTTTGGTTTCTAGTAGTCACAAAAATAAAGGATTTTTTTCAGTATTTTTGAAAAGCACAATTGATCTTGCTTTCAATTTTCTTTTTATAGCACCATGGAGAATGACCACCTGACATTTTACTTATTATTATTGATGACTTGTCAAGGAAATGTTGGAATCCAGTGTTTTGAGAGCTATGTACTTAGACAAATAAGTTTTTAAATACATATGAGCTCTCTGATGAGCTCCCTCCTTGGGTATCACAAGACATACGATAGCAGGAGACTAAAGGGTTGTTGATGGTAGAGGCTAAGCCCACATAGAACCCAAAACAGAGTTCAACTTGGGATACATTTTTTTTTTTTTTAAAGACTCTTATTCAAAGCAAAACACACCGTGAGCAATGAATTTGAGTCAGAGGATAACGGGGGCTTCGATGACCAGAGATGCCTTGATATTTATCCCACTTTGCATGTGTACACACAGATGATTCCTTTTCAGTCCAGGGACACCTATACCCCCAACACGAGAGAGCAACTGAACACAAACAGGCTCATTTTTTATTTCTGTCTAGCTCAGATGGCTTAATCCTCAGGAGACATTCTGGTGGGGAGGACATCACTAGGTTTGAAGTCTGGAGCTTGGACAAGTCGTGTAGCCCGTCTGAAGTTCAGTTTTCTTTTTTTAGAAAATGTACGCAATGTATGCAATCATTCTCATAATTTCTATCTCATAATTTTGTTGTGAGAAACAACATAAAATAATTGAGGTTCTACATTTGGCAGTGCTTTTAAAATTGTAAACATTATTTAAGTGTGAAACAGGGTTAGTTTTGTTAAGTCAAAATTGGCCTGTGAGAAAGCAGTGGCTTGGAATACAGAGAGGGTCACTCCATGGTTGTAAACCAGTCTACATTGGAATGGGTCAGTAATTAGCTTCACAACTTCTGTGAAAAGCGTGTACTGCCTTGTTGCAGATGGCATGATAATTCCACCAGGGGAGAGACTAAAGACTGGGAAAATGCTCTCCCCTCTCCAGCAAGACTCTCACTGGATCAATTACGATTAGACTGATGTAGATATGTGAGTCTCCATCTGCCACCATCTGAGCTTTTAAGAAAAAATAAGCATTTATAAAACTTCCTTCTCAAAGTCAGACCTGGATCAATTACTGTTGCATCAGCTGTGCCAAACCCAAGAAAAATTGGTAAGTTGTGTTAGCTTTCCTTTGTTTCGTTGTTTTGGGTCTTGGTTTCAGATTTGGCAAGGAGAGAATGTATGCACTGGAGACAACGGAAGAGTTGTTTAGGAGGAAGCAAAAGAGGGCTGCTCTCAGGGGCACGACTGTAGAATTTGGCCTCTCTTTTGGGTCATAATCAATTTGCCTTCAAACTCTGGATGCTTTTTTCTATTTTACCAACAAGCTCCAATTTAACAATAATGATTGTTTTCATTTCCTGAGGCCGCCATAACAAATTAGCACTAACTTGGTGACTTAAACAATAGCAATTTATTCTCTTATAGTTCTGGAAATTGGAATTCTAAAATCAAATTTTTGGCAGGGCCATACTCCCTCGGGAGGCACTAGGGGAGAATCTCTTTCTGGCCTCTTTCAGTTACTGGCGGCTGCCCTCGCATTCCTGGGCCTGTGGCTGCTTTTCTGTAATCTGCGTCTGCCTTTACATCACTGTCTCCTCCATGTGTCTGTCACGTTTCCCTCTGCCTCTGTCTATAAGGACATTTGTTATTGAATATGGGGTTCCCTGCATATTCCAGGGTGAACTCATCTCAAGGTCCTTAACTTAATCACAGCTGCAAAGTAAAAATCATGTTCACAGGTCTAGGGATTAGGACACAGACATATCATTTTGGAGGGTCAACAATCTACAAACTATAATGATTTTAAAAGTCTTTAATATGGGGTATAAATTAATGCAATCATTTTGGTGAACAATATGACCATTTTAGTTTGTTTAAAAATATTTATTGAGTGCCCATTATGTACCAGGAATGTTTTAAGGCCTTTAATTGCATATTCATTGAAATATGTAGATGTCTTTGACCTGGTGCTTGGAATTTCCTTATAGATAGGTTTATAAAAGATCTATAAGATTTTTCCCCCTATGGCTGCTCATGGTTTGTAAGAGAAAAACAACCAGAATAAAATCAAAGTGTCCATTTAATAAGGGATTGGTTGGAAAATCACATCTTGTCCATATTATGGAATGTACTATGTGGCTATTAAAAAGAATTAGGCATATATCGGTATGGAAGATATATTAAATTATCAAGGTTGGTAAACTACAGAATTTTTATTGATATAAATAAATAAAATTAAGTGTGTGTGCGTGTGTGTGTGTGTGTGTGTGTTGGTATATGCATAAACTTAGGGGGCAGTGAGAAATCAGAGAGAACTGTTAATAACAATTACCTTTTCCAGAAAGTCTTGGGAAGAAAATGCAGAAGATGAGGGGAGATTTTTACTTTTCCTTTCACTATTTATGATCCATTGAATTTTCCAACCTTGTAATATGTTATTTTTATTTTTTAATAATGTAAGTAGGTATTATCTGGTGGTAAGACTTTAGGACATTTATTTCTTTTTTAAATACTTTATTCTAGAATTTTATAAGAGTTTGAGGATTTTCTTTCAAATCAATTTGAAACTAGGTTCAAATCTTTCTACTACTTGGGAAATTTTCTTCCTTGATTTGTATAACTATTGTTGCCCTTCCATCTGTCTCTTTTCCTCCTTTTGAAATTGATTATTCTCAGCTTAGGTCTCCAGGATTTAGTAGCTAAATCTCTTATCTTTTCCTCTCATGATTTCTAACCCATTGAAATATTGCTCTGCTTGTTAGAGATTTCTTTCAGTTGCCCTTCCGTGTCACTAACTTGGGTCTCACCAGTGACCACCCTCAATTTCAGCTGATATACTGATTTTTCAAGTTTTAAGATCATATTCTTAGTTCCAGGAAGGTGTGTGTGTGTGTGTGTGTGTGTGTGTGTGTGTGTGTACAGAATGTGTGCAGACATGCACATTATACATGACTCTAAGGCATCTTATTATCTATTTTTGTTGAAGTTGTCCACTTCAGTAAAGGCCTTTTCTGAATATTTATGCCTTTTTCCTCAGAGTTTCAGGTCTCCCTTAGGCTCTTGGGCCTCTTGGGTGCCTGGTCATTTCTTTCTGTCAGCTTTGGGGCTGAAGTTGAGTTGCTCCAGATCTTTCCGAGGCGATGGTAGAGGTACTGCTCTCTCTCCCCATGTGGGCTGACGGTACAGCAGATGCAAGCCATCTGATCTCCATGATGACAGGCCTTTGCTTGTCCTCTCCATTCCAGGGAGAGAGGAGCCTTACCCCAATGCTTCTAGTGCTTCCACAGGTCTTTGGGGGTCAGGGAGACTTGGCATCTCTTTACTGGCCAACACCCCAATCCCTCTGGCAGTGGGGAGGGGTCCAGTTATCCTGATCTCCAAGAGCGAGATCCTCCCTTCAGATCCATGCCATAGGGCTCTCCTACGCTGGCCACAATTCTCTTCTGGTTCAGAGGGGAGAAAATCCTGGCAGATTTTCAATCACTTTCTCCATGTCTGATCTATATACCACCTGGATCTGCCCCAGCACACCTACCTACAGATGCATGAGTCTAGCCTCAATGAGTAGAACTACCCAACCAAAGCCAGCCAACGTTAGTCAACCTTCAGCTGACCATCAGGAATGTAAACTCTGACAATAAATGATTGTTGTTAGAAGCCTCTGGTTTGTTATTCAGCAACAGCTAATGAAACCAGAAAGAAGGTAAGATGCTATCTTCTTATACTTTTCTCTGTATTTAGAAATACACACACAAAAGTTTTATTTAAAAAATTGAGACCTCCCCTAAAACATTCAAAACGTGGAAAACAGAGCTCTGATACAAATTTCATTAAGATGAATTTGTAGAACCTCAGAATTACTGGGACTGTATTTGGCTTGAGGATAGGAGCTGGGACCTACCCAAAGTTCCATTCCATGGTCCCTGGATCAGGAGAGGAGTCCAGCAAACATTTATTAAATAAATGACCTTCACAATATTCCTCGCCAAGTCCTTATCTGACTAATTGAAAAGAATTCCCTCTACGTTTCCAGTGCTGATCCTGGGTCTGCTTAAGTAACTTCGTGATGGGTCCTCACTATCTGACAGGCAGCTTTTTCCTTTGAGGAACAACGATAATTATAGAATTATTTTATTGAAGCAAAGAGGAAATCTAGTTATAGTGTGAAACTTGAGTTAAATAATTGAAAAACATGAGTTTTTCCTCATTAAGAATTCCCCTTGGATGGAACAGCATATTTTCAGTAGCTGACAAAGAAGCTGCTGTGGATGAAAACATCTGCATAATAGCTTCCATTCAGTATTGTTACCTTATATTTCATCCAGCTCCAAAATTATACTCCTTCATCTATAATAAATGATTTACTCTGAGTTGGAAAAAGCAAAATGATCCCTTTCGGATCAAAATTACCTAGGAATGTAATTAACGGCATCTCATTTTGTTAGCTCATCATCTAAACTCTCTGAGGATGGCTTTAAATAGGAAAAAATGGCAGTTTTATTATCTTCTTGATGTATGGCAAACATTACTTACTAGTACACACGGCTGTAGTGCCAGTCTAGACACTTCATTGGCTTTAAAACAAATTTAATTGGTGTTTATTGCTGTTAACAATAACATTAGATTTAAACAGTTGCTTATTTAACATTATGCAGTATCTTACCAGACACCAATCTACCTGGTTATAAGGAAGGATCGAGTACAAGGACTACCAGTTGAGTCCTCTCTCTGTCTCTTCCTTTAATTTTAAGAAATCAGTATGGAAGTTTCTATTCAACTTATATAAAGTGATTAGCAAAACATATAATGCATAGTAAGTGTTTGAGAAAAGTCAATAATTACAATTATTATAGTAACTGTTGTTACCATTACTAGTACCGTGTTTCCCCGAAAATAAGACCTAGCCGGACAATCAGCTCTAATGCGTCTTTTGGAGCAAAAATTAATATAAGACCCGGTATTACATGATATGATATGATATATGATATGATATGATATAAGACCCGGTCTTATTTTACTATAAGTAAAATAAGACCGGGTTTTATATTAATTTTTGCTCCAAAAGATGCATTAGAGCTGATTGTCCGGCTAGGTCTTGTTTGGGGGGAATCATGGTAGTAGTACTATTAGTATCACTAGTACTATTACTGCTATTAGCTGTGTGAGCTTTCCAGATCCTCAGTCAATATGCTAGAGCCTCAAGCTCTTCCCTACCTGCAAATTCATCCCCCTTCCCTGAAAGAATTGGGTTGTTGCACTCTAATTCAAGAAATAGCGTAACTAAGACAGCAAACCCTCTTCTTACTTGACTTCCAAGATCAAAGCTAGTGGAGAGGGTAGGTGGAAGCCCAAAGGCTCTATTATTATAGTACTGGGCTCTCCTAGCTGCAGCTGTAGAGACTAAAGAAGCTCATAGGCTGATGGCACAAACATAATTAATTGGGAAAAGCCAAATCCATGAGGAAGAAATGCAAGGCTTATGAGCTCAGGACTGAAATCATCCAGCGCTTATGGCTCACTCTTCTGTCATTTTCCAATATCCAGCCCCATGCTTGGCACATAGTGGGTACTTAGTGAGTGTGCAATAGACAAAAGGAGGGTGAGAAATTTCTTATCAGAAACCAAAGGAATGCTTCCAGGTTCATTCCAGCCCAATAGATAGTTACCTAGATGGCAGGCAGGTTCCATTCCTCATTTGACTTATATGTTTTGGGTTTTCTGTCAGATATTGCTTATTTTCATGTATTACTAAGATATTTCAATGATAGGCCTTCCCCATTGTGCCTGTTTCTTTCCTTTTTTTTTTTTTTAATTTATTGGGGTGACAATTGTTAGTAAAATTACATAGATTTCAGGTGTACAATTCTGTATGACATCATCTATAAATCCCATTGTGTGTTCACCACCCAGAGTCAGTTCTCCTTCCATCACCATATATTTGATCCCCTTTACCTTCCTCTACCACCTCCCACCCCCCTTACCCTCTGGTAACCACTAAACTATTGTCTGTGTCTATGAGTTTTTGTTTCTCATTTGTTTGTCTTGTTCTTCTGTTGTTTTTGGTTCATATACCACATATCAGTGAAATCATATGGTTCTCTGCTTTTTCTATCTGACTTATTTCGCTTAGCATTATACTCTCAAGATCCATCCATGTTGTCACAAATGTTTCTATATCATCTTTTCTTACTGCCGAGTACTATTCCATTGTGTATATATACCACAACTTCTTTATCTATTCATCTATCAAAGGACATTTTGGTTGTTTCCATGTCTTGGCCACCGTAAAAACAAAGCTGCAATGAACATTGGAGCACACATGTCTTTAGGTATAAACGTTTTCAGATTTTTTGGGTAGATACCCAGGAGAGGGATTGCTGGGTCATATGGTAATTCTATTCGTAATTTTTTGAGGAACCTCCACACTGCCTTCCATAATGGCTGCACCAGTCTGCATTCCCACCAACAGTGTATGAGGGTTCCTTTTTCTCCACAGCCTTTCCAACACTTGTTACTATTTGTCTTGTTGAGGATAGCCATTCTGACTGGGGTGTGGTGATATCTCATTGTGGTTTTGATTTGCATTTCTCTGATGATTAGTGATGTTGAGCATTTTTTCATATGTTTATTTGCCATTTGTATGTCCTCTTTGAGAAACATCTCTTCAGGTCTTCTGCCTATTTTAAAATTGCGTTGTTTGTTTTTTTGTTGTTGAGTTGCATGAGTTCCTTGTATATTATGGATATTAGCCCCTTATTAGAGGCACTGTTTGCAAAAATCTTCTCCCATTCAGTTGGCTGCCTCTTTATTTTGTCGATGGTTTCTTTTGCTGTGCAGAAGCTTTTAAGTTTCATATAGTCTCATTCATTTATTTTAGCTTTTACTTACCCTGCCTTTGGAGTCAAATTCATAAAATGCTCTTTGAACCCAAGGTCCATAAGTTTAGTACCTATGTTTTCTTCCATGCAGTTTATTGTGTCTGGTCTTATGCTTAAGTCTTTGATCCATTTTGAATTAACTTTGGTACATGGTGACAGACAGCAGTCCAGTTTCATTTTTTGCACTTGGCTATCCAATTCTCCCAGCACCATTTATTGAAGAGGCTGTATTTCCTCCATTGTATGTTTTTAGCTTCTTTGTCAAAAATTATCTGTCCATATTTATGTGGTTTTATTTCTGGGTTCTCAATAGTATTCCATTTATCTATGTGTCTGTTTTTCTGCCAATACCATGCTGTTTTGATTATTGTAGCCCTGTAGTACAAGCTAAAGTCAGGGAGAGTGATACCTCCAGTGTTGTTCTTTTTTCTTAAGATTGCTTTGGCTATTCAGGGTCTTTTGTGGTTCCATACAAATCTGATGATTTTTTGTTCTATTTCTTTAAAAAATGCCATTGGGATTTTGATGGGGATTGCATTAAATCTGTATATTGCTTTGGGTAATATGGCCATTTTAACTGTGTTGATTCTTCCAATCCATGAGCATGGAATGTCTTTCCATTTCTTTGTGTCTTCTTCAATTTCTTTCAATTTCACATAGGTCCTTCACATCCTTGGTAAAGTTTATTCCTAGGTATTTTATTCTTTTTGCTGCAATTGCAAAAGGAATTGTTTTTTGTATTTCTTTTTCTGAGATTTCATTGTTAGTATATAGGAATGCAATGGACTTTTGTGCGTTGATTTTGTAGCCGGCAACTTTACTGTATTCGTTGATTGTTTCTAATAGCTTTTTGGTGGAGTCTTTAGGGTTTTCTATATATAGCATCATGTCATCTGCAAAGAGTGATAATTTAACTTCTTCATTCCCAATTTGGATGCCTTTTATTTCTTTCTCTTGCCTGATTGCTCTGGCAAGGACTTCCAACACTATGTTGAAAAGCAGAGGTGATAGGGGACAGCCCTGTTGTCTTCCTGAACGTAGAGCAAAGGGCTTCAGTTTTTCACCATTAATTATGAGATTAGCTGAGGGCTTATCATATATGGCCTTTATTATGTTAAGGTATTTTCCTTCTATACCTATTTTATTAAGTGTTTTAATCATAAATGGATGTTGTATCTTGTCAAATGCTTTTTCTGCATCAATTGATATAATCATATGATTTTTGTCCTTTATTTTGTTTATGTGATGTATCACATTGATGGATTTGCGGATGTTGAACTATCCTTATGCCCCGGGGATGAACCCCACTTGGTCGTGATGAATAATGTCTCTGATGCATTGTTGTATTCGATTTGCTAGAATTTTGTTTATGATTTTTGCATCTGTATTCATCAGAGATATTGGTCTGTAGTTTTCTTTTGTAGTGTTGCCCTTACCAGGTTTTGGTATCAGGGTAATGTTAGCCTCATAAAATGAGTTAGGGAGTACTGTCTGTCCTTCAATTTTTTGGAACAGTTTGATCAGGATTGGTATTAGATCCTCTTTGAAGGTTTCGTAGAATTCACTAGTGAAGCCATCTGGTCCTGGACTTTTGCTTTTGGGAAGGTTTTGGATGACTGATTCAATTTCGTTACTGGTGATCGGTCTGTTTAGATTTTCCAATTCTTCATGGTTCAGCCTAGTAAGGCTATATGTTTCTAAGAACTTGTCCATTTCTTCTAGGTTATTGAATTTGGTGGCATATAGTCCTTCATAGTATTCTTGGATGATCCTTTGTATTTCTGTGGTGTCCGTGATAACTTCCCTTTTTCATTTCTGATTTTGTTAATTAGTGTCTCTCTCTTTTTATTTTAGTGAGTCTAGCCAAGGGTTTGTCAATTTTGTTAATCTTTTCAAAGAACCAGCTCTTTGTCACATTAATTTTTTCTATTGTCTTTTTGTTCTCTATTTCATTTAATTCTGCTCTGATTTTTGTTATTTCCTTTCTTCTGCTGACATTGGGTTTCACTTGTTCTTCTTTTTCTAGTTCTCTATGAGGTTATTTATTTGGGATTTTTCTTGTTTCTTGAGATAGGCCTGTAATGAGATAAATTTTCCTCTTAAAACTGCTTTCGCTGCATCCCAAAATTTTGGTAGGATGTATTTTCATTGTCACTTGTTTCTATGTATCTATTGATCTCTCCTCTAACTTCTTCTTTGACCCAGTCATTCTTTAAAAGTATGTTGTTTAATCTCCATGTGTTTGTGTTTTTTCCCGCTTTCGTTTTGCAGTTGATATCCAATTTCAAAGCCTTGTGATCAAAGAATATGCTTGGTATGATTTCAATCTTCTTAAATTTGCTGAGGCTGATTTTATGTCCCAATATATGGTCTATCCTTGAAAATGTTCCATGTACTCTAGAAAAGAATGTATAGTCTGATGTTTTAGGATGAAGTGCTCTATATATCTGTCAATTATGTCCATTTCATCTAATGTGTCATTGAGGGCTGCTATTTCATTATTTGTTTTCTGTTTGGATGATCTATCCATAGCTGTCAATGATGTATTTAAGTCCCCTAGTATAATTGTGTTTTGGTCAATTTCTCCCTTTAGTTCTGTTAGTAGTTGCTTGGTATATTTCGGTACTCCCTGATTGGGGGCATAAATATTGATGTTATGTTATGTCTTCTTGTTGTGTAGTCCACTTTACCATTATGAAATGTCCATCTTTATTTCTTATTATCTTTTTCACCCTGAAGTCTGTTTCATCTGATATCATTATGGCTACACCTGATTTTCTCTGGGTACCATTTGCTTGGAGTGTCAATTTCTATCCTTTCACTTTGAGTCTATGCTTGTCCTTGTAACTGAGATGTGTCTCTTGGAGACAGCATATGGTTTGGTTTAGTTTTTTGACCCAATCTGCTACTCTGTGCCTTTTTATTGGTGAGTTCAGTCCATTTACATTTAGGGTGATTATTGATATGTGAGGATTTCCTGTCATTCTATCTTTAGTTTTCTGGTAAGGCTGTGTCTCCATTGTTTCTTTACCTTTTTGTTGTTGTGTGTTATTTCTGTGTGGTGGTATTCTATGATGTTTCCCTTGTTTCTTCTTTTATTACAGTATATATTTCAGTTGTGGATTTTTTTGAGTTGTTACCATTAAGTTCATGTAAAAGAAAGTTTGATATTTAGAGTATTCCATTTTCTTCAGCACGCTTACTTTCTCCAATCCCATATTCCGGTTCAGGCCTTTACTCTCCCCTTTTTTATATTTTGGTTGCCACAAACTGTCCCTGTTCATGGTGGTCGAATAGCCTCCTTTAGTATTTCTTGTAGTGCAGGTCGTGTATTGGAAAATTCCTTCAGCTTCTGTATGTCTGGAAAGGTCTTTATTCCTCCTTCATATCTAAAGGATGTCTTTGCTGGATATATTATTCTTGGCTCATAATTTCTTCTTTCAATAGTTTGAATATTTGGTTCCATTCTCTCCTGGCTGGTAGAGTTTCTGCTCAAAAATATGGTGATAATCTAATGGGTTTTCTGTTGTAGGTTACCATCTTTCCCTGACTGCCTTGAGGAATCTTTCTTTGTCATTGTTTTTTGAGAGCTTCAATACAATGTCCTTTGGAAAAGCCTGTTGGGGTTCAGGTAATTAGGTGTTCTGTTTGCTTCTTGGATTCTAGGATCCAGTTCTGTCCACAAGTTTGGGAAGTTCTCATCAACAATTTGTTTGAATATATTCTCTGTTCCTTTGTCTCTTTCTTCTCCTTCTAGTATGCCCGTCAATCTTATATTGCTCTTTCTGACGGAGTCAGAAAGTTCTTGTAGAGTTCTTTCATTTCTTTTAAGTCTCAAGTCTCTTTCTTCTTCCATCTGTGTCATTTCCAGGTTTCTATCTTCGATGTCACTGATTCTTTCCTCCATCTGGTCAACTCTATTACCTAAGCTGGTTATTTCATTCTTCATTTCTTCTACTGAGTTCTTAATCTCCAGAAATTCTATTTGGTTATTTTTTAAAATTTCATTCTCTTTCGTAAAATGCTCATGTTGTTCTTTGATTGTGTTTCTGAGTTCATTAAACTGCCTTTCTCTGTTTTCTTGCATCTCGTTGAGTTTTTTCAGAACTGCAGTCTTGAATTCTCTGTCATTTAAGTCACATATTTCCATATCTTTAACTTCCTTTTCTGGAGACTTTTCACTTTCTTTCTGAACTGTCTTGTTGCCTTGGTTATTCATGGCAATTACTGATTTATTGTTTCTCTTTCTAGACATCTACAGGAGTGGCTTCTGCAACAGGTAGATAGAAAGAGGTCTTTCTTTTGTTTTCCAGTACTTGTTGGTAGAATGTTTTATTTTCTTTCCGACTACAGCCTTTTTTTTCTCTCTCACATGGTAGTGCTATGTTTTCTCTCCACTATTCCAGCTTCTTACACAATGGGGGGATTCTCTGGGAGATGGGCTTCTCCTCTGTTAGTAGTTCACCTGGGTCACAGGGCGCCATGTCCGTGTGGGTATGTGGAGAGCTTTTGATGTTCCAAAGCTCTTCCTGCACCAGATTCAGAGCCCATATGTTTCAGCAGTTCTGTTCACTCCTGCAGGGATCTGCTCGGATAGGTGGGGTGAGGGGCGGGGTGTGAGAGGTGGTCCAGAGCAATGGTGGCGACCACCACCACAGGCGGTCCTGCTTCCACAGCTCCCTCCCCTTTGCTGGAACTAGTTGGGCTGCGAATCTGTGTCTATGGTCCACAGTTCTCAGAACAGCAAATATTCTGCTCTTTTAATCTGACACTGCTACTGTTCCGCTTCTAGCACCGGGCAGGTGGGCGTGGGGTGAGCTCTGGGAGGGTAAGGAAGGGTCGGCTAGTCTCAGTGCCTAAGGCTTCCGTTCTCTGCTCGGCAGTGAGGCTTAAACCACCGTTTTCAGCCTTCTTCCCTCAGTCTTTGCTCAGAGGTCTCTGCCGTGAGCGTTGGGTTCAGCCGTGTTATATGCTGTCCCCTCAGACCTGTGGGTCATAAGCGGAGCCCTAGCAGTTCAAGTTCTTCCCTCTCCCGCAGCTGCGGTAGTCCCGGGAAGCAGCGAGCTCAGAGCACTGAGCTAGGTCTGTGTCCTGCGCCCACGCGGCTCCGTCTCCGCACTTCTCCCTTCCCTCCTCCCCCCACTCCCACGATTCGCCCACCTTTAGGTGAATTCAGTAGTGGGCCTCTTCGTCTTCCCTGTCTACTGTGCAGGGATCCTTTGTGGTGTTATTGTTGTTCGATTCGTTGTAAATTCCAGGGGAACTTTACAGAGGATCACCTCACGGGCCGCCATTTGATGACGTCAATGCAATTGTACCTGTTTCTAATGTAGGGCTGCCAAATACCTGGCACATATGCTGCCCTTTTGCACACGATGCCAGACATGGCTAACGGATTGCTGCACACCTTCTTGCTGAGTGTGGATATATCCTGTGGTAGACATGGAGATGAGCCACCCAGATTCAGTGGCCGTCCAGCTGCAGGGAGTGTGGTCAGCAGACACTCCAGCTGTCAGCAACTTCCATGTCAGCCTCAGCTGCAGTGTGCCCCCTGCTTGGAAGTCACACCCTTTCCAGGGCAGCCGTCACCTAGTAACTGAGCCTGGTGGGTGGCTAAGAGAGAGGGGCTCATAAGGGCCCCGCGACTCCAGCCTGCTGTTGGACAACTCAGATGGGAAATCCTGGTTCCAGAATGTCTCCCCAGGCCATTCTGTCTCACCCCCTGTCCGGTTGGCTGAGGTTTTTCAGGCCTTTGTGCTTTGTCTTCTCTCTCTGCCGGATCCTGCTGCTTCTCCCTTCTCTTCACAGGTGCCGATCTCTAATAAATATCTCATACTACAAAGCTTGTCTCAAGAGCTGCTTCCAGAGAACCCAACCTGGTAGTCACTACCAGTAGACTAAAGCTGACATGTGGAATTAAGTCCATTTTACATGCCTGTCATTCTTAGGCCAATGAGAAGTGTATAATCAAGATACTCAAAACATTCAAATAATTCCTAAAAATAGGTGAGCCTAAATCCTTCTTTGGCCAGAAGGCCAAGGAGGATGTAGCTAGGTATCAGGAACCTGGCTCATTTCAGCAAAAAATTCATGCTTTCCGTCAAAGTATTTAAATAATTTTCTTCATTGTCTAAGTGTTTCTCAACCTTTGCACTAGTGATATTAAGGACCGAATAATTCTTTGTGGTGGGGACTGTCCTGTGCATTGTAGGATGTTTAGCAACACCCCTGGCCTCACCCACTAGATGCCAGTCGTACCTACCTTCAAAATAACTTCAGACACTGCCAAATGTCTCGCAGGGCTTGGGGGTGGGCAAAATCTACCTGGTTGAGAACCGCCGGTCTAGGAGTTTTGCCTGGGGAGGCAGCCTCCAGGTAAGGGAAATGAAACCTTCAGCTTGTTTGGAAACATTCCCTCAGATTGGCTTAAATCGCCAACCTGAGCTCTTCTCTCTGTAATAGGGCAGTGGCTCTGGGAATTAATTACCACTAAAACAGAAGAAAGGTGAGTGACTCCTCTGTTTCCTAGTTAATGAGGCTGAATTCCTGACAAGGTTGGTGGCAGCTGTGGGAAATCTAAGGACCAGACCCAGACTCCCACACTTTGGTCCTTGCAAGGGTCTCTCACCCCCAGTGGCCTGCAAGTAGGTGCCAGTTTCGATTTACACACTGGGGGGCGGGGGGGGGGGGGCTGTATTCCCCATGCCTTTGACAGCACTGAAGGCTGGTTTTCTGCGACTAATTTGAGTATGAAAGGGGAAAAGTCATTTACTTAAAAGCTAAAAAAACAAACAAACAAACAAGTTTTCTGGAACTTCTAAAAATAATTAGTGATGTAGGTGATGTTGGATCTGCCGGCAGTTTCTGAGTGCGGGCCGGGATCTTGTTTCGTGAAGCCGAAGAATGGAAACACGGACCAGGGAGAGGCAAAAAGTTTTAAAAAGAGGATAGTTTATTAGAGGCAGGAGAAGAGGTTGCAGCTCCCTAGTGGAAGGGGATCCTGAATGGGGGTGCCCGTGACTGAGGCAAAAGCTCCTACTTTTATACCTTCTCTTTGCCTGTTTGGGGAAGGGGAGCTGTTTGAAGAAGGGAACTATTTGAAGAAGGGAACTGGCGCCTTCTAATGAAATTCGTCTACCAGGTTGGTTCTGCTTGCCCATCCTAAAGGAATTAGCAAAGTAGCCCACTCTTTGTCTATCAGATCCATTCCATTTGTCAGGTCAAAAGGAATTTTATGATTAATCTCAGGGCCCTGTTACATTATGTCCTGGAGCAAAGGAGTGATGTCAAAACCTGAAGTTTTAGCATATGGCTGTCTTTTGTTTATTCCACCAGGGACCTTCCTGTCTACCTAGGGACATGCTAACTATCCTGTATCATTAGCACTGAAGTATTGTTGGAACATTTAGGATCGTGTGTGAGTGTACGTACGTGTGCATAAACATATTTACTTTAAATGTTTTTTTCTCTTTTTACACAAGTAATACACATTTATTGAAGAAAATTCAAAGCTATAGCTCAACCAAGAGTAGAGAAAATAAAAATCATTCATACTTTACTTCCTAATGATAATTCTAATTAATATTTTGAAAAATAATCTTCTGGATCTCTTTCTTATAACATACATAAATACGGAGGGTGCCAAAAAAATGTATACACATTTTAAGAAAGGAAAACTGTATTAAAATGATAAAACTCAATATATACCAATAACAAAAGATGACTACACATCACGTTTGACTTCTGCAATTACAAGAGGTGCTCAAAGTGGTTACCATCAGCGTCCAGACACTTCTGATGACGGCGAACTACTTCTTGAGCAATGTTGACCAAAGTGTCCACTTGTATACATTTTTTTGGCACCCCTGGTATATGAAATATAAATTTTATAATGAAAATAGAATTATATTGTGATATCATTGTGTAACTCTCTATATTTGTTCTACTTACAAGTATAGGCTGAGACTATATTTCTTGTATGTCCTCTTTCTCTCTTTTTTGTGTGATTACTCTCCCTTTATTTGCAATGAAACCTTCCAAGGGAAGGAGATCTTTCTTAGGACTATCCTACTCTGATTTTCAGAAGGAATAAATAAAGGCTAGGAATGTGAGATATGCTGAACACGTTCCCTGCACCCTGTGGGCTCACTCAGGCCCACTGGATGCACGCCCTGACTCCCGCCCTTCAGCCTGGGGAGGGAATGCTAACTGACTCACTTCACAGCTTCGCCAAGAGAAATTGAAGGCTGAGTCTTGAAGGAAATTTCTGCTGATAATACGATAGCTGTGCAGAGATTTCAAAACAACATCTGCAGCAGCGCACAGCACCTTAATGCTGCTTACATAATACCTATCAATCTATAGGACTTACAAGGTAATAGAAAGAAAACTTTGCTCATGAAATCAAACTTTTCCTGCCTTTCAAGGGTAAAGTTTTTAATAAAGATGCTGTGGGTTGACCTTTGGGAGCACATTTGCACCTAGAAGGGCAGATTGACCTGCGAGATGCATTGGGCTATTTGGCTGCTCTTGGGAGCTAGCAGGGGTTGACCAAAGTCCTGCGACCTTGGGCCAATCACTTGTTCTCTCTGGGCCTCCGTTTCTTCCTCTGTACCAACACTGCTTATTTTATTTTTTAAAACCGAATATTTATTTGGCTCTTCCTTTGAACCAAGCATAGTCTGGTGCTCTGGGTACCGCAGTAAGACTGTCCTGTTATGTGCCTTCAGGGAGTTCCTGTCCAGAGCTTGGCCGTCCACTATGACCGTCACGAGCCACATGTGGCAATTGAACACTGCAGTGTGGCTGGCCCAAACTGAGCTGTGCTGTAGATGTAAAACACACTGGATTGTGAAGACTTAATATGAAAAAAACGTAAAATACACCTTCAGTAATTTTTTATATTGATGACATATTGAAATAGTAACATTTTGGATATTGGGTTAAATAAAACCTATTAGTAAAATTTCACCTGCTTCTTTTCATTTTTTAAAATGGCTACAGAACATTTAAAATTACACCTATGATTCACAATATAGTTCTGATATGGGAAAGCTCCCTCACTACTAAAGTTTTAAGCCTCCCTCACTATAGAAATTTCAAGTCTCTTTTTCCCTAGTTTCTTAGCTCCTTAGCCCCGGGCTTTGATTACTCTTCTAATCAATTTCTGAATCGTAGACTAAAGATTGCTCCTAGCCCTAGTCACCGAATGTCTCTCACCCTTGCTTCAGATAGCTACTTAAAAGCCTGTGACTTCCCAACATCCCCCAAGCCATTTTGGACCCAACTCTTGGATCAAATAGGTTTTAACATTCCCTCAGGTCAGTATACTTTTGATTGTAATCACTGAAGCCTAATGTTCTTTCCAACCCATTTTGGGCCCAGCTCCTGGACAATTGACGCCACCTAAATGACTGATTGAATGGCCACAGGCTCTATAGAGCTAATGGATTTATTAATTAAAATATATTTTTCCTCATTCAGGGGCCTTGGGGATACAGAGGACACGCCAGCAAAATTGCCAGTCCAATGCGGTCTTCCAGGCAGATCTTGAGACCTCCTTCCTCTCGTCTGAGATCAGATAGTGTGAGAGTTCCATGAATCCTCCAATAGGTAGGGACAGCTCTACGCCCCTGCCCAGCAGGAAGCAGATACAGAAAAACAGACCTTCTGTCCCTCAACTTCCCATAGAGATTTTATGGGGATCAAGTCTCTCAAGGGTAAACAAGGCAGGCAGTTAGAGCTAGGCATCGGGTCTCTACATTACCGCCCAAAAGACCTCCTCTCTCTGTCCAAAATGTCCTCTTTTCATTGTAAACAAATGAGTATAAGATACTCAACTAGATCAAACCCACCACTCATACCTGCGCAGTCTAAAAAGATGAGGTAATAGCCTCTTGTCAATCACAGGTGTCAATCAAGTGGTCCCATACCTGCAAAGGAACAGCCCATTATAGACAGAAAAGGATAAAAACTCCAAGTCCTCGCCAGTCAGGCCCATTTTTTGAGCGTGGGCCCTTGGCCTTTTGGGCCTTTGAGCTTTTTGAGGCCTTTTCAGCGTCATTTTTTGCTCAGCCCGCTCCACACTCTTTGGAGTGTACTATCCTTTTTAATAATGGCCCATGAGCTGCTGCTTTCTGCTCGGGCCCACTTCTACTTCTTTGAAGTGTAACTTTTCTTCTAATAAACTGCTTTTTCACCACTTTATCTCAGTATCTTGTTCAATTCTTTGCTTGAGACGCCAAGAACCTGGACACGGTGCCGAGAAGAGCCCACCCTCCGGTAACAGTTTCACCGGGCATGCTGGTCTAAAGAGGAGACAGGCAGCAGATGCAGATGCAGTTTTATGGTTACAGTGGTTCCTAGTGCTTAGGGAGAAGCACAGCGTGCTCTGAGGGCATCTAGGAGGGGCGGGAGACCTTGTCTGAGGGGTTCCCTGAGGATGATGAAGACTGAATCCAGTGAATAGTGAGGTGGGTCCTGGAGGGGAAACACCTTCTGATCCAGAAGAGCTACAACTATGAGTTGGCAAGTTTGAGGAAGAGAAGGAGGACTGGTGTGGCTGGAGTTCAGAGAGAAAAGGGGAGATGGAGAGAGGTAGGGGAACTTCACTGGGGACACGTTGAGGTCCTGGGATGTTATCCTGGGGAATGATGTGATCCATGCTTAAAAAAGAAATCAACTTGTTTTGGCTGAAGAATTAGGTAGAGTCCTTAGGGAAGTGGAAAACCCTGTTTTTTTCCCCTGGTGGTATTTTCTGGTGGGCTCTGCTGAAGTTCCACCCAAGGAGTCATCAACCCTAACTTCAGAGACTCATTTGAGTGGGGGAGACAGATTGAAACAAAGCTTCCTCCATAATTCAAGGGAGGTGGCATTCTAATGAGGGGTCCAAGAGAATTTTAAGAAGGGTATTAAGGGATTCCTGAAGAATGAACAGGATTTCATGAGCAGAGAAGTCAGGGAAGAATGTTTTATGTCATAAAAAATGGCTACTATGAAATATTGTGCTGTTACCATATTCCACACTCACTGTAGGTGCTCAACAGGCATTATCTCAACTAATCTTTTTAAAAAAATATGTTTTATTAAAATACAGCTAATATACAATATTACATTAGTTTCAGGTGTACACCACAGTTATTCAACATTTATATGCCTAAATCACCATGGTAAATCCATCAACCATCTGATACCATGCAATGCTGTCATGATATATTGACTATGTTCCCTATACTTTACATTACATCCCACAACTTATTTGTTTCATACCTGAAAATTTGAACCTCTTATACCCCTTCACCTTTTTCCTCCTTTTAAAATTTTTTCAATTACAATTGACATTCCATATAATTTTATACTAGTTTCAGGTGTACTGCATAGTGGTTAGACATTTATATGATTTACAAAGTGATTCCCTGACTAGTCTCATAACCACCTGGCACTATACATAATTATTTCTATATTATTGACTATATTCCCTATGCTTTACTTTATACCCCCATGACTATTTTGTAACCATCAATTTTATTTTTTAATCCTTTCACCCCACTCCTCAAACCCCCTTCCATCTGGTAACCATCAGCTTGTTTCCTGCATCTATGAGTCTGTTTCTGTTTTGTTTGCTCATTTATTTTGTTCTTTAGATTCCACATATAAGTGAGATCATATGGTATTTGTTTTTCTCTGTCTGACCTATTTCACTTAGCATAAGACCATTGTCATTTGAGTGTAACTGTTATCTGGGAAAAACTCTCATGTAGCAAACGAGGGACAATTTGAGGTATGGAGAGACCAGGAATCTGAGCAGTTCCTTGGCTCAAGTCAATGTTTGAGCTACTGCAGACACCAAAAAACAGATAATTAAGACCAATTTTTTTTTTTTTTTAAAAGAAGGCTTCATTCTGGAACCAGCTATAACCTGATCCTCTTCCCAGAAAATGAGGCAGCTTGGTATGGAGAGTGCCAGGGGTAGACATTCATTCATTTGCACAACTTAATTGCCTAATCCAGAGGTCTGCAAACTTTTCCTGTAAAAGGCCAGAGAGTATTTTAGGTTTTACTGGCCATTATGGTTTTTGTCACGATTACTGAACATTGTAGTCTGAAAACAGTCAGAAGATACATAAATAAATGGACGTGGCTATATTCCAGAAAACGTATTATAGACATAGGAATTTGAATTTCATATAATATTCACATGTCATGAAATAGCAGTCTTCTTTGGATCTTTTTCAACCACTTGAAAATGTGAGAAACACACTTAGCTCATAGTCTGGATTTCTGTGTATTGGCCATAGTTCGCCAGCCCCTACTTTACTCTGCAGTAAGTATAGCGTGTCCACATACACATGGCCTTGATCTTCACAGGGCTTACGCAAAGCTGTTCAGTTTTCTCAAGACGTGTTCCTTGGATCACACTTTAATTAATGTCTCACCAAAAATGGGATCTATGATCAAGAATGTTTAGGAAATACTAAGTTTAAGCAAAGTTCATTTACTACAGGATTTCTCAGAGCCTTTAGTAAGGTAATGTGCATTGTTTATTTCCAAGAGGGGAATATATTATGAGAAAGTTGCAAGGTTGGATTCATTTGACTACAGAATCTTTTTACATAAGGAACACTTCCCACAGCTGGTATTCCATAGAACACACTGTGAGAAAACCCTCTTCTCATTTAAGTAGGAAAATGAGGTCATTTGCTACGGTCCCCCTACTGTGGAACTGACAGCTGAGTCTGAAGCTTAGACCTCCTTCATTTTAGAGCCATGGTGACTCTCCCAAAGGCCAGGAAATGTTTTAAAATTAGATGAACTCTTTTGATAAAAAGATGGAAATAATCAAGAGAAAGATCTGTTTTATTATTTCTAAAGTACATTGTGTTACTTTCCATTGGTTATGTAAACCCCTGGTTGAATTGTTTGGTCTTGTCTCTGGCTCTCAGTTATCACAGCCCCCGTGACTCCTCCCAAACCCACCCCACCATCAGCTGCTGGACTCATTTCCAATTTCACTCTTCTCAAGTGTATAATTGCTGCTTTAATAATTAAACTTCAAAGCCCATCGGACCCTAAGCTCTTTGGGGCCAGGGCCTACAATGCTAAAATCAGCTGAAATGGGACTG
This sequence comes from Rhinolophus sinicus, assembly GCF_036562045.2. Classification (NCBI taxonomy): domain Eukaryota; kingdom Metazoa; phylum Chordata; class Mammalia; order Chiroptera; family Rhinolophidae; genus Rhinolophus; species Rhinolophus sinicus. Next base: position 57,119,068 of record NC_133759.1, on the reverse strand, counting down.
GGAAAAGCTCCTACACATTAAACCAAGGTGTGAGTTGTTTAAAAGCAAACATGAGCACAAGGATATAACGGGACCCGTTTCCTTTAGATTCAGAGAGACTTTCAAGAAACTCATATAATATGAATGATCTCCAGGCCTCAGGCGCTGAAGTTCTTAAGAGTAGAGTCGGATCTTATGTGGGAGTTAGTGTTTAAAGTCAGCACATAAGGCAGAAACCGTGTAGAGTCAAAGTTACCCTCAAAAATCTTTTGAATGATCAATATAGTGCCAAACACCCATGACTTTGTATATCTCTGTAGCCTCTCAGTAAGTCTAAAAGAAACCACAAAGTCATTTCCCCGCTCTAGCATTGTATGAGTTCCCTGTATCTTAGTTTAGCATCAGATAAAGTAGTCGGCTTGCATTTAGGGGCCTTGCTGTTTGAAAATGATCTTGGACTCCTTGGTGGTTGAGTTTCCCTGAGAGATATGTACCTCGAATGCGGCCTGCTTGCCCTGAAATGTCTTATCATAAATGACTTCAGATAAATCACACTGGAAAATGTATTTTTATTTTTCATCTGTCCTGCTTGGAGGGTCCCAGATTTCTTTCGAGTTCGAGTTCATTTATCACTATCTTAATGTCCTTGGCTTGTTGTGACACTGCATTCACCGACCCTGGCTGAACCCTCTACCCACCACCCAACAAAGACCCTGAGGAGGGCAGGCGTAAAATGTAAGGTTAAGGAATATTGGTAAGGTCCATTTCAGCTGAAAAGGTAAAACGAAGGAAACAAACAAGATGAAATGAAGTGAAATAAACATCTTAATATTCTCATTGACCATACCCTCCACCCACTTCCCCATACACACATGAGTACACAGAGCCGAGGGGAGGACAAAGGTCTTCTGTCCTTAGATAGTAAAGCCATTTTTCCCCCTGGGATTCAAGCCCAGGCCTCTGACCCCGGAGTCCATACTCTGATCCCCATTCTACAGTATGTACACAACCTGCCTCCTGGAGTCCCAAAGGGGGTTCCTACATGTGGCTGGAAGCATCTTTGGAGCTGCAGCTAATTGCTGCTCCACTGACCTATGGCCACCATCTGGTTTCTGGAGTGATTTCAAGCGTTGTCTCACGGGTTAGGTGGCATGTAACAGAATTTTTAGAATAAGTAGAATTTAGGTGTGCTTAAACTGGGCTGCAGGTGAGGCTTCAAAATGCCATTTCTGGAAGAGGGAACATTTTTTTTTTAAATTTATTGGGGTGACAATTGTTAGTAAAATTATATAGATTTCAGGTGTACAATTCTGTATGACATCATCTATAAATCCCATTGTGTGTTCACCACCCAGAGTCAGTTCTCCTTCCATCACCATATATTTGATCCCCCTTACCCTCTTCTCCCACCCCTCACCCCCCTTACCCTCTGTGTCTGTGTCTATGAGTTTCTGTTTCTCATTTGTTTGTCTTGTTTTTTTGTTGTTTTTGGCTTATATACCACATATCAGTGAAATCATATGGTTCTCTGCTTTTTCTGTCTGACTTGTTTCGCTTAGCATTATACTCTCAAGATCCATCCATGTTGTCACAAATGTTCTATATCATCTTTTCTTACTGCAGAATAGTATTCCATTGTGTACATATACCACAACTTCTTTATCCATTCATCTACCGAAGGACATTTTGGTTGTTTCCATGTCTTGGCCACCGTAAACAAAGCTGCAATGAACATTGGAGCACACGTGTCTTTAGGTATAAATGTTTTCAGATTTTTTGGGTAGATACCCAGGAGAGGGATTGCTGGGTCATATGGTAATTCTATTGGTAGTTTTTTGAGGAACCTCCACACTGCCTTCCATAACGGCTGCACCAGTCTGCATTCCCACCAACAGTGTATGAGGGTTCCTTTTTCTCCACAGCCTCTCCAACACTTGTTACTATTTGTCTTGTTGATGATAGCCATTCTGACTGGGGTGAGGTGATATCTCATTGTGGTTTTGATTTGCATTTCTCTGATGATTAGTGATGTTGAACATTTTTTCATATGTCTATTTGCTATTTGTATGTCCTCTTTGGAGAAATGTCTCTTCAAGTCCTCTGCCCATTTTCCAATTGGGTTGTTTGTTTTTCAGTTGTTGAGTTTCATGAGTTCCTTGTGTATTCTGGATACTAGCCCCTTATCGGAGGCACTGTTTGCAAAAATCTTCTCCCATTCAGTTGGTTGCCTCTTTATTTTGTTGATGGTTTCTTTTGCTGTGCAGAAGCTTTTAAGTTTCATATAGTTCCATTCATTTATTTTAGCTTTTACTTCCCTTGCCTTTGGAGTCAAATTCATGAAATGCTCTTTGAACCCAAGGTCCATAAGTTTAGTACCTATGTTTTCTTCTATGCAGTTTATTGTGTCAGGTCTTATGCTTAAGTCTTTGGTTCATTTTGAATTAATTTTGGCACATGGTGACAGATGGCAGTCCAGTTTCATTCACCGTGTATCTGAATATGCTGGGTCCAACCTCTTTGAGCCTCAATTTGTCCATCACAAAGAAGAGAAGGGCAGTGCTCCTCTGTCAGAGATATATGTGAAATCTCTTTGCAAACTATACAGTGATGGAAAATTAGTGGGTCATGAAGATGCCGACTGATCACTGAACGTGTCCCCTTTTTCTATACTCTTCCCCATTATACTCATGTGCTAGGATTAAAGTCCCTTTTACAATGGCCACATTAACCTCATTAATAGCTAGTGTGACTTGTTAGGGGCCAATATCTTAGGCTGGGTTTCCTAAAAGCAGAGCCTAACCAGGGATTTTCGTGCAAATGATTTATTGAAGGGGGAATTCAACAGAGACTGTAAGGGGAGGGAGTGAAGGAGGAGGAAGGGAAATAGGTTAAGTGGAGATGTGTTTATCAGGTCAAGTTCAGCGTGACCCTAGGGGGAGCTCTGGAATATGAATTGCACCTCAGAGGTTGTGCTGCCCAGAGGCCAACGGCCTGGGCTGTTGTTCTCCCTTATCAGTCAGCCATTCACCGCAGGCTGTCCTTGGAGTGGGGTTTGTAACTCCCAGTCATCTTTAGACGAGGCAGGTCATCAGCCAAGGGCAGATCTCTGGAGACAGGCACAGGCGTGGGCTTCTGGCAATGCTTGCAGAAGCTGGGGGATGGTACAGGCCAGGTACAGGACGGCCGGGTAGGGCATCAATAGCATCTATTGCAAATGATCTGGAAGTAGAAACATTGTTTATTCTTGTGAGTTGAGAGAGCCAATCTCATCCTCATTTGTCAAGAGCCATCTTCACCCATCTTTTCGCTTTTATTCCTTGTGATAAAAAACTCAAGATTTCATTAATGGAAATTTTGGAACAAAGTTGGAGAGGGTGATTTAATGGTATCAGTAAATATATAATTTGCCACATGGCAGTAACCCATTTTGGCTTTCTTCTCAACTGTTGGATCATGTGAGACTCAGGGAATTCTTTTTTTTCTTATTAATACAGTTTTAGGAAATTGTTAGTACTTCGTGTTTAAAAGAGCTGGAAAAAAACCAAAGTGAAAAACAAGGAAGAATTTTCTGTAAATACCGTAGATCTGTGAGGAGAGTGAGTGATGAGTTTTTCTCACTGAGAATATACCTGGAATTGAATACAAAGATAATCATAATATTAATAATAGTTAACACATCTGGAACATGTAGCTGTTCCATGCCTTGTGCAAAGAACTTTACACACCTGTTCTCACTTAATCTCCACAACAATTCTATGATGGAGGAAGCATTATTATCCCCATTTTACAGATGAGGAAACTGAGCCTCAGAGAATAAATTTGCTTGCCTAGGATCACGTGGCTGGTAAGAGGCAGAGCTGGAACTTTAATCCAAGATTGGACTGATTGTGTGGCAGAAGCATCTGAGAGTCTGAAAATGAGAGCTGTGTGGGCCTCAGGGCTTATTTCTTCCTCAAGAGAACAGCCAGGAAATGACAACACAGACAGGAGGTGGGAAGGGGAACATTCAAAATAAGTTTGGAAACAATACGTTAAATACCAACATACTGTGGTTCATTTCACAATTATTTACCAAACTCTAGCTGTGTGCCAAGCCTAAACCAGGCACTGGGTATATGATTGTAAACTGGCTACAACCTTCATGGTACTTAGAGTCTAGTTTGGGAAGATGGACATTAAATGAATCTATCTCTCTCTCTCTCTCTCTCTCTCTCTCTCTCTCTCTCTATCATCTATCCATCCATCTATCATCTGTCTTTATCTATATGGGGGGGGGTGCCAAAAAAATGGATACACATGACTTGTATTCATCTTTTGTTATCGATATATATTATCACAATTTTCATACAGTTTTTCCTTTCTTACAATGTGTATACATTTTTTTGGCACCCTCTGTGTGTGTGTGTGTGTGTGTGTGTGTGTGTGTGTGTGTGTGTGTGTGTGTACACACACAATAATACTTGTGCTGATGACACAGAGAAAGAGGCTAGGGTACTGATGACACAGAGAAAGAGGCTACTAATGGGGACCAATAATTGGGAGAGGCTTAGACCAAGTGAACTCGCTTTGAGGAGAGTAACTCAGATGTTCATTATCCACAGTGACTTTGTAATCAATAATAATGTAAAGATACCAAGGACTAAAGTAAAGAACATTTCCATGTGCCAGACCCCATGCAAAATGCCTTACATCAAGTTTCTAATTAAGTCCTAAAGCTCTGTGAGGTAAATTATTATTATTGTACCATTTATAGATGAGAAAACAGAGGCACAGAGATGCTTAGCAATGTATCAAGGTTATAGAGCTCATGAATGATAGAGTCATGATTTGAAACTAGACTCTCAGATTTCAAAGCCCGCTCTCTAAACTTATGCTCTCAAATCACTTGGAAATCATGTAGTGTGAGTATTGTTGAAGAACTTGGGGCAGAAAGTCTCGATTTTCTAACAAATCACTCCTTTCCCACATTTCCCACTTTAGTAAATGACACTGCAACGCTCTCACTTGCCCAAAATGCCTGGGTGTCACTCATGACTTCTCCATTTACTTCTCCGCTCTTAGCCAGCTACTGCCATCACCCGTCAGTTCTACTCCCACATTCAGCAGAATTTCTCTCCTCCTCTTTATCCCTAATGCAGTCCAGTGAGTCCAGGCCACCGTCGTCTTCTCCTCGAAGCTTGTAACTACTTCCCAATGGATCTTCCTGCTTGCAGTATCATTCCTCCAATCCATCCTTCATCCCACATCACCCCATTGCCCAAATGATCTTATTAAAATGCAAATCTTTTTGTGCTGCTTTCCTTCTTAAAATCCCCAAATAATCTTTACCTAAATATATAACACTTACCAGGAGCCAGATACTCCTTTACGGATCGAGTCTCAAAACCTTACTATGATACAGTGAAAGTTTTTTCATTGTTTGTTTAAACACAGGGTTGGTTTATCTCAGAATTTAGGCAGAAGCTCTAGAGGGAAAGAGTTTTCTCTAACATAAAAGATAATTTAAAATTTTTTGAAGTCCTGCCTTGGTTATGTTGTGGGCATTTCAGAGGGTATAAACATCAAGTCTAGCCTAACTTTGTCTCACCATTTCTTATACCTTAGATATTCTAGAGTGCAGTTCTTCCTTCTTAATAATACATTCCCAGCTCCCAGTGTCATGTCTCTCATGGCAAATTCAGATGTCCCGTCTTTATTTCTCATCATATGCCTGAATTTTTAGGTTTTAACAGAAGGAGTTGGGAAGAGAGGTGCAAACTTGGGATAGGAATGGACAGGTCTTCTGACCTCATTCAAATTTAGATTGAGGGAGTAGTTTTTTTCTAAGTAGTAATTTCTCTCTCTCTCTCTCTGTCTCTCTCTCCACACACACACGCACACACATGCACACGCACACATTCTGATATTCCAACTCTTTTCATCTTCTCCTATATTAGTAGTTCCTTCAATTTATTAAATATTTATTATGTTTCTTTATTAGATGTTACTTGTAATTGCCTGGATATTTCCCTCCATGTGTCTTCTTCAGAGATATTAATTTTTACATTTACCAAAATCAATAGCCTCAATGTTTGGGGATTTGAAATGAAACAAAAGTCTGTAGCTCACACTTAAAGAAAAAAAAGACACAACTTCAGATAGGTGGGATTTAAGTTCATTTGCTTGGGCTTGTGGGTTGGAGGATTGTTGGAGATATTTTGGAAATTAGTTTTTGCTGTTTATGTGCAGAAAGAATATGTATTGTCTAGGGCCACATGTCATAGGCAGGAAGAAATGCTTTTTGAAATGAAGGCAAGCAGAGCCATTTATCCTGGGCAAATCACAAGCAATCATGCAGCTTCCAGCATGCAGTTAGATTTGTCACAATTTTGATTTAGTAAGAGAAGAACTTGTTATCCCCTGAAAGCCAGCATAATTTGCTGCTGGTTTTGCTGAGTGTTCCTGAACTTCGGGCTTAGAGGCTGGTTGGCAACTTCATGTCACATTGTGGAGATCAACCTAGCACTCTGGTGAAGCCCTGGGGTTGAGGCATCATATCCCCTTGTGATAAAACAGAAGAGCTCTGGACCCAGCCTGCCAAGGGTTGCCTGACCTTGTGTGAGTAGTTTACCACTCTGATCCTGGGTTGTCTAATAAGGATGACTAAACGACCAACCTCACAGAGATGCTGTGAGAATATTAAGTGAGATCATATGAGGTGTGATCAAGCAATACGGTGAATGTCTAAATAAAAAAAACCTTATTACAGTAAAAGACACATTGCCATTATTCCCCCCTCAGAATACTCCCCCTCACTTCAAACACACTTATCCCATCATTCTTGCCACTTTCTGAAGCAGTTCTGGAAGTCCTCTTTCCTGAGTGTATTTAGATACGCTGTTGTGGTTGCCTCAATGTCCTGAAACATTTTGACTTTAGGGAAGAGCCAGAAGTCACACGGTGCCAGATCCGGTGAATAAGGTGGATGAGGACACACTGTAATGTTTTTACTTGACAGAAATTGCCATATACCAGCAGTGATGTGTGACACAGAGCATTGTCATGATGGAGGATAATTTTATGGCACACTTTAAAACACACCTTCTCTCAACCGTAGCTCACACCTGACTGACTGCACTGAACAAGTTGAAACTTGTCACACACTGTTGCTAAGGTTTGACACACAGCTTCCTATATTGAAGATCCCTGTCTTTCTGTTGGATGGCACTTGTCAGCAGCATTCACTGTATTTGTTGATCACAATGGAAAGGCTCCATGTCACATATCACCTCTGGTATACGGCAATTTCTGTCAAGTAAAAGCATTATGGTGTGTCTCCATCCACCTTATTCACCGGATCTGGCACTGTGCGACTTCCGGCTCTTCCCCAAAGTCAAAATGATTCAGGACATCAAGGCAGCCAACTAAAGACACTCGTGAAAGAGGACTTCCAGAACTGCTTTAGAAAATGACAAGAATGGTGGGATAAATGTGTTCAAAGCCAAGGGGAGGATTTTGAGTGCGATTAACGGCAATGTGTTTTTTATTGTAATAATTTTTTTTATTTAAACACTCACTGTATTGTTTCATCATACCTCATAAATATAAAGCACTTGGAATAGAAGCTGATCTATAGTAAATGCTCAATAAATTATTATTACAAGTCTTAACTGATAGTCGATTAAATACTTGTCTAATTTTTTACTGTATTGCCTGGACCTATTCTGGCATTGAGTCAGCATTCAACAAATATTAACTGAATGAATAAACACATGGTTTGGACAGAGGGAAGGACCTGAAGAGACTAAAAGCCAAACAACAATAACAATAATAAAAAATGCATGCCCTTTGTAAAGCATGGGCATTTCTTCATTCACTAACTCATGCCTTCCTCAGAATAACACTGGGTGGAGGGTACTATTATTGCCCTGCCCATTTTACCAATATGGAAACTAAGACTTTCAGGAATTAAGTCATTTACTCAAGGCCACTGAGATAACAAATGCTGGAGCTATCTTTTGAACTCAGGTTTGTCTGATTTCAGGACTGGACTCCGTTTCCAAGGCAATTGACATGTAATAATTGAGTCACAGGTGTAAATAGGCCACATTTATTTTCAGGATCTCTTTGTCCTTACCCATTTTTGTTATCCTCTTCTTTTTTTAAAAGGCAAATTCCAGTGTAAGATGTTCAGTTTTCTTTCCTTTCATTGTCACACCTGTGTGTAGCTGCAGAGAAATGAGAGTAAAAATACTAGTGATGGTTTTGGTATGGCAGCACTTGCTCCACATATTTGCATTACAAAGAGCTATTTTCTTGAGATTATGCCTTAGGCACACACGTAATGCGCATGTTCGTCTGCACACCTCAGATGGCCTGGATGTGCCAGGGACAGAACTGAGTGCTTTACATGTGATATCTTATTTAATATTACAACAACAGCAACAATAAAAAGCCAGTGATAACAATCACAGTGTTAATCAATGTATTCAACAAATATTTACTGAGCACCTCCTCTGTACGAGGCACTGTTCATGCTCAGTGTACCTGCAGAGAGCTGGAAGTGGCAGGGCATACACCTTCTCCCAAGGTTGCCCATAGCAAACTACTAACTAGTGAAGTGTTGTGAAAGCCCAGCTCCCTCCCTGCCAGCAGGAAAAGCTCAGATGTAATTTGCTCTCCCAAGTGCCCTCCTAAGGGATCAGGCTGAGACTGTACTTTGCTTGGTGATGGGCCCTTTTTAACCTTTTCCTATCCCTATTTTGCTTTCCCCATTCCCTCTACAGCTTCTCTTGGGAGCACTTCCTTAGTACATCACTTGCAAATGAATCCTTGTCTTGGGTTTGCTTCTGGGAAATTTGACCTAAGACTCTCCGTGACCTCTGGCATCATCTCATAGTTGAGTTTATGCTGTCACAAATGACAGAAAATTCATAAGGCAAAAGAAATCCCAAGGGTCAGACTTCTTGCTTGAAGCTGGGGGAGGAGAAAATTCAGGGTGGAACTGAACATACCAATAAAATTAGCCAGTCCCTCACAAACTTCTGAACCCAGCCGTTTTCCAAGCAAACAATCAGGGAGAAGTTGCTTGTTTTAACCCTGAGTTGGGAGGAGAGTGTGCCATCCCAGCTTTTTTGGCTTCACCATAAAGCCATAAAGCCATCAATCAGAGATGGAGAGGTGACTTCTCAATGGCAGGGAGGGAACTAGCTAGGGAACTGCAAGGACTTCTGGGAGTCTGCACAGAACCCAGATTTATCCCATGATCAAAAACAACCTCATGAAGCTATAACACTTTTAGTGAGGGAGCTGAGTCCTCTGGAAGAGGCTTAGTTCCCTCTGGGGAGGAGTAACTTTAGAATGATAATTATGTTATTCTGGCCTTGCAATGCTTCATACGCATATCCCTGTGGTGCCCAATCGGCTTTTGTTCCACCCAAAATAGCTTCTTACTTTTGAGTTGGTGAAGTAGATGACAGGCAAAAAGAAAAGGGAAAAAGAGCCAAACCTCACTTCTCAATGAAGCAAGAGCTAAGATACTCTTGGAATTGAAAATGTCCCTGGTAACGGACTGTCTGGAAGTCATCCCTGCCTTTAGTTCTCGATCTTGTTCCAAGCCTTGTCTGTTCCATAAATAGTCATGTTCTCCAGGATTTAGTCCTTGGCTGCAACAGGCAGAATAATGGGTTCCCCTAAATGTCTACTTCCTAATCCCTGAAGCCTGGAATATGTTAATTTACATGGCTAAAGTGTCTCTTCAGATGTAATTAAGTTAAGAATCTTGAGATGGGGAGAGTTTCCTGGATTATCTGAGTGGGACTGATATATTCCTAGGGGACTTTATCGGTGAAAGAGGGAGGCAAAAAGGTCAGAGTCAGAGAACAAACTGTGATGACTTAAAAAGGAGGTTGGAGTGAGGCCACTGCTGGGACGCAGCGAAAGCTAAGGAATGCGGGCATTCTCTGGAAGCTGGAAAAGGCAAGGGACAGGTTTTCTGCTAAAGCCTCTAAAAGGAAAACAGCTCTGTAGAAACCTTGATTTTAGTCCTGGAAGACAATTTTAGACTCCTGACCACCAGAACTGTAAATTATGATAATAATTTGTGTTGTTGTAAGACACCATGATTGTAGTATTACTAATTTGCTACAGCAGTAATAGGAAACTACTAGATGGGCCTTCAGCTCCCCTGTTTGCAAGTGTGCTCACCATTACGGCTTCACTTTCTACCCGCACACCGAGGCCGCCCTAACCTTCATCGTTCCCCTGACCTCTTTTAGGATTAAGGCATAATGCCAACTGGGCTCTCCCCCTTCATGTCCCCTAGACACCTCAAACGCCACCGGCACTCTTCATTTGTGACCAGTCAGCCAATTTTTTGATGTGACAAGCCAGGTATCTAGCAACGTGTGCTCCATGAGATGGTTTCAAAGGCTTTTGATGATTTGGGGTGTTGTTTTGGGAAAGGACAATTTATCTGTTTTTTAATTTTATGTGACTTGCAAGTTGTGAGTGTCATGGAACTTGGTGAACTACAGTGTGGGCTTCTCTCTGACAGTCTGTTTCTGGAGAACAGCTCAGCTTCCATACAATGGGCTGCTCCCAACAGGAACCTGTGTTCTCAACTCCTTACTGTCATCCACTCTCCATATTCAGCAGTGAAGTTCTAACAATTTTAGGTCACACATATCCCTTGGATCTTTTGTCTCTTCTCTCCCACCATCCTCCTCCCCTCCCCAGGCCCTCGTGAGTGAGTGCTCACCTGACTTCCTGCAGTGCCTTCTATCTGACTTCCTGGTCCCCAGTCCTGCTCTCCTTGCTTCCTGGGCAGTGCAGACCTGATTTTCCCCCTCTTTTTCCTAATATTCTCCACCGTCTCCCTATTGTCGTCTGGACAAGTTCTAAATCCCCTAACAGGCCCTTGGCGTTCTGACCCTGGTCACTTTTGTCATCTAACAGACACACCATTTGGCTCAGGAATGATCCCCTGCCCCCCCGGGTCCTGCGCAGCCTCCCCTGTGTTGCACTTGCTTCCGCCGAGGAGGACTGGCCTCTCCCGCCCGGCCTCCTTTGCTGTGTTCACACCATTTCCTCCGCTGGTGAGCATCTTCTGGCCGTCTTTGTCTACCTAACTGCTGCGTATCCTTCAAGGCCGTTAGTTGGTTCTCCGAGAAGCAGATGTCAAGACAGGATTAAACATTCAAGGACATTTTAGGGGAAATGCCTGCGCGAAAGAAATTGGGAGGGAGCTGGAAAAGTCTGCGAGAGCCGTCAGACTGCAATGCAAGAAGACAGCGAGAGAAGGTTTCCTGGGAGCATCTGGACGGCCCCCCAGTCTAAGAAAGGTTTGGCAGAGGCAGCAGGGAATCCTTGAGTCAAAGTCCGCTTCTAGGAATGGGCCTGCCTCAGTGTCCTTGCCATGCCCATCACCAGAAGGGAGCAGCCAGTGGCAGCCTCGCCTTGGTGTAAATGTTAGGATGGAGTTCAGAGCAGCAGCATTTGGGACCCTAAGGCAGTAGGAGGTCTGCAAAAGGCATTCTCATGGCCACCACAGAGGTCAAGGTTGTGTCAGCTTTTTCAGACTTTCTCTTTCTCTCCTACCCCATTTACTTGTGTTGCTCTCTTAGCCTTATGTTATTACCTTTGTTATAACACTGCTTATATTGTATTGTTGGCTGACTTCTTTGTCGTCTATATTAGATAGTAAGATCTTTTAAAGGAAGACCTCATCTCAGTAATCCTTCAATTCCTAAGTGTACCTCAGGGTTTGGCACATGGTAGGGACTTAGGGAAACCCACATTCAGAAGGAAGGAGATGGTGTGCGTTTATCATCCCCATTTCATAGGTAAGGAAACTGAGGCTTGGAGGGACATGTGACTTGCCAGAGTTAGTTTGGGGTGCACTGGGGATTTGAACACAGATTGCCTGACTCCATCTCAAGCAAAACTACCTAAGAGTGACCTGGAGGCGGGGACTAATGGACAGCTTTTCTTCACCAGATAATTCTACTCTGGGATCCAAGAAAAGGACTTATGATTGGAAATATTCAATAAGGAAATGTATTGGTTCAAAATGAAGTAGACTTGGGATTTATCTAGATAATCTAGGTTCCTAATGAAGTTAAAAAAAAAAAAGAAGCAACTCCCCTTTTTTTGCTTCTTTCCATGTATTAGAATCCTGTTCTTTCCTCAAAGCTGTAGCAGATGCTGTTGGTACCTGCCCATAACCTCTCAGCACTAATCTCTACACACAGAAGGACCTTACTGGAGTGTCTGCCAATCACTGCCTGAGGGTATTTCCCTGGCAGTGGGAGCATGCTTGGCCCAGAGCAAGCCAACAGCAATGTGGCACTAGTGCTATTAGGAGCAGTTCTCAATCAGTGCTGGACAGGGAACTGGTGGATGAACACTTTAGCCTCCTTACCCCTCAGTAGGGAAAACCAAGGCACATGTCACACTGTTTCCAATGGTTCCCCAGCAGGAGCTCAGTTACCCCTAGTGATAGCCGCTTGATAACCCACCCTGTATTGACTGCCTTCCCCTCCTGTCTTGGTGATGCCTCTCAGAGTCCTCCATAAACATTTCACTTTGTCATAGCTGGTTTCGCTGTCCTAGACAATGGGAATTTATGTGTGTGTGGGGGGGGCAGGGGGTGCCACTAAATCTAGTTGCCATATTTGTTGACATGAAGTTGTACATATGAGTAATATTCTCTAATTCTTCTTTTAATATCTACAGGATCTATAGTGATAACCCTTCATTCATCCCTGATATTAGTGATTTGTGTCTTCTCTTTTTCTCTTTGATCAGACTAGCTAAGGGCTTACCAATTTGTTGATGTTCTTGAAGAACCAAACTTTGGTGGTGTTAATTTACTTTATTGTTTATTGATTTTCTTTTTCACTGACTTTTGCTGTCATCTCTATTTCTTTTCTACCTTTCCCTTTTACTTACTTTATATTTCTATGGTCTTCTTCTAGCTTCAGAAGGTGGAAGCTTCAGTCTTTGATTTCATAATATTTATTCTTCTCTAATATAAGCATTTAAAGCAATCAGTTTTCTTATAAGCACTGCAATAGCTGCATCCAACAAATTTTGATACGTTGTATGAGTATGTAGACTATTACCATCTGTTTTTATAATTATTTGTTTGAGTCTTTTTAAAAAAGAATATTCATTTTAATTTTTATAAAATACAAGTAACATAAAATTTACTATTTTAACAATTTATAGTTCAGTGGCATTAATTACATTCACTTGTTGTACAATCATCACCACCATCCGTCTCCGATCCATTTTTATCTTGAAATAGTAACTCCCTGTTCTTTCCTCCTCCCAGACCCAGGAAAACACCATTTTACTTTCTGTTTGTATGACTCTGACTATTCTAGATACCTCAAATAAATGTAATCATACAGTATTTTTTCTTTTGTGACTGGCTTATTCCACTTAACGTAATGCCTTCAAGAGTTATCCGTGATGTAGCATGTGTCAAGATTTGTCCCTTTTTCAAGCTGAATAGTATTCCATTGTATGTATCTACCACATTTAGTTTATTCATTCAGCTGTCTCTGGACACTTGGGTTGTTTCCACCTTTGGGCTATTATATACAATGCTGCTATAAACATGCTGTTTGTTTCCCTGCTTTCAATTTTTTTGGTATATATACAGAAGTGGAATTGCTGGATCATATGGTAATTCTATTTTTCATTTTTGGAGGAACCACAATATTGTTTTCCAAAGTGGTTGCACCATTTTACATTCCCACCAGCAGTGCACAAGTGTTCCAATTTTTTTTAACTTTTATTTATTTTAAGTATGTTTTGCCAGGATCTGTCAGTTCCACGTCAAATAGTTGTTTCAATCTAGTTGTGGAGGGCAGAGTTTACAGTGGACCATGTGGGGATCGAACCGGCAACCTTGTTGTTAAGAGCACCGCACTCTAACCAACTAAGCTAACCAGCCTCCCGGTTCCAATTTTTTTTTTTTTTTTTTTTTTTTTTTTTAACATCTATACTTATTTTCTATTTTGTTTTGGTTTTGTTTGGTTTTAATAGCCATCCTAATGGATGTGAAGTGATATTTCATTGTGGTTTTGATTTTTACTTCCCTAATGAATAGCGAAATTGAACATCTTTTCATGTGCTTATTGGCCATTTGTATATCCTCTGTGGAAAAATATCAATTCAAGTCTTTTGCCCATTTTTGGATTGAGTTGCTTGATTTTTGGTTGTTGAATTTTAGGAATTCTGTATATATTTTGGATATTAATTTCTTATCAGATATGTGATTTGCAAATATTTTCTCCTACTCTGTGGATACCTTTTTACTCAGTTGATAGTGTCCATTGGTGCACAAAATTACTAAGTATATTAACAACATATTAATATTATTGAATTTTGTTCTATATTTTCAATTTAAATTTCCTATTTTCCCTTCCACTTTCCATTTCTGTGTTTACTCTTTTCTTATTTTGAATTACATGAATATTAGAATTACATTTTAATTTATCTACTAGCTTTTTAGCTATATCTCTTTGTATTTTTTTTAAAAAGTGGTTAATTTAGGGATTAAAACATACATTCTTAACTTTTTAGTTTATGTAGAGCTAATATTACATCATTCCATGTAAAATGTAGAAATCTTTTAATCCCCCATTATCCTGTAAGCTATACTGTCATATTTATTATAGCTTCATACATTATGAACACCTCAATATATTGTTTTTTTTCTTTAACTAGTCATTAGTAATTTAAGGATACTAAGAGAAAAAAATTACTTTTATATTTATCTAGGCATTTATTATTTTTGATGTTCTTCATTCTTTCCTGAAGCTGTTTCACACTGATATTATTTTTCTTCAACCTGAAGAACTTCTTTTAGCATTTCCCATAGTGCAAGTCTGTTAGCAGGGAATTCTATTAGTTAACTTTATATCTGAAGAAATATTTCTTTTGCCTTTATTCTAGAAGGATATTTTTGTTGTGTACAGAATTCTAGGTTTATAGTGATTTTTCTTTCAGCCCTTTAAAAATGTTCCACTTTTTTCCTGACCTCCATAGTTCCTGGTGGGAAGTCCTTGGTGTTTGCATTTCAGTTCTTCTGTATGTAATATGTTGTTTTTCTCTGGCATTCAAATCATTATCCTGTCTGTATTGTGCCATTTTTTCTTACTGATTCACAGTTTTCACTTTATCTTTTCTTTTTAGCATTTTACTGTGATGTGCTTGTGCATGGTTTTCTTTGTATTTATCCATTTGGAGTTTGATGAGATTGTTGACTTTTAAATTTATGTCATTCACTATTTTGGGGAACATTTTGGTCAATATTCCTTTAAATCATTTTTTCTGGCTCATTCCCTCTCCTCTTTCTATATGGGACTCCAATTACATGTGTTAGACCTTTTAATATTGTTCCATAGGCCGTTGGGGCTCTATTTATTTTTCTCTTTTATTCAGCTTGAACAACTTCTATTACTCTATCTTCAAATTCACTTGTCCCTGCCTTGTCATCTTCATGCTAACATTAAGCGCATTCCCAGTGATTTTCTTTCAGATATTATATTTTTGTAGAATTTTAATTTTTTTCATTGTTTATATTTCTCTGCTGACATTTCCTAACTTTCTGATTCATTATGAGCATATTTTCCTTTAGGTCGGACTATTAAAATCTTGAACTCATCCTAGAAAAAGTGCTACATACCTCATTGCTGAGTATCACTATGGTCACCTTTGAAATACTCCCCTTGGGAAGCTATGCACCGATGCCAGCACCTAGTCCACCCCTCAAAACAATTTTGGAATTCTTTTTCCAGAATGGCCATCAGAGCTGTTGTTGTATTACCCTTGATGTCCTGAATGTCATCAAAATGTCTTCCTTTCAATATTTCCTTTATCTTCAGGTAAAGAAAGAAGTCATTGGGGGCCAGATCAGGTAAGTAGGGAGGGTGTTCCAATACAGTTATTTGTTCCAATACAGTTATTACTGGCTAAAAACTCCCTCACAGACAGTGTCATGCAAGCTGAGGCATTGTCGTGATGCAAGAGCCATGAATTGTTTGTGAAAATTTCAGCTCATCTAGCTTTTTCACACAGCCTTTCCAGCACATCTAAATAGTAAACTTGGTTAACTGTTTGTCCAGTTGGTACAAATTCATAATGAATAATCCCTCTGATATCAAAAAGGTTAGCAACATCGTTGCAACAAGTTCACAAACTTAATTGTCACACATGTATATCATTGAGCATAGTTATAGTAGCTGCTTTAAAGTCTTTGTCTGATAGTTCCACCATCTAAGCAATCTCAAGGCTGACCTTTGTTGATTATTTTCCTTAAAAATGGTCACATTATCCTGATTCATCATATTTGAGTAATTTTGAGTTATATGCCAGACATTATGAATATTATATTGTGAGGACTCTTGATTCTGCTACATTCTTCTGAAGAGGGTTGTTGTTATGTCAGCAAGCAATTAACTTGGTTATACTCAAATTATAAATTCTGTCTACCCTGTTTTGGGTGGTGGCATAAATCTACTTTAGCTCTTTTAGCTTTATCCTGAAAACTGCTTTGTGTTTACACCATAATGCCTAATTTATTAGTTTACCAGAGACTTGAGTAGAGCTTGCATAAAGAATTTGGGGTCCTCTTCTTTGGATTTCTCCTTACTAAAGTTACTACCCCATTTTCTAGCAGCTATGGTTGTCCTGTGTTCTCTCTTCTGGTTCTTCAGGCCAAAGTGATGAGTTATCTATTGGAATTTTTCCACCCTGAACCATGTAATTCCTGTAGTCTGTCCGCAGGATAAAGCCATAAAAATGGAAATCTCTCTATGCAGAGTTCTTCCAGGTTTTGACTTCGCTCCAAAATCTGCCTATTTTGCTCATTCTCTAGAGCTTCCAGACAGTTGATTTTTGTATGCTGTCCAAAGTTTATAGTTGGAATCTGTGGGAGTTCATTTTGTTAGGAGCTCACTGTGCCATAACAGAAGTTAACTCTTCATGAATTAATTTCAGAGGTTGCTGATCCAAGCAAGTGGTATATAATACTTTGTTCTTTCTTATTTTTGATCGTTCCATGAGAATAGGAAAGAATATTAAATAAGCCCTTTGGGTATCAATGGTGAGAAAATAGTTGGTAGTGGGGAAAAAGGCAGCTATTTGCTTGAGTTAAATGTATGTATTATCTGTGGATTTCACTTTTTCACATATGTGTTGGCCACCCCTTACAATTCTAAAAGACATCATCCACACTGTAGTCTATATAGAATTATGCAGTGGGCAATCTTTTTGGCTGTCTGTGACAGCCCTGACTGTCTTCTGTTAACCACAAATTAATTAGAAATGAGCTTCACGGAACACAGACACACCTATTTATAAGAAGAAAATGTTTTGCAAGGTACACAAAAGGTCCCTGCTGACCTCAAACATCTTCCTGTATCCAGGGTTCTAACTAATGTCACACACCTACCATTAGAACAGAGGTTTTTTGGCCTGGGATCTGTGAGCCACTATAATTAAAACAAGATGTTTTGTTCATTTCTTTCTGGGAAGATGGTCCATAGTGCTTGCCATTTCCTCAGTTGTAGCTGGGATGTTCCGCCTAAAACAAATTATGTGTTTATCGCTACCTTTTGTTTGAATTGAAATTTCCTGGGAGATATGATTATACCTTAAAACCTTATCAGCTATTCAGTGATGAGACTTAACCAAGTAGTTTTAAAGTCATGTATGAAAAAAACCTGGTTTGTATAAATTGCTAAATACAAGTCTGCATCCTCATTTCTTTCAGCATCTAAACTCTGAAAATCCATAGAAGACATAGGGCAAGAAAATGTTGAGGCATTAATTCTGAAAGACCTGAGTGCAATTCCAGGTTAAATATTTATTGGCGTGTTACTTCGGCAAAATTATCCAATGTTTCTGAAACTCGTTTTCTTTTTCCTTATATTATAAAAGCACTATTTATCCATTGTTAGAAATAATAGTTGTTTATTGTAGAACATTTAGAAAAAGCTGAAAGGAATTAGAAAGAAAATAACCAAAAAGCAATTCTAGTCCTAAACCCTCTTGCTAGCTATTGTTATTATTCTGTATACTGGGAGATTGGATACACAGACAATGACCAGACCACATATAAATGCAACCAGCCCAGGGAGCCAAACCACAAGCTCTGCAGCAATTAGCCCCAGACCATCAGGACTTGGTCAATAACTGCTGGCTTCCCTAATTTTTGACTCCTGCTTCCAACTTAGGACCAACCAGAGAAAGCTAAATATGCTCCCTTAACTAATCACCCAGGATGCCCCACTACTACCCATCCCATCTCCAGCTTCCCTATGCCAACAGCTTCCCATCAGGGCATGGTGGAAGCCTTCTCTTCTTTCCACTGCAAAGCTTTTCCTGCCTTTCTATCTTTGCCAAATTAAAATGATGGTGGTTGACTCCCTTGTATAGCAAGTCTTTGCTGGCTCTTATTTGGGTGATCTTTGCTTATTGCCACAATATTATTCTCCATCCTTTGTTCCTATGGATGTTTATTCATCCTATATATTTTATCATTTAGATAGTCTGTATTATGTAGCTTTGCAAATATATCATGAACTAGGTATGATTTTTAAATGGCTGTATAATAAGCTATTTTATGAAATATCCTCACTTAGTTAATCATTGCTCTGATGTTTGGCCCTTTAGCCTCTCTTTGCTTATCTGTAGAATGGGAGCACTAATAGCAATCCTATAGGATAGTTGTGAGAATAAAAAAAATCTGAATAGCTTCTTGCAGAATTTCAGACACACGAAAGACTTGCCATAAATGTTAATTCCCCTGTCAGTGAAACAGGATGCTTCATGTGACAGCGCCATCCATCCTCATTGTCCTCCTCCTCCTCCCCATACCCTGGGGGCCTATGCAGGCTCCTAGTCTTCCCCACTGGAGTCAAAATAATTCCATTGCCCAAGGAAACAGTCTGGGAGTCACATATCAGGTTTCTTAGCTTCTCCCCCAGCTATTCAGAGAGAGAACTTGGTGATGAGTAAACAAAGCCCCAATAGGATCTCTTGCTGTTGACATGGCAACCTAACTACCAGCCATCAGGCATCAATGTCAGGCAGGTAGGGGACTTTACCACTCACACCTGATTAGCAGTTCTCAGCTGGAGGAGGGGAGTGGTGGATGGATAAAGGCACTTACTCTGGGGCTCCTTCAATCACACCCCTCAGCCAAACCAAACAAGTTCCTCCTTGCACCTTGATTTAGGGTGCATTCTTTATTATTTTCCCTCACCCTCAGCAGCTGCTTAAGCTAGGGATGCAAATAATATCTGCTTGAAGCCCTTTTGTCTTCAAGTTTCCGCCTGGCTGGCTTTCAAAAGCTTTCCCAGCCCAAGCTTCAGCCCATCCTTTGCAGACACATTCTGTAAGTAGAACTGCGGGAAGGCACAACAGGCAAGAAACAGCCAGTTGTCAAATGATTTGAAGACAGAAATCACTTCCTTAAGGAGTAAGTTATTGCCCTGGGGTCAGAGACAGTAGTTTAGATCCATTATCCTGAACACACCACAGCGAGGCCTAGGCAGTCTGATGCAATTAGATTCATTCCTTTTTTTATTTCTTAAACTTCAGACAAAAGGTCTGATTCTTTCCTGAAGGCCAGACAGTTGTCTCAGGTGGCTTTGTATGGTGGTGCAGGTTGTACACTCAGCGCGCCACCTGACAGAGGGGTCCAAGAGACTCTGAGAGCCAGTCTATGTATCACTTACCCCTCTGGCATGTAATCCCAGGGTGGGAAACTGTCCTAATTAAACAGAAGCTTTCAATAGGCTCACAGGGCCTCTGGGGAGATGGATTGCTTTACTAATTCTATTGCAGGGGAAAATTAGGATGGAGTAGGGGGGCGGTGAAACAGAAGAGAAGAGCTTTTCACCTGTACCTCACATTTCCAAAGGGCCACAAATTTGGACTTTCCTCATGAAGTCCAACAGAGCATCTAAATATAACAGAGAATTGGACCAACAGAATCGAACAAGTGAGGTAGTCCACAATTCTTATAATGTGGTTTTGGGATGTTTTTATTTTCTAGTACAACAGGAGTCTCTACATGTGGAAGAGGCTTTAACCACGCTGGAACCGCTTGTTCTGCTCTGTAGACCTATGTGTTCCAGCCCTGGTTCTATCTTCAGGGGTGGGGAGGGGTGTGGTTATGTGTCTGTTTGCTCACCTTGCATGGGAGGGAACTTTTCTCTATTTACTCTTTCTACTCTTCTTTTGACCCTTAGAACCAATACTATTGTTAAAGACAAGACAAGCCCCAAGTGGAGTCGCTTGTACTGAGCTCCATGCCACCCACTCGAGACTTAGTTACAGTTTTGGTGGTCTCCGAAATGGAATCTTATTCCAGTCGATCAGAAATTGCCTGATCAGCTTTAGTCAGGGTATCTGCCTCATAGACCCCTGCCATCCCCTATAAGGAAAGTGACCTTACAAATCTGCTTGTTTGCCCAGCACAACTTCCCCGTTCCTACTTCTTTCTGCCTATAAAATGTTTTGCGTTGTATAGCTTTTTGGAGCTCCTTTCTACCTGTTAGATGGGGTGATGACTGATTTATGAGTCACTGAATAAAGCTAATGATATCTTTAAAATGTACTCAATGAACTTTGTTTCCTAACACCATCTACTTCATTATGTAGTAGGACAATTTGTTGAGATGAAAATTTGGGCTTTTCCTCCCAGCATTTTGTTTTGATCTCCTGCCTTGACATCTTTTTTCTTCTTCTTCTTCTTTTTTTTATCACCTGCTTTGCATTGGGGGTAGGGGTGGGGGGAGGTGTGAATCCCAAGCCAAGAACAGGAGTTGTGGGC
The DNA here is from genome assembly GCF_036562045.2 of Rhinolophus sinicus. NCBI lineage: Eukaryota > Metazoa > Chordata > Mammalia > Chiroptera > Rhinolophidae > Rhinolophus > Rhinolophus sinicus. The sequence continues at coordinate 57,098,253 of NC_133759.1, read as the reverse complement.
AAAGGCGCTTGCCTTCCTAAAAAGCATGCCAACCTCATAAAGACTGCCTTCTCCACTCCTGGTGTAATAGGTTGGGTGATCAAGTGTCCCAGTTGGCAAGGATTCTCCCAGTTGCAGTACTGAAAATCCCACATTCTGGGAAATCCCCCAATTGTAGGCAATCTGAGAAGGTTGGTCACCCTACAAGGCTTTGTTAAACAAATAAATGAATGAGTAAATGGCTTTTGTTTTACAAAAGCCTGCACTCACTGAAAAGATTATGCTAAATTTCTTTGAGGACAACATGAGGCTAGAGCAAGGGTTGGCCAACTACTGGTCATTTACCAAATCTGGTCTGTCATCTGCTTTTAAAAAATGTCCTGAGCCCTACGAATGGTTTGTCAAAACAATTTTTAAAAATAAAATTTTGTGATATGTGACGTTTTATGAAAACAAGATTTTAAAGTCCATAAGTAGAGGGTCATTTGGACAAAACCATACTCATTCATTTATGTATTGTTTATGGTTACTTTAGCGCTACAACAGAGCAGAGGTAGTTGCAACAGAGATGGCATGGTCTGCAAAGCCTAAAATATTTACTATCTGGCCCTTTACCGAAAAAGTTTGCAGAGCCCTAGGTTAGAAGGAGCTGTCAGGACTCAAAAAGAAATCAGAGTTGGAGGGTGACAAATGGCAGGACCCACACATTACATTGTGGCAGTAACTCCCAGGATAGCAAGACATCAAAGGGGTAGCTGGACTGAAAACACCAGGGCTCTCTGCTTTAGCAAGATTTGTGTACCCACAGAAGCTGAGACCGCTGGGAGTGGGGAGAGACCAGCTCGGCAGTGGGGAGGTTGTTGATGAGCCTGGGGGGTGAGAAGTTAGGCGCCCTTTCTCTATCTTCTGGATACCACAAAACTCTTCTGGATTCTAAAGTGACTAACAGAGGGGTAAATACTCAGTGGTGACTAAGATGGCAGTTCTACCCAGCCTGGAGGAGGTGAGGCTTGAAAACTGATTTAAACTGAGTTTAATGAAAACAAAGAAATAGCAGTTTCTTACACATCTGAGTATGGAAGCGAAGGCTGATCACTACATTATCTCTGGAGGATTCTGTTGTAGGAGTTGTAGTGTGGGAGAACTGCAGAATCTGAGTGCATCTAAGCCAAGAAGGCCTGAAGGACGAGAAACAGGAACCAGATGAGAGAGGAACATTTTCAATGTCCACAGGCTTGCCTTCTCTCCACCAACCAGAGACAAGTGCAAACCTGGCTCACAGTTGGTGCTAAATAAGTGCTTAATGAGTAAGCAGGCAAGTGTTTTCTTTTTCCCTTCTAGCGCTTCAGAACCTGCTATAATCTGATATGGGTCGTTTGCAACTTAATGTACATTTAAGCAAATTGCTATCCTTCCTAGATATTTGCAATTAAGCCTTATCTATAATAGTGGGGCAAAAAAAGACCATTCTCTGATTAAAGGGATTCAAACATCAGCAAATTAGCTGAGGGAGCAGGTGACCCAGACAACCTTCCAGGGCTCTTGAAAGCAGAACCCCAGGAATGATGCTAATAGCTACTGTGCACCCATTAGGTGTCAGGATCTAAGATAAGCACTTTAAATGAATTGTCTCGGGTCCTCGCAGAACTGCTGAATGTGAGGACTTCTTACTGGGTGGATGGCGAAATGAAGTTCAGCAAGGTCAGGAAACAAGCGCCACTTCACACGGCTACCATTCATCTTGCTCAGATTTCTAAGTCCCAACGGGCTTGGGAGGAAATGTTTAACCACCATTTCCCAAGAGTAACGTTGCCAGGACTAGTCTCCTAGTCTTTTCTTTCACATGTTGAATTTCTGAACACTACCAATTACACGGCCATGACAGACTTTCAGCTGTAGAAAACATATTAAGCTTTCTCCCAGTTGTTTTCCCAGTTATTTGCAGCTGATTTTTTCATCAATCATCTCAGAAGAAACAGATAAATTTCTGCTTTGTTAGGTCCATCTGAAGCCTGAGGAAATATAGCAAGAGAACTGCATTATTTTCAATAATCAGCTTTCTACCTCAGAATTTTCCTGTGTGTAAGAAAGTACCTGGATTAGACTTGTCTGGCCCCCTTCTTTATATACATGAAAATCTGTCTCATGTGGAGTCTGCTTCCCTGATGTTCCCAGCAATAAGGTGTGCATTGAGGATTACTTCTCACCCCTCTTACCAGACTTATTACCGAACAGACTTCAAGATCCAATTACAAATTATAATGCAATATAGCATATTCCCAATTCTCATAACACCTCAGGGACTTAAAAAGATGATATACCCGAGACTTATTTACATTTGTTGCTTCTTGTTTTCATAATGGCAAATGCTTCAATTTGTTATTTAAGGAATCATGTTTCACTGACTCGTTGCTCTAAGACTCCTCATGTTATCAGTTTACGGAAACAAGGAACTTGTTTTCTGTGAGGGAAAGAGAGGGTTTCTCCCAGAGAAGGCGCATCTTAGAAGGGAGTTTGCAAGGGGCTTACTTTTTGGTTTTAGAGTATTTCCGCATTAAGACCCAGACTTTTAAAAAATTCGCCCCCTTTTTTTTTCCTTAGTAAAAAAGCAAGACAAAACAACTGTAAACAATGTGAAAAAATTAAAATTCATATTATTACATCTTTCCTATTTGGCGTATTTGTAAGTGCAGCAGTGCTGTGCATTATGCTCTGTGTTGTACGTGGATCAACTTATTTAACCCTTCCAGCCACCTCAGGAAACAAGTAATATTATCATCCACATTTTTATAGATGAAAGGCTGGGCACAGAGGGGTTAAGTAATTTGCAGGAGGCTGCCCAGAGGCAGTAAGAAGTAGATGAGGGATTTGGACCCACCCAAGTAGTCTGATGCCAGATCTACTTTAACACCCTCCCGGGTTATATTCCCATGTAATGGTTCAGTAGATATCATAGCAGTGGCTGTACATACAGCACGTTACTGTAGTTTCTTACACTGCATGTTAAAAAGCTCAGTGTTCTTCCCTTTTTTCCTACTTAACATATGTCATAACCATTTGTCCTTGTCATTCAATGGTTAAAAAAATAAACAACATTTTAAGTTGTGACAGGCCAGTTGATTACCTTTGTAGAACAAATATTGATGTCTCATTTCACATCATGTTTCAAAGTAAATTCCATGTGGATTAAAGACTTAAAAGTTCTAAAATTTTTTTTAAAAAATAAATGTAAGTGAATCAGGCTCACCAGAGCTTGATCAAAGTCCAGTCTTTTACTAGAACTGTGACCTGGGCAGGTTACTTAACTTCTCTTAGCCTCTGCTTCTTAGTCTGTAAAAATGGAAATGATACAGTTTCTAAATCAGGGCTGTTAAAGGATTAAATGAAGAGTTTAGCATAGTACGTGCCGATATAATATGCCTTCAGTAAATGTTAGATATTGTTATTGCGTGTAGAGAGGGAAAAATTGTGTCCAATATTTCAAGAGATTAGCAGGCCCCACTCCCCACCCTAAAGACTGACTCTTAATAACCCATTCTTCCTAAATAACCAGATCCCCCAACCTCCACCCCATTTTGATGAGAGAGGTTTATTCTAATTGGTATCTAAGGAGGAATTGCTTTTACTCTTATATGTGGCTCAGAGTGAGTTAAGTCAGCTTCAAATTAAGGTAAAAAATGAGAATGTTGTCTTCCTTCTTCTCAGCTTTCTTTTTCTTTATTATAGAATCACAAATGAGAGGTTTGGAGTGTGAGTCTGCATATTTAGAAGGGGCAAAAGTCTGACTTCCATAACAAGTCTCCAGTCTCCAAGGAAAAAAGCTGGCATAATTGCTAAGCAAAAACAGTGGGTGAATTCTATTCCAACTCTTGGGTTAGATTTAGTCCAACCCACTCAGCCAAATGAAGCCAGAGATGTTTGCAATTCAGTGTGAGGTTGTTGACACACAAATATTTTTAATTCTGGAAAGTAAATCCACATGTAAATCCAGCTATACACGCAGTTAGGTCTGGATGATAAAACTGGAAAGCAGCATTTAATCGGAAAGCTCAGAACAATATGTGGGAGATTAATGAAACAATGGGCACTTCCAAGAAATTCGAGAGTGACTATTTCAGCAATTGTGAAACACAGTGTCTTAGGGTTGAAAATTACCTTGAAGAAATGCACAGTTTGAACAACAGACTCTTCACCAATCTGTTGATAGCCTAACAGAGTATTTGAAGAAAGTTATTGTTGAAAATAGAGTAACGTGAGAACAGTCTAAAATTTGTTGACTATTAATGTGACAAGATATATAAGAAACAAGACTAAACAAATTAGGATAGACTTTGTTGAAAGCGGTTATTAGCTCAAACATTTGGTTGAGAATATATATATCTACATATGTATATATGTATATATCTATATATGGAAAGAAAACACGTGGGGGAGTATATATATATATAATATATATTACACATATTATATGTACACACATACATATATAATATACGAATATATAAATAAATATATAAAAACATATCCACCACCCCCATGTTTTAGTTTTTAGTTTTAAATTGGTATCCTTAGTTAACTATCTAATTTATCTGTTGGTGTTGGGAATCCTATTGTAATAACAGCCCTCCCCTCTTCCCACTGATTACTTTTTATCAGTTTATTTTCATTAAGGACTCATGCACTCCTTGTTTCAGTTGTTTATAACTCATTTCTAGCCTTAATGATTTTGATGCCTAAATTGTCTTGGATTTGGCCACTGGAGTCCTATTCAACTAGCTCCTGTGTCCTTGTGAAATATCCCCATTGTTTTTTGAGCAGTTTCTTTCTTTCTGGCACAAGATGTTCCAGTTTCATCATGTACCTTCCCTGGTCCTGCCTTGAAATCAGCCATTTCTCCGAGGATCTCTGGTTCCTTTTGGTTTCCCTAGACCCTTTGTCTCCAAATGCTATTATATTACTGTTACTTCTACATGGTAGACTTGGGATACTTGTTAATGTACTTTTTGTGCTTTCTTATTTTGCTTGAAGTTTTAAAAGAATGAGCACATATCTTTTTTTTTTTTGCCACGAAAGGCATAAAGATATTAGGAAAAAACCAACAACCACTCTGAACCAGATCGCTGCTGAGGTGAAGCTTCCAAATTGTACCCTTCCCCCACTTCTATTTCTCCTTTCCCACTGACTGCACTTTGTAGGAGAGGGAGAAATAGCCCTTTTGGCTCACGTCAGACCTTTAATCTTGGGTACCTCAGACAGGTACTTTTCAAGGAGGTTGATAGTTAACACACTGCGAACATGAAAACATGAGGTCTAAAAGTTAAATGAAAAGAGGGTTTTTCCCCCTCCTCAGAGTTAAAGTGGGATGTGGAACGCCTTTTTGCTGTCTGCACACAGAGGTGACCCTTCCAGTAGGTGACAGATGAAGAGGGCAGTTTCTCAGCCTCTATGAGCTCTGGGCCACTCTCCCACTGAAATTCATCAGAACAGAGCACAAAACTTGATTACAGCCCCTTTTGGTTGAAGTGGTAGGGCTTCCAGTGCTATGCGGACTAAAAGGAGTGCAAGCGGACATCCTGATCTCAGAGGAAAAGCTTTCAGTTTTCACTACTGAGTATGATGTTAGTTGTGAGCTTTTCATATATATCGCTTTTATTATGTTGAGGTAATTTTCTTCTATCGTAGTTTGTCCAGAGCTTCTATCATGAAAGGGTATTGCATTTTATCAAACACTTTTTCTGCATCTATTGAAATGATCATGTGATTTTTAATCCTTTGTTTTATTAATGTGGTGTATCACGTTAATTAATTTTTATATGTGAATCATTCTTGTATCCTAGGGATAAATCCCACTTGTTCATAGTATATGAACTTTTAATGTGCTGTTGAATTTGGTTTGCTAGTGTTTTGTTGAGGATTTATATATATTTGTATACTATGTTTTTTATACATTGGCTGCTAGTTTTCTTGTCTTGTGGTATCTTTTTCTGGATTTGATATCAGAGTAATGTTAGTCTCATAAAATGAGTTTGGAAGGTTCTCATATCTTCAATTTTTTGAAAGAGTTTGAGAAGGATTGACATTAATTCTTCTTTAAATCTTTGGTTGAATTCACCAATGAAGACTTTTGGTCCCGGGATTTTCTTTGTTGGAGGTTGTCCTATATTTTTATCTGCTAAATCTGGCAATTCTTAAAACCACTGGAGGAAGGAGGATCGAAGGGTTTCCTGAAGGAAGAGACACCTGTGCAAAGATATAGACATAAATGTGTGTAGCCAGAACAATAGCTCGTAGGGTGTGGCATTCTGGGGAACTTTACCTCCCCTTCCCCAGGGTCTGAAAGCTTTTTGTCTCTTAGTCACCAGAAAAGGATGAGATTTAGATAATAATAATTACAGCTATTCCCACTGGTACATCTACCATGTGCCAGATATCGATTTACCACAATCCTGTTAATTCTCTCCATTTCTCTGAGGCAGGTGTTCTCATTTTATAAATGAGGAAACTGAGGCTGAGAAAGTTGATGTAATTTGCCCAAAGTTATCTAGGTTGTAAAGAAACCAGAATTCAAACTCGGGTGGGTTTGGCTTCAAAGCCTGCATGCTTACATGCTGTTGAGATTGCTTGTGGGCCCTGCAGAAGAACTGGATATTTTTAGGAATCGACTCCAAGGTCTGCAGCAGTTGGTGTCAGGCTTTTGATCCTCACCAAACTTTTGAGTATGAACACCCTGATCCAGGTGCCACTATATTTTTTAGCCCCCAAAGTACTTGTGAACTGGAAAGATGCTTCTCTGCCCAGCCTGGCATGAAGCCATGCGGTTGGTCAAGCACTATGTCAGGACTGGTATAACAGGAGAGGGAAATATGTTTAGTTCTGTTCCCTTGATCTGCTAGAGTTCAAGAGAGGCAGAATCAAGAGTGGCAAGTTAGGATAGGTAGGTCCTTCAGGAAAGTGGAAAGTGGAGGAAGAAAGGCTTGGGGGCTGTTCACATGGTGGACAAGAGCACGGTCTTTGGAACCAGAGGTCAGTGGATATCTTGTCTCGGTCACTTCTAGCTGTGTGACTTTGTACAAGTTGTCTCTGAGCCTTTGCTTTGTTATAAGCAACGTGGTTTAACAGAATTACTTGCTGTGGTAGTTCTAGTGATCTAATGAGATAATGCTCATAAAGCCATCAAAGGCACAGTGCTCAATAATTTGTAACCACCATCATCACCACTACCACCACCATCGTCATCACCACCATCATGATTACCATCATCATCTCCATCATTAATGATGATGGTGATTACTATTATTAAGAAGATGGGGATACTGAGCTCCTTTATCCTGCAACCCTGACCCTTTGTATTGCTTTCTCTCCACATTTATTAATCACTTACTAATTTGTGCCAGTCCTTGAGCAAAGAGGAAAAGGAGGAACTCAGAGTTTAGTGGGAGAGACCAACAAAAAAATCAGATGATACAGAGAGATTGATAACACTGGAGGGATGGATTCAGGGGCGGCGAGAGCCCAGGAGAACAGCATTCCAACTGATGAAAGCTAGCTTCAACTGGCTGAAGCCAAAACAGTGACTCATATCATTGAGAGGCACAGGGGGAGTCTGGCTCCATGGATTGCTGGATTTAGGAACTCATACAATGTCGCCATGAATCTCTCTCTCTACACGTCTCAGCTCTGGCTCCTTCTGTGTCACTTTCATGTGCAGGCTGCTTTCCAGGTTACATTCCAAGGGCTTAAGAACCCTCGCTGAAAGAGAAGGGATCAAATATATGATGATGGAAGGAGAACTGGCTCTGGGTGGTGAACACATAATGTGATATAGGTGATGTAGTATAGAATTGTACACTTGAAACCTATGTAACTTTACTAACCATTGTCACCCCAATAAACTTTAATTTAAAAAATTTAAAAAGAAAGAGAAGTCCTTTTTCTAAAGATTAATAGCAATATTTTCAGCACTGACTTTTGTCCTGAATTGGATGCATACCCATCCCTGAACCAATCACTGTGATTGTGGACCCAGCTCAGATTCAGGGAGTATGATAAGCCCACCTAGTAATCATGGACCACCTAGCTCATTTTCCAAAGGGAAATTAAGGTATGGTCATGAGAAGGTGGAATGGATACTAAGCAAAGTATGCTCCTGGAATGGTAGAAAGGAGGCTTCAAGAGTGAGAGAAACCCTTGTTTAAAAATCACAGAAACATCAAAGTGCATTTTGTTTGAAGAACAACAAACAGAAAACAAGAGGGCAGCATGTATTGAAGGAGGTAGAGGCAAGAAGATGGGAATGGAATGATGAGTAGTATGTTCAGAGAATTTCAGTTTTTCAAGTGCTGTCACTTACGTTTTCTTCCTTGAACCTCCCTCGGACCACCTGCATAGGAAAGGCAAGTCTTGTTTTCTCACCTGTAAATTGTAGATACTTATGTTTGCTCTGGAAGTGGTACCAGCAACTCCCACTGTCACTGGGTCCAGGATGCTGCATCACCTTTTGTTGGTTTCTCTTATCCTGTCCACACTTTTGAAAGTGGTGGCTTTGTTAATGTCTCCTTAATTCGCCTGTTTGGGTGTGTTAGCTGTCATATGGGGGCCTTGACTAGTACAACGGCATCTACAATTGGGGGCAACAGATTTGGTCCCCCAGACTAGGTGTTTCTCCAGGCAGAGCCCAGTCTCAGCTTCTCCCAGGATGTAGAAAGAAAGGGCTGTCAAATCACAGTTACATCAATCTTGCAGCATGTTGGCCAAAAGTGCGCAGGAAAAAGAAATGAATTGCAGGTTATTTGTCATCAACAAGCTACTATCCAGTCAAGCCCCTTCATGATTTATAATACAAAGAAGGCTTCAACAGGAAACACTTATTTTAGCTTCATCTTTCCCCCTTCGTAATGATGTTTACTTTGCAAAATGCTTCTTGTAATTTCTTTTTTTTACTTTCTGGTGATTGCATCCTCCTGTCAGTATCCTCTTTTTTGCCAAGAGCCCAAATATCTCAGATTCCAACTTCCTCAATAGAAATGTGACTCTATTAATTACCCTCTGAAATGGAACTTCTGAAACTCAGCTGTAGAACTAAATAAGAACCTGAAAAATATCACCGGAGGATGAATGAATGATTCTACCCAAATCGATACTAGAAAGTCAATGTCAAGCCACTTGTCTAACAGCAACATTCAGAGGCCACTGATTCCATCCCTCCATCCTTCCTTTTGTCCACGCATCCATTATATATTCATTAGGTGTTAGGGAATTAGGCTGGCCTCCAGAGATGCAATGGTGAGCAAAATGGATGTGGTTTCTGCTGTTATAGACCTTATGGTACAAAGTTGAAAGTTAAATAGTTACAGTGCAATGTGCACAGTTAGGTAGATATAGGCAGATACAAGGCATTTTATGAGCACATTAACAAGGGGACCTCAGGCAATACAGAAGGAAGGGCCAGCAAAAGCTTCTTAGGAAAAACAATGTTTAAGCTAAACCTGGAGAAAATAAGAAATGATCCAGGTGAATCAGGAAGGGTGAATCAGCCATGAACAAAAACTTCAAGGTGGTGGCGTGTCTGCTACAGATGGCTTTCTATATCTCTCATTGTATTTTCAGCAGTACCTTGTCCAGCTGTCTGCATATTAATCTGGTTCTGACTAGATCACAGCAGTAGCCTCTACGTCCTTCAGACCTTTTCCAGTTTATCTTCAGTCCATCTCCTTCTCACTTTTTTCAGGTCAACTCCCCCCAAATACAGCTCTGATCACATCACAGCTTTTGTTCTGACATACTATGGCTCAAAGTCCCAACTCCTTAGGCTTAGCCATTCAAAGCTGTTTGTATTTTATTTGTAATCTGCCTTTGTGGTTTAAATCCTACAATGCTCTCCATGCACTTCCTACTGACAATTTTTGTAACAGCTTTGAGCCTGGCTTCCGTGCTTTTGGTTGAGCTCTTCCTTTCACCTGCATTGTTTTTAATCCCCTTCATATCTGTGTCAGTCATTGTCCCAGTACAGTCCAGATGGGACACTCAAACTAGGTCGATAAGAAACATTACAAAAGAGACTACTTACGTAGATGTGGGCAGGGTTTAAAACCAGCATGAAATGGCACAGTTCCCATGGCTATTCATTACTACCTCTGGACCCGAAAGAGCTAGAGGTGGAGCAGTTACTAGATACAGGAAGAGTAGCTTTATGAAGAAGGCCGTACAGCTCATGCTCTTCCACGTTCCTATCACCGACAGGGTTGTTGTCCTCATCCAACCAGAAGCCAGAAGACAAGACAAGGTTGCCTGTTAATGCAGTCCACACAGGTCAGCCTTTCCAGACACAGAGTGTGGGGACAAAGCCCTGGAGAGCAGGTTCCAGGCTCTCGGCCTCAGGTGGAAAGGTGCTGGCTCGGGTAGTCGATGGCCGTCAGCTGTGGCCGGTTAGCCAATTGGCCACTGATATAACTGCCACGGCTGCGCTGGTTGGGAAGTTGGTCGGTTGGCAGAAAAGCGGACAGCAGGTCGCACGTCGGGTGACTCCAGCCTCCAGTGAGACCATAGTGGTATGACTCCCCTGTCTATGGCTCCGTGGGTGTTCCTTTTTAGCCTCACCAGATCCTGCGTTCTTATGTGGGGAGCAGGAGCTGAGACCCTGCAAGCTGCTCCGCACGACACAGAGCAAGGTAGAAAAGAGTGCAGAGAAGACCTGGAGGGATAAACAGAGAATAGGCACAATACCTCCTACTATTCCATCACTCAACTCGACCTTTTGAAATAATGTCTATTGATCAAGACCCAACATGGACACCAAATAATGCAGGATTTCTCCCACCTGTGCCACTCACTGCCTTCCAGCCTTTTCTCATCTCTCAATGTGCCTAGGACTTTCCCAGCACCTCTATCAAGGTACTTCTCATTTTGAACCTTACTCCTCCATAATTTATATGCACGTGTCTTAGGTTGGGTCCCCCAAAAGCAGACCCTGAATTTGTGTCGAGGTGAACTACTAGGAAGTGTTCTCAGGAAGAACTGGTAGGGAGGTGGGAAGAAGGAAGGGAAGGGAACCAAGCTAAAGTACGACTCAATGCTGCAGGGGTCAGAGCTGACCTCGTCAAGCGCCAGGAGCAAACTAGATGGATTCCCACACAAGTCAGTCATTGGTGAAGGACTTCCAGTTCTCTGAGCTCACAGTCAGTGGCTCTGGCAGCCTGTGGTCAGATGCTAGCAAAGGGACATAGGTACTGGCTGTTGAATGTGGGTACTCACTGGGATCTGACAAAAGTGGTAAAGGAAATGAAAAGATGGTGTGAAGCCCTGCAAGGTCTTTTATTACTTACATCTTCTCTCCCTCCTTGGATAGTAAGATTCTCTAGGGCGAGGACTGGCATCCTCTTTGTAACATCATATCTATAACATCAAAATCAAGCACCGAGGCGGGCTTCATTAGTGTGTGACTGATGCAATTGTACAGCACTTAGATGGATCCCGTGCTTCGGCTAATGCTCTGCTGTCCGTTGAGCATTTTGAAGTTCATAGTCGTTGTTGAACAAGGAGTTGTACCTTTTAATTTTGCACTGACCCTCACAAATTATGCAGCCAGTTCTGTCTAGCACAGTGTCTGGAACAAGGTAGTCTTCACTATGTATTTATTGAATGAGGTAATAAATGCCTGTCAATCATTAGATGGTCAATAAAGCAGGCTGAATAGACATATCAGGAGATACTGTTGTCCTAATGTCTTCATGTGCAAAAGCTGGAGTGCAATTTTTGCCATCTGACCCCCTCCCCTGCTTCCCCTAGTCTTCAGGTCTCTCAAAGCCTGACTAGGGGTGGGTAGGACCTGTTTATTTTGAGCTGCTATTTATTTTTCTCTTCCCATGACATAGAAAATTCTTGGCATCAGGCAGCCTCAGGGCAGCACTATTTTTATTTCCCCAGCAGAATTATTAATACAGGCTCAGTTGCTTTTCCCCAGCAGAGGGCAAAATAGAATAAAGAGGCTGCTGCAGAGGCCTGGTTGGGATGGGTTCCAGAGAGACTAGGCACATTGATCTGAAACACAATTACCATGGATCCACATGGGGAGGAGGGAGCAAATGCTGTGCTAAGTAAGGTCAGTCAATCGGACCTCTCTGCTATGCAGAGCAATGCCAAACAGGTGTTAGAATCTTAGAGCTGGACGGAGCTCTAGGAATGAGCTAGACCGGGGGTTAGCAAGCTGCAGCTTATGGGCCGAATCTGGCCCACTCCTTGATTCTGTAAATGAAGTTATTGGAACATAGCCATGGCCATTCATTTGCATTTTGTCTGTGGCTGCTTTCAAGATACAGCAACAGAGTTGAACTATTGTGACAGAGACTATACGGCCTACAAAGCCAAAAATATTCTTTATCTGGCCCTCTCTAGACAAAGTGTGCTGACCACTGACCTGGACAAGGAACCCTCCAAATGTGCCATGTGGACATCGCTAGTCCGTCAGGATGCTCTATACAAGAAGGTCAAATATGTTTGGAAAATATCCAAACCTTATCTCCCCTCTTAGAGCCTCACAAAGTACATGACCCTTTTGTAGCTGACCGTGTCCATGCTCTGCCCATATATCCTGCACACTCTGCTGTCAGCACTTGTGGCCCTTGCTCTAGGTGCTCATTGGTTTATTTGTTTTCTTTTCCTTTGGGCCCGGGATATACACGTGGTGGCTTGTAAGGCAAGCTGAGAGTATTGCCCTTGAAAGCAGACGTTAAGCAATGCTGGACAGCAGTAGGGAGACAATGCCACACCTTTTTTGTCTGTTGGTTGGGACAACTCAGAGGCCTGTTCTACACTGTCACCCAGAGCTCACCAGTGGGCCCAACCCCCCTGACCACAGGGGCTCACATGCTCATTAATGCCCCCTTCATTGATTGTCCTTACTTCCTCTAATTTTCAGAAATCACTTCCCAGACAAGCTAATTCTATTCTGATTCTTATCTTAGAGTACACATCAGGGGAAACCCTAAGATATCTACCAATTAAAGGTTCTGAGAAGTCCTGTAGTAAACATATATATTTTCTTAACGTGTCCCTCATGGCTTTTTATGATTTGTCCTCTATCTAACTTCGCAGCCTAATTTTCCTCAATTCTCCCCAACAACCCATATCAAACTTGTTTTCAATTTCTTGAAACTGTCATACTCTTATGTTATTCTCTTTCCTCATCGCCTTGCCAATTTCTACTCATCTTTCAGGCCTTAGGTGAAATGTCATATCATCTGAGAAGTTATCTCCTCCCCCAAAACACCTCCAAAACCAGGGTCAGGTGTTCTGCTGGGTGTTTCAGTGCTTCCCTAGTGTGGAACCCACCAAACCACATCATTTCCAGCTTGTATCTACCTTTCCTCCAAACAATGTAGCTTCATAAGAAAAATGACCATGTCTGTCTTGCTCCCCCATTGTATCCCAGAACCAAGCAGAAGTGCTTCAGAAATATCTGTCGAAAATGTGGATGGAATGTTGAATGCTTCACGCAGCCTTTGTGTTAGAGAAGAGGTAGCTCACAGGTTGTCTGGACCAGTTTCTTTGTCAAACTTTTCCCAGGCTCCTTTGAGCCCTTTTCTAATATAGGCCTTTCTATTGGTCTGCTTAGCCCAGTTTTAACAAAAATCTTGCTAAGTTGTTAGGTTGGTGCAAAAGTAATCGCAACTTAGATGGTTGAAAATAATTGCAAAAACTGCAGTTACTTCTGCACCAACCTAATAGTTTAGTGAGAATCCTCCCACCCTTTATCTAGTTCTTCTTAGTAATCTTTCATCCATTCTCTCACTCTGTGCACTGAATATAAGCTCGTACTTGTCCCTGTTGTTTTCAGAGTTCAGTTCAATCTCTCTCCTCTGTTGTAATAGTCTTGGAAAAATGTCTTCTTTGCCTGTTTAACTTAGAGTTGAGGTTAATTCTATACTGAACTCTCTCTTCTACTGCCGTAACTCGAATAAAATGAGTTACTGGGAGGGAGGACTGATAGATGCCTGTTTCCTATCTCTTTCTCCACTGTTCATCTTCTACCTACCTGAGTCCCAGGCATGCAGAACTATGACCTTTCCCTGCATTTTCCACACATGTTCCAGCCTTCACTTATATGCTGTTCTTGGAAGAAAGGGACTATTTCATCTTCTCTGTTTCATGATCTCCAATTGTGAATAATCTCCCAAAGGAGTCAAAGGAATAGCTGGAATTATTACTAGGCAGATTTCCCAAGATATCCATAAGTACTTTTTGAATGCTTATGATGTTCAAAATACTGTTCTCAGTGCAAGGGATCAGGGGAGCAGTTTTTGTAGTTTGCATTGCTCCGCAAAAAAGACCCCAAATGAAGACTTAGGTGAAACAACCTATAGGAAGGCAGTCCTAGGAAGCAAAAGTAAGGAAATTGGGAAAGTGAATTAAGGAGAGGAGAAAAGGCAATAAAGGTACCCACAATTACCGCTGTGGGTAACTAGAGCTCAATCTCACTGGGGACCTTCTGAGAAGTTGTTGTAGACTTGTCTCATAATTATAAGGTGGGGAGGCTGGAGGATTTAGTCATTGACTTCCCCCAATGGTTGAGAGTTGTCCCTGGGGCTTTTAACTCTCCTGCATGCTATGGTTTCCCCTGCCCGCTATAAAGCAAGCTTCCAGGGCTCCAGAGAAGAGAGACATATGTACGTGAGGTAGGAAATGGCCAGTGTGCTGGAAATTGTCTACTGAAGGTACAGGTAAACTCAGGCATGCTGAGCAGATACAGGCTGGGCATCAGCCTCCTCTGCTGTAGGGTGGCATTCAGGATCTATAACTTATACGGCATGAGCACAGACCAATCAGAATACATGCTGGTTGTGAACATCTTGTGTGGACAGGCCAATGAATGTACACATCAGCACTCATTAGGATACACACATGAATGAGAATCTCAGTTCTCAGGCTGAGATGCTCCACGGACAACTGATACGATTTCTGTGATGACACACTTTTCCAGAGTTTTGGTATCAGCCCCAAATCAGTTCAAAATAGTTGAAATGAAGATCACAGACAATATCATAATCAAGTTGGTTTTGTGTATGGCCTCAGGGCACAAACAAAAGCTTCCCACTCTCTTAGCCCAATCACCTGCGTCTAACTGAATTTCAAAAGGATTCCAAGAGTCAAGAAACCCTAGTTCCTTCCCACATGGTCAGCCCAGAGATTAGAAGCGATTTCCATTCTTCATCTATCCTCCTGTCTTGATTTCAGAGGAGGGGCTGGGTAGAGGGAAATCTAGCATGGACCACTCATGAGCAATGAGCCACATTACTTTGCAATTTTATGTCTTATTTCAGACATGCATTTCAGGAGGAGTCAGAACTCTTTTTTTGAAGACCAAAGTGTCAGAGAAATTCACCATCTTTTGGAAACTTCTTTGTGATTCTCCTTTGCTCATTTTTCATTTCATTATTGATTTTCATTAAGCTCTTCAGCAGCCCTCAGGACCTACAGCTTTCTTGCCTTCAAAGAGAGAGATTTTGAGAAGGCAGCCACTTACAAGTGTTTACAGGCCATTAGAGATGTGGCAGCCTTCCGACCAAATAAGCCGTCATCCTAAGCCCAGGCTCTGTCTCTCTCAGGGTGAAGGGACCAAAGATTTCCCAGCGTTAACCTGTTCCACTACGGGCTTCAAATCTGTTTGAGGTCAAAGTATGCCCTTAAGTTAAAACAGGGCAAGAAACTGGAATGAGAAGCAAATGAGACTAGTGAAGATATTTTGAATGTAAAGATAAATCATTGAATTTTGAAATGGCTTTATCTTATATGTTCAAAAATATGCCTTGAAAAAAATGGCTGGGCTGGCTGAGGTCCAAACATCAGTAAGACACAGAAGGAGTACTCAGATGGCTGTGCCCAGATAATCACAGCTGGTGAGCATTCCAGGTCCTGGGCTCCTCTGTCTTAGTGGATGGTCCACTCTGTGCGGGCTTCATTAGCCCCCTAAACAACGGGAATGCTTTATTTTCTGTGCCTTTGATCTTGAAAATATTCTCTGTACTGCTTATTTACTGGTTCTGAGCTAAACTGGAGCGAAAACAATCCTCAAATAACTCTACATCTTCTTTCTTACCAGTGTTTAAAACGAGTACAGTCTTTATAATCAGACTCAGAGCACTCATTTACATTAGAGCGCACTGTGTTTTCTTTTTTCAGGATGACACTGACCTGCATCCAAGCAAATATTTGAAAATTTCCCTTTCAACCTCTTCTGTTTGAGAAGGAACCGTTCATTTACTTATTTGTTCATTCAGTATTAATGAAGCACTTACTGTATTCTAGGTTCTGTTCCAGGTGCTGAGAGGCAGGGCTCTTGCTCTCAAAGATGTTGCCTATAGGCCAGTAAATGGCCACATGAATTGTGTGACTTATGTGGCACTTTCAAAACACATATGACGCATATCTACATGTTTTAAATTAAATTATCAGCGTTTCCTTCTCCCCCTCTTCTTCCCCCTCCCCCTCCCTCTCCCTCTCCTTCTCCTTCTCTTTCTTCTTTCTTTTTTCTTCTTTTTCCTTCTTCTTCTCCTCCTCCTCCTCCTCCTCCCCTCCCTCCTCCTCCCCCCCCTCCCCTCCCCTCCCTCCCCTCCCCTCCTCCTCCTCCCCTCCCCTCCCCCCTCCTCCCCCCCCCTCCTCCTCCTCCTCCTTCTTTTCGTCTTCCTCTCTCTTTCTCTTTTCTCTAAGACACTTTCTGCTTCCTAATGTTCAGCCCTCAGTGTGTTGGGCTTATGCCACAGAAACCACAGTCCAAAGGTAGCAAAGAGGAGGACAAGAGACAGGTTTCTAAGCGATTAAAACCTGTCCATGTGCTCACTGGCAGCTTGTTATAATTTTCTTTTTTAAAAAATCTTGGTTTACACAAAAGGATATCAAAATGGGGGAACTTGGAGGAACATCTGGTCACAGTGCCCCCTTTTGCTGAGTTAGGAGGAATCTAAGATGCCGAGAGGTGGGGAGTAGGAGCAGAGCTGGGAGGAGAAGTCACGGTTCTGACACCCACAGCAGCAGCTCTGCACTCCACCCAGCACGTGCCACACTCTTCCGCCCAAGGGCTCTGCTGCCCCTTCTTCCCTTACCTCCTTTCTGCCCTTCGCATTTTCCTCAAGGAAAATCGTGGTTACAGGCCACACAGATTTAAAAATTCCATTGATGTGGGTGGCTGGTTAGCTCAGTTGGTTAGAGCGCCGTACTTTTAACAAGGTTGCCAGTTTGATCCCCACATGGGCCACTGAGAGCTGTGCCCTCCACAACTAGGTTGAAACAACCACTTGAGCTGATGGAGCCTGGAAAAACACACTTAAAAATAAATAAAAGTTTTTAAAAAAAGGAAAAAAAAAGAAAAAAGAAAAATTCCATTGGCTTCCCCTAAAGGAAGAATTCTCTGGAAAAATTACACCTAAAAGACATAGGGAGGAAAGGAAAACATGTTATATTGTATGGCTTTTCCCCTTAACTTTTGATTCCCTTTGGGTTCTGGATCTATGAAATACTGCTGCTGCTGCTCCCTCTTCTGCTTTCTTCTCTTCCTCTTCCTCCTCTTCCTCGTTATTTTGGAGAATAATTTGTTGTAATCAGAAATAAGCCTTAAACAGTGAAGATGCTCTCCTTTGGGTAGTTTTATGTCCACTTATGTCATCATGGAAAGGAGCCAGACTGGCACAAAACAGGCATGGGGTGGAATTTGGGTTTTATCCACCACTTATTGCTGTGTGACCCTGAGTAAGTCATTCGACCTCTCTAAATTGCATTCTTTTTTTGTGTGTGAAATTTAGATAACACCAATCTTAAAGTTGTTTAGGGAATTAATTAAAAGACAGTATGGTAATACTTGAGTGTAAGTGGATGCTTTATTAGGGGCAGCTATTAAAAATAATGATGATAATTTGTCTAGACTTTAACAAATTAGAATGGATAAGAGAAATGTACATAGACCCACCGTGTATTCCTGCGGTACTTACAGTTTTCCCTCAGTATCTTCGAGGGGTTTGTTCCATGGCTACTCAAGTCCCTTATATAGAATGGTGTAGAACAATGCACACAGTCAACCCTCTACATCCAAGTGTTCCCAACTGTGGATCAACAATACTGTTTTCCATTCCAGGTTGATTGAATCTGCGGGTGCAGAACTTGTGGATGGAGAGCAGACTGTAGATGCTTCTTGAATTCTCACAGCAACTTTTCTAATTCCAAACATCTGATCCCAAATTAATATTTGAAAACAACATGAGGCTCACTCAGAAAATGTGGAGGACTTTCTCAGCGCTACAAAGCAGGTGGTGGGGTAGCTGGGACTGGAGTTCTGGTCCTCTGTCTGGCTGACTTCTCTAAGGAGTGTAGACCTCCCAACTACACAGTCTAAACAGCCACACCGAGTGGGAGAAATCAAGACACCAATAGCCTCTAGTCAGTGATAGTTCATGTTTTGTCACCAAATGAACATGAAATGAGTGTGCACTGTTCTTAGATTCAGAATGTGGACAAAGAACTGGAAGCTTGTAAGAGGAATGCATGGTGGTCCTTAAGTGTGCTGAAGTGCAAAGCATGCTGAGCTCCTGCTTTATGCCACACTACCTCCGAGTTTGATAGTTTTAAAATCGTATCTCCTAAAGGATCATAGAGAAATCCAAATCCACATGTCCTAGATTGAAATTAGAGGAAAGGAGCCTGGCACGATACATCTTTCAGGCCTGAATACCCTGGGTTTCTGTCTCCCCTTGTCCATGGGGTGGGATAATATTTGTGGGATTCAGTGGACTGGTCACCCATGAGCTCTCATTAGCTGTGCCAATGCCGAAGGTCAGCTGACAAGCAGGACTCCTGTTGGTTTTCTTGTAGCCCTTTCCCCCGTTCTTATAAAGGACTATTTAAACCACAAATCCCAATCTCTTACTTGGACCCAATTTTAGATGCTAAAGTGAAAAAAATGAGAGGTTCCAGGACTGGGGTATGTTTCTGTCATGCTCACCAAATTGCAAGGGTACTCACAGCTCTCATATAGAAATATTTTCACTATATTTAATCACAGGAAAGCTTCCCAGGGAGGCTCAGGATAGCGCCTTTCATCCAGTGACAATACAAGAAAGGTTTCACTTAGAATAACAAATGAGATTATTCCATCAAGACACTTCTGTTGAGCCCATAACTGAGGAGCAAATAACATTGCTCTTCTAGTACAAATTATGGATTTTATATTATAAATTTTTAATAATTTCCTCTGTCAATCATTTATTCCTCAGACCCTCCTTTTTTCTTTGAAAACATGTTCATGCACTTTGCAAAGAGTCAGCTCCCACGGTCCCTGCTGTGTGGGCATATGATTTGCCACCCTGACCACAGACAACTAGATCAGCAGTAGTCCCCACGCAAAGTCAGTCAATCAGATTCTTTCTCCTGGGGATTGGATTTGGGCTCATGAAATTCTATTGAGTGTCTGTTGAGCATTTAAACAGAGAAATAAAGTCTGCAATGGGGACATTGTGTTTGCTTTTGTGCCAAGAAATGGGCAGAACTTGTTAAAACATAAAAAGAGATCTAGAGACAGAGATAAAAATGAGAGAGAGAGAGAGAGAGAGAGAGAGAGAGAGAGAGAGAGAGAGAATGCAGAATAACAGTGGCATACAGACAGAAGCAGAGACAAGAAACCAATTTATTTAAAAGAGACTGAGAGCAAAACTTTGGTTTTGCTTTTTACTGCTGTTCGCAGTATTTTGTGGATGTTAATTGCATTTTCTGCCCTTTCATTTCATAATATGCTCCTGTACCTTGTTGCTAAATACAACCCTTCTTTTTTTCCTTTGTGTGTATATATGTATATGTTTGTGATTTGAGTGGGTTTTGTTCCTTGCAACCAAGGGATCCCAAGATAGATTCGAATCCATAACCTCACCTATGATGACCAGTGACATTTTCAAGATGGCGCCTTTGTTTTCAGAGTAGAGCTCATGATCCTGGGACTAGAGCCAAAGATTGAGGCTTCTGTGATCTAGAAGCTTAGCATCATGCTCATTGATTTATCTGTCACCAATGCTTTAACAGGTACACATGTATTTGTTCTGTTTTCATTCTTTGCATGAAGCAAAAACAGATTCTGTAATTGATATCCTCCTCAGAGGAGTGTGACTTTCCATCTGGGATGGATTTTCAAAAATTCTTGCTGGGAGCCCAGAGGTTGGAATGGCTCCAAGATTCTTCATCACATCACTTGCCAGGGTCTCTTTTTCCCTTCTCCAAAATATGTGAATTTGACCTTTTCATTGGTCACCAAGGTTGCCATATTCAGCTACTTGTGACTTTGAGGGAGACCAACCCACAGAGTTCTATTTGAGGAATGCCAAATGGTTTTCCAGGACCCAGCTGGTACCACTCTCTCTTGCACAGTGCCTGAAATATGCACAGCTCTTTTTGTTGAGTTATAATATTATTGCTCACAAGAGTGTCTAATATGAAAACAAAATGAACAATGCCTAGGCAGAGGGCAGAGGACTCTCAAACCTTCCAATAGTGTGATTTTGGGGAAAATCAACATTCAGTGCTTCAGTTTCCTCATCTATAAGATAATAATAATAATAATAATAATAATAATAATAATAATAATACCTACCTAGAGTGTTATGGCGGTTCAATGAGCTAATATTGGTAGAGCCCCTAAGATAGTGCCTGGCACGTTGTATGAGCCTTGTTGAACACATGTACCTCCTATTAAAATGGTGAGAGAGCGTTAAGTCTGGGGCTTTCCCTTACATAGTACGTAAGCTTTTGGACTCAGAATGTCTGAGCTTTGGAAAGTGGGGAGGGCCAAATAGTCAGGTCTTGGTGGATTTGGGTCACTACTGGATGAGATAACACTTCACCAGACCAACGGTGAAGGTCTCCCTCCTGAAAGACTTTTCTTAACATATGTACAAAAGGTTGGACAATTAAGTTCACAAACTTTCCACCGTGTGCTTACATATGTAAGGCTTACAGTGTTGGGCTGGGAAGAAAAGTGGAGATAAGAGAGGAGATTTGGGAAAATAATTTTACAATAAATAATAGTTTTTGTGAAAGTCAGTCTCAAATGTTCAGGCATTGACATGTGCGTGTGCGTCTCTCTGTCCGTGTGAATTTATATACAGATATAATTTAAACTCAGGAATATGTGCATGACTGTAGGGGATATGGGTCCTTTGGCCTTGACCACTTTTAGACCACAATCTCAAGGAGTTGTTCACTAAACCATGGTCAGATAGTACAAGGATATTGGGGTTTTTGTTTGTTTGTTTTAAGTCATGTTTATTTAAGAATAATTTACATACAGTAATAGTCACCATTTTAAATGTACAGTTCTAAGAGTTTGACACATGCATGTGGTCATGAAACTACCACCACAATAAAGATACAGAACATTTCTATCTCCCTAAAAGTTCTGTTATGCCCCTTTGTGGACAACTCTGCTTACCAGCCATAGCCCTGGCAACCACTGAGCTGCTTTTTTTTTTTCCCCTATAATTTTGTCTTTTGCAGAATGTCAGTAAAGCTTGTTTGACCAGTAAGCCCACGTCAGGTGACAGCAGCTCTTTTAGTATCCTATCGCCCTTATCTCAGTTATAATTATACTGTATATGCAATTGATTAATACATTGTTCAAATGTCCATCTCTTCTGCTCGCATGTGTGAGGCGTGTGGGAGGGCAGGGATTGTCTGGCTGGTTCATTACTGCATCCTCAGCAGTACTGTCGAGTAGATGCTCAACAAATATCGCTTAATGAATGAGTGCCTCACTCACTATAAAGAAAGTGCTCTAAGTCACCCCTGACTCAGCAAAAGCAATGCGATATTCAGTGATATGAAATCTATTATGTTGTAAAGTACCCAGAGACCATATTATTCAAATATTCCTGAAGAGTATGCCTAGAGTTTTGGCGTTATATTGGGTCTGAAGATTAGCAATCAGAACCGTCCCAGGCTATCCCAGGTGCATGGCAAGTACACTCAATTAATTGAAAATAAAATGGGGAGAAAAGCTTTAATCATTAACACTGTCTTTTGCCACTATTTTGTCTAACTACATGTTTAAAACTGTTTATTTCATAATTTTTACATTCCATATATTTTGTAGCAAATCTGACATCACAGTGATAGTTATCAGTAGGATCATGAAATCCTCAAAATCAAGCTTGCTTTCTACATGCTCGTCTAGTTCAGAAAGCAGGTCTTTATATGTTGATTTGGTTTCTTGTCCCTGTAAAAATATAGAAGAAAAAGTAAAAAGCTAATTCGTTGTGCCACCTTGGTTTTACAGATAATAAGCAACAATAAACATGTTATTAACAATAATAACTGTCAAGTTGCTACGTTACTAGTCAAGCACTTTGTTAAATCTTTTCATGGGTCATCACTGAGTCCTGGCGGTCACCTTATTGAATATGTGCTATAATTACCCCACTTCCCAAGTGCAGTATCAGAGACTCAGCAAGATTTAAGTAACTTGCTCCAAGTGAGGCAGCTTCTGGTGGGATCCAGACTCATAGCCTTGGCTGCCTAGCCAACACTTTTTAACCGCTAAGCTCTCCTGCCTCTCTTCAAACACAGATAGTGTTATGTTTTCAGATTTTCAAAATATAATCTCTTTGTTATGGGTATTATACAGTATGTGTTCCACTGAACAATGAGATTATCCAGGAATATGGAATAAAATATGGTAAAAGAAAATGTGTGCTTTGGAAGATTTTTCAGCATTCAGTTTGATCACAATTCAAATCCGAGTTCATAGTCCTTATAAATGGATTGAAAGAAAACATGTGCATAATTCGTACATGGAGAGGCTTTTCAGTTTCCAACTACAGCTTGTGAAATATCTTCCCAAGTGGCATTAAAAATGTTAATGTAATTTGATTCAATGTTATACTGAGCTTTGTTTCATTTAGCTCAACCGTAAATGCTCACCCATGTGCTAGTTGTAAAAACCATCACAGCGAGGACTAAGACATGTTAAAAAGATGACATTCCTCTTACAGGCTTAGACCATTCTTGTTTCTGTAGGCTGGTTCTCCCCGAGACGCCACACCTACCAGCGAGGGCTGAAGGAGCTCTCCCAGTCCCTCCAAGAGAGCTGAATACTGTGTTGAAAGGGTCAGATTCTGAGACAGACATAGGAGCACGTTACTAGTGGAACCACACTTGCTTAGTCGGAGATGGTGGTGGGTCTTTTTTCCTTTTTTCTGCATAGTATTGTTACAACATGCAGCTGACTGGGTCCAGCCCTCTTGGGGCCTGAGCAGCCATCTTTGCTTTTGTATGCTCTTAGCAGTGCCTTTAGGTGTCAGTTTTATTATATTTGACTGGTTATAGAGGGTTAAGATCCCCCAAATTATGTTTCGGCTTATGAGAAAGGAGCTGTTGCCCTTAGCACCCAGGCCTCAGCCGCAAGGTCCAGTTCAGTTTACTAGAGAACTCCACCTGCGGATTTAGGAGGAAGCTATTAGTGAGTAGGAATAAGTCTCTGTGAGTCCCCAAATGACGTAGGGGACTTTGGAGTGCGTGAGTGAGTGCTGGGATTGTGTCTCGAGAGACTGAAGAATGGAAACACGGACCCAGGAGAGGCAAAGAGTTTTAAAAAGAGGATAATTTATTGAGAGCAAAGGGTCAGAGCTCCCGAGCAGGGAAGAGGTCCCAAATGGGGTTGCCCAGTGACTGAGGCAAAAGCTCTTACTTTTATGCCTTCCCTTGTCTGTTTGGGGAAGGGGGATGGAGCTTTCTAATGGAATTTATCTATTAGGTTTGTCCTGTTTGCCCATCCTGAGTGAAGGAGACATTCCAGATCATGGAGTTTCAGGATATGGCTGCCTTTTGTTTATTCCACCGGGGACCTCCCTGTCTACCTAGCAACACACTACTAACCTGTCTCATTAGAGGATCTCATGAAGCAGGATGGCTGGTCCTAGGCAGCTTCTGACATTACCCAGATGCTTGCTCAGTGAGGTTATGCTGTCTTCATTGATACCGAGAATGCCCCAGGATGAGCTGTCCTCTGGAATCCCCTGAAATATGTTTTTGGCTTTCTGTTGCCTCTCATCCTGAGCAGCGGGCAGGGCTGCACTGACACCTGGGTGGGATCTCTGCTCCTAGAGGTCCAGAAACTGGCGCCTTTCTCATGTGTAGCCTACACCCAGAGACGCGAGGCTAAAGGTGTCTTTCCTAATGATGTTGGTTTCAACTGTTTTTTCCTCTGGTGTTCTCACGAGGAAGACAGGTTATATCAGGATGATCCATCCGCTAGGTCTTTGTTTTCATCCTTGTTGAAAGCTCCCTGAGGATATACCAGGTGGCCAGGTACAAGGTCTTGTTTTTCTTGGGGGTTTGTCATTTCTTTTGGCCTCTGATGCACCCATCCTCTCGTTAAAGACTCCCCAGACCTTTCTATCATTTGTCAAATTCTGCCTGATATTTCTATCTGAAAAAAATAGCTTTTCATAATTTTTTTAAATTTCAAAAGCAATACATGTTTAATATTGGACATTTAGAAAAATATTTTTAAAAAGGAGAATGTAAAAATAACCCTTTACCCCATTACCCAAAGATAGCTATTATTAACTTTTTTTTCAATCATTTTCTGTGTATCACATTATAGTTTCTGTCTGTCTGTCATCTAGCTGTCTCTCTCACACACATATTCACATACACACACTTTTATTTAAAACTTTATTGAGGAATAATTGATAAATACGATTTGAAGTGTACAATGTGATGATTTGACATACATACATATACGTCGTGGAATGGTTACCAAAATCAAGATAATTAACAAACCCGTCACCTCACATAGTTAACTCTTTTTTTCTGTGTGGTAAGAATGCTTAAAATGTACTTTCAACAACTTTCAAGTATACAATACCATATTATTATCTATAATCACCATGTATATACTAGATCCTCAGAACTTATTTTTATAACTGAAAATTTATACCTTTTGACCTCATCAGCCCGCTGTCTCCTCCCCCCAAACTCTGGCAACTACCATTCTATTCTCTGTTTCTATCAAATCAACCTTTTAAAAAAAAAATCACATATGCGTGGAATCTTAAAAAAAAGCCAATTTTACATACTCTCACTTGAAATAATCATAGATTCACAGGAAGTTACTTACCTTTTAAATCTTTTGTATTTGTCTTTTAAATTACATGTAATGCTTACTCATTTCCCCTAGGCCAATATTTCCCAAAGAATGAAGATACACTGCTGGTGGAATGTAATGCAATTTGAGGTGATGCAAGAATAAATATTAAATAAGAGTTAATAAGAATTAATAGTCAACTATTTATTTTTTACTACCTTCCACTTTTACCCACTGAATTTACATTTAGAATTGTGATCAAATGTACTTATAAAATGAATTTATTTAAGTAGAAGTTTAACTCAAAGAAAGAAGTTCTAAATAAATTATAATACAGACTATAGGAAATATGGGAAAAATGTTGAAGATAGTATTCAAATGACTGAATTTGACAAATATGCTCCTAGGTGATTTAGGTCACTTCCTTCAGGTCAGTGACCCTTTATACACTGCTAATTCTCACGTCTGAATGTTGACTTCCCAATTCATGTATCCTGTTGCTGAGTTTCACCTCTATGTTTCGTGGACATCTTAAAATTGCCACATTCTAATGCAATTCATCACCTCCTCCCACCCCCACCTCATTTCAAATTTGCTGATTCTTCAGTCTTTCTCTTCTCTGAGAAAGGGATTTATTACTCGTTATTTCCCCCCCCAAGTCAGAACTGGGTTATCATAATTTTCTCCTTCTGTCCTTCAAAAGCCACAGCCAATCAACGCTCAGACGCTGTTCATTTCACCTTGCACATGTCTCTCACATTCACCGTTTTAATCTAAACCACCACATCATCTTCTGTTTAGATTGCTTCCGTGCAGTCACTCCCTTCTTCTTTGTCTCACCCTCACCCTTACCCCAATCTAATCTGTAGCTTTTGTAATTTCTTCCGCCTGTACTTAGAAACCATTTCTGGCTTCCTTCTGCCCTCAGGCTATGACTGTGAGATTTGGCTTCTCTCCACCTCCTGGCCTACAACAACCGCTGCTTCCTACTTCCTTCCCTTTTCTTACCAAATACTTCCTGGCCCTCATAGGTCTTTGACATGCTTCAAGGCCTTTGCAGCTGCCATTCCCTCTTCTTGGAACGCTATCATTTCACCCCAACCCCTTGACTTGCTAACTCTTGCTCCTTCTTTAGATCTCAAATATACCATAATTTTCCAGGAGCCCTTTTTTGACCACCCACCTGAAGATGGTCCTTCTGTTTTACTCTTGCACTGCATGCTCTACAAGTTCACCATCCTTTGATTACTAATTACTTTTTCAGCATATCTCTCTACTCTGCTGGATTGGTAGCTTGTTCATTGCATTAATCTCAGCGCTCAGCTCACCTGCTGACATATGTAGGTACTCAATAAATATCTGTTGAATGAAACAACATGATGGGCCCTTCAGCTGTAGTTATAGGCTCTTTGGAACAGTCATTATGGTGTGGCTCCTGTTCTGTGTGCCTGTTAATTTTCTTACCTCTGTGAAATTCCTAAATTGGGTTTGCAGCAGGTTTTTGGCAGTAGCTTTTTCAAGTTTACCATCAGGGTCAGAAGAATTTCTGAATATCAGAGCAACGGTGGCGATGGCTTTTTCCAGTTCTGAGCCCTTCCCCAGAGCTGTGAGAGAAGAAATACACAATGATGAGGCCCAGGTTGGAAATAATCTTTCCCCAGACGTGGGACTACATCTGTTAAGAGAACTGCACAGAGCAGGGTTGGAAGGTGTCTGTCAGCGAGGCCCTGTCCTTGGACTATTTGCTCCCCACTGGACATGGGACATGGGGGTGTCTTGTCCTGGACCTTTAAACAATGGAGAACAAAAATTCTTTCAGGATCAATTAGAATTAATAGAATTAGGATGAGACATCCCATCTATCCATGATATCCAAGATATACCATACTTGCCATCTAACCTTGGAATAAGCCTCACCTCTCTACCTTGGGTTTTCTGATCTGTAAAATATTTATGGAGCATCTGCTATGTGCTAGGCTCAGGCCCTGGCATTGAGGATACCTCACCGAATAAAGCAAAGTCTTGCCCTTGTGGAACGAATGCTCTCTGTCAGGTAGAATATCACCTCATGCCCGTGTGATAAAGGAGAATGAGATCCAGAACAAGCTCTATGATGTCATGATAGAGGAGCGGTTTCTTTGATGCACTGTCTCAAACACAGCAATCTCCTAGCTGGTTTCTCTGGTTTCAGCTCCTTGAAAGGGCGGTGCTAACTCATTCCTTTCCAGTGGGTGGCATCCAGTGAACAGCAAGAGCTGCACAAGGCACAGTGCAGAACTTCTTATGTTCTCTGTCCTCTTGGTCTCTGATACAGCCCCTGTTATAGAACTGCTCACACGTTGCAGTTATTCCATGTTTAACTGTCTTCCTCCCCAATTAGAATGCAAGGTCCATTCGGCCAGGGATCATACCTTTCTTTATCATTATATTCCTAGTGACCACGCAGATGCCAGCTACATAGTAGGTGCTAATACATGCTGTTAAATGAATGAATAAGAAAAGAAGAAAAGAAAAACAAAATCCCACAGCTTTCAGCCCATGATACATGCAATAGTAGTCAATTCATAGGATGTTGATCAGTCAGAATAATGTGACTTTTGTAGTGAGCAGTCACCTATGTTCCTGGTACTGTCCCGAGGGGCTGCGCACACAGAGGTGACACAACCAGATGTGGCCTCTGCCCTCATCTATCTTACAATCTAGTGGAGAAATAAATAATAATCAAGAGGATATGTGCGTATACATACATATTTGTTTTACATATATTTGATCATTATTTCTCCATATACATATGAAGGTCAGATAATTAAGTTCGCGAACTTTCCGCCATGTAAGTGCACGGTGGAAAGTTCATGAACTTAATTGTTCGACCTTGTATATAATATACATACAATGTGTGTTGTATGAGACAAAGATGGTACAGAGACAGAAAAAACAGAAATTATGGAATGGGACTGGGAGGAAAACGACTTAGGTAGGTGGTCTTGGAGGCATCTAGAAGGACATTAATATCTAAGCTAGGACCCATAGAATGAGAAGGAGCCTGCTTGTGAAAGGGTGTGGTGTCGGGCTGGGGTTCGGGTTGCGCGGAGTGTTCCCGGCTTAGGCAGCAGTGTATGCAAAGGCTCAGATCAGGAGTCATGCTCTACACGCCAGATCAGAAGTCATCTCAGATCAGTTGGAGGAGCTGCGAGAAGACAGCAGTGGCTGGAGTCTAGGAGCCTGAAGGGTGTTTGATGAGGAAAAGTAGGCAGGGCTAGACCATGCTGGGCTCACAGGCTGTGGAAAGGAATCAAGATTTTCTCTCAAGTGTAGAGAAAAGGCATTGCAGGGTTTTAAGCACCTTTCTTTTGTTTTTTGTTTTTTTCAGTTAAAGAGGAGAGGGAAGGGCAAGAGGTAAGAAGAATGGATGCAGGAACCAGTATGGGGCCTTCTCAGTTTTTACTGTATGTCCGAGCAGGACTCAGGCTAAATGGCGACATTACATGTTTTTGTGTATAAGAACCTTCTGCCAAGCATCCTAATCAATGGGTTGGCATCTCTCCCTGTTGCATGAGGAAATATATGCCCTCTCCATTCTCCCATGCCATTTCCCCCACCATTTAGCCCGAAGCTTAAATTATTTGGACTTCCTGGCCCTGCAAATGGATGCCCCTCACTCAGGAGTACTCACTTATTTGCTCCAAGCTAAAGCAAGTCAAGGACATGTGCATACACAATCTGGTTGGGACAGAAAGTCGTCGTCTACTGTGCATCTATTATGTGCCAGATACTGTAATGAGTTGTATATTTAATTCTTATTATGACCATAGGAATTATTATAACATTTACTATAGTAATCCACGACATAAATGTACCATAGTTGATTTAACAATTCACCCTTTAGGGACGTTGGATGGCTTATAATTTTGTCTATTACAAATCAATCTTGTGCGAACATTTTTGTACAAGTTATTACCATACAAAACATGATTTTTCTTTTATTTGGAGTAAATACCGAAGGGTAAAATTACTGGGTTATATGATAGCCCATGTTTTTTTTGCTGTTGTTTTTAAGAAATTATAAGCTGTTGTCCACAGTGGATGTACCATTTTATAGTCCCATAAGCAATGTGTAAGAAATCTAGTTTTTCTCCAACTTTACCTGCATTTGTGTTGTCACTATTTATTTTAGCAATTCTGATAGGTGTGTGGAGAGATATCAGTGTAGTTTTAATTTGTATTTCCTAGTGGCTAATGATGCTGAACAGCTTTTCATGTGCTTGTTTGCCATCTGTCTATCTTCCTTGGTGAAATGTCTGTTCAAGCCCGTTCATGGATTTTGCCCATTTTATAATTGAATTTAAATTTCTTTTTGAGATTTGAGAGTTCTGCATCTATTAAAGATTCAAGTCATTGATGGGCTGTGTGATTTGCAAATATTTTTCCCCAGTGTGTAAATTGTGTTTTTATCCTCTCAATGGTGTCTTCTGTGGAGGAAATGTTTTTAAGTTTTATGAAGTCTGATTTATCTGCTTTTTTTCTCTTATGAAACATTTGTCTTACGTATAATTAAAAGTTTTATAATTTCATGTTTTACATTTAAATCTGTGATCCATTTTGAGTTCATTTCTGTTTAAGTTGTGAGAGTTAGGTGGAGGTTCATCTTTTTACCCGTGGATGACCAATTATTCCAGCACCAACGGTTGAAAACTCTGTTCTTCCTTCATTGAATTGTTTTTGCATCTTTGTCAAAAATAAGTTGAGCATATCTGTGTGGGCCAATCTCTGAGTCTCCTATTCTGTTGCACTGATCTGTGTCTAATCCTTGTCATAGTGTTCTGGTTCCTGCAGCTGTATGGTAAGTCTTAACATTGGAGGGAATGATTCCTGACACTTGATTCTTTTTCAAAATTATTTTGGCTATTTTAAGGCCTTTTCCTTTTTCCTATAAAGTTTAGAATAAGTTTGTCTGTTTTCAAAAACCTTAAATTTTAATAGGAATTGCATTAGGCCTAGGAAGCAATTTGGGGAGAATTGATGTCTTTACTACATTAACCTTTCCAATCCATGAACACAGTATGTCTCTCCATCATTATACCATTTCATAGATGGAGAAAGGAGCTAGTCTTTTTGAGAACACATTACTAGTGAGTGGCAGGTCCTGAATTTGGATCCATGTCAAAAACATAAGACTCATGAAGACAAGGATTTTTTTTTTTTTTTTTTTTTTGGTTCTCTTGTGTTCTGTGGACACTTCTGCACTTAGAAAAATGTCTAGCACATAGTAGGTGCTTCACAAATGAATGTCTGCAAAACCTGTGTCCTCAACTTCTTACTCCTTGATTTCCTCCCTGGTTTTTGTTCCTCAGTCTCGGTGCCTTACATTTCCTGCTTCTGTCTGCTGGTCCAGTGGTTGCCCCTTCATCTAGCCTAGAACCCCAGCTTCAGAAAATTCCCTGCTTTTTGAATTCTATTTTTAGCTTTCTCTCCCCCTACCCCTCCACCGTATCCATTCACTTCTGCCACATCTGGAAACCTGCATTTAGAATTGGGATTCTTTTCAATTACCCAAGATTTTCCTGCTCATCAAAACTACAAGGTGATAGGCATTTTTCTTTTAGCTCATGTCTATCTTTCCTGAGGTGTGTGTATTTGAGGTGTTGGGGTGCTATATAATGGTAAACTTGAATTTAAGTGGCTAAAGAATAAACTGTTTTATAAACAATCCTACCTTTAAGAAGCAAATTGCTTCTTAAGAGGAAACTCCTTACTTCCTTCAGAGGTAAATATTTCTTCCGTGATTTTGACCAGCTGACTTATTAATGAATAAAGAAGAATAATTAGAAAGGGCTTAGTATGAGTTGCTTTATCGGGTCTGAGACTTCTCATGGGGTACAATAGCCTCTTGTCTTCCTGGCTCTGCCCTTCTGGCAAGAAAGGGGTGATTTCCAAGCTGTGAGTGAGCTTGCAAATAATGGCAGACACCTTCTTTGTTTATTATGTGCTAGGTGCCTTTCAAACATAATCATATTTAATTCCAAAAGGTAGGTACTATTTGTGTCTCAGTTTTACATATTGGAAAGCGACACATGGAGAGATTAAGAACTTTAAGACCACAGTGCTCAAAAGTGGGAGAGAAAAGATGAGAAAGTCTCAAATTCAAAGCCCATAGAGTGATCTGCCCCTTTGGAATATCCAATGGTAAGGGCGTCCCCATGGAGGCTGTGGAGTCCAGACATTTTCCAACCCTCAGAAGGAGTTCAGATCTGACTGCACGCGAGATGAGGCCTCCATCCGGACTCGCCAACCTGTCTTCCTTCTCCTCCTTCCTTTTAAACACAGCATACATTTCCCCCTGACTATAAAATAGCATATGCTCATGGTAAAAAGAGAACTAGAAAATATTAAAAATAAAAGTTACTAAGGAGCTGTGGTTATCCTACCAACACTGAGGATACTTTGTAAAGCGGTTTGGTTTCCTGTTTTTATGGCTGGATTCTTCACTTAATAAACTCAGCATGTTGCCCCCTAATTCCTGCCCTGTCTGCTTCGCAGAGTTGTGAGCAAATACGTGAAAGCATGTAAAGGGCTGGGTGCTATTAAAAATGCAGAGGGTTGATGTTTTTCTTTTGGCAACATTTATTGGCTCTTCTGCCTCTGGAATGGGAGTGTGAAGAGGGCATTAAAACGGGCCACTTCATGTTCACCTCTCTTGCTATTTCCTACCTCACTTTTTACACGTTAGTAATACTGAACTGTGTGTAGTGCCTTAAACACTCTACTCCCCCAACTAGAATTTATTGTCAGGCCCCCATCCTGGTTGTAGAGATAGAGCGGTGAGTACTAATCAAGAGAATAAGCCTTGATTTCCTGGAGCTTGAGTTCTGGTGGATGGTAGTAATGAACGATTATGGAGCTCATACTCAATATGCCAGCCACTCCTCCTTGGGATGTACACAATTCAACTCATTTCATTCTTATATTTGCCTTCTGAGGTAGGTCCCAGTATCATGCCCACTTTATAGAAGAGAAAACTGAGGCACAGAGAGGTTAAGTGGCTCACTAAAGGTTACACGACCAGTCTGTTCCCTTACCATGATGCATACTGTCTTTAAATGTTGTTTTTCAGGCAGTGTATTCTGTAAGACTCTTTCCCAAAACCTGAAATTGTGCCTGTCCCTCCTTTGTGCTTCTCTACTCTCTTTTACATAAACTTATCATAACCCTCACGCTTTTGGACTGAAACACTCTGTTTATTTGTCTAAATTACCTTCTAGAACAGTGCTGTTCCAAAAGAAATGTAATGCGAGCCATAATAATAACTTAAAACTTTCTAGTAGCCACATTAAAAAGTAAAAAGAAACAGATAACATTATCTTAATACTATCTCTTATTTAACCCAATATATCAAAAATATCACTTTAACGTGTGATCAATATGAACAAATTATTGAGATATATTGGACTATTTTCTACTAAGTCTCTTAGATCGGATATATATTTTACAGGTACAGCACATTTCAATTCAAGCTAACCACATTTTAAGTGTTCAGTATCTACATGTGGCTAGCGGCTACCATGCTGGACAGTGCAGTTCTAGACTAATGTTCCCTGAAAACCGTTACTGTATCTTATTTCTCTTTGCATTCATTCTCAGGCTCTGGCGTGTTGTCGGCCTGTCTATGTGAGCTGAACTGAGCTGACTTGAACTTTAGAATAATTCTCTGCTTCTTTCTTGTCACCTGTCCTGGAACATGATACACTAAACAACAAGCATTTGATCTAGTGAGCTCCTGACACTTTAGTGTAATAGAAACACAACTCTCAGTACAGCAGGGTGTCAGAATCACCTCATTTTAGAACTTTTCCTAATATTAGTTGTTTTTTGATAATGAAGACAGGAGAGAAGTTGTTTGTGTAGGTTCACACTGGTAGTATGTGGCAGAACTAAAAACTAGGCCTCTGCTCTTTTCTTGCTGAATCAGTAGTTTTCCCAATACTCCAGTACGTCTCAAACTTTTCCACTATAAAACATGTTTAAATCACAGAGGCAAATATGTACTCAACCCCTACCCACGCCCACCCCCAAGAGATCAAGGGCATAAGCCCAACTTGCCAGAAATGTGGGTTCATATTGGCTTCTATTCTATGATCTATGCATGTCTGATTTCAATGAATAACATTTAAAGTTACCTACCATTGAACATAACATGTTCTGGGAAGATGAGCCGTGGTTCTCCTGTGTTTTGTTAAGGTATGGCGATAAATGTGGCACAAAGGAAGCATTAGAAATGTCATAGATATTTGTCATGACCTGGATTTGATGTTATCATGGAAATTATCAAAAGTGCCTGAAATTATGTAAATTGTAAGACAGAAATTAGGGGTCTCTTGTGTTGCGATAGTGTAAAAATAATATTTTCATCAAGATGAAGATTTATTTAAATAAAAATATAAAGAGTTTCTTTTGGTGACATCGTCCAGCCATCTACAAGGAAAAACAACTGCAGTGTGTGATATCCAGCTCTGCCTGTTACTCGGTACACATATTTAGTCACACAGTTTGGAATAAGGTAATGATCCAAGTATATAAGTGTTGTTCTTATATTATTATTTCCACAGCAATAGTGTTAGCTCTAAAGCTATCTTACCTATAAAAATGGAATTGTGAGGGCAAATATTTATACTTTGGGAGTTGGCCACACTGTTTTTACTCAATAAAGAGAGGCAGTGGGGGGTTGATTGCACCCTGAGTTCCACTGAACATTCATGAGTCAGACACTGACGATCTTGCGCGGGACACACTGATATCTGCCCATGGAGCGGCGACTGGGTGGGGGGAAGGTCACTCAGTTAGGAGTCAGGGGACCCACGCTCTTCCTGGCCTTCAATGGACTGAGTTTGGGTGAGTGAATTCCTATCACTGGCCTCAGTTCCCAAATCTTTAAAAAGAACATTCTGAATGTTTGATGGATTATCCACAAGTTCCCTTACATCTTGGCATCTTTCATGGCCTGTTATTTTTAACTCTTGACATACTGTCATGGTAGAGAAGAAATGCATATGTCTCAGTCACCCCACACCTTACCTTTTATCGAAGCCAGTTGTTTGGAGATTGCAATGCTGCCAACAAAATGAAAGAGACATAATGACTCTGGGAGTTTGGGTATTGATATCAGCACCTAACATAGAGCAATACAATGGCTTAAAGATTCATTATTTTCAATAAATAGTCACTGAGCATTCTAGTGGAGCAGCCATCTGTGTTTTAAAATTCTTTCTCCCCTGGCCACATCATAAAGACGTGCTTGGCAATGGCTCGCCCGAATATCCTGTCTTTTGTGTATTTATGTGACCATGTGACTAAACTCCCCCCAATGGAAAAGAGTAGAAGAGAAGTGATCACCTTCCACATAAGCTCTTCCACGCGCTTTCCCATTTCCAGCTGATTAACATAGAAATTATCAGGGATATTTTGGAAGACACATGTTTAAGCCACAAGCCACATCAGCCTGTGTCCCTATATGGTTTTATGGAGTAAAACTGCCACTGACCTGTAAGCCCTACTCTGGACTGTTACATGAAAAAGACAAAAATAACTTATTTGTTCTGTAAAACGCTGAAGATTTGAAGTTTATTTGTTCTGACAACTTAGCCTACCTAAGAATGAAGGTGTTGTGCTAGGGGGTGGGGGGGCATCAGTGAAAGGTAGTGTTCCTGCACTCTTGGGGGCTTACAGTCTAGTGCAGAAGATAGATATTAAACAGGTAACTCACTGAAGAGTAATGGCAGAGCACATACAGAGGGCAGTGAAGGACTAACCAGTCCACGGGGCAGAGTAATGGCATTTTATCTAAGCCTAATGAATCAATAGGTGAAGAAGGAGGAAGAGTGTTCCAAGCAGAGGGAAGAGTGTGTGCTGAGGCACTGAAGTGGGAGAAAGCACGCGTGATTGAAGAGCCAAAGGAGGCACAGGTGGTTGGAACCTGGAGAAGGAAGGAGATTAGTGGTGGAAAGTGAGGCTGCAATCCAGGGTCAGGGCCAGACCACATCAAGCCTTATGAAAGACTCAGGTCATTATCCTAAGGGTATTGGGAAGGAAGGGAATGACATGGTCAGATTTGCATTTTGGAAAGTTATTTCACCTGATACATGAGAAGGAGATTAGGAAGGGGCCAGGTGGAAGGTAGGAAGGTGTATCTTGCTCCCTCATAAAGAGCAAATCAATATTTGCTTGATATTTCAGCCCCCAACAGCTGGAGTTATTTTGAGAAAGCCAATAAGAACAATAGAATTTGGTCTTGAACTTGAACTCTTTGGAAATACATATATCTTTGACATATCATATCCTTGGTCATATCGTATCCTTAAAGGGAATGTCTGGGTTCAAGATCTGGTTTTAGCATCAACTGGTCAAGAGATCATCACCTTTGGAGGTCTCATTTTTCTTGTAAAATTAGGAAGCTGGAATCTATGATATCTGTGACCTTTTATGGTCTTCTTGGTGAGCTTCTCTTGACTTTCTAAATGCTCTGCATGATTATCTCCTTCCTAGGATAAAGGATGGGCATTCTTTTCACTTTGCACAATGTGCACTTACAACATGGCTTGCATTATTTTCTATTGTCATGATTTCCTCCATTAGTTTCTGAGTCTCTTGAGAGTGAAGCTATTCAGTTTATATTCATACCTCCCACTCTGGGCTAGCAGAATACCTAGCACTTGTTAAGTGTTCAAAAAATGTTTTTTGAACTAAAAGAGGTCCCCTAAGGGGAATTATATGAGAAAATTTCTTTTATTTATTAGCCATAATTTTACATATTTCAATAATATGAAACAATTTCCTTCTGTCATGGGTAATTTAAAAAATATGCTATACAGTTAATATCACTACCAATTTTGATTCACCAATGTTTCTCAAGAGGCAATCAAAGATATTTGTGTTAATTGCATCATCTTTTCAGTTTTCAATCAAAGCTGCAAATTTATTCTCTTTATTTTTCCAATTCAATTTAAAGCTAGATTGGTGTGGGTAATAGGCACCAAATGTGCAATACTTTGGCTATGAATTTGTTAATATGAACTCTTTGGAAATATACCTGCAACTTAAACTCAATAAAGAAGAGTCAAGTGCCACTGACCTTTTGGGCATTTTCCTAGGTGCTAAAGTGGATATTGGGGCTGCAGAAGGACGGGCTCCCCTTCCAAGTGGAGTGCTTGGTCCTGGGTACTGTGCACACAGCCACACGTACTCTGCTTTCCTGTTGTGTGTTGGCCCTTCCTAAGCAACAGCCACTTGCCTACTGTTACTATTGTCAATTACCCCATGACAACTATACAATGGCAGGTTTGGAAGAGCTTTTACCCACTGTTATTGTATGTGGACATTAAACCACTCATGCATTCAACAAATATTCAAGTGCCTATTGTGGGCGAGGCATCTTACAAGGTACTGGGGACACAGCAGTGAGGAAAATCAGATACAGACCTTGATCTCAGGAATCTTAGTGGCAAAGACTGATATTAATCAAGCAGTCATACAAACAGTCACACCCGTGAACGATACCATGAAGGGGGGTTACCATGAGATTGCTGTCAGTCAGGGAGGCATCCCTGGGGAGGTGATGTTTGATGATGTATAGGAGTTAAGTAGGTGAAAGGGCAAGGGATCCACAAGGTAGGCAGATGGAATAGCCTGTGCTAAATCCAGTAGCTAGAGGCAGTGTGGTGAGAGGCTAGTGTGGCTGGACCAGAGAGGTGAGGGGAATGAGGCCCAGCTGAGGACGAAGGGGAGGCATGGTGGCTAGACCATACAGGGACTTGTGAGCCATAGGAAGGGATTTTCACTCTACGTCCAAAGATTAGGCAATCATTTTTGAGTTCTAAGCAAGGAGGTTTATAAAGTTAAATTTACATTTTGGAAAGATCACTCCAGGTTCAATGTAAAAAATGGTTTAGAGAGGCAAACAGAGTAAATGCAGGAAGACCAGTGGGGAGGCTGTTTCACTTGTGTTAGCTTAGAGTTCTTTCTGTAAAAACTGGGGGATGTGCCAACTCAGTCAAATTAGTCTGGGTCAGGGAAGACATGACCAATGATTACTTAGCTCACTGGTGGGTTGATGGGTAAGAAGGGATCTCAAGAGAAGCTAAGCATAGTCATTGTTCAGGCTTCAAGTTGGCTCCAGGGACATGCTATCTTACTGCATCACCGGTCACTGTTCCACCACATAGCCCTCTCACTCTCTTATTGCTTACTTCTCTGTGTGGGTTTTCTTTTCTCTCCTCCCTCTACCTCCTGACTACTTTTCTTAGCATGTCTCATTTAAATTTGAGGAGAGAGAGTTTTATTGGCTTCACTAATTACTGTTACTCATACTGGTCAGAGTTTTAATGCCAGCCCACCCCATAGGTTGTCAGTTAGCCTATGCAATTCCCTCCCTTGGATCAGGTGATGTCCCTGAGCCAACCTCACTGCTCAAGTGAAAACCTAGAGGTAGTTTCCTCAGCAGCGGGCCCTGGGTAGGTTTTCCAGAATCTGGATTTGTAACAAACACTCCGGATGATTCTGACACGGACTGTATGGGAGAGCTGTGGATAGTGTAAAAAGAAGCTCTAAAACACATTTCACCTCTATATTAATATTTCTGATCATCTACTTTGTATTCATAGTGAGTTATGATTTGTCTGTTCTCCTCACTAGATTGTGATTATAACAACCACAACAATAATAATACATAGCATTGATTTAAAACCTCCTAAGTGCCAGACATTGTGTTATGCACTTCATTCGTACTTTCTCATTCACTTCTTAGAATACTCTTTGGGTGGCACTATTATTATTTGCATTGTGCACACACCTTACACAGATTAGATCAGGGCTTGAGCACACAGCTAATAAGACTTGGGTTTCAAGCGCGGGTCTTTCTGACTCCAAGAAACAAGCTCTCAACGACTATCTCCTCTGCAGGGACTATGCCTTAATCATTTTTGTATCTTCCTCTCAGGATCCAGCATCATACTCAGGAAATGTTTATGAAATTGGACGTTTGTTGTGTGACCCAGATTCAAGAGCTTAATATCCACTGGGGAAAGTTGAACATATATCTGGTCCTGGGAGATATAAACAGAGGGTGCCAAACAAATGTATACATAGTTTAAGAAAGGAAAACTGTCTTAAATTTGTAATACTCAATGTATATCAATAACAAAGATGAATACAAGTCACGTTTGACTTCTGCAATTATAAAAGGTGCTCAAAGTGGTTATCATCAGCATCCAGATACTTCTGATATGGAGAACTACTGCTTGAGCAATGTTGATAAAAGTGTCTACTTGTATACATGTTTTTGACATCCCCAGTGTACAGAGTCCAATGCTCACTCCAGTGCTTCCAGAGGAAACTGAGAATGAAACAGAATCATAAGAAGAGGGTGTCATATCCACTGAAGGTAGAGATGACGAGGAGAAAGAGTTTGTTTTGCACACAGTAGAACTTCAT
This sequence comes from Rhinolophus sinicus, assembly GCF_036562045.2. NCBI lineage: Eukaryota > Metazoa > Chordata > Mammalia > Chiroptera > Rhinolophidae > Rhinolophus > Rhinolophus sinicus. Next base: position 57,059,687 of record NC_133759.1, on the reverse strand, counting down.
TTGAGAATACTACAGTCTATGTATCCATTGTCCTATTGATGGATATTTATTTTTTTTTCCAGTTTGGGACCATTATGAATAAAGTGGCTATGAACATTTTCTACATATGGTTTTGGTTTTATTTATTCTGGTATTCTGGTATCACAGTGTGGTTTTAATTTGCATTTCCTTCATGACTAATGCTATCGAGTACTTTTTCATATGCTTACTGGCTGTTTGGTTATCCTCTTTGCAATACTACTCATCAATAAAAAAGAACAAACTACAAATATACACAAAAACACGAATAAATTGCAAAACCAACATGTTAAATAAAAAAGTGAGACACTAAAAATAATATATGTGCTGTATGATTCCATTTATATGAAGTTCAAGAACAAGAAAAACTAATCTATAGGGACAGAAGTTAAAACTAATCAGGAAGGGACAGTGACTGTGAAGCAGGATGAGGGAACTTTCGGGGATAATAAAAGTGTTTTATATCTTGACATAGGCGGTGGTCACGTGGGTGTATACGTACATAAACAAGTTTTACTTCAATAAAATTTATCAAAACTTTTGCCAAATGAATTCACCTGAAGAATGAAATTCTTGGATCACTTTACTTTGAAGCCACTGTCAAGGAAAGAATTGATCGAACTCCCCCACCCAGCACCACTGTGGTTGCCTGGCAAAGGGGAAACTACCACTCCACTCAGTGTCAGCACCTTATCTTTCAGTGCTGTCCTTTCTTCCACTAGGCAAGAATTCCCTTAGTCTCAGGGACTTACTTCTTCATCAACATGTCTCCTCAATTCTTTTAGTAAAGCTCCTTTCCTCCCCAATGGGAACTTGATAGGAATAATTTAGTTTACTGAGTTCTTCCTCAATTTTCTTGCCACAAACACTGTTGAATCAACTACAGAGTTGGGCTCTGGACTTTGGGATAACTTGTATTGATTTTTTTTTTAAGGCCTAATCTAATTCTGTTATTCTATACCCAGCTCTGTTCTTTCTCTGCAATAAAAGGATTCCAGAAACACACTTTCTTTCCTGCTGAGACAGTGTTTATGTCGCCAGACACTCGCAATTTAACCTTTCAGTGGTAGTGTCATCGCAGCTACTGACACTGGCCCTTCCCTGCCACTCCCCTTTTTTCTTGGTTGATCTTGCCAAGCTGCTGCAAAAGAACAATGACACCTACTTAGCTAGATCCTTTTTTCTTAGCCATAGTTATAGGCAAAACCCCCCAAAACCAAAAACAAACCACTGGGTTGTTCTGATATAAATTTTGTATTCCACTTCTGCAATCTATCATTGAATGACTCTCTTCTATGTTGTTAATTTGGTGCAAGTGTTACTGAGATGAACAAGAGCTCATCCGCCCGTGTGCACTGACCAAAATAAATGTATGTATGAGCAGGAGTTTGTAGTGAAGAAAAGAATTAGTTTATTAGGATGGGCGCCAATCTGGAAAACGGGTGAACTCGTTCATGCTCCAGAATATCTGGCTCTCTGATGGCTTACAGAAAAAAAGACTTTATGGATCAAAAATCCTGAGTCATAATGAATATGGGATTTGGAGTCATGGGTGAAACTAATGGGTCAAGAGTGAGGTAAGGGCAGTAAATCCTGATCTCAGGTCTTGAGGTCAGCTTCTGGAGTCCCTCAGTCTGGTTTCATGGGGACGTGGCCAGGGGGTCATTCTGCTTTAGGGCTCAGGAGTTGAAACACAACGTCAGGGCATGGCCATCGTTTCTTGTTGCCTTAGGGAGTTCATGAATGTAAGGGAAAGGGCCGAGGCTTACAGGGCGTGCTGTGAAGAAGCTGGAGTGAGTGCTGGGGCTGCATGTTAAATCAAAATCATACATTAAATCAAGACTCTTGGTCTCACAAGTTGTGCTTTTTTCCATTAAAAATTATGGTTAAGTACATGTAACATAAAATTTACCATATTAATCCTTTTTAAGTGTACAGTTCTGTGGCATTAAGTACATATAAACTGTTGTACAACCTTCACCACCATCCACCTCCAGAACACTTTTCATCTTGCAAGCTGAAACTCTATACCCATTAAACAATGATTGATCATTTCCCCTTCTCCTCATTGGGAAAATATGTCAACCATCTTTTGTTTACCCATTCACCCACTGATGGACACTTGGGTTGTGTCCATCTTTTGGCTCTTGGGAATAATGCTGCTATAAACATGGGTATACAAATATCTGTTTGAATGCTTGCTTTCAATTCTTTTGGATATATAACCAGAAGTGGAATTTCTGGGGCATATGGTAGTTCTATTTTCAATTTTTTGAGGAGACTCCGTACTATTTTCCATAGCACTTGCACCATTTTATTTCCGTCTACAGTATATGAGGGTTTCTATATCTCACATCCTTACCAATACTTCCATTCCTTCTCTCTTTCTCCCTTTCTCCCTCTTTCTTTCCTTTCTTGCTTTCTTCCTTCCATCTTTCTTTTCTCCCTCCCTCCCTCCCTCCCTCCCTCCCTCCCTCCCTCCCTCCCTCCCTCCCTCCCTCCCTCCTTCTTTCCTTCCATTTTGATAGCAGCAATTCTAACGAGGTGGTATCTCATTGCTGTTTTGGTTTGCATTTCCCTAATGATTAATGATGTTCAATATTTTTTCTTGTGTCTATTTGTCATTTGTGTATCTTCTTTCAAGAAATGTCTATTCTAATTTTTGCTCACTTTTTGGTGTCTTTTTTTAATTGTAGAAGTTCTTTATATATCCTTGTAAAGTTGGGTTTTTGAATATTATCTCATTTAATCCTCATATTAATATGCATTAGAAGTATCATTAACTTTTCTGTCAAGGACTCTGCAATACATGTAGAAAAATTAACTTGCAATTATTCCCTAAACAAATATTTATTTAGAACTCACTATGAGTCTGACACTATTAAAAGCAATGAGGATAAAACAGTGGGGGGAGAAAACATAAACTGACAAGAGCTGTGCCTTCCTGCAGCATACATTCTAGTAGGGATAGGTTACATTATGCTTAGAGCTTCCTTTAACCACTTTTTTTAGAGTAAATCTGCTGACAACATATTCTCTTAGCAGGGATGGGAAGAGGTGCCTCATTACTACCAGGTTGGGGCAGAAAGCCAGGGTCCCCACAGGGCCTCAGATGACTCCATGGCCGGTTGGAAGGCTCATTACCATCCTTGGAGATGAGAGTCCTGACCTCCTTCTGAGCCTTCTCTGACACCACCCGAGGCAGTGGTTGGGGCCCCTTATCACAGCCTGGAGAGGGTGAAGTCTAAGCTCGTTACTTGATCTTTGCTGGTGGGAGTGGGGCACAGTTGTTTGTAATGGCGTCTAGATGCGCAGAGTAGTTATTTTCTAAGTTTTTTGTCGTGCTAGGCTGTCCCTTTCCTGTTTCTTCGGCTGGAGAGAGCAGGCTTTTGGTGGAGCTTTTCGTCTGTGCCTTTGGTGTTTCAGGTGGTGGCACCCGGCCTGGGATTATGTGGTGAAAAGAAACTCCAGGGAACTCACTGCCGTGTTACCTGAGTCCTGAGGTCCCCGGCAGTTCTGCATCTTTTAGACTTATGTTTATTCTGTGTATATTGTCCAGGATTTTCAGTTGTATTTAGCAGCAGGATTAGGGAAAATATGTCAACAGCATCCTCCTGGAAATGGAAGCCCCTGCGTAATGTTAGGAACATTAGCTTGTTTAAATACTTGCAATATATTCATGAACAGGCTCAGAGAGCTTGAGGAACGTGCTCAAGAGCCTGTTTTCTGACCTGACACCACACAGCTTGTGTGACCTCATCATGCTTCTTTGCCAGTAACAGTACTGGTGTTTGTGGCACTCCTGTCACTACGCCAGCTGCCTTCCCATACCGTGTAGTCAGGTACGCGTCTATTTACTCTCTCTAATAAGTCTCACACCTACCTTGTGCTAACTCTTCTCCACATGCTTATGTTGTTGTGATCTCGTAATGGCTGCCCTGGAATGATCTTTTTATAATGGGACCTCGCTACGGGACTCCTATGCTGACAGCCAGCACACGCCCTCCGATGGGCAGAGATTGGGGCTTCATGGAAATATGGTTAATACACAGCAGAACTTAACCCTCTCATGTTACACGTTACGCAATATCTTTTTTTTGTTCGTGTGTTTTTAATTAAACAGTTCTTTTGGATTTAACCAAGTGGAAGCCAGCAGGCACTGAGGCCCAAGCCTGTAGACAATGCAGAGGGTCCCCTTGTTCTGCCCTTTTCCTCTCTTTGGTTGGACATGGGCAAAACCACTTGGAAAGACTGGTTTTGTCATGGGCTCACCCAGAGAAGTTACCAGCAGGTGGACTAAAGCATTTAACGGCCTGTCTGGTGTAGTGAAAATTAAATCTCCAAATAAAGTGCTCGATATTTTATTTTATTGGTTTGAGCTTTAATCTTACAACGCAGTGGGGGAAAAAGAGAGAGAACCTTTCAATTTCCCTTGGTGACTATCATTATGCAGACCTTCCTGATGCTTATTTGAGAGGGAGAAACGGGTTCCAATGATCACTGGAGCAGTCTGGGGCCTCGCTCATGAATAAAGCATTCCATGTAATTACAGTGACGCAGCCAACACACACATATATGTAGTATTCGTGCTCATTATCCTGTCAATTAATTCAGGAAACTAAACAAGATTTTAGGCTTTGCTATTACTTATAATCCGCCACTTCCTAAGAGGGTCTAGAATCTCTTTGGTTAATCCATGGGTTCTTAATTTAGAATTTTAATGCCCAGGGTGAAGAAATCAGGCAAGAATGATCAGTTTCATAAGATACCTTTAAAGAGGCTTGACTGAAAGACAGAAGAAATTATTTACCCTGTCGAGGAAATACTCACTTGTGTTTTCCTGAAATGGTAGCTGATGTGGAGGAAAAGGCTTGCTTTCAAAGTCATTTGAAAGTGTTTAACTATATACATTCAAACTTTTAATTTATTTTTGAGAAAATAACACATTTTCATGCTTTCAACTGAACATATAATAGGCAGAGAATGAACATTTTCCTTCCTAATTCTCTGCCTCATCTGCCAGTTCCTTTTTCCCCCACTTATAACCACCTTAATCTGAATTAGTTTTAAAGTCTGAATTATTTTTCCTAAGAATATTGCATGGTTTTCATATAGAGTCTAGGTGGTCTTAAGTCCTGCAGGGAACCAAGCACAGAATAAATGAGACACAAATCCCTAAATGTAACACAGGTAGTGGAGACATGACAGAGTGATGGTTTCCCTCCCTCTTTCTCTACAGTGGTTCTTTCAGAAGCTGTGTGTCTGTGGTCCGATTTCCTAAATAGGGAGAAGTCATAGCACTGCTTAAGTCAAATAATTGGGAAGTTTTCTTCCCTCTGGGGTCTAGTTTATTATCATTATTTTTAAATTATATTATTAGTTTCAGGTGTACAAAACAACACAGTGATTATATGTGGAATCTAAAGAACAGACAAACAAACAAAACAGAAACAGACTCATAGATACAGAGAACAAACTGATGGTTGCCAGAGGGGAGGTTGGCGAGCTGGGTGAAAAAGGGGATGGGATTAGAAAGTACAAAGTGGTAGTTACAAAACAGTCTTGTGGATGTAAAATAATTGGGAGTGTTTTGAGCCACAGCTACTTTCAGTTCTTGGCTGTTCCCTCCTTTGACCTGATGACTAACCAGTCCTCTCCTTGCTGCCCTGTTTCCTTGACTCTTATCTACCCCTGCTTTTCCCAGGGAACTGGAGTGCTCAGGCTTCACTCAGACCTTTATTTGTCTCATTTATACCTCTAGCACATGACCTTTAAACCCCGTGGAAGTTCTTTCTATGCTGGTGTCAGAGTTTGAGACTAATCTGCACCCAAGAAGTAAAGTACAACGTGCTATAAATCTCCACTAGGTTCCTGTGTTGGAGGGAATGTGATTTAATCCGGAGAGACTTGGAATTCCAGAATGCCAGCAAGATTTTTTTTTTACCACTTTCATTTTTCTCTATTTGAGTTACATTATCACCACAGTGTGCATATGGGGTTTAAAAAAATATTGCATTGATAAAATTGGCCTTTTAGAACTTAAAACAGCTGGCAATATATCTTTGAGTGGCATCCTTGACATTGGACAGATACAAATAAAGATAACCAAGCTGTAAACAGAAAGATCCAATCTGGAGGCTAGCAGAGATAGCAATACACAGAAGAATCTATTTGGAGCATTCTAATTTCCCTAACAAAGTATATTTCCTCCTGAGCTCTGACGTAGGAAAGCAAGGCATCAGCAAGTTTCCTTGAACTCCCGGCATCTGTCATGATGATAAATTGTTACATGGCACATCCGCTTGAGCAAATCTCATTGCCAATTTTAAGTTGTGAAGTCCTTTGCAGGTTTCAGCAAGCACCGACTACCTAAAAATAACAGCCAATAACGATTAGCTGAGACCTCAGTTCCCTCCACTTGATCATCATTAACATTGTTCACTGATCAGCAAGAATCCCTACCTCGTTCATACACTCTGAGGTTTCTGCTTTCAAATACTTAATTTAGAACAAGTGTTACTTTGGGAAGGAATACTTGGGAACACATTTGGGAACCATTTTTTCACATTTGAATGACTTGGTATTGTTTCTTTTTAAACAATATATACCCATCCATCCACCCAGTCTGCCAGCCAGCCAGCCATCCATCTATCCATTCACAGGGTCATTCATCATTTGATGTTCAATAACCAACACAGGTTGGGTGCCAACTGTGTTCCCCGCACTATGTGAAAGGCTTAGGGCTATAGATAGGGTCCCCACCCTAATGATACTTACAATTTAGCAGGGGAGACAGACGATAAACTGTCATGTGGGGTCTTTGGTCCCGCTCCCCGCATAAGAATGCAGGATATGGTGAGGCCAAAAAGGAACACCCAAGCAGCCATAGATAAGGGAGTCACACCACTATAGTCTCGCTGACGGCTGGGTTGGTGACACAGGAAGCAGGAGCTGCAATCTGCCTGTCTGCTTCTCTGCCAACCAACCAACCAACCAACCAACCAACCTACCGTAGCTACAGCAGTTATATTAGTAGCTAATGGTAATTGATCACAGCTGATGGCCATCTACTACCTGAGCCAGCACCTTTCCATGTGAGGTTGAAAGCCTGGAAACTGCTCTCTGGGATTGTGTCCCCACATAAACAAACATGGAAATTAGTGACTGTGATAAGGGACTCTGACACATCATTATGGAGTAGCATGGGGTGAATTCACAACTCCAACCAACTTCTGCCAGGGGGAAATGTCAGGGCTTCTGAATTTTCTAAAAGAGGTCTGAAATGTAAAACCTCTTGAATTTTCAATGTTAACTATAAATCTAAAAATCATTCAAAAACACTGTGTGGGCCAGATGAAACATGCATGAACTGTGTGAGACTATGGGCCGATGATTGGCAATCCATGCACTATTGATAAAGGGGTTGCTTTGAGTCCATTCTGTGCTTTCTCAGCTGGGCAGTATAGAGCTAGTTATAGCTTGGTTAAGTTCAATGAACCACGCTACTGGGCTACCTGGTAATACTACCAGGGGCGTTGGAGCCCAGTAATTCATTTCCCTAGATGGTAAGTAAATACCTATTGTGCACGAAGGTCCAACAATTAAGTTCGCAAACTTTTTGCAATGATGTTGCTAACCTTTCTTGATATCAGAGGGATTATTGATTATGAATTTGTACCAACTGGACAAACAGTTAACCAAGTTTACTATTTGGAAGTGCTGAAAAGGCTGTGTGAAAAAGTTAGATGACCTGAATTTTTTGCCAACAATTCATGGCTCTTGCATCACAACAACGCACCAGCTCACACAGCACTGTCTGTGAGGGAGCTTTTAGCCAGTAAACAAATGACTGTATTTGAACACCCTCCCTACTCACCTGATCTGGCCCCCAATGACTTCTCCCTTTACCCAAAGATAAAGGAAATATTGAAAGGAAGACATTTTGATGACATTCAGGACATCAAGGGTAATATGACAACAGCTCTGATGGCCATTCCAGAAAAAGAGTTCCAAAATTGCTTTGAAGGGTGGACTGGGCACTGGCATTGGTGCATACCTTCCCAAGGGAAGTACTAAGAAGGTGACCATAGTGATATTCAGCAGAGGTTATGTAGCACTTTTTCTAGGATGAGTTCACCAACTTAATGTACCTCATACTCAGTGGTGTTCTTTCTCAACCCTTGAAAATGTGCACAAAATCTTGCGTGACCCATTAGTGCTTCACTGCTCAATAAGGTGGCTACTAGCTATTAGCAAACTTTATCTATAAGGGGCCAAATAGTAAATACTTTAGGGTCTGCAGGCCAACCAGTCTCTGACCTGTAGTGTGAAAGCAGCCATAGACAATACACAAATGAAAGGCCATGGTTATATTCCAGTAAAACTTGCTTTACAAAAATCGGTGGCGGACTGGATTTGGCTTGTGGGCTATTATTTGCTCACTCCTGGTCTAAATAGATTATGATATGTCCATAAAGAGGAATATGATGAGGCTATTAAAAAGCATGTGGAACAATCTCTAAGATATACAATTAAGTGGACAAACCACAATGTAGCAAGCACCTATACCTACCACGTGCCAGGCACTATTCTCATGTTTTCCATGCATAAATTCATGAATATTCAGTTACCCTGTGAGGAAGCTAGTACTATTGCCCCCAATTCACAGATGACAAAACTAAAGCAGAGGCACATTAAGTAACTAGTTCCACTTCCCACAACTAATAAGTGGTGGAGTCAGGGTTCAAACAACAATTCAACAATTTAAAACCCAAGACCAAGCTCTCACCCTACTACCAGCTTCCTCCTAGAACAGAGTGTCAACATGTATGTATACAAAAATGTGGGATTCTGTCGGCATTTCTCAACCTACTTTTCATTAACATCTCTTCTAAGGAAACTTTTAGATACTGTTTTCATAATGGCCTACCCCAATGAAATTTTAATATCACAGATATAGAATGTATCTGTTTACGTACTGTATTATCTGTGCTTTATGCATAAAGGGTAGAATTCTTTTCAGCACTGTCCCTTCCCCAAACCAATTTTCACCCCTTTGGGGGCAATACTGCCCCTGTTGAGAATTAATGGATTTTATGTGTACTAACATCTTCATGGACCATCTCTGGAAGGACCTATAAGAAATTGAAAACAATGGTTGCTTCTGGTGGTATAGTCTGGGAGAATCAGATGTGAGAGTCCTCTGATTATATTGCTTTCTACAAAAAGTGAGGAGAAAATAAAGGAAGGACCTTGAGTTGTCAAAACAAATAACCATGTTGTAAAAGAGGGAGAGGCTGTACAATGGGACGCCTGCTGAACGCCCTCCTTTGTCCTGGGCTGGCTGTGGCTCAGGAGCAGAAATGAGGCCTGGAGTCCCCAGGAAGTCATTGGTGGAAGAGCGCTGACCTGTCTTACATCTGGGGAGAGGGTTGGTTTGCCTGGCTTCAATGGTTCAGTTGACAGACTCTCCTGCCTTTTTCCACACAAGAGGCTGTCAAGATTCTTTGTTTCCCACAAACAACTCCAAATTGGGAGAAAGAAATAGACTTTTAGTAGGTTCTTTAACCCTTTGTTAGAGTTTCCCAGCCCTGTCTTTGTCTCTCCTGGAACCTAGAAAATCCCTTTCAGGTTATTGTAACAAAATGCACTTCCCATTTATTCCTTGTTTCCCAGCAAATGAAGACTCTGCTAGATCCAGCAGTGCATATTGGGGGGGAAGTAATGATGACAGAGAATTGGTTAGACGCAAGGGGAGGATCTTCTTCTAGATTCTAAGCTTGGCTCTTGCTAACCCACACCTCTGACCTGGTGTCAAAGCTATGTGTGTGTGTCATGGAGCACTGGGCTCACGTTGGTTCACATCAACCATTAGTGAGCCCTTGTGCACGTGATTCAATGGAGAGAGTCAAGGCCGGCCTTAAAAAACAAATGAAGTTCAATGGAATGGCACAGAATTGAATCTAGTAGAAAACAGTATGTCCCATGGGGTAAAGGTAAGACTTGTGTTGTGGAACTTTGAGTTTCGTGCACTATGTGTGCTGAGGCACATTCAAAATGTAGTTCTTGTTCAGAATGCCCATAATACCCAGGACCTATGGGTCTGTTAGGCTCCATGGCAAAGAGATGACCCTAGTGCTTTGGCTGGGCTTTGTAGCTTCTATATAAATGCTCACCTGTCCGGGCATCCCCTATCCCATCACCCTTTTTTAGCCTCCATAGTATATCAATATGTGAAGCTAGCTCATTTATTACTTACTGGGGGTTGGAGGGGTGCCGAGGGGGAGGGTGGGTACAACAGATGTACCTTAACATGGTGAACAGCTATGGGCTTCAGGTGATGCCTGCATTATGACCTGGGGATGGTGCAATTTGCAAACAGGATAATAAGAAAGAGTACATTGGAAATGAGTAAATGAGGGCCGCAGTGTGCCTGCCCCACTGTGTAAGAAACCATTTCTGTGTCGGTGTACTGTGAACTATTTGTAAGCATTCTAAAAACTTTCCAAAGGAGAGGTAGATTGTTTTTCTTTTCTGGCTAGTTAATATGTTACATCACCTACATTATAATAGTTTGCATGTTTTGTGAACACCCTGCAATATAATAGCTTGCATAATGTGCTACATTGTATTTGTTCAAATATTTATTGAGTACCTAGTATATTCCAGGCGCTGTTCCCGATGCCGGAGATACAGGTATGTAAAATCTAGTAAAGTTCTGGCCCTTCATGGAATTTACATTCCAGTGGGAGAGAGATAAACAACAAGCAAACAAATGAACATACAATGTAATTTCAGGTTTATATGTACTCTCTCCCATTGGACTATGAGAACATTGAGGCAACAATTGTGTTTATCCTGCTACTTCTCCAGCTACGTGCCGGACTGAATGAATGTTTGGGGCTTCAAGGATCCCATCTGTAAACAATGCATTTTAATTTGTTAGAGCACTTCAGCGGAGAATGTGATAAACGTGGGCTACCTGACTGGGAGCATCTTCAAAGCTGTCATCTCAGTACGTGACCATTGAAAAGCTATCACTTGCCACATTTTAGTGCTATAGACTGGATCATTTTCTAACAGAATAGTGAATACTATTGATTGAGACAACTATCAATTTTGATCATTACTTTCAGCTACTGAGCACGATGACAAGTCAAATCTGCTAAGAATTTATTTACATTATACTCGTTTTATCCTTTCTTGGGGGGTTAGTGTGGTAGGTAGAATAATGTCTCTCTACCTTCAGACCCCAGATGCCCACATCCTAATCCCCAGAACCTATGGATATGTTAGATTACATGACAAAGGGGAACTAAGAATGCCGGTGGAAATAAGGCTGTTAAGAAGTAACCTGAAAGTCAGATTATCCTCGGTGATGCTGGTCCAAGAGTCATCACAGAGATCTTTAAAAGTGGAGGATGGAGGTATAAGAGAAGGTCAGAGGGAGACAATGTGAGAAGAACTCGATCTGCTGTTACTGGCTTTGAAGATGGAGAAAGAGGGCCACGTAGCTTCTGAAAGTTGGAAATGACAAGGAGATGGATTGTCCCCTAGAGCCTCCAGAATGGAACATAGCTCTGACAACTCCTGGATTTTAGCCCAGTGAGAACTGTGTTGAACTTCTACAGAAATGTAAGATAATAAATTTGTATTGTTTAAGCTACTCAGTGTGAGGTAATTTTTTTTTTTTTTTTGGCAGTCAGAAAAACTAATAAAGGCAGATATCATTATCTGCCATTATATGGCGAAGAGTCTAAGGCTCAGAGATGTTGAGGCACTTTCCCAGAATCACACAGCCTGGTTCCAGTGATGAAATCAATACTTGAATTCGAGTCTACCTGACTGTAAGTTGATTTCCACACTCTTCTGCTAATAACAACATATACCAATGCCTAAAGGTGCAAACTAGCTCTCAGTTCTGGACCTCGGGTCTCATCTGAGGCAATTGTCTGTGTGGAAAAATGCATTCCTTGTGAGTACATGTGGCATCATGCTGCTAAGTTCTGTGGAAGAAAGTATATATCATCACTAACTCTGAAATCTTAATGGAAGGTCTAGAAGCATCAGGAGAGTAAGGATAACAAACCGCTTGTAAAAAGGGCAGCAAATCTCATGGCAACATGTCAGCTATGGAATGTATCAAGTCCTAGAAGTAACATATGACAGTGGAGATCAATCAGGATAGACTTGAACGTCTGAAAAGACCAGAGGAGTAAATAGCCAGGAAAAATGTCAGTTCACAGGAAAGAAGGAAAAATATTTGAAATAAGAAATCTGTTGAGTTTGTATTTTGCTTTTCTTGTTGTGTTCACCAAAGTGGCATGAAAGCAGGCAACATGTCACACGAGATTGTTTCTAATAAGTAGGGAGATGACTTGAAGTTCATATGAGCCAGTGAGTTGGTCACAGCACAAGCCAATCAGACCCTCCTAAGCTGTAAACTACGAACAAGAGACTAGAGGCCAAAGGCAAATCCTTTCTCAGCCACCAGAAATCCTATGAGACTTATTACAACCTCCTTTGTGTGTTTTGTTCAATAAACCAGGGCACGCTAGTGGGGACCTGCTCATTAAGTGAAAATTGAACTAGATTTAAATATTTTCTGTGGAAACACAGGGCTTCCAGGAAGTCTTCCTGTATTCTCATCTTAGCTTTTTATCTCCAGTGCACGTTACTCATGGAGGTAGGTCCCAGTGGGGGTGGAGGAGCCTGGGCCATCCTTGGAAGTTCTTGCTGCCAGCCAACAGGTTTTAAAGAGCATTCAGTTGAGCCCCCAAACTCAGTGAAGCTTCAGGCTCCAAGCATGTTAAGAAATCATTCTTACTTCAGCTGGACCGTTAGCCATCTTCATGACTTAACTTATTCAGTGAATGGGGTCTGATTTTATTCACGGTGACAAATTATTCTGATAAAAGCTATTTTTCCATCTATTAGGGACTCAACATCCCTGTGGAAGGTCAAATGAAGCACTTGAGGGTCTGGGTCTTTGTTCATTGTGCCCAGTAGAGCAGACAAAGCACATGTGGCTTAAAATGTAGTGGAACAGTCTGGTAGCATGTTGGGGTCTAGCAAGGTGGTTTAGAGCAAGCGGTTTTGGACGCAGAGAACTAGATTTGAATTTGGGGCCTGCCCACTTCCAGCTCAGTAACCTTGAGCCAACAGGTTACCTGATCTTTACGAATCTCAATTTTCTCATCTGCTCAGTGGGTATGGAAATAATATTTCATCTTGCATTTCCTGTGAGCATTCCATAGGAAAATGGATATAAACCCTGAAGCATAGTTCTCTGTGCAGAGTAGATGTTCGATAAATAGCAGTAATTAAGGACTATTTTTATTAGCGGAGGTGATCACAGGATTTTGTCATCGTCTGACTGCTCTTAACTTTGATCTTCTAAACTCTTATTTAGGGGTAATACTAGCATCTCTTCACAGTGCTGTCATGATTAAATGGAAAATACTTAGCTCGGTGGCTGGCACATTGTAAGTGCTCAATAAATATTAGTTTATTACTTCATAGTTGTTACTAAAAATTGTTCTCTTTGGACAGCTAGATAAAATCACATGGCAACTGAGGTTAAAGTCATATATATGTGCTAGGTAGACTGGGAGTTAATGGAAACAAATGTCTTCGGACTAAAAGGAAAGAGACTTAAGTTGTCATCCATTTCTTGGACTAATGAAGTTGGTGTAGCTATGTAACAGCCAAACTCTGTGTGGCAGACACTGTCATAGGGCCACCCATTCCTCTGGAACTCACCACGGCATGCATGCTGACCTAACGACTCCCCTTGGCCAGTGCCTGCTCCACTGTGTCAGCTGTCCGGGTCTGCTACAGCCACGTGGCCCACACACAGCCTGGTCCGAACCCTCACCTCCAGGCAGCAGCCACTTAGTTACTGACAGGCATTGGTGGTCCTTTGCCCTTGGCGGTTCTATCTGAGAGAGGTTCTGCTCTGTGTCCCATGTTCTCCAGGGGGATTGGGCCCCAGTGGCACCCAGCAGGAACTTTCTCCATGATGCAGCATTTATCGGCTTGCTTCCCTTCTTTGGTTCACTTCCCCGACCCCTTACTGATACTTGAATTCTTGTCTCAGAGTATACTTCTGGGGAAACTCAATTTAAGATGCTCAGTTTCAAATGGCATTACGTTTGCACTGGATTGTTGAATGGATTGAATGAAATCATAGGTGTTATGATCTTTAAATACCAAACTACAACTGCTGAATGTAAGTGACTGAAGATTTCCCCAACCCAACACGTAAGACCAAAGAACTAGCCTAAGCTGTCGCTGAACACTGATGGAGCCCCGTCCTAATTCAGACTGCCGTGTTCTCATTCCAGGGCGTCTGGCATTGCAGTGTCCATCCTCCTCCAAGCCTATGCTTTCCTCCGTGTCATCCTGTTTTATTTTCTTCTTAGCATTTATCGCTATTTGAATTTATCTTATATTTTTATCATCTGCACATGCCCTCTCCATGAGCTCAGGGATAATGTCTATCTTCTTCGAATCTATATCCCCAGCAACCTAGTCTCAGCATCTCCATTTACAGGAAATTATAAATATAGTTCCTAGAGTCTCATGAACACTTCACTCAACTTCCCCCATGTTGACATCTTATGGAACTGTAGTATATCAGAACCAGGAAATCGATAGAGGGATCTTTTCAAGCTGCAGATTGAATCATGTTATTGTCTTGTTTATCTGTGTAGTGGCTTCCCACTTAGAATAAAATCTGTTTCCTATGTACTACAAGGCCTTCATGATCTGGTTCTTCCAAAGTCCGCAGCCCAACTCCTGACCCGCCCCTTACATGTCATGTCCCCACTAGTTTTGCTCTTCATTCTCTCACAGGTGCATGGCGGTCTCCCACCTTAGGTACTCGGACGTGCTCTCCTCTCTGCCTGCAAACTTCTCCCTGCAACTGACTCCTTCCTATTCTGCAGGTCTCAGCTTAAATGTCACCTTCTCAGGGCGACCGATGCTAACCACCGTATTCCATTCTGCCCCACCATTGTGCCTCATTTTTCTTCACAGCATTAATCAAAATGTATTCTTACATATTTGGTTTGCTTACTTGTCTATTATTTGTCTCTCAAGCTTGCTCAAAGATGTCAGGAGCTGGATTTTGCTGATCTCAGAGCAATTAGAAGTTTGACTTATAAAAACTCAGGCTTATGTCAGTGTGGAGTAGATTTATATGTGAACATTCCACAGCCAACTAGCATTTGTAGAGTGCTATAAAGTTCATCACCCTTTCCACATGACCAGGTCAGTTCTTGTCACTACCCGGTGAGGTGGGTTTATCTGCATCCCCATTTTACAGACTAAGTGATAATAGTAATGTTCATTGATCACTGAAAGGGATCATTTTGCTGCCCTGTGTTTCCTTCCATTGGCCAGCCTCTGATTGCAGCCACAGCTGTGAAGAATAGTTCCTGCTCATGTTGGAGGTGACCTGTTTCATGCACGCATGTTCCAGGCCTGCCCCTTTATCCTTTCTCAGGCCACTGTCCCCAGGAATTGGGGAGGGGAGGGAAGTGACAACACTTACACCAGTCCCCTCTTCTCACCCCCCAGCGCACTGCCTAACCATGGTTAGGACGCAAAGCTTATTTCTCGGAAATCACAGGAGCCTGCTCAGTCTACAAGCAAGAGCAACCTGAAAAATCTGGGAAAGTTTACCACCCTTTTGGGCAAATCTCAATTAAGGGTAGATAAATACGCCAGCCTCTTGATGGAAATTGCTGGAACCATTCTGAACACTACTCAGAAATCTTGATGGAACTGAGCTTCTACAGCCTTCACCAGCAACACCACTTTTATCAGGTTTTCCTCCTTGTCTGTCTCCCTCTTCTCCTCCCTCATTCCTGCTTCCTGGCATCACCCTCCCCTGCTTTCAGGGGAACCCAAACTCAGACAGTGCCTACTATGTGCCAGACGTTGTTCCAATGCCTTTATGTGGCTTACCTTTTTCATCCTGATATCCAACCGTGCAGCTACTACCTTTGTCTGTAGAGATGGGGCAACGGAATGAATGAGAAGTTAAGCATCTTGCCAAAGGTATTTATTGAGCTGCCCACACCCCCCAGGATTGAGGATGCTTCCTGGGGTGTTAACTCCCTTACATTTTCAGGCTGCACTTGCCTTCAGGCTGTGGCTTTAGAAAAGTCTCAGGGCTTTGGTGAAGGCCTTAAGGAAGTAAAAGGAAAGTCAAGTAAATGGCAGTGCGGGGATTCTAGCCTAGGTGGTCAGATCTCAGAGCCCACGCTTCTACTTGGATGCTGTCCCTCCTCCCACGGCCCAAGGCTCAGGAAGGTGAAGCCATAGCTGTACAGCTAGCGAGCAGTGAAGCTGAGATCCCAAATTAGGCTCTCCTGCTGCACTGATTAATTACTCTCCTTTTTCAAAGCCAGAGCTACTGCTCTTTTCTTGAAAACAGAAGGAATAAAACCAGCTTAGCGACATCCGCACTGGGTTACAATAGCATTTTATTGAGAATCTGCCGCAGACTGTGGAAGCACGTCTTCATCTCAACTAAGGCAGGTAGTGCTTCCCGCTGACCAGAATCCCCATGTACTTTGGAACTGCTAAGACTGGTAAAAACAGCTGCTGGCTATGAGGATTTCCTCGCTTTGGAGAGTACATGACAGTATAAGAAGCAGAGCCCACTCTCTCCTCCTGGGTAGTGCGGAAGGAAGCAGTCAAATCCAGCCACTGTCCCAGGAAATGAGAGGTGGAGGGGGTACCACTCATGCCAGTCCCCCCCCCCACCCCATTCCCAGCCTACTGCCTAATAGGTGTTAGGAGTCAAGGCTTGTTTCCTTTCCCCAGGATTCCTTTATTCTTGTCCTCCTTCAGTGCGCTCTGCACCCTGTAGCCACTGAGATCTTTTCAAAATGCATCATGTATCTCCTTTGCTTAAAACCCTTCGGTGCTCCTCCTTAGCTTCTTTAGGTTACAGACGGAGTTCCTGATCATGGTCTCCACACAGGGTTTCATTCATGCACCCATCAGCAGTGCCCCATCTCACAAAGCCCCCTAACTCATTACACTCTGGCACCCCTACATAGCCATCCTGCCTCCTACCATCTGAGAGCTTCGCAAGGCTGCTCTCTGCTTGGGCTAGTTCCTCTCACACTCTGTCTTTGTGAAACCCTGTGCAGTCTTCAGGCCCGGAGCTCCGTGACCCCTCCCCAACTAGCTCAGATCCCTCGGGTAAATGTTCTCATGGAATCCTAAGCGCCTCTTGTGGCACACAGCATAATTGGGACAGGGCTATTTTAATGTCTGTCTCTGGTAATGAGGGTAAAGCTTCTCGAAGTAGGGTGTGTTTCTGTGTTTGCTCTGTATCATATCCTCAGGGCCTTGCATAGCGCAGGGTACACAGAAGGTCTTAGAATGGTGAAATGAGTGAATGAACACTCCTGGGCTCATAAAACAAGGATGAGGGAAAAATTGGAAACACTGCACATCTACCCCTTGTTCTTTCGTTGTTAAAACCAGGCAGGTTCTATTGTGATTGTCCATCATCCAGCCAACACTGTATACAATAACTTTATTAAGGTCAAATAGATATCACAATACAGATTTATCCAGCAGGACCCAGAAACTGGTTACAGATGCCATCTAAGACACAGGCTATATTGTGCTAAAAGGTTTCCAACATCACAGATCACACAATGAGTTTCTACATTGATGATAATTTTTATCCAGAAATACAGATGCTCAGCTTACCCTCACTATTGGGCCCCGGTGTTTAAACTGAGTTAAAACAAAGAGGCAAAGATTGGCATTTTCTTGATAACACATACATTCTGGGGGTTATTTTATGAGAACTCTCTTGAGATATGGAGTGGCGCATGGAAGTAATTTATAATTTATGGGTAACTTTCAAATCAGAATGAGTAATTAATAAGTTGAGCTGAGACTTGAGAATTTTTAATAACTGGATTGAAGAACATATTATTAACTTTACAAATAAATAGGATTTAAAAGTTTAGCTGGTATTGTAGGTTCTACAGAATATCCTTTATAAATTAATGTCAACACAATATATTGACTATGGAGCATGATATCTGCATGTCTATTATTCTAAGAAAACAGCACTTCATACACACAGTTATTGAGTCTACTGTTCTTGGTCCATAGATAAGAGTCACAAAATACCTTGAAAGTTATAAGAATGTAAATATTTAGCTAAGTAAATAGAATTAATATTGGGCAATTACCATATATTAACACTGAATATCTACTAATAGGGAAAAAAGAACCCCAAACCTTAGTTACAATGCATTCAGAATTGGGTAAAGACAGAGAGACAAATTGTCAAGTATACATAGTAGTTAATATATTTCTTTAAGTGTCCATTTAACAAATTCATGGTGCAAACTGGAAAATTTTCATAAATACCATTGAAATGTTGATTTTGTGAGAAAATGCCTATTCATGCACTAAATCATCTGAGCATTGATTTATCAAGTGAAAAATAAAATACAGTAACTGTCTGAATCAAATATTTAGAGACTCACAATCCTATTAGGGCTTACAGCTAAAAAAATAATACATGCACATTGGGATACACCAAATTATCTTATAGAAATCATTAAAATGTCTTTTGCATCAAAACACATAGGAAAACTTAGTGCTATTTAATTTACTTTATGCATATTACATACTAGAGACTTTAAGCTATAAAATGTTTCCATTATCTCAACACACATACAAAACCACCATGAAAGACTGTGCATATAACAAGGTACTCTCCAATTAGCCATCTGTGATGAATAATATATCTCCTCATGTCATCTCATCTCTAAGTACCAATTCTCATGACACAGGCCTTTCTGCCGTAAGGAGGATTACAGATCTCTGATTGACATTCAACACTCTCTGCATTAATAAGTGCTTGAAACTCTTAAAAAATTCTCCTGCCACTGACATGGAAGGTGGTGAGGCTACCTCCAGAAGAATGCAAGTGCTACCCTTTTAAATCTGGTTGGTAAAGGAGGCAGGGCCACCGGGCTGTTGGCCAAACTCATCGGAGGATGCCCCCAAACTCGCCTGCTGGCTGTACCCACCTCCGGACCCATAGCTGTCTTGGTTGTACCTGCCTTGGTTATAGCTGCTCGAGTGCTTCTCCATTGGGTCTGAAAGATATCTCTGCCCCGAGGAATGCCAGCCGGTCTCCTTGAAAACAAACCAGATGTTTCCAGCCCAGAGAATAAAGTTCAAGAATCCAAAGACCTAAAGGAGAATCAAAGCAAAAAAGTTGACAGACTGAACAAGTAAAATCTGTTTCAGAAAATTCCTTCAGAATACGAAAGGTCACTTTTCACTTCAATGTTAAGGCATCTTCCAAATTTTCATTTGGAACTCCTTTCATTTAGAATATCTGACTCTTATTGAATGCATACTGTATGTTAGGCACTGCATAGAGGGGTTTCTGTGTATTGATTCAGCTAGTCTAAGAGGAAGGTTCTATTATTATACCCACATTAAAGATGTGAACACTGAGATTCAGCAAGGGTAAGAATCTTGTTCAAGGTCACATGACTCGGTAAGTAGTAGACCTCAGATTCAAAGCCCTGGTTTGTCTGACTCCACAGCCTGAGCCTTTACCTAAGTTGTCATTATCTCCCCAAATGAGGTATTCTTCATGGTGTGTGAGATATTTTCAAAGAGTACAGGGTTGAGTATTTTCATTTTACCGATGGTGCATTAATTTATGACTAGAGATACTAGTTTTCTATTGATTGCAATGATATAAATGAGTCAACTGAAAGAAACAGCGTGGGGTTAGCAGTGGTGTAGGTGAGCGCAGATAAGCACGTGCACGGTTACATGCAGAGAGGTTGCTGATCTGAGTAATTGTACATTCTGTGCGTCTCATATTCATACGTGAGCACTGAAACAGGGCGCGGGATGAAGCGCACGTTTCAGCGAAGCCTGAGATGTTTTCTGAAGAACTGGGTGCAAGACTTTCCTATGGAAACTCATCTTATTCTCCAGGAATGTGTTGGAGGGTGAGTCAGAGGACCGGACATTACTTCCCCAGGGCCTAAGGTGTGATGGAAGCAGAACTGTTCGCTGCTGCAAGAGGCCCCAAACTGAACAGCTGTTCTGCAGCCTTTCTGAAGGCCGACTGGGTGACCTGGGAATTAACCACGGGCCGTCAGTTTTAACAGCCCCATATTGCAGACATACAGCAATAGTGTGATACAAAGCTGTGATGACGTTAAAGTATATTTAGTAGCCAATCCAGCACGACACTGACCATCCAAAATGGTCTTGGGCAGTGGCCATAGCTCTGGAATAGGGTGTTGGAAGTCCCTTGCTGGGTCAAAATGTATCCCTTGGTTTGCTGGATGGTGGGTGGTTCAGAATGCCCTAAGGGTGAGAGTCAGTGGAGGGGGTGGGCCAGTATAGTCAAGATGTAGGGCCTTGGGGGCTTGGAACTGGACCTCCTTACCAAAGCATTGCAATATTTTAGCAGCAGGTGGCTCAGGCCCACCAACTGAATATCAGCCTTGGAGTCATCCCCGCAGGCTTTGGAATCAGAGTGGACTGGGCTCTGCCATTTCTTGCTCTGGGACCTTAGACAAGGCAGTTAGCTTCTGGACCTCAGCAGCCCCGCCCCCTGCCATTATATAAAATGAAAAAAAAATTATTCCTTCCTTGTGGAATAGTTGTAAGGATTAAAGAGGATGCCCCTAAAGCAGATGGACAGTGCCGGGTGCATTAGTAAATGCTTATTGATGGTAAGTTATGCTCTGAATCACTTTCTAAAACATTTCCATGAATTGTTTACAGTGGACTCTTTTGCTGCAGCATAAATTGAAGCAGGGCTTTGACAGTGAGGCCATATTCTTGAGAGATGACAATGGCTAAAACAGAGTATCTAGGGCCTAATTGATCTAATTGAAGACTGATTTGTTCAAACCTCCCTCCCTCCCTTCCTTTTTCCCTCTCTCTTATTCTAACATCTTTCCTTCCTTTAATATTAACTGACATTTATTTAACATTATTTTGTGCTATGCTCTAGGCTCCTTGCTGAGGGAGATACAAAACATAACTAAGGCACTTATAATAGTGTAATAGTCGCTTTGTCAAAATGAATTAGATAATCACTTACAAAACTCTAATTTACATATAGGATCTTTTAACCACGTGTGCAGTAACCAGGATATTTTCCATTAAAGGTGAGAACTTGATTAAATTGTACCTCTGTAAGTATATGCCAATACATGAGTAGAAAAATTTATCATGGAATCTTTTCAGGTAGGAAGAGATGTAATTTTATGTTTTCTACTCCTTGATCTCTTTCTTTCCCCGATGCTACTTGGTTTCTAAAAAAGGAATGCTCAAGAAGAAACTAGAAATCATGGAAATGCAACTTAAAAGTAAGACATAAACAAAGCTTTCCTGGGGTGTATTTAAGGAACAGTGATGTCTTATTCTATTTTTTTTTCACAGAGATAGCACAAATCTTTTGGCTGGCACATTTTGGGGGCACATAGCCCTTGAATCTTTTCTTGTCATTTTGTTGCATTTGAAATTGTACTAAAGATTTTGATTCAAGCTCAGGTGTGGGACCAACATAAAGAGAGACTCTATGTAGCATGAGAAAGAAGGGTGTGTGTGTGTGAAATCTTGATTATCTGAAAAGATATGTCCAGGTGGCCTACGGGGAAACTGGAGAAACAGAAGTGGAAATTAGGGACAGAAGAGTTATGCTCAGTGAACCTTTGAAAGAAAAGTTGAGAGAATAAAAAACACGCTTTTCCCCCCTTTGTTGGGCACTAACACTATAGAAGTTTAAGGAAATGAATGCATTTTAGTAGCAGCTCTCCTTTGACACTTCCTGAACATTTGTTATATGCTGGGCACGGTGCTAAGCTAAGTACCTACATATTATCTCATCAAATCCTTTCAATGTCTCTTATATAACATCCCCCCATTTTATAGATGAGGGAATAAAAACTGTAGATTTTACAAATGAAATGATGGAACTGAGTTTAGAAAGCTTAGTTAATTCATCTAAGGGCAGTCAGTTACTAAGTAGTAGAGCCAGGGTTCTAACCCTGCCACACTAATTGAAAAACTCTGCCCTTAACTGTTTTGAGTGGCAGCAGCACTGGGGACTTGGGCTCTAGTCTGGCATTGCTGTAACTACTTAGGGGGCCTTATGCACATCCCTTACCTTAGCTCCCTGCTTGTGAAGTAACCGGATGGCTTACCTGCCTACTAATGTCATTGTGAAATCATAGATGCCAAAGTGCTTTGAAGAAAGTCAATTTGTTACCCAGGTAGAAAATATAGTTATTGCCGGAACCATTAGCTTACAGAGGTCATCTCTTGTAGTATGTGTCTGGCTCCTCTAAAACCTACGCTTGCCCAGTGGGTTGGGTTCTGTGAGCCGTGTGTCTATGACACAATTCCGCCAATCCCCCAGACATGACCGATGAGACCAAGGCAGACTCCTGGCCCACGATAGGCTAGGGAGAGTCTCTCTAGCAGAAATCTGGGCTTGGACCTGAGTGATTTTTGTTCAGTTTAAGATATGTCTTTAAAAAGAAATATAAACTCAGAAACTGTGGGGTGGCTATCTTCTCTTGTGTGAGCAGGCAAAAGAGAAACTAATCCATCTGAAAAGAGAGAATAAGGAAACAGGCATGCAGAAGGAATGAGGGATGAAAGAAGGAGAATGAGAACGGTCCAGTTTCTTGCCAGCTTTCCAGGTCCTGGCACTGGGTTCTGCCCTTGAAAGACACATTTTCAGTGTTTTTCCAATTACTTACACTTTTTGTCAAAAGCTAGCTCAACATGATTTGAAGTCAAATGAGTTCGTAATGAAAAAAATTGTTGTGTTTTGGCAGATGAATATACTTTTCCTCTGCTGCTGGTAATGGAAATTTGATTGCCTTTGCAGAGCCAAGTTACAGTTAAGTGACTTGAGCTCTCTCCTGGAACTTTGAATTTTAAGCAGAGCAATGCGAGGTTAGATACAACTTGTCGTTAACAGCGACTTGGTGAGACCGTTCTTTGGCATCTGACCTCCAGAACCCTTGCCCTGCCCTAGATCCTGCTTTCTTACAGTCTGTTTCTTCAAGTTTCATCCATTTTCTGGGCTACTTGATTTCCTTCCAAAGGTATTTTCCTAATGAAGTTAGTCAGAGTCAGTTTCTGTGACTTGTAGCCCAAATGTTCTGATGCATTACGGACGTTGGTAGTAGCAGTGGAGACTCAAAGGACAGACTGGAAGGATTATTTTGCTTTTGCCAGTTTGAACTGAATTTTCTGTCCCTAGGAACTGGAAGACCCTTAACTAATATGGATCCATGGCTATAGCAGAACCAGTCCTGTCCTTAGCACCCCACCGTGTTTGGTTTCCATCCATTCTCTGTTTTAGTTTTAAGAGACACGTCACATTCTTTCTCATTCAAAACTCATTATCTCCTAGTCTAAAACTTCTTAGAGACATCAGAAGTGGAACTAAATGGACTATGCAGGCTGTCATAACTCATAGAGAAGATTATTCATTAAACTTACAAATACATCGAATGATTTTGTCTGTTCTCTTAGATTTTGAGATTATGGTTTCAATTACTTTCATTAAGTACTGCCTATAAACAAACTACAGAAGCAGTGGAATATATTTTAATATACGCCTCAAAGTATTTATCCACAGGTGTGGGCAGCAGCAAATAAAAATGACTGTGAAACATGAATAAAGAGTTCATGTCCATGTTTGTTATTTTACCAAACCAAGATTCACAGTCAAACCATCAGGAACCGACGAGCAATCCTCTTTCCCTTCTCACATGACTTCTCAGATTAAATTTCAGAAAGCTGTAGAAACATAAATTAACCTTGATGCAAAGATAATTATGTTTAGTGATGGCTAAAAAGTGTTGTTCCTTCAGCAAATACTGCTGAGCCATTTATTCTTCGGTAACTACTGTTTTTTTGCTGCTATCACAGCTTTTCTCTTTCTCAGATACAGTTTCTTTCTTTGAAATGACACACATTCTTAGGCTCATAAACAAGAATCCAATTTAGCAGCCCTGCTATCTGTCAGGTTGCCTGTCTTCCTGTAAGAGTTCTCCACTTGATGATAACATTTGCCTTTGTTCAACGACTGCAGTTCAGCTTTTCTGAAGTTATCAAGCAACTAAAATGGAATGTTGGAGAAGATAAAAATTACCATAACAAGTATCAGTGCTTTCTTATATGATGGATTTCTTTCTGTACTGTACTAGGTCTGCGTATTTTTCTTCAGACAATCAATTGGATGTATTCTAACTATGTGTGGCTTGAACCATGTTTTCTTCCTGGGAAATCTCAATGGCATCAAATATTCCTTTTTGACTTCTGGCAGGCTTCAGCCTTAAAGTTCAGATTTGATCTCTGTTTCTGGGATAGAATTTTGACTTGACTGTCATCCAGTACCTGCTGGGTCCCTTACTAAGAACTCCGTATTGGCAGCATTGAAATCTATGGGCTCTGACAATGGGAACTTCAAGGCCAAAGGATCATCTTACCCCTGGAGTAAAGTAGCACCTTTCAGCCTGGGCTCGTTTTGGAGGCAAACATTCCCAGGATGACTCTGAGAGGTTCTATTCACTTGCCTGGCAAACAACGATTTGGAGGTAAAGCATCGGTGAACACGTACCACAGATGTGTTTAAGCTGGACATTACAGGGCTGTGGACAGCCATGCATTTGTTGGAGGGCTGTTTGCAAGCTGTTATCAGTAATAATACTTCTTTGGGATCCGTGGCGACCTTGACATCAGACAGTCCTTTCGCCCAAGCTGATGAGCCCACCAACCACAAGAACGAAAAGACCACGGTAACAATGAAATCCTACAGAGACAAACAGAAAGACAAAGCAGTGAAAGAAGGGTGAATTTTAGAAACAAATCATTTCGTTTATACAGCTGTTTGTTTTGCCTTCTGGAAAATTCCAAGATCCTATAGCATTGGAACCAGGGAAAAGTTGAAAAAACAAATAAAGTTTTGTGATATTTTATTAATACTTCTATAAAATAAATAATTATAGTAATCCTTACTGAATGCTTACTATGTCCCAGTAATGATGCTAAATACTTAATAACCCTCATCTAATTGTTCCTACAACACCTCTGTGAGGAAGTTACAATCATTATCCCATTTGCAGATAACATTCAGACAGAATGGTTGAACAGCTTGTCTGAGTTCCCAGTTAGTTAGTGATGGTGTCAGGATTCAAACCCAGGCAACCTGACTCCTGAGCCCATGCTCTTAACTGCCATGGTATAATGATTTCAAATATTTAGACAGATTTGCTGATTGATAAAGATTTATAGGTGGTAACATTCATTCATTCAAGAAACCTGTGCGTTGTCTACAGTATGCTTAGGACTGTGCCAAGTAGGAGACAATAATAAGTATAATGTTTTGAGTGCTTTTTTATGGGTGAGAGGTTTTATATGAAATTGTCCTTATAAACATCATGTTAAAAAGTATTTTAATGCCCATTTTAAAGATGAGGAAACTGAGACCCAGAGCTATAGCATAACACATGGAAAGTACCAGAGCCAGAATTCAAATCTAGATCTGTCTGACTTAGAAAACCATGTACTATGAGTTCAGGGGAAAGAAGCTTCTTTATTCATGTCAAACAAAATCTCCACAATGTAAGGGGATGAATATTTTAAAGAAACATCTCCAAGTTTCTGGTGATGGGGAAGGGGCTACTTCTCATATCCTCCCTCATGACTCAGAAGGGGTGGGGGGGGGTGGGGAGTCAGTATCCAAGACTCAAGCAGATCATAGGACAAGTTCCCAGATTTACTGTATTAATGATTGACTACTATAAAGATGTTCCATACGCTTTCTTAGAATATTGAAAACAGTGACCTGGAAAGGAAAACACATAGTAAATTTGATATACCAATGGAAATAGACTTCTTTTTTATTCTAAATGATAATCCCCTGAAGAATACCGCACATCTGGTTTGCCTTTCCTTGTGGTGTGACTGAATGACTTTTCATCAGCTCTACGCTGAGGGGACTCTTATACTCTAAAGATGCTATTGTGAGTGGTATTTGTTAAGTATGACTCTTGTGGAGAAGGCCCTAAAGGGCCTACTACAAGAGTAGCTGAATCTTCCGAATAGTTGATCTCTTCATCCAGTGGTTGTTGGAAATTATATAACTCACTAGTTGACCTTCTCATGTTAGCTCTAGAAAATTTAGGGGAATTTGTGACCCACTTACAGGGTTTTCATGGCATGAGTATTTTAACCCTATTCCTAACTGTTTATATATCCGTCCTTCCTTTTCCTTGTGTTTTACTTCTTATTTTTAATTAATTCCATTTTGAATTTCATATATTCGTGTAGGCATCTTAAGTTGTTTCTGGAATAAGATGGATGTATAAACAAACCAGCAAACAAATACAATATCTACAACTGTTTCAACATCAATAAGAAAGTTTGGAATAAAGAGACTCAAGTGTTTAGGTTTGGATTAGAAATTGGAGGAATTGTTACAAATAAATAAGACAGGTTGACGGTGGCAGATACAACTTTCTGTTAATGTTCAATCTGGTACCTATTTAGTTCATTCATTTAAAGAGTAATTTTTGAGTAATATGCCAGGTATTGAACAAGGTCTTGTGGGGAATTTTAAAAACACAAAATATGGATTCTGCTCTCTTGACATTACGTATTTGTTTGGGGCTCTAGATATCCTATAATTTGAACTATGAGCTAATAGCTGTCCTTATTTATACTCATAATTAGAAATAGACTTTTTAAAAGGCCTTTAGGAGGGGAAACCTTTAAGAAAACAACAGAGTCACGTGAAAACCTCTCAAGTGGAAATTGGACAAAATAATATCAAAACTTTTAGACTTATTCGTTAAAATAAGAATAGTAATAATACCTAACATGTATTGAGCATTTACATGCCAAGTATTATTCTAAGTGTGATGTATTAACTCGTTTTATCCTGACATCAGCACTGTGAAATAGATGCCAATCCTGTTCTCATTTTACAGTTGAGGAAACTGAGGCATGAAGAGGTTAAATAAAATTGCTCAGACGCATGAGTTAGTAAGTAAAGGAATCAGGATTGTAAACTGGGCTGTTTGTTTCTAGGACCCTGAGCTTGACTTTTCTGTATTGTCTCTCATGTCTGCTTTAAGGAATATCGATCATCTTATTTAAAACAAATACATTCCAAGGTGTCCTGCTTCACTTAAACATGACAAAATAGTAATGAATCATTTCCCACAAATAAACTTCATGATTGAAGTCAAGAAACTATGTCCTTGGAGTAAATATGTTATTTTGGGGCGGCTAAGCCAACTTTTTAGTCCCTAGTACCATTTTGTAAAGAAAGGTCAGTATGTGGTACTAAGCTACGTAGGAGCTAAGAACTCAGTCTGTTATCAGAGAGACCTGGGGTTGAATCCTAACTCTGCTGCTTACTAGCTGTGTGTGCTTAGGCCATTTGCTAGACTGCTTGAAGCCTCAGGTTAGCTCCCAGTAAACTGGAATAGCAATTGTGTCTGTTTCATAAGATGATTGTGAAGAGTGAAAATATGTTTGTTTGCCTATCTTTCCCAACAAGACGTCAGCTCCAAGAAGTCAGAGACTTTGTCTACCCTGCTCATTGCTGGGCCTGGATAGAAGAGGAGTTATCAACACTGTTGAGTGAGAGAATGAATGAAAGAAAATGGTCCCAAGGATGTATATGTATATGTATATGTATATGTATATGTATATGTATATGTATATGTATATGTATATGTATATGTATATGTATATGTATATGTATATGTATAACATTGTATAAGAATTTACCAAGTCATGCTGGAAGGATTAGAGGTGATTTTTATTTTGTTTTACAAACGTGTGTGTATTTTTAAAACATAATTTATATGTAGACCAAATAAAAACAACGTGGCAATGTGATGAGGGCACTGATTGATTATATCAATGGCTGTCACAGCCAGAAACTTCAGATGGCCTGTTTGTCCTTAACAGCAGCATGAGGATTTATAATTAGACTAACTAATAAATGTCATTAGAATTGAGAGTTTTTACATCAAGGGGTTTCAGAAAGTAGCCTCAAGCCAGCTTTTCTATAACTGAGAAAAGTGTGAAGATGGGAAGACTATGTCAAAATTTCTAGTTAAAGTATATGTTATCCTGAACTCTTTTAGTTTTTGGCTTTGGGCTTAAACCTGAGTCTGAGGTTACTTATAGGGAGTGAGACAATGAGAGGAGGGAGCAAATCCCTGACCCCACTTTCCTTCCATCTTTTAATCTCCTGGGAAGGCTTCCCTTTGGCCAAGCCCAAGTGGAACCCCTAGGGCAGGGAGCCCAGTGATGGTATCCACCCAGGGCACAGAGCACGGTAGAGAGTGGCAGGGTGCCCAGAAGCTGCCTCAAACTAATGGCTGTATCAGAGGCAGTAGCACTAGCTGCCATCACTCACATTTCATGAGCCCATATTACCTAAATGCCAGGCACTTTGCTAAACACTTATAGATATCACTAATCTTACAGCAAGGGCATTTGTCAGCTTTGCTTTTCTTACGAGGAAACTGAAGCATAGGCAGGTCAAATACTTTACTTATAATTAATGCCTGGCTAGACTATTGTAGCAGATCATGAGCTTTCTGAAAAGTTGGGAGAAAACATGCTCTTTGGTGTATTCTATGTGGGTAATTACCTTAGTTGGTGTTCTCTACGTTTTAGTCATTTTGGAACTACCTAAACAATTTTGATTTTATCCATACCTCCTGTGTTACTATTTAATATTTAATTTGAAACAAATTACTTTTTTACATAAGTTATCCTAGAAGAAAATTACATGTGTATTATAAATGTTAAACCAATATGACTTGTTAGAGATAGAAGAAAATTGCAAACACACATAAATGTTATACAGTGAAAACAAAATACCTTAAATTCTAGCTGGGGATGTTTGCATAGGCTTTAGAGCTGAGGATCTTTGTTATAAAGGAAGATTAAGGAGTGTTAGAGAGATTTTAAAGGAATACTGGCATGACCTAATCAGAAGACTTGAAGTTTAATTAAATATGGAATAACTTTGTTTCATATATATCTATATCTATATCTATATCTATATCTATATCTATATCTATATCTATATCTATATCTATATCTATATCTATATCTATCTATATCTATATATAATGTCGTGTTAATGGTCTGCCTAAAACCGTCTTCTGTATCAGGATAGGTAATGCCTCACACTTGAGAAGTGACTTTCTTCTGATGGTGCAGGTAAGAATCCTACAAGTGCTATTCCTTGTCTATCTAGCAGAGATGGAGTATGGATAGAAGAAACTCAAGACATAAATTGGTAACATTTACTGCTAGGTTATCTTGGTGCACAGGTTAACCTTTTGAAGGTATCTTCTGAAAGCTGTGCTTGTGTTATTTATTCCCATAGCATGGAGAAGCTGCCATTTGGAAGGTGCTTTAATGCTTCCGAAAAAATCTCATACTTGGGATCTAAGTGGTTCCCATAAAACCCCAAAAAGTAGTTAGAGGGGCGGACCAGTGGCTTAGTTGGTTAGAGTGTGAGCTCTGGGCAACAGGGTTGCCAGTTGGATTCCCACATGGGCCAGTGGGCTGCACCCTCCACAACTAGAATGAAGACAATGAGCTGCCGCTGAGCTGCCACTGAGCTCCCGGGTGGCTCAGTTGGTTGGAGCGTGTGCTCTCAACCACAAGGTTGCTGGTTTGATTCCCGCAAGGGCTGGTGGGCTGCACCCCCTGCAACTAAAATTGAACAATGGCAACTGGAATTGGACACGAGCTGTGCCCTCCACAACTAAGATTGAAAGGACAACAACTTGACTTGGAGCTAATGGGTCCTGGCAAAAACACACTGTTCCCCAATAAAGTCCTGTTCCCCTTCCCCAATAAAAATAAAAAAAAATAATAAAAAGAAGTAGTTAGAGGAGGCATTGTTAGCCCCATATTACAGATGAAGAAACTGAGGCCAAGTGGGTTAAGTGAGTTGGCTAAGTGAGTTGCCCATGGTTCATTAAGTGTTTATAAAATGTGCTCTGAGCTATTGGTCTCACTCTGTACTGAAAACACTGACGTACTATCTGGTTGTGTTTCTGTAATATGTTTTAAATATCTGTTCATTGATCCAAGCAAACAGATTTCTTCACAGAGGAGCAGTCTGGCTTACTGCTGGCTGGGTGGTGTGTTTCCATTTCATTTGTTGGGTGTGTTTCGCTGCTTCCACTTCTCCTAATTTACCATTAGCAAACTCATTTTTACTCGAGAGTAATTTAATGTATTAAAGATGCTTGTCCTGGATCACTCCAAGCCATACAAAAGGGACTCATCTTTGGTGACAGAAAACTTAATGTTTTAGAACCAGGAAAACCTGTCTCCATCTCTCCCTGATAGTGGCACACTGAGCGCCACTGGATATTGGGAAACATAGTCATTTTCCCATTTTTATCTATTGGCAAATATTCCCAGTATTTCAACACCAATGACTTGATTATGTGGTTTTCCTCCTTGGTGGCTTTGCTCTTTTTCCTGTGCCTCACACCTTCACTGAGAGCCTGGACCAGAAACTGGGCAGTCCGACCAGTCACTCTTACCCTTAGTGCAACTAGGTTCATGTTACTGAGTCAATTTTCAGAAATCCCAGAATGAAGCTGTGAATCAGGGAACACAGGAATCAAACAGCAAGACAGAGAAGCCCAGCTCAGGGCAGAGCTACGGGCTTGGAAGAGAGAAGAGCTAAGCAATGGCTGGATACAATAACTTCTTGTGCACTCACAGGTTTATTACTATTTCATTATTTCATGTAAAGGACTAATAATAAAGCTATGAAACTTCTGGAGAATATCTACAGTTTTTAACATGTGATCATAGAAGATCATTTGATTTTCACAGTAACTGCATCAGGTAAAGATCATTATACCAATTTTACAGATTCAGGGAAGTTAAGTGATGTGTCCAAGTTGCTGCAAGTAACTGAGATTTGAATTCAGGACATTGGGCTCCGTGTTTTGCGAATGGTTTTTCATTATGCCCAGCTTTTCTGAAGTTTGGGTCACCTATCATTGCCATCAGACATAGCAATTAATAACATTGAGCAACATAGGAAGAAAGGCATTTCCTTGACAATTCTCTTTCAATCTGAGTAGTAAAGAAAAAAGTCTCAGCTGGGTGCTAATCTGTCCCTAACACCCATTTAACAAATATTTAATACCTATTTATTAAAAAAAAATTGGCCCTAAACTCAGGGCCTGACAGGAATACAATACCCTTTATTTTCCACTGATTCATTTCTGTTTATCTTCTCATCATGTTATATAATGCTAGATTTCTATATTCAGTAGTGATACAGAGTTTTTTCCCCCCAAAATACATTTTATTGGAGTTTAGGAAAAGAATTTAATTTAAAGAAAAATATTAGATAATTCATGGCCCAGGTGACAGAAGCATGGCAGAGAATGCCTGAAGTTTGGAAGGATTGCATGGCCCCATCCTGGTGTAAGAACACTGAGACTCTAACCCAGAAATAATGCAAATCAGAGATGTCAGTCACATATGGAATTTAAGTTTTACGGTAGCCACATTAAACGAAAAAAAGCAGTAAGAAACGGGTCCAATTTTGCAGTCAAGATGGTGGAATAGGTAAATCCTGTGCTTGCCTCCTCTCACAATGACATCAAAATTACAATTAACTACAGAACAATCATCATTGAGAATCCCCTGAAATTTGCTGAAAAAAATTAGCCTACAGCTAATGATTGATAGGAGGGGTGGAGACACGGAATGGGCTGGTCCCACACCCGCATGTGACAGTTAAAATTAGGAGGGATAGCTCAGCTGTGGAGATTC
Source organism: Rhinolophus sinicus (assembly GCF_036562045.2). Taxonomy (NCBI): domain Eukaryota; kingdom Metazoa; phylum Chordata; class Mammalia; order Chiroptera; family Rhinolophidae; genus Rhinolophus; species Rhinolophus sinicus. Next base: position 57,027,764 of record NC_133759.1, on the reverse strand, counting down.
CCCCTGAGGAGTGAGAGTGTCCCAGTCCCACACCAGGCTCCCCAGCCCAGAGTTCCAGGGCCAGGAAGAGACATTCCCACAACTTCTGCCAGTGAAAATCAGCAGAGATTATGGCTGAATGAGAGGGAGGGTGGTGGGAATCCCAGGAATTCCTCTTAAAGGGCCCATGCACAGACTTACTTGAAGATAGACTCACTTGCTCTGAGCTCCAGCACTGGGGCCACAGCTTGAAAAGCACTAGGGACATATGGGGAGGAACTGAATTATCTGGCTTCAGAGTGGGGGCTGGAGGGACAACTTTCTCCCAGACAGAAATACTGGCAGAATCCATTGTTTCTTTGTTGAGCTTCCCCCCTCTCAGCATGAAGACTTAGACAGGTGCTCCATCTACTTACCTAACACTGTTCACCTTGCCCCGCTGATTCCCTGAGACTCCGCCTATCCCAACCTGCAGACTTAACCAAGCCACTTCCAGCGACTTTTCCACCCAAATAGCCTGTCTTGGCTAATGCTGCAGACTTTCCTAAAATCTCTCAAAGGTTCATAAAATTCAAGCAATCAGCATTTGGCCTTGGCATGCTCTACACCTCTTGCTGAGCAGCTCAAAGCCCAGCACTAGTGGTAGCCAGTCTCATGTTACGGCTTAGACTCTTGAGGCACCTCCAAGCCCAGAGTGAGTGGCTGCCATCTGCAGATTGCTTTGTGGCTCAGGCCAGGTGGCCTCAGGCAGGACACAGGCTGTGGCTGAACTTGGTCCTCCTAGGAGGCCCAGGGACTGGCACACACAGTGGCCAGTTTCAGGCCAAGCTAGAGTATCACACAGCCACCTCCAAGGATGGCACACCCAAGGGGCAGACTGTCAGGCATCAGAGCCCTGCTAAAGTGAATCCTGCTTTGTAGGATCAGCCCTTGCACCACAGCTCCTCCACTGTAGCCATGAGTCCTCACAACCAATCAGCCCAAGGGACAATCACTCCCATTGATGTGCAAACAGCAACCAAGGCTTAAATACAACAGGAGGGCACACACAATCCACATAAGGGACACACATGGAGCACCCAGCTGGAGAAAAGGGAGATTGCACCACTGGGCCCCACAGGACCCCTACTACATAAGGCCACTCTACTAAAACCAGGGGGCATGGCAGCTTTATCTAATACATAGAAACTAACACAGGGAGGCAGCCAAAATTGGGAGACAATGTAATATGCCCCAAGTGAAAGAATAGAGCAAAGCTACAGATAAAGAACTAAACAAAATGGAGACAAGCAAACTACCAGACACAGAGTTCAAAACATTTGTTATAAGGTTGTTGCTCAATGATCTCAGGGAGAACTTCAAGAAATAGATAGGAAACATAAAAGTGGAGATAGAAAACATTTTTTAAAAGTTAGAAATGAAGAATACAATGACTGAAATGAAGAATACATTAGAGGGAATCAACAGTAGATTAGATGAAACAGAATCAAATCAGTGATTTAGAAAATAATGTAGCAGAAAACATCCAATCAGAACAGCAAAAAGAGAAAAGAATTAAAAAAAACGAGAATAATTGGCCTCTGGGAAAATATCAAGCATTCCAACAACCACATCATAGGGGTAGTAGAAGGAGAACAGAGCAAGCAAGGAATTGAAAACCTATTTGACAAAAAAAATTCCCTAATCTGGAGAAGGAAATAAACATACAAGCACAGGAAGCACAGAGAATCCCAAATAAGATGAACCCAAAGAGGCCCACCCCAAGACACATCATAATTAAAATGCTAAAGATTAAAAACAAAAAGAGAATCTTAAAAACAGTAAGAGAAAAGCAGTTAGTTACCTACAAGGGAGCTCCCATAAGACTATCAGCTGATTTCTCAACAGAAACTTTGCAGGCCAGAAAGGATTGGCACAAAATATTCAAAGTGATGAAAAGCAAGGACCTACATCCAAGATTACTCTACCCAGCAAAACTATCACTTAGAATTGAAGGACAGATAAAGAGCTTCCCAGACAACAAAAAACTATAGGAGTTCATCACCACCAAACCAGTACTACAACAAATCTTAGAGGGAATTCTTAAGGACAAAAAATAAAAATAAAAAATATGAATGATAAAATGGCAATAATTACATATCTATCAACAATCACTTTAAATGCAAATAGATTAAATGCTCCAGCCAAAAGATAGGGAGGCTGAATGGATAAGAAAACAAGACCCTTACACATGCTGCCTGCAAGAGACTCACTTCATGTTGAAAGACACACATAGACTAAAAGTAAAGGGATGGGAAAAAGATGTTTCATGAAAATGGAAACAAACAAACAAAAAAGCTGGCTTAAAACAATACTTAAACCAGACAAACCCTAACCGGAGAAGGGTTTGTTGTAGTACTGGTTTGGTGGTGATGAACTTACAGCCTTAAAACAAAGGCTAAAACAAGAGACCAAGAAGAACCCAGTAATCCCACTTCTGGGTGTTTATCTGAAGAAACCCAAAACACTACTTTGAAGGGATGTGTGCACCCATATGTTCATTGCAGCATTGTTTACAATGGCCAAGATGTGGAGGCAGCCTGGGTGTCCATCAGTGGATGAATGGATAAAGAAGAGGTGGTACATATATATACAATGGAATATTACTCAGCTATAAAAAAGAATGGAATCTTGCCATCTGCAACACCATGGATGGTCATAGACTGTTTTTTGCTCAGTGGAGGAAGTCAAACAGAGGAAGACAGATGCCACGTGATTTCACTTACATAGGAAATCTAAAGAACAAAATAAACAAACAAACAAAACTGAAACAAACTTATAGATACAGAGGACATTTTTATGGTTTCCAGCTGAGAGGGGTGTTGGGGGGTTGGTGAAAAAGGGGAAAGGATTAAAAAGTATAAATTGGTAGCAATAAAGTTGTCATGGGAATATAAAGTTCAGCGTAAGGAATATAGTCAATGATATTGTAATAACATGTATGGTGTCAGATGGGTACTTCCTGGGTTGATCACTTTGTAAGTTATATAAATGTCTAATCATTATGTAATAAATATTAAATCATGATATTAATTTTTATGGCTATACAATATAATATTGCATGTCAACTGCAATTGGAAAATAACTTTTTTTAAAAAAGAAACTGGTTCAATTGATTATATTAATAGATCAGATGTATTTCTATAAGAAAACTCAATGTCTAAAAATCTTGTCATTTAATATAATCAGTATAAAATTGTTAATAACATATTTTATTTTTTATACTAGTCTTTGAAATCTGCATTTTATAATTGCAGCACATCTTAATTTGTGTCAGCCACATTTCATGTATTCAATAGCCACATGTCACTATTGCTACCCTATTGGACAACACAGCTTTAATCCACAATTAACAAAAACGGAAACACGTTTATATCCAAGGTCAAGGGAGAGTCATGCCCCTTCTTCTGTTTTGGGTCACTGATGTCACAGTTTCTCTTGGTACTTGAGTCCGAGGTAGCCCTGGAAGCCATCCCTCAGCTTAGCTTTGATAAGGCCAGCACACCTCTCACTTCCTTCCTGCCTGGTAGGATCCCACATGTGGATTGATATGGTAACTCACTGCATTGCTCCAGAGGTCTGAAGGCAGATGAGTGCAACCAAAGGGAGGCGTGGGCCTTCTCCCAAGGGAGGAGAATGGGCCCCCAGGGATAGCGTCGCCAAGTAGAAGCTGAATTTCAGGCTAGATGTAGGGTGAAAGGCTCAGGACATGTGCCAGGATGGTGGCTTGTGAAACTGGATGAAGCATTCAGTCCAATGTTACAGATGGGATAAATTACTTAACTCTAGTTTGAAAAACGCAGAGCAAGAATTTGGACCCAGGGAGTTTGGCTCCAGAACCTGTGTTCTTAATCTATTATGAAAACATTCTATTGCTCTTAGAGACCCATGATTTTATTGGCTTGTAATAAATATTAAGTTGTGATGTTAATATTTATGGCTATCACTTATGGAGTAGTTACTATGTACCAGACACTGTGCGTGCCATACATTATTCACTTAATTCTCATAAGAACACTTCGAGGTGGCTGTTATCGATACCACTTTACAGATGAGAAAATCAAGATTCAGAAAGATAAGTAAGTGGCTGGAGGTCTCAGTCACTAAGTGGCTAAGCTTAGAGAAGTTAAGTTAGTAGAGAAATTGAGTACCAAACTCAGATCTATTTGACTCCAAGTCCCACTGATTTGTTCATTTGTTCATCGTTCTGTCTCCTCCCTAAGCATCTGTCCAGTATGTATTATCTTCCCAGTATCGGCTGGGTACCGTTCTGAAAATGGAGTAGGGGCAGGGGGATACCAGCCAAAGATCTGTTTTCAGTCTCAAGTGGTTTACATCTTTCCTTTCTCTGCACTGTCTGGGTTGTTTTATGTTATTATCACAGATATAGTCACACTAGCAATTAATCAGAATTTTGTAAAAAGAGAGCTGCTGTGGATGCTGGTGTTCTGTTACAAGGGCTGAGTGATACTCAGTCATCTGGGTTCATGTGTGAAGAATCTGCCTTCTTCTTGAGAACCAATGTAAGATTTCATTTCTTTTTCTCTTAAGTTAAATATGATTGATTGACTTGCTGCATGTTTTTCTTTTATAGTCTGTTCCCAGAAAACTTTATCAATGGATTTATTGTTGCTTAGCTCTGGAATTGAGGCCTCCAGTTTCTTGTTTTTAAGGGTTTATTTGTTTGTTTGTTTTTTAATGAAAAGAAGACTTTTAAAAAGATCTGCATCTCTCCCTTTAACTCAGTCAGAGTCTTGGCGTAAGAAGGAGTCTTGGCTCTTTGGTGATCTTGGAATGGATGTGAAGTCTTCTCTAGCTTGCTTCGATGCTGTTGAAAATCATATGTTAAAAACACTCTTTAAAGCTTGACATGATTTCCAAACCTTTTCATTACAAATAGCACAAACCTTTGAAAAAAGGTCACAGTAACATTAGAAAATTAATAACTGTTCAAAAGAAATTAATAATAATAGTAGTAGTATTGCCAACACTATGTTAAGACCTTTACATACATTATTCCACTTAATCTTCATAAGAATTTGTGAGGTAAGTTTTGTTATCCAGAGATTTTTAGAAGAGAAGGTATCACATAATGGTTAAATCTACAGTCTTTGGAATCAGGCATCCCTGGCTTCACATCTCAACTCTTGTTAACCAGCTCTGGGACCCTATTAAGCCTCAGTTTTCCTACTTGTGAAAAGAGGTGATCATGATATATATTTTCATAGGAGTTTTGCCAAGGATAAATGAGTTAATTCAATAAAATGTATAACTCAGTGCCTGACACAGGAAGATCTCGATGAATTTTCACACACACACACACACACACACACACACACACACACACACACGGATAAGGAAAAATTCTCTCTATAAAAATTGGGGGTGGGCCTGGTGGCTCAGGCGGTTGGAGCTCCGTGCTCCTAACGCTGAAGTCTGCCGGTTCGATTCCCACATGGGCCAGTGGGCTCTCAACCACAAGGTTGCCGGTTTGACTCCTCGACTCCCGCAAGGGATGGTGGGCAGCACCCCCTGCAACTAATGGCAACTGGATCGGGAGCTGAGCTGCGCCCTCCATAACTAAGACTGAAAGGTCAACTTGACTTGGAAAAAGTCCTGGAAGTACACACTGTTCCCCAATAAAGTCTTGTTCCCCTTCCCCAATAAAAATCTTTAAAAAAAATTGAATATGCAACAGAATATAAATATATATTGGAATTATTCAGTGGTTTTTGATGGTCAAACAAATCTGGTGGGTTCATTCATTTATTCAACAAATCTCTAGTAAGAATAAACTAGGTGCCGGATCTTAGTAATACAGTAGTTAATAAAAACAGGCATGGTCCCAGTACTCATTCTGTTGGAGGAGAAAGACCTTACTCAAATGATCACAGAAGAATGTGTAACTGAAAATGGTGATAATGGCTTCGCAGGAGAAGGACTTGGTGTTTTGAAAACCAACCAACAAACAAAATGTGTGTGGGGCACTGGCTAGTCTAGGGGAATAAGGGAAGCTGCACAGATCTGGTTGCATCCAGGATCCTTTTGGGCTTGACCCGTGGGTGTTTCTCAAAGCAGACACATGTTGAATAATACATCTATCACAAAATGGCTTATCTGGAAGGCCTATGAATTGACATCTAGTGGGAGTTTTGGGCTTCCCTCTACTACCTGCTTACTCCATGCCTAAGAAGATGCATGTTGACATTGGTCAGGACCAAGAAGACTTACTGGGCCATGCTGCTGGCAGAAGGAAGGTTTAACTGTGAGAACAGAAAGATGGCCTACTAATTGGAAGTTTGGGTGGCTCAAGTGGCTGCTGAAGCTATCAGCTCTCTGCACTTGTTCACCTGCAACCATCTTCCTCTTAGAAAGCCAAGCAATAAACAAAGTGGGGCCAGGGGTAAAGCAGTCTGGGTGGATCTGGTTACCCATCTAAATCTTGGCAGAAAGTATTCCTGCCTTTCTGAGCCCTTGTACTCTAGAAGTCTGTAAGTCCAGAGAAACAACCAGGGTGTTTCCAAGTGAGTTGCTAGCTTATGCAGAACACAGCACTCTTTCCAAATAGTTGGTTATTGCCTTTGACACATCTATCAATAATTACAGAAACAAGATGCATGCCCACGTCCTAGACCAGAGGTGAGGCAATTGTTCAAACCAGTTTGGATGTCCTAAAAATAACTTGGGGGAAAAAACCACCTTGTAGAATTAGTCAAATATGAATATATGGAAATTTGGAGATTCTTATTGAACATCTTATCCATCTTTTATTTTTAAGTAATTTTTAGCATTTCCAAATATTTTGGGGGCTGCCATTGAACCAACTAGATGAAAATGCTAAAATTCAGGCAATTAACCACCGTCTTTGTCTACTTGACATGAAACATCTGGGCATTGTAAACATATCTGGAAAACACCAGATGTCAGGCAGCATATAGATGAAACATCTGGAGGAAGTGTAGTATACAGAAGACATGGTAGGAGGCTTAAAGTCAAAAGCAGCCAGATTTGAACTTCATCTTTCATGTGTACCCTGGGCGACAATGTTCTCTCATCATGTGAACAAAACTACGTCACCACACACACACTTTTAAAAAGATGATACACAACTACCTATTTCCTCCATACAATGACAAATAGTAGAGGTATGGATAATTAAAACAACAGATAACCTGAAGTAATTTCTTAATTTGTCTAACTATTTTTAAGTTACCCCCACCAGCAACCTGTATTTAAAAATGGATGCATTTTATAGGAAATAATTTCATGTAAGCTACAGTGACAAATTTTGACTCAGAAAATGTGGGCAGACCTTTTAGGTGGTACCTTCTGAACCCAGTCAACTCCTCTTGGAATCCTGGTCTGTGTTCTCTTGCCATCACCTTCCCTGAAACTGGAAAAAGCACACATCTTCCTCCTCCACAATTATGTAACATTAGAGTGGGAAGGAACTGCCGAGATAAAGCCAGGCTGTCAAAGACTCCTTTGAAAACATAATTCTGCTATTAACTTACTGTTCTCCACTATGATAATCTCCCAGAGAGGACATGGAAGAGTTGATATGCATGACTGGAAATAATGCAATAAAGCAAACCTGATCATGGATTTTAAAATTATCTTGCCGTCTGTGTTCACATCTGTAACATGAAATAGGACTGCTTACCTTACAGTATTATTGTGAGGATTAAAATGACATAAAATTGTTCAGCATTGAGACTGGAATGTAATCATTGTTGTATTAATGGTTGGGATGTTGATGGTGGTAAAGATGACGTAATCTTCAAGTGACATGGCTTGATTTTTCTCATGGTCAATGACACTTGAGCATAAATTCAGCTGCAATGACTATTTTTTTCAACCTGTATCCTGATGTTTCTTTTCAAAGTAAATTCATTCTGCTGAGGTAAAATTCATATGGCCACAATTTTGCTAACACAGTCCAAAATTTGAGCCAGTGGTTCTTTGTGCTTAGAGCTTTAAACTTATTTTGCAACAACCAGACGTGTGTGTGCGTGCGTGTGTGTGTGTGTGTAAAAATTTCATCTGGTTGCAATTCATGATTGGAAAAGAAGAGAGGCAATAGCGTTAAGACCTGTCAAGCCATTGGAAGAAGTCCCGCCTGGGAGAATGAGCCAGTGCTACAACAACGATTGCCTTCCTCACTACTACATTCAGAAAGCACATAACACGTGCTATTCAAATTCTGTTCGCAAGTCGGTCTCATTCACAAGACTAAGTTCCTGGGGATGGGATAGTCTTAAGCACTTGTATCCCTAGTGCCTCGCCAAGTATCTGCCATATATATGACTTCTCATGTATATCCACTGAATGCGAGAAGAAAGGATATAGACTTCACATTTGGCTGAGTCACTTAGAAGGAAAAGCATTTGGATTTCAAAAATCTGCCTGTTTCCTAAATTGTCTCAAAGATATAAGAAACTATTAACACTGTCTGCCTATAAAAAAAGAAAATTAAATAACTGGAAGATAGAGATGGAAGAAGGTTTTTTTTGTTGCTGTTGTTTGAATTTTCTTTATGCATACCTTTCCCCCCTATGTACCTTTTTAAATGACTGCATTTGAAAACTTCAGCATAATTTTAGAGTAGGCATATTTTACTGGATTTGACCTTTGGCAATTGTGAGAAATTTTCTGCTTAGAGGACTGATTATGATTATATTTCACACTTCCCTCCCACAAATATTTTCCTTTTTTTTTTTGCAAGTGAGCAAGCAGTGTTAGCTCAGTTAGGTTCATGAAAAGAGCTGCTATTTTTCAAGCATTCCTTATGCCCTTCTAGAATTGAAGACCCATTATTCTGTCATATATCACCCCATCTGTCAGTTTGCAACAGATGGTTAAAATGAAGAACTTCTAAAATACCAAGGAGGAAATTATTCTGCTTTTCACCATCCGCAGCTTAAATTCACTCTGACTTCAGAAAATTCCTTTGCCACTTCCCCACTCATCAGATGAAGTGAAAGTGAGAGAAAATATTACATATATTACATTTGAATTACAAATTAGAAGCCATTCCTCAAAAAGATGGCTCTTGGATTCTTAGATGTTGGCTTTACTCTGTCAGTTGGAGAGAAGATAGACCTGGGTTTGAGTCTCAGTTATGCTGCTTCTTAGCTACACGGCCTTTCGGGATTGAATGGCCTTGTAGGCCTTTATTTCCTTAACTGAAATAGTAGAGAATTAATAGCTTATTTTAAAGAGTTATTGCAAGAATGAAAAAAGAACAGATAATCTGGGGGACAATATCTTTCTTGCTGAACTAGGCACCTGAGAAATGATAGAGATTATATTCACCATCAGTTCTTCCCTTCTTTTCTTATCCCATTTCCTGTATGTTTATTCCAGATTGAAGATTCTGTGTCTCTGGCAAGATTTGGGCAGGTGCATAAGGACAGAAGGAAAGCAGACATAAAAAAGTGACAAGGGGTGGATAAAGCTGGGGGTGTGTGTGTGTGTCTGTCTCTCTGTGTGTGTTGTGTATATAGTATAACTAACTGAAATGTTGTGTTGTTATTATTTGGTGTGTATATGAGAAGAATGGATGGGCAGACTCATGGAACTGAAATGCCATTACATTCTAGGGGAGTACATGTTTTTGGTTAAGCCTGGTGGTACCAGGGACTTGTGCCCAAACCCTCCCAGAGTGATCACATGTTTTCTTGGTTTTCATTTTCAATCTGGATGGAATAAATATTGGTGACTTTTACTCTGTCTAGGCATACATACTAGTTGTATCATAACTTACGTTGCATGGTTTGTGTAGCTGATTCCACTTATTTTAGTCAGTTCTATCATATTTCCAATGTATAACTGTTATAATTTAACATTTACAGTTTTTTTTGCAGTGGGAGTTTTTGGGAGTATAGTCTCCCTCTCCCCCGGGTTATATTTTTTTTAGAAATGCTGAAGTCTGTGATAAGAGATAATGGAAGACCTGAAAGTTTTGAGAAGCAAGATGTGTCCTAGAGCAGGTCATCTCAACTTTACATGTCACGAGTCTCCTGGACGTTTTGTTGAAATGTAGATTCTGATTCAGTGGTCTGAGAGGCTGTGTTTCTAAAAAGCTTCCGAGTGACGCCAGTGGTTCAGGGACAAACTTTGAGAAGCGCGGTCCTAGCCTGTGAGAAGACGACCTCCACAAAAACGGCCCAGCCTACTTCAGCATCCATTGCTCCCCACGGCTCTTCCCAAGAGCGTCCCCAAACCATTCGGCATACCTTGCCATTCTGTCTCATTTTCATATAGGTCGTCTCGTTTTCCCAATTCAATTTTAAGGTGACTCTCTTCTTGCTTTCTCTCTTCTAACATTTACTGAGTAAGTTCTGTATACCAGACACTGCTTAATTCTCAGTGATAGGGTAGTTATTGTTGTTACCCTCAATTAACAGGTGAGGACATAGCGGTACAGACAGGTTAAGTGAATTGCCCAAGGTCACCCAGCTAGTAAGTGGTAGACCCAGGACACAAACACAATTTGACTCCAGAGCCTGGGTCCCCAGTCATTAAGGCTTTGCTAAGATCACGCCTTACTGAAACTGTGTTCCTTATGTTTTACCACTACTGCAGCACATATTCCCGTGCTACATGTAATACATATAAGCAGATAGATTGAAATCCCTTTCACAAATAAAGAAGAAATACATATATGCTGTTTTTAATCTTTCTTTTTTTCTGAACTGGCTGCTTAATAAAACGTGGTATCTGGGGATGAGGACTAACATTATCAGACAGAAGTCCAATAATATGCACTTAACTAAACTGCATATTATTAGAATGTGGTCGTGAGTAGTTATGCCTTGTGGGCACCATTTGACCTATGTTATATTAAAATCTGTTATAATGAGATCTCATTATATGCCATATTGTACCCTGTTGATGAGAGGAAGAAATTAGATGTTAAAAAAGGGAAGGTTCTACATAAGATATTCTTAATAACAAAGAGGACCCTGGCTCTGCACAAATTAAGATGTAACAATCTTGTACCAGTTTGCAGAGCTGTTAAGTGCCACTCATAGACTCATTCAGTTTTTTAAAAATATTTTTTCACTATTAAAAAAATGAAACCAAATAGAAAGCATTCTTTTTTAGAGCACAAAGAAAGCTGCATCTCATTCTGGAGGCAAGTATGCAGCATCCGGTTCCATATTTTAGGAACCACCCCCATTCCATGTATGTACCAGGGCAGACAGGATTGACTGCTTTGGAAAACACCTGGGAAATAAACATTTTGCAAGTACTTTGTTTTGATGATTCAGAGAGAATGTGAAAGCCAAATTATGGTACTTGTTAAGGTAATTGCGCATAGCTTAAGTTGGAAAAAAAATGCACAGTTACAGTAACAATAATCTTTCAAAATTGTGTTGGAAATATGAGAATCGAATTATACTTAAGTGGAAATGGCTTCTAAAATCCTTTTGTAATGAGAATGTCACCAGGAGCCTAAATAATCTTTGATAAACCTTTCAAGTCTCCCATATTGAGCTGTGTCCTTGCTTTTGTGCATACAAGTCGTGGGCTGTGTTAGGAGTCATGTATGAAAAATGCGTGTCTTTGAACACTGGGATTGCTTCCGTTCAGGGAGATGCTCTTACTGTGAGAACCAAGAGCGAGCTGAGATGGAGAGACTGCTATGCCGATGCTTTTGATGAGATGGCAGACAGGTTGCCTGCAGGTTGGAAATGTTTTGTTTTCTACATCTTTCTTGTGTGTGTGTTAGCCTTTTTTTTTTTTTTTAATAAAAACATATTGTTGATTGAATGATAATACGTCAAATGCACACACAGTCCACTCCACTCCATTATTGCTTTGGAATGGCCATGAGGTTTTTAGTTTGGTTTTGTTTTAGACATTCCCTAGCCCCACCTTACCCAAAGGTTTCAAAGGAATGTTTCTCAACCCAGTGCTCATTTGAAGCAGTTTGTGAAGTGTCAATTTGGAATAGAGGCTAAATGAGTCTTTTTTCTGATTTAGTATGTAGCTTTTCTGACCACACTCAGGGAACTGGTAGAAACATCCCTTGGAGATTCCTTCTTGACCATTCCCCATCTCTTTGGTTTTCATTCTTTAGAAGGGCACTAGAGCATAGGGGTTAATTGCTATAGGTCTGAAGTCAGTTCTGGGTTCTTCATCACTGACTCTGTGTGGCTTTAGCCAAGATCCCTAAACCTTCTCCACCTCAGTTTTCCCATCTGTAAAATGGGGGACGTCTCATAAACTGTTCTGAGGATTAAATGAGATATAACATTTGAAACACTCATCATATTCCTGACATATGGCAAATATTCAATAAGTAGTAACTGTTAGCGTTATTATTTCCAGGTGTACTAGACACAGGCCAGAATTTTTTAACAGTGAGACTGAACTTGTCAAGAGTGAATTCCCAAAGCAGATCACTGGTGACAGAGGTGAAGCCTTTCTGGACGTGAGACTGCATGCTGGATGCTAACCCACTTGACTAGAAGGAGATCAGCCCACTGGCTTTCGGGACCAGAGACTGACTGAGTGGTAACTAGATCTAACTAGTCTTGAACCCTGTTAATAAAGGCTGACGTTTGCATTAGGTTAACACTTCGTTTTCTTGGAAGCCAAGCAGCAGCTGTCCAGCTGAGTTTCTCGCTCAGAAGCATTTATGCTGTACTGTATGCCTGGCTTTTGTGGGTATTTCTTTCTGCAGTGTTCTGGATCTACACTGCCATTTAACTCCCCACAGGCTCTGCCTTACTTCGGATTTGTATTGCTATGAGCAAAGAATAGTTATTAAAGTATTTTTCTGAGTCACACTTTTAGTTGCCCCAGGACACTTAATTCCATGCATTTTGGCAAAGAAATGCAATCTTTCCTACAAAAACTGTTGTGTTTGCAAAATCACCTGCATTTTATCAATATGTATATATTTTCCTCAAGACAAGGCAAACTTTCTTAAAAACGTGAGTTCTGTTCTAAGAGGTTTTGATGAACTCTGCTTATGAAAAAACAGTAATAAAACAGAGAGCTTTCTTTTTCTAATATTCACTCACTAAGTTCTTTGTTTTTAAATACAAAATGGATATGAGGACTAATTTTACCTTAGCCGTCAGAGCTCCTAGCTCAACTGGGTCATATAATAGCTATTTATAAGAATGAATGGGAAGACTTTTCAAATGAACATTCATAATTCATTTTTAATAATTTTAAAATGGAACAGTCCTCCACCCCACCCCACCCTTTCTCCTCCACGCTTGACCTTCAAAACTAAGGAGAAATATCCGAGTGTTCTTCCTTAAAAAAATGACAGATAACAAGTTTTTTGTTTGTTTTTGTAACTATATATAAGGAACCAACCTCAAAAGGGATTTGAAATCACTTATATACTTCAAGTGAGAACTAGAACAATTAGTTAGATCATTTAACATAAGAAAAAGCAACAAAAGAAACAAAAAATCAGTAAACATTATTAATCACACGTACATGCCTTTCCACCAGGTATCAAGTGTACTTCTAGACACTGGGAATATATTAGTAGACAAAAGTGGACAGAAATCCCTGCCCCTGTAGAATGTGCTTTCTGGAGGAGGAGATAACGGTGAACAAGGTAAATAAGTGAAGTGTGTAGTGGGTCAGATAGTGGTAAGTATTATGGAGAAAAAATAATGCAGGGAAAAGGATAGGAACTGATATAATGGGGAAATGGGTGCTGAAATTCTAGTTTGGGTGGCCAGGGACACCTTATTAAGAAGGTACGTTTTGAGTAAAGACCTGAAGGAAATAAGGGAAGCAGACATGTGGATGTCTGGGTAGAGCCTTCCAGGCAGAGGGAAGAGTAGGCACAAGAGCTCTGAGAAGGTAGAGAGCCTCGTGGGTTCATCAATCGGGAAAAATGAGGGCTTTAATTAACTTGCTTTAAATGACTTGAATGGTGGTTCTTTACCTTTTCAGGGTAAGAGACCCTTTATAGGATGGGATAACACATATACGGCTCCAGGGAAGCTGGATCTGGGGGGAGGATAAGGAGAGGAGTAGGAGATGACGGCCACACTTTCAATAAGGGCCGACAATACTCTGGATTCAGGAAGTGGCAATAGGATCAAAGAAGAGATAATATGGAGATAGATTTGATGGAGTTTAGTGAGGAATTTGAAGTGGAGAGAAGATGTCATAGAAAACACCCAGGTGCTTTGCTGGGAAGATGGTATAATAGTTCCATTTATTGGAGACCCAACTCTGAGAATCTATAATTCCAAGAGCCCTAACAGCAGCAATCTCTACCAGCTCAGCCTGCTGGTTTGGTGGACCTGCCCCACTGAACTCAGGAAGTTCTTGGATGGTTATTTCATCAAGATACAGTTCCGGGTGCTATTTACCCCATTAAAATCACACACATGAAAAGAAGCACCACAGTATTTCTAAATCTTCTCTTTGGCTAGGGATGGTTAAAGGAAACCTCTCATTCATTCATTTCAAAATCTTTTAGATGGAAGACCTTCTGATGGTCAGTACTATTCACCTCAAGTTCCTCAGGGTTCTCTTTGAGAGCCTTTTTCCTGTTTATCCCTAATACATGGGAGTTTTATAAAGTCATAACTTCTATGTTCACTCTTCCTCTCTCTCCACGTTCTCGTCCACTCTCATGGCCTCATCTAAACTTCAGAGCCACACATCATGTCTTTGCTACTGTGCCCATGTGGATGTCCTACACGCCTCTAGTTTGTTTGGAAAGGAACTCCTTGTCTCTCTCTCTCTAAACCTGCTCCTTTCCCTGCAGGGCTCAGCTTGGCTGAAACAAAATCTCATGTTACACTTGGGAACCTTCTTAAACTCCTCCTCCCTCCGCCACCCTTGTTCTTTCCTACGGGATGCGTAAGGTGGCAGTGACCAGCCCAGGCTCTGTGTCACACAGATCTGGTTTCACGTGTTGCTAAGTCATTCACCAGCCATGCTACTGACCTTGGGCCTCACTTGAAATGGGTATAAAAATACTTAGCTCACAGGATTTTGTGGGCTCTACATGAGACAATGTGTGCAAAACATTTGGTTGCATGCCTGGCACAGAGAGTCAGCATGTGGAAGAGTTGTTGTTATGCTTCAAGTCTTATTACTCTCTGATTTAGACTATTGCAAAGGTCGCCAAATCAGACCTCCGGTGCTATCACCAGCCAATTATTTGTTAACATAAAATTTTTAAAACACAGATTCACTAATATTCATCGCCAGTTGAAAACTTCCAGTGAAATAAATAAGTGTCTTAGCATTCATCCTGCCTTGGAATTTTTTTTTTTTTTTTTTTTTTTAGGAGAGGGTCTTGTCAGTGGTCTTTTGTAGAATAGAAATCTATGCTCCACAATTAGGCTCCTCCCACCTTTAGTGGCCTCATCTCCTAAGTCCCACCTTTAAATTACACTTACCCTCACACACATTCACACCCTCACTTACACACTCACATCTACCCCCACTCACACATATACACACTCATACATGCACTCTCTCTGCCCTCTTCCATCTGGTCTCTTCCTCCATTTTTTTCTTTCCTTTTGGGAGTAACTTCCCGCTGTATTTGTCCATAGAAACCCAACCTTTGTTCTTACATTTGACCTTTTGTTCCTCAAAAAAAGAAGAAAAAAAATCTCAATTTCGCCAGTTGGACTCAATTTCTTGTTCTTTCTTTCTTCTTATACAACTATTTGCTTTTCCCTCCTTCTGGCCCAAGCACAATGAATCAAACAGCTCTAAATCTAGGGCTCTCTATAATTCCACTTTCTCTAGGCCTCAGAGTCTAGCATAGTATTTGCATATAATGGTTTCTCAATAACTGTTTGTTTGTTGAATTCAATTAGGAAGATTTCCATCTCTAAGATTTAAATGCAAACACACCAACAGTACTAAAGCATTGCATTTACCCAGCCACCTGCTGTGCCCTGGTTCAGTTTACCTTACAACTGAGTGTGAAAATCCTATTTGCATATCCATCTGTTTTACCAAGTGCCAATAGGCCCAGATTTACCAGCCTTGGCATAACCACACCCGTGAGCCTTTTCAGTGGCATTTGCCACCTGACAGTTTAGACCAGAGATTAAAAATGGGTTCAACCAGTTTAGGTGGCTAAAAATGGTGGTATTTAGGGGTACAGTGAACATCAAAATTGACTGTCAATGGTTCACAGGTTTCTGAGACCGACCTTTGTGCTGATCAATATGTTTATCAATGATTAGAAGAAGGTTTAGATGACATGTTTTCTATGTATGGAATACTGTGGTCCGGCCTGACAGAGTGTGAAGCAGAATGATGGCAGTTTTAAGAAAATCAGACACTACTTCTTGAAACTTGGAAAGTCATTGCAACTGAGAATTCCCTTCCTAACTTTGGGTGAGGGAAGTGGCCAAGAGTTTTCTAAAATTAGCACCACTTCCCTTATCTTTATACGAATTACCATCTGGTGTTTGTTTCATGTACTCCCAGAAAGCCAACTGGAAGAGAGTATATCAAATACAAGCAACATTTTATCCTGAAAGGTCCACTTGATATCAAACTCACATATCAAGTCGTGAAATCTCTAAATCTATACAAGGGTGCTAGATGCCCTTGATCTTGGGTCAAGGAGGATCTTTTTAGCCCAGTCTAGGAAGAGATGGTATATTATAGCCTCACTTGGGGATTTCTCTGCTGCAGTAATGTGTCAGATGGGACTACAGAATAAAGGAAGTTATTTTATCCAATATTAAAGATAGTAACTTTATTGTCACTAATATTTGGACCTAATTAAACCGTGACACTTTGGATCATTAAGAAGTAGACATTTATTTTTATACTAACTGAGCTAAAGATTACAAACAATTGGGTTTTATTGAAATAGAGTTTAGTACAAAAGGAAAATAAAGTTAACTTGAAGCCTGAACGCTTTCTGTCAAAGTCTAGGCTTAGAGAAGTAGCAACATACTCACGAGCTCTACTTCACTCTTTAGCAAGTTTCTACATATCTTTTTGACCCCACAACAAAGAATGCTTGTTGCTAAATGAAGATAATTTTACCTACCCAGAAAACATGACGCCCAAACCTTTTGTTGTGTCTCTATGGGCTTGATGATTAAATTTCCTTTGAGTAAACTGCCAGTCTGTTTGAATATTATTTCCTCTGTAAAGCTTCCCCCACAATCCAAGGTAGAGTTAACCTTGCTTTTGTGTCTGCAACCACAGCAATGCAGAAACCCCTCCTGTAGCCCGTGGAGCTGTGAGAAGCTTTTCTGGGAAAGATTCTTTTTAGTTACAGTCTCTAACTGGTTCTTATGCAAGGAGGACCCCTGGGTGACTGAACAAAGTTAATGGGTATGGAAATGCAAATTGAGAGAGTGCTACATCTCTGTGATAAAAAAGGGGAGCAGCTCTGGTGATCATGGAAGAAGGAAAACCTGGATGGCTGGAGAGGCTGATGGTGGGGGAGGGGTCAAGAAGCAGAAGAGAAACTTGCTGGCCTCAGAGCACTTAGTAGAGAGGGGGCATGAAATGGAAGTCTGCAATGAAGAACAAACCTCTTACAAGGTTTCATTTATTTATTTGTATTAACTTTTTACATTGTGATATGCCATGTACATGTAAACATCTACCGTTCCCCCCAAAATTTTCCATATGTCTAAAAACCTAGCTGACGAGTGTGGTGTTGGATTCCATGAAGCATTTACACCTGCTTCATGGTGGTTGTTTAGTAATGTATGGGCTACAGCCAGGGCGTATGTACATGTACCCTGATTTGTTTAGGATAGGCTTGTTGCAGGGTTTCACCCGCGGCCCTGCCTTCATTATTTGAAAGTGCTCACTTTCATTTTCAGTGTATCTATTTGGATGATAAATTATAAGGCCATCCAAAAATAGCCTCTTACGTTACTGTACTTTGAAGAGCAGACACATTTTTATCCCTGAATTGCCTGTTACCTATCTCTGCCCCTGAAATCACGGGCTCCCTGACAGGATATTGTCTCAATTAATTCACTCAACAGTAAGTACTGAGTTCTGCATTATATATGCTGGCTAGGTGCCAGGTTACAGTTAAAAATAAGCAATGGTTTCTGCACTCAAAGATCATTCAATATGGTGAGGTAGGCTGATATGTAACCAGATAATTATAAACCAGAGAAATAAGACTTACATTAGGGTTCCTCCACCCCGGCACTGTTGACATTTTGGACTGGATCATTCTTTGTGGTGCTAGAGTGTCCTAGGCACCCTAGAATGTTTAGTAGCATCCCAGGCCTCTACCACTAGATGCCAGTAGTACCCTCTCCAGTAGTGACAACCAAAAATGTCTTCACACATTGCCAGATTTCACATCCAACCCTAACACTGTCCCCCTACCCCTGCCATTGAGGACCACTAATTCTAGATGAGGCTAGACACAAAGCATCATGGGAGGAGCCCTTATCCAGATTTGGGAAGAATCTTGTTAATTCTTCATCATCAACTCTTAGTTGATCCTTAGTAAGTGTTTGATGAGTGGATGGAGTGCATAATGCCACGCTACACTTTAGGATTCCTGGAACAAAGTCTAGTAAAGTAGGGGGACGTTTACGTAGGAGGCTGTAGGCAGAATATGGCCAGTGAATTTCACTCAAAATCATTGGCCCCAACATAGTTCCCAGAAACACCCTACGCAGCCCCAAAGGGATTTGCCCCCAAAATGTCACAGTGTAGATTTTCAAGCAGTTATTTTCCTGTTAATAAACCCTGATTGTCAAGCACTTTGGCAAATATCAGGTGCATTAAACACTGAATAGTTATTATAAAGCCACATAAATATTTTACATTTCATCATCCACAGCAGGGAAAGAAAAGAGCCCAGATTCTCAGAGGGAAAAAGAAAAATAGTCCTGACATTCAACTAACGGCTTCACTAACTGATGCACCCACCTGGGAGCTTGAAATCTAGTGTACCTTGGAAGTAAATGTTCTTGGCAAAATACAGTTAAATCTATCTCAGCTTTGGTGGAGCCATTCTGTCCCTAGGTCAGCTATTGTTTTGATGTAAATGAGGACAGGAAAAGTCGTAGCTCAACCCACACGCTCCTTTCACACAGCCTCTGCCCTGGACCAGACTGACGTGGAATAATGGGACGGCAGGGTGGCAAGATGAGCCTGATTTCCTTGGCCTTTCTTCCTGGACTTGGACGTGCTGGGTGATAATGCTGCTTTCTGGAACAAGCTGTGTGACTTTGGGCAAGTGACAACTTCTCTGGGCTTTTATTGGTAAGATGGAAAGTGAAGAAAGTGATGATTTCTAAGCTGCTCACAGCACTCACTATGATTTTATCTGCAATTTTATGTTCTTAGAGATTCGCGGAATTGAGGGGTTCACAGCATTAATTTTTATTTTGGGAGTTTGGGAAATGGCATACAAAAGTCAGCCTTTCAACCATCCTGGCATCCTTCCTAAAGTGTGATTAAACCTCACAGAGCACAGTTCTGAGGTTGGCAGCCTCGTAGAATAAATGGGCATGAGCTAAATCATTCCCAGCTCTCCCGTCACCCGGCTGGTTTTGTGGTGACCATTATGGCAGCTCATCAACTGGAACATGGTCCAGCTGGCAGCCCCAAGCTTTGGATTACCAAATCTGAGCATTTTCTGAAACCCCTCCTTTTCCCAAGATAAGTATCCCCAGCAACTGCATAGAGACCCACTGATGTTATTTAGAAGTTGCAATTGATAATAAGATTATTCTTCCTGGATAGATTAGTTGTCCCCTAATTGCCAAACCATAATGTATTTGCTGACTCCCCATAGGTTCGTTTTATTTATAGCATTCTCAAAGCACACAAAAACCAGGAGAATAGCTACTTCTTTGTCTTAATGTTTCTGCCAAGTCTAAAAAAAAAAAAAAAATTCACCCTCATTTAATTCCTTCAGGAAGTACCTCATTCTCAATACTTACTAAAAATGAGGAAGCAGTCCTGGGAGGCTTACGAAGGTCTAAGTTCATAAAGTGAATATGCATAAAGGCAGCAGAATATCAAGTTTTTATAATTATATCTTTTTTGAATACAGTTCCTGGAGTGAAATCAGCTTTGATTTGGGCTGATTTAATATAGCCTTTCTAATTTAAATCCATCCCTTCACGTCTACTTAGCTGTTCAATTTTGGATGGGGATAAATGGGTTCCTAGTTCCCACTTTCAAAAACCAATAAGAATTCTGTATTTCCAAACAAGAGTGATGAGATAACATTCAATTTCTGACCTTTTCCCCTAATTCAAGAGCTTTGGGGGCAGGAAAGTATTTCTGTTTTGGAGAGATAAACTATTAAATGAGAGGGCACAAGAGGACGGAGAAACGCAGGCTTAGGTGAATATGCTTACCATAATGTCTACTCAAAGTCAGCAAGCATCAGTCTTGGTTGCAAGAACAATGCTTAAGACAGGAGAGGAGAGTTTGAATCATCTCACAGCAAAAGAGGTAGTTAAGAGGGCATACAAAAAAAAAGTGTAAGATGAAGTGGAATTTTGATGAAAATGTAGGCCTGTTAGAGCAATTTGATTCAATCAGTAGAAGGGGGAAAGAATCAACTGGAAAAATTTGGAGTTGAATTACAGCCAAAAGTGCAACTTGTTTTGAGATCCCAGGACATGTGGTAGAATCAAATATGTATATGATTAGCTTAAACTGAAAGTCTGAATTCTAGTTAATAAGCCACATACACACAAATTGGAGCTTGAAGTTCATTCCTTTAATAAACACTTACTGAATTTCTTCTCTGTCCTAGTTAGTGCTGGTTCTTCAGAAATAATAAAAACACGTCCTACTTTCCAGAAGCTCACTTCCCAGCAAAGGAAACCGACACATATGCATGTGGCATTGTCCCAGGATCACCAATGTGGGTGGGGTCACCTGGTCCAGCAAGGAAAATATTTTTTCTTCCCAGAAAATTTTGTTTGTTTTAGAGAAAGAAGTTGACTTGTCTTCCACTCACCTCAGGAATCCATTCATATATAGTCTAAATTACCGTATAGCAAAAAGAATATGAAGTTTTGCTGAATTAGCTTTATTTTATTAGGCATAGTAGAAAAGAGGTTTCTCTTCTTTTATAAGCATTTGGAAATTATCTGAAGTTTGAAAACAAAATATTACCAATTCTCTACTCTTGGGGGGAAATTCATAGTTGAGTCTTGAAGAGGATGGTTCTTAGTCAAGAGTAATTCTTTAGTTTTCTTATTACACATTTACCAAATGTGTAATTTATCACAACCAGAACACAGATAAACATTAGTAACCAGTGACTGAAATGATGCTTAAGAAATTTATAAATTTGAATTTGCCTTGATGAAGCACAATTATAAATATGTCTTTTAAATGAAAGGTATGAATTAAGGTCAAATTTCACTTTGTCAGAGGAACAGACTAAGGGATGATGTGTGGATTATAGTTTGATTCCATTTCCCTCTTCAAAATGATTAATCAGAACAAAGTGCATAAAAGAGATGCGTTATGATCCTTTGGTTGGGCAGACTCCCCTCTACATTATAGAATGCATGCTGTTGGTAGTATGTGAGAAGAACTATGGTCCAACATTTTGAAGCTCAGTGTCTTCTGAGATGAGGCATTGTCTTGATAACAATGATGTTTATTGGGTTTTTGAAATCTTGTTTAAAGTATAGCAATGGATACCTCCAATATCTATAGAGCCAGATCTAGATAGTGCATATTCTGGGGAGCTGTTCCTATGTTTCTCTTGAAATATACAATTGCTATGTACAGCTAGTGCCAACCACAATTCCTGACACACAGTGGGACCTCAACAAATATGTATTGAATGAATGCTTATACAGATCCTATCCCTGATGACCAGCTTGGTCATTAACTTCACTTTTAATACTGATTTCATGTCTAATATTGATGTTAGAAATAGTCCTTGCCCTTCAGATATTTAACATTTAGTGGTGGAATCAGACAAAACCACACCTAACTAAAGTACAAGGCAGGAGTGCTTTTTCCACAAAGATTGCCACACAAAGCTATGAAGTTTTGAGGGGAGAGAATTCTTGTATCTTCAGAAGGACATGGACAGTGAAGAAATACTTCACAGAATAGATAGCATTTCAGATGGGTCTTTGAGGATGAATCACATTTTGATAGGCTGAGATGGAGGAGGGCAGGAGGACCTTCCAGGTTTTAGGTGCTCAATAACTATGCAGAAATACGAATGTGTGCAGCATGTTTAGGGAATGGTAAGTTTGGCTAAAACATGGGGAGTAGGGAATGGTTGAGATGTCTCGGGAGAGTAGATGAAGGGTCATGGTTTAGGAAGGTCTTGAATGCTGGAGTGAGCAGTGAGTCTTTTTTTCTATAAGCCAGAGATGGCCAATGGCATAAATACAGCTGTATTTGGAGTGATGGTTGGAAGAATGGAAGACAGGAGGTAGGAGACCACTTCATCCAATCTCCATAAATATGACCGAATATGAATCAATTCTCTCCACAGCCCTTCACCCACCCTGTTCCCTATAACTTTGCCAATCCTTAAGCCATGAGGATTTAATGAAGCCCAGAATGGGGACCCAAGCAGTTGGATCTTCTAATAGGGGACATTAATCCCATGTAGTTTGGTCTTGGTTTTTTCAATCCTAAATCAACAATTTACAGAACGAGTCAAAAAAAAAAGAAAAAAAAGAGAGAGAAAGAAAAAGAAACAACTAAGGAAGGCTGTGGGATATAGCTTAATTGGTGTTTGAAAGGAGCCACCAGATTTATGCAGAAGCTCTTGGGAGGCCAACTGCAGCAGGCAGGGCTGGACGAAGACTCCTACCGATCTTGTTGCTCCCTGACCATCTGCTGGTTTGCCACATACAGAACTGCAGCCATTGGAGACACTCAGGATGAAACACAGAAAGCATTCCATTATTTAAAAAAATCATCACATGGAATTTCTGTATATTTGTTTTCTTCTGCTGCTTGCTTGTGGCTAGAGGAGCAGTTAATGGTCTTGAACTTCATTTACTGAGCCTCAGTGAGAAAGGATACTGCCAAATCTAGGGGTATGCAGAGCTCAGCCCTGGGGCTGTGCTTTCACTGCCATGCAAATGAATGCCCATCTTGGGGATTTTTCACTGGCAATTAAAGCCTGAGCTTCTGAATACTTAAACGTGGCTTGACTGAATTTTTGATGTCCCCTTAGTATCTCAAGTTTCAAAGCAAATGTTTCAGTGGCAGCCTCCTTAAAATAAGTTTAAAAAAAATTTTTTTTCCCTGTTGGGGAAAAAATTGTAGATTGTTTCTGGGAGATCTCTAATAGCCCAAGATTGCAAGGACTAGAGTAGAATCAAAAGTTGGAATTTAACATTTTCACTCAGATCAGAATTAATCTGTTAGGGATATATTTTATATGGATTTAAAAATGGAAACTTCCACTTTAAAAATCAGGAAGACAATCAAGTTTTATCCTAAATAAGTGATTTAAAATATGTGTCAAGATTGAAGCGCAAGGCTGATCATAGCATTGTTCATGAGAAAAATTCAAAGCCATGCAAAATTCAAAGTCCAACAGTAAGAGATTCATGAAATAGTTCATGTTATCTCACTATAATGGAAAATTATGCAGCCATTAAAAATGGACACAACTAGAGTTCAATAATAACGAATATAAAAGTATTACCAGAGTTATTCTACCTTATTCTTTCTTGGTAATATGAATAAATAAATTGTTATTAAGCATCTACTATGTGTTTAGCACCTAACAATCATAGTAGACATTTGTTATTTAATCTTAATAATTATCTTTTGATATATGAGTTCTTACAACTTTTTTATAGAGAGGGTAGAAATTATGTATAAAGGTCACTTCATTTGGCAAGCACAGTGGTACCTCGGTTTTCCAATGTCTCTGTTGACGAACATTTCAGTTTATAAATGCCGTAAATTTTATGTATCTGTGGTATCATTAGATAGTAAAATTCATGCTAAATTTGCAGTTTTAGGGGTTGATTTTAAAGGTCTGGAACAGATTAATCCATTTTGCATTACTTTCTATGGGGAAACCATGCCTTGGTTTTTGAATGTTTCAGAACTCAAACAGTTTTCCAGAACGGATTATGTTTGAAAACCGAGGTAGCACTGTATTAGAAACCCCAATCAAACTAGCAAGCCCGAAGGGAAAGTTGGTAGTTCACATAAGTGAAAAGCCTAGAGTGTCTGGCTTCAGGTATGGCCAAATCCAGGTGCTGTGTGTGTGTGTGTGTGTATGTGTGTGTGTGTGTGTGTGTGTTTTGTTAAGTCTCTCTACATCTCTATCTTTTTATTTCTCCTTCATATTGAGGCTCTGTTTATTTCTGCTCAACTTTATTCTTTACACAAAATCTTGCCCCACATCTTGGGCAATACGTCCATCAACTAGACTCACATCTTTGTAGCCAAGCAATTCCAGAGGAAAAACTTCACTCCACAGATAAATTCCAGAGGAGACTTTAATTGCCTGACTTGAGTCACTGGACAATCTTATGTACTGGGTAAAGCGCCGTGGTATTGTGTCCAGCGGTACTGTGTGAGTGGGAGAAGTCTGCGCATCACACAGAAGGAAGCTGGTGGGCCAAAAAAGGGTCTGCTATTATATTATTTCTCCACCCATTCTTGTTTAACACCTTCCCCAAGTCAAAAAGCCCTCCTTTTCATCCAGCTAGTTTCCATTCTTTGTCAAATCTCATGGACTCTGTAAACTGTCTTTGACCCCTCAAGCGAATAACACATGCTCTTTCCTGTTGAATCCTACATAATGTTGCTATCGCTGGTCCTGATAAAATATACTTCTGTTGTGCTTTTATATCCTGATATATCTTTGTCTTGCCTTACTGACTTGACTATAAGCTCCAGCTTGGATATTCTTGGATGTTCATTTTTCTACTTCCAGGTAAGAATGAGGTAGAGATACAGCACCAGGCTGAAGAGCGTGTCCCTGGAGGCTCACTCACTGTGTATCACTGCATGAGTTACTTCATCTCTGTAAATCTGATTCAACATCTGCAAAATGGGCACAGTCATTCCTGCCTTAATGGTGTTTGGAGAATTAAATAAAATAACTTCTATCTTAATATCTGTCCTGTGGAAAGTGCTCAAGAGTGACAGCTGAATAATATTTAAGCCCTCTTTTCCCTAGCCTCAACTACAAGTTTTCTAAGTTCTTTTTCCATTGTAATGTTTTCTTTTCTTTTCTTTTCTTTTCTTTTCCTCTCTCTCTCTCTCTCTCTCTCTCTCTCTCTCTCTCTCTCTCTCTCTTTTAATTTCTAGGTTGTCAATATTTGCATGCTTTTCTGCCCATATATGTGGCTAGTCAATTTGCCAGTGGGCCAGTAGTCTACAAATAAAACTCATGGCAATTCAGCTTAGCTGTTAATTTCAGGAGACAGTATATGCATCAATTTGATGTTTCCTAGACATTTCAGAACGACTCAGAGGTGGATTCAAAGTTGTAAGTCTCAGATAGGTATGTCCCTCAAGGTATCCAAGACAGTTTTAGAGTCACTTCCTCCATGTTACCAGGACAAATTTTCAAGCACTTTCTTGTCTGGCTCTGTGGCTTTGATTTGGGTCCTTCTAATAAGCAATGGAAGTGAAGGTGCCCAGCTGGGAGAAAGGGCTAAAGGGCTGAAAAAAATCCAAGCTCTGGGCTCTGTGCCAATTATTTGAAAGTTTAATGGACCACGGTCTTAGAGCAAGACACTCCTAAGCTATTGAGAGTGCCAGTGAATCCAGAGCTGCATGTTTGAATCCGCTTGGTCTGGAATCAAAGACGTAAACTTAGCAAACTGTAATCTATTTTTGCCAATGTGGGGGTGGAGTGGGGAAGATCTCACCACTTTCAAAAAAATGATAAAAGGAGGGTGAATGTCTGAACCCAATTTCTCAGTTGGATGCCCCAAACAACCAAATTTTCCAAGTTTCTCCCTGTTACACAACTGTGCTCTTCACATTCTCCTGCTATTTTCAGATGTGTTAGTTGATAAGGGTTTCAAGTTCCTGTTTTCTGGAGCCTTATTAATTTAATGAAGCTGTGTTCTTTCCCCTCCTTCCCTCAAGGATAAGATCTGAGTGCCAGGATGGGGGTGGGAGAGCTGAAGGGAGGGAACTGAGTGATGGGGGACAGTGGAAACCTCACAGTAGGGCTCATTGCATTTTCATGTAATGACAGCAGCTTTTATGCTGAATTTGAAGGTTCAAAGAATAAAAAATAATAAAAGTGTGTTTAATGTTAACAGTACAACAAGAAGCCTTCCAAAGCATTTTTCAAGATGAGAAAGTCAATGGAGTTTGTACTTATCCACTTATCTTTCAGCCAATCAGCTCACTGAAATGAACACCAGCTACATAAAAAGCACGATATGGACACAAAGGTAGATAATACTACCAGGCTGATGATAATAATGGCTCGAATTAATGAGCACCTGCGGTGTACCTGGTGTTGTTTTAACTACTTTTGGTGTAATAACTCATTTAATTTGACCAACAACTTTTTAAGTTAGGAACCATTGTTAGCTCTATTTCACAGGTGAAAAAAATGGAAGCACAGAGAGCCTCTGTAAGCTGTCCAAAGTCACACAGATGATACATGGTGATACTGTGGGTCTATGCAGCCTGGGTACAGAGCCTGAATTTTTAACCACTGGCTCCTACTGTCTCCCCCGGGACAGCTTTTGCCCCAAGAGTAATAGGAACAAAGGGGGTAACTTGAGGCCAGGAACCAGGTCTTCTTCTGCTGTGTGTCTTTGGTGCCTGGGGCAGAGCCTGGGTCCAGTGGGGCATAAGCAGCCATGGTCATTACTCTTGAATCCAAAGAAGAGCTTTCTCTTAGGATCAAAAAGGAAGCACCACATGAACTTTTGTTTGACTGAAAGACAAAAATTGAAAACTAGTAATGTCTGAGGGTACTATAAGAAAAAACCAATATAAGAAAAAAAGTTTTTAATTGTAGATAGCTATTAATTGAATAAGGGAATATTGTTGCCCCCTTCCTTACCAACTTTATACCATTTTGGGAGTCTCACTGAAATGACTTGTATCCCTGAGTTTAAACTAGTTCCCTGAGTTGCTTGAAGACATTCAAATTGGCTCAAATTTCATAATTAGAGATAGAATTAGGAGCAATATTAAAGCTCTTGAAGTCTTCTGGAAAAATACAAGAGTTCTTTCAGGGGTAACATGTAAAATCGGTTTAAAAATTGGGGTTGGCACCATTTTCCTCTCTAGTAGGTCAGCTAGATGAGAAAGCAGAGCTTTGGAGAAAAGGCTACAAAACCTAGAGGTTTAGGGTGTGTGTGTGTGTGTGTGTGTGTGTGTGTGTTGCGGATAGCTAAGAGAGGGAACAAAGAAGACAGGGGACATAAGGGGAGCCAAGAGTCAGCTGTGAGGTTCATAGACCAAGAGAAACGAGCACAGTGAGGGGTAGAGAGTTCCCCATAAGTGAAAAAATTCAGTGAAAGATCTAGCAACATCTGAGCTCAGCTCAGACAGACATGAATTGCCTCTGGGGCAAGTACCTTGAAGCAAGTTTCTTAAACTTCTTCAGCCTCATTTTGTGCTTCTCAAGAATGGGAATTAAAATATGAAACTAGAAGGTTAGCTTAAGGATTTAAAGGAAGACATACACGTAGAAAGTGCTTGTGCAGTGCCTGGAACACAGTAGGTACTCAGTAACTGCTGGTTGTTGCCATGGTTCCTCATCCCTAGCACTGTTGACATTTTGGGCTGGATAACTCTTTGTTGTGGTGGGTTCTCATTCACTGGGGGAAGGCTTAGCCACACCCCTGGCCTCTACCCACTATATGCCAGCAATATTTGCCCAGTAGTGATAATCATAAGTGTCTCCAGACATTGCCAAATGTCGCCCTCACCAGTTGAGAACCACAGGTCTATTTCAGACAGGGAGCATGGTTTCTTCTGGGTGTGTTGGGCCATGGAGTAGGCACATTTCACATTTACCGGTACTTTAAATGAAAAAAGAACCATGCAGGAAAGACACATGTGGAGCTTTGCCAAGTTTCTGCTCGGCCCTCATTTTTCTAACTGAATGATGAGTTAGTTCTCTGGAGTGAGAGACAATCTGACAGAAACGAATGAAGTTCAGAAGGAAATTGTCTGCTAGCCTTCTAAAAGCACAGGCTCCAACATGGGATGAAAAGAGGTCTGGGATCCTGGAGAACCCCACGAATCCCATAAGCAGTTCACTGCCTTTATTAAGGCTATTGGACTACAGCTCTTCTCTCTGTTTAACTAGTTAATTGAGGAACCATAGCACCAAGTACAGTGGGAATTAACCCTTATTTAGATTGTAATTAAAAATCTGCTAATCATAAAGAAGCTAGAAAAGGGCTGAGGATATAAAATCTGATAAAAATGTGTAGATGGTGTGCTTGGAACACTTTAACTGGATGAACTTATTTGCCTTCATCTGTGGTGCCAATTCTGGAAAAATGTACTTGTTGATGCAAAATGTATAGTAGTTTAGACTAAGGGTTCATTTAAGGTTAGGTCTATACCCTTTTGTAATGTCAACTCTTCTTGTTTCAAAGAGTGGAGAGATGGAAACACACACGTACAAACCACATCACATCACATCACATCACATCACATCACATCACATCACATCACATCACATCACATCACATCACATCACATCGCATCACAAGCCAAAGTGTCAGATTCTGACAGGCGTGCCTATGACTAACAAGATATGTACTTTGGGGGCTTCAAATGATGTTTTTATTTTTAGCATCAGATGCATTGCACCTGGGACAGAACTTGAAACACAGCCTTCTGCTCTCATCCTCTCACCAACTATCAGATGCCCTGGAATGTTAGTATTGTCTTTAGTGTTAGTGTTCCCACTGGAACCTGGGGAGGGGGTGCTCTGGCTTCTACAGGGCATGCTTCCTCCTCTAGGTTACCAAAGCCCATCTACATACTCCTCATAGGTCATTTGTAGGAGAGTCATAATTATTAAATAATTTTCCTCACCAGACTGGATGCTTCGAATTCACCCCATCTACATATCACTTGGCTTATGGAAGATACTTACTACCTATTAAAATGAAATACATTTAGGTACGAAGTGAGATTGACATGATGATAGAAAGAAGAGAGAGAGGAGAAAAGGGAGAAAAGAGGAGAGAAGAGGAGAAGAGGGGAGGGGAGGGGAAGAGAGGGAGAGGGAAGGAGAGAGGAAAGAGATTTTTCACCATTTACAAATAGCTCAGAGACTGCAAAATCTGATTTCCATCTCTGATCACAGCCAAGGAAAGATGGAGTTGATAGTTAGGAATTAGCATTTGATTCTTTGAGCATCTATCTCTGTGCCTGTCTCCTGTTTTCCTCTCTTAGTGATGATCTTAGACCATACTTGAAAATGAGGAGCTTTATTTTGGTTCAGGGAGTTAAAAATCCACCTTCCAGTCATATAATGGGGTGGGGTTCCAGGACCAAAAAGGTTAATTGGATGCTCAACTTAACAACTGTGATCATAAAAGTAGTCCTGAGTCAAGCTCTATCCTTGAGGGACCTCGAGCAGAAGATGCCTGGGATGGAGGGACTGAAGGAAAGTACAACTGTGAGGAATGCAGTCAATTAAGGAAGGTGCCTGCAATTTCCCTTTATTGGTGCTGGGGCCAAGGTACTACCCCGTAATGAGAAGGAGAATAATTAAAATTAATGACTTAATGGTGTTACAATTAAATTCCATTAATTTATCTCTGGTTGTGTGCCTTTCCCCATGCAAAGCCTTTTGCGGGCATTAACTCTTCTTTTCCTTTCAGCAGCCCTGTGAAGTGTACATTATTATTGGCTTCATTCTATGGGTGAAGTCACGGGCTTCCAACTGTGAAATAATAGGTCATACAGGGAGATGAAAATCAGGACTCCAGAGTGTAGTTCCTGCCCTTCAGATCATTAGCCTAAGAGTTTGAGTTCTTGTTCTGCCGTTCACTTCTCTGATCGCAGGCAAGGTTTCTAATCTCTCAAGACCTCATTTCTTAACACCTAGTGCTCAGTAAAGAGGAGTTAAATTAAATCTGTAGAATGGGCCTGGTTCTAATTTCTCTCCTCCCCCAGGATTGTTTTGAGGTTGGATGGAAAATATGAAAAGATTTGGAATACCCTGGGCATGAAACAAATGTGAGCCATAACACCGCTGCATGCCTGCAATGGGGACACATTTCTTGTCCCATAAAACACCTTCCATCAACCCGGTATCCTTTATGTGAAAAGCAGAGTTTAAATAACACAGTTCCTTTCTTTTCCACAGACTCTTAAGGTTGATATTGATTCTCCTTAACTCCTAGAGTCGTTACTTTAAACCAAACCTATCTGGACGAGGATTCACCAAAATGTGGGATGGTGTTTGTTATACACTCATTCTCAGAGGATTCTGTGAGCTCTGTAAGGTATTTTTTTAAAACCTATTTTACATTCATATAAAAAAAGGTAAAGCTTCACAGTGTCACTATTTGACATGAGATCTGAAAACGGCTTAGAACGTCCTTTCACAGAAATCTAGGCAGGAGATTGGCTTTAAAACTGTACTCTAAGGAACATGACAAAATGATATAACCAGATGTGACATTTCAATTCCACAATCATGCACCATTCAGGTGGTCTTTCTGCTTTCTGAGAACTGGTATTTATTCACCCAACAAGAAGGCACTTGCGGTAGCGATGCACGGAGGCTGGCGGATTCATTTGGCTTCATTTTCTCCCTAGTGTGCCATTAAGCGTCATTAACATTATGTTACTTCTAAAGGCATTCAGATTCTCATTTTTACTTAAAGGGATGCTTGTCAAACATATTCAGTAGGAAAAAGATGTTTTAAAAACTAGTCATTGATAAGCTTGGCCCCAGTCTGTCTGAAATTGCTCACAACTGCTTGCAAATGTGTAGCGATCAGTCCTCACCATTTCTAATTTATAACACACATCGGCTGGGGCATATTTACAGCTCGTTTTCTATCATTGACATCTTCCCCATGCGACAGAGATAAATGGCAGCACAAACGGAACCTTCCAGCTATTCTAGTATCATAGAGTCTAGCATCGTCCATAACTCCAAGTCGATTTTGAAGGCAAATACAAAAACTCTCTGTGATGGCAAATACCAAGAAAAGTCTAGGGACTATAGGGAGGGCTTGGTTTCTCTATATCCAGAGTTAGACAATATAGGAGCTGTCCAGGTATGTAGACCACTTTGTCTTGCCCACCTCCATCCCTCTAACTTCAGAGCACATTGCCTATCAGGGTTTTGGACTCTCTCGTGTGGTGGTTCTGTGACCTGGCGCAGTGGGGTAACCTCCCCGTGACTCCCTTTCCTCAACCATAAATGTGAATAATAACATAAGCTAGGGTTGTTGTGAGAATTAAAACAGATCAACACATAGTGGGAAATCAATGCCAGTTAATATTATTGTTGTTACATCAATACCATTACATCTTCGTCACTTTCCTACACACAGATCTTATTTATGCATGATGTACAATGTCATGTCCTAGATGACTACAGAGTGAGATGAGAACTAACTTTTAGATGTGAACTAGCTTAGGATACCCAACTTCTTTAAACTGCTTGAGTTAGTTCATGTCAGCATATTATGGTAACTTTCTTGTTTCAGAGTAAGTTTATTTGACGTGGAGAATCCTGAATTAAAGAGAGAAGGGAAAAATGGGTGTTTTGTTAATAACAAAGCAACAACACCAAAAATGAATAGATGGTAACAAGAAAAGAGATGCCCAAGTAATGATGAGCAACTGTCTTTCTGAATAAGTAAGATTGGTTTGAAACAAGTATAATTATTATTAACATATGAACAAATACTTTTCTAGTTTTTCAAAGTTTTCTTAGGTATGAAGCACTGTCTTGAGATCTTACACTGTGGATTCGCTTTAACCTGCTAACTCATAATTAAAGGTGGTATAATAGCCCACCCTTCGTCCCCCACCGTGGCCTCATCATAGCAGGGTTAGAATCGGGAAGGTTTGCCATTTGCAGCTACAATGGCATTGTGCTGGTCGTCTACTGTCATTCTGCCTCTGTGGCTCTTACGACTCAGGCTCAGTTTTAAATTAACTTTTACCTGCTAAGTAATGAGCACATCAGTTTTTTAATATCCCCGAAGTTTCATCTAGGAGCCTTTCCTTTTTTATTACTAGAATTATCCCCCCGACCCCTTTCTTTTTTCCATGATGTAATAAAACAAAACCTACCCAGTGTAGCACACAGTTCAGGATTTCGTTATATCCTGCTTGATGGAGAAGACTGTTTACACAGAGATGAAGCAGCTTGCCTGCACGAGATTATTTCATAGGAATAGAATGTAGTTTTATATAACAAATAGATCTTTTCTCACTTTGTGGGTAAACTAGCTGAGTCAACTTCTTCTCTCTGGAAGTCGGGGTATTTCCTCAACCTTTAGAATTCTGTGAGAGTATCCAGGAATGGATGCACGTACCCAGGAATGGATGCATGTTGGTTTTACATATATCTTTTATGGGTCCCTCTAGACAACACGGGAGGGACGAGCCCAAGTAAGATAGGTGACTCTGTTAAAGATGTTTTAAAACTGTTTAGACTATTTATTAGCTCAAATTTGAGAAAGAAAAAAAAAAAAAAAGAAAAAGAAAGAAACCTGTCCAAGGTTTAAGTTCTGCTGCATCACTCTTCTTTTTCCAGGATAACATATTAAAGTGTTACAAAACTGATTTTTTTTCTGGTCCCTTCAAACTTGATCACAAAGTTCTACAAACAGGGATATTTCCCAGTTACCCTTCAAAATGTGTTTATTTTAAGGTTCAAGTCTTTATAATATATAGATTAAGTTAGAGATCTGTAGAAATGTTTTACTCACATACTCCCTTAAAGAAATTTGAAAAACTTTGTTCCTCCTATATAAAGTTGACATCTAATTTTTTTTATTACGTCTAAAACATTGCAAAGAATATAATTTCTGGCATATTGTAAGTATTGATATTTTAAAAATACCCATTGTATCCATTTAAAATGAATCTAATGGAATAGTTACTTGATATTCTCTATCATCAATTTAAAAAAATTAATGAACAGTTCCTCTTTAAGAGTTGGAAATTTCACATGTTCCTCTGTTCTCTAGAACTCGTATTTCCATTACACTTCCCTCACACAATTATAGTCAACATAATATTTTTTATATGGGAAGGCATTTTATCAATCACTCGATTATATTTCTTTGTCACAAAAATATTTATATAAACTTATATTACTTTTTATTTACCAGTGGCCCTAATGTTTTAAGTACCAAAATTTTCTTTTGGGTCAGGTAATCATTACAAATATTTTGAATGCATTGTTGTCTGAAACAACATAAATGTGTTATAAATTTTCATAAATAATTTTAAATTTAAAAAGTTAAATTTTTATTAGAAATGTATGGGAATATTTTTACTTCAATTAGTTTATATTTTGGGGAACAAATATTATTTATGTATAGAATGGGACATGATTCAGCATAAATTCTGTTTCCATTTTTCATTTTATAGATGTGTTGAGAATGCTTGCGCACATAAATGAGTAGATGAGAATGAATGGAATTTTATTACAGCAATGTCATTAATTTCTTTGAATTCCTTCTGAGTTATGTGCCTCAGATCACCTAGTGGTCTGTCATCAAGAATTATTTTTTAATAATCTATCAGCTGATGAGTAGATTAGAACTTTCATTTTTATTGAAAGAAAAAAAATAGAAACCTCCTTATATGCAAAAGAGTACATTACTCAGGCATTAGAATCATTCATTTTAGTGAACACCAACACCAGTACTTCAAATGATCCTTTCTTTACTGTCTCAAAGGTTTTACATCCTAGAAATGTACTGTGTAGTAATATTTGGGGTAAAAAAAGCAGGATGCTTTTCTTTTATGTAATGAGAGTAGGTAATTAAGAGAGAAGACAAGATATTTTTCAATGCAGGGCATTCTCTATAAGATAAAATTCAGACAAATGTACATGTAAAGGTTGACAATTTTAAATTTTATTTCCTTAAAATTATCCATGACCATGTACCCCTCTGAGAATTCTGTACCTCTAAATGTGTGTGTGTGTCTGTTTGTCCATGCTGGACTATATTCGTTTCAAAATGAGTTCTTCAACAATTGGACAAGAAAGAAGCAAATAGGGGAGGATTGGTGGTGGGGGGCGGAGAGAGAGAGAGAGAGAGAGAGAGAGAGAGAGAGAGAGATTCAGAGATGAAGAACTCCATTGGTCATTTTCAAACTAAACAGTTCTATGCCCGGTCTATCATATATTAAGAGAATACACATTTCAAATAACCACAAGTCACACTGTCTAAATAATCAGTGAAAAAAATTGTTGACTAACTCCATCATGCTGGAATTATAAATAAATCTGCAGTAAACCTCATTCCTCTTTCCTTGATCTCATGATATTTCCAACTATTTATTTCACAGGAGTTTTTAGCAAGTCTTGTGATGCTTTTCCAACACAGGGGCACAAAAGAATGACAGGCAATCATCTTTCTGTTTTAGATCTAAGAGATTTGGATGAAAAGGAATGCGATTTTCTGTAAAATACCTCTCCTGAGGGCTTGGGTAACTCCAAAGCCCCTCAAGCATTGGAAAAAGAAATTAGAAGGGGAAGGAAAAACAAAAAGCAAAGCACTTACAATGAGTGGACCCCTGTTGTTCTCCCGATACTTGTTCTGGAAGAAAATGTAAACGACAGTGGCAGCCAAGGAGTAGAGGAAGGCAAAGACTGCCACGGTGACAAAGAACTCTGCTGAAGACGAGAAGTCGCCAATCAGTGCCAGCTTCTCCCGCTCCTTTCCCTCGCAGGTAGGCACCTCAAATGTCACCTGGTGCAACCTAAAGTGCCAGATTTAAGGAGACACTCTTTAAAATGTTCTGGAGAGAAAACGAGATGCCACATATCTACAGGTTCTAAAGCAAAGAGAGAAGTGATTCGGGAGTTTTATGGCATGCCTATGTGACAAGTTCATTAATGAAATTACAGATACTGTAACTGGAAACGTGGAAGTAAATATTGCAGTTAAACACCATTCCCTTGGCTTTCACAATAGCTGTCACTGAAGAAAGAGGGGAGGAGGGAAGGGAAGAGGCACTGGAAATGATGATCTGTTAAACTCTGCAGTGGTTTCTCATCTTAACTTGGACTCAAAACCTAACTCCTAAACGTGACCCACCAGGTACTACGTTGTGGTCCTGGCTTAGGGTCTTCTCATTGACTGTTCCCTTTCCCCAAATCACTCTGCTCCCTGATATCTCCCATGGCTGGCTGGTTCTTGCCATTTGGGTGTGAGCTCCAAGTCATCTCCTGGGATAGGCTTTTCCTGTCCATTAATCTAAAACGGCTCCTTTCCCTTAGACATTTCGGACACATCACCCTGGTAAATGTCATTCACAGCACTCATCACCAGCCACACTATCCTGGTAACGTATTTAATGACTTGTTTTCTTCTGTCCCCTCCATGACCGTGGGGATCTTAATTTTCTTCTCTGTGTATTCCAAAGTCCAGACACTTGTTAGGCATTCACTAATAGGACTTGGATAAGTTAATGAACATTCTGGAATCTGTAACATGAGTGGTAGATGGAATTTGATTGAACTTTTAGGACTTCTATTTTAGACAGCTAAATTTTTCAGGACAGCATCCAGGCTCAATATATTAACAGGGAAAAATAAAATTCGGGGTGGGGAGGCAATAAATGACACCGAAGGAAGATACATTCTATCCAGTAGGGTAGCTCAGGTGAGAACTGGGTGGCGAACAGTAATTCAGTACAGGATCCAAAATTCTGCTTCTTCAGCAATGACTAAATTGTTCCTTGAGTTTTAGGGAAGCATGTGGAAATGGACATAAATGAGGCTTAGCAATATCAATAAAGAACCACTAGGAAAATTATCTATATGAATAACGATGATAAAGCCATTGATGAACCTGATAAATTCCCAATTTATGCTTAGGAAGTATTTATCTTACTAAGCAAAACTCAACTCCTTAAACAGATTTGTTGTATACATTCTCTTACAATTTAGAAATAATATAAGGATAAAATAATAATAATAGCAAATAGAAGGTTAGAACGATTAAGTAATTTGTCCTAAACCACATGGCTAGTAAATTGGGCCTGGGATTAAATTTGTGTCTTAATCTAGAGCTTGATTTTTTTAACTTCTGCATTAACATGTTTCTGTTAAACAATGAGATTGTTAAGATGGATGAATGTTTTCTCAAAGTGGAGCCCATGGACTGCTAGCATCAGGATTATTAGGGGCCTTGTTAACAGTATATATTCCAGGCCTTGTCCCAGACCTGCTGAATCGAAATCTCTAGGGGTGTAGCCTAGTTGAAAGCCAAAGCAGGAAAGTCCAGTCTCCCTGTGTTCCTTATTTCTCAGAAACCTATTCTTTTTTTATTTGTTGCTTGACTTAAGAGACAACTACACAGTCCACTTGATTTTGCTCGTGTTACTGAGCCTCCTCCTG
The DNA here is from genome assembly GCF_036562045.2 of Rhinolophus sinicus. NCBI lineage: Eukaryota > Metazoa > Chordata > Mammalia > Chiroptera > Rhinolophidae > Rhinolophus > Rhinolophus sinicus. Next base: position 56,991,253 of record NC_133759.1, on the reverse strand, counting down.
TTTCTTATCAACCAGAAAGGTGTACAGCTTCAATAAAATTCAGGAAAATAGAAACATTCATCATGGTTGTATTGTGGGACTCCTTTTATGCCCTTGCAGAGATATTAAATTATTTCTCAATAATTGGGTCTGTGGGAAGGCTGAAGAATGAAATAGATTTAAAAAGTCATCATGTTAATTATTCTGATACAGGTGATTTTCAGATAAGGTACACTTTTTTCTCATTATTTTGTAATGTGATTCATTCAATAATTTTTAATAAGGAGCTCTGGAGTTTATACAACAATTAGATGCTGGGGATGGAGAGGAAAACAAAAATGAGATGGGATGGTCCCTGTCCATGTTGAACTTCAAGTTTAGAGGGAAAAGATAGATTTTCTGAGCGGGGAGCCCAGACTAGCATCTGGGGGTAGAATGGTCAAGGCAAAATTCCCTCTGGACGTGAGTTTTAAGTTGTAACTGGAAAAATGAGTAGAAATTCTCCAGATCAAAAGTTGGGGGGAAAGAAAGCACAATAAAATGTGACCTCACATCCATTAGGATGGCAATAACCAAAAAGATTACAAGATTATAATAACAAGTGTTAGTGAGATTAAATTGGAATAACAAAATAAGATTGGAATAATAAGTTTCAGTTGGAAAAATGGGAACTTTTAAATATTGCTGGTAGAAATTAAAATGGTGCAGCTATTTTGGAAAACAGTCGGGCAGTTTTTCAAATAGTTAAATACAGAGTTATCATATGACCCAGTAATTCCATTTCTAGATACATACCCAAGAGAAATGATAACATTTGTCTGGATAAAAACTTGCATGAGAATGTTCACAGTAGCAGCACTATTAGTAATAGCCAAAAAGTGGAAAGAACCCAAACATCTGTCCACTGATGATGGATAATGAAATGTGGTATATCCATAGTATAGAATATTATCAGTCAATAAGAAGGAATGAAGTACTGACCCATGCTACAACATGAATGAACCTTGAAAACCTCATGCTAAGTGAAAGAAGCCACACAAAAGACCACACTTTGTATGATTCCATGTATATGAAATGTTCATAATAGGCCAATTTATGGAGACAAACGTAGGTTAGGGCTGGGTGTAGGGAGGATGGGAGAATTGGGGATGATGGCTAGGTGTTGGAGGATTTCTTCTGGGGTAACGAAAATGTCCTAGAATTGACTGTGTTGATGGAAGCATGACTCCATGATTATAATTAAAGCCATTGAATTTTACATTTTAAATGAATGAATTGTATAGTATGTGAATTACATCTCAATAAAGGTGTTAAAAAATAGGTAGGAAAGCGTTTGTACCAATGTCCTACATAGGCAAGGAGCAGAACATGTGGGAGGAGATGAAATAAGGCTTGGGAACTGGAATATCGCAGGAAAGGGGATGGAAGTAGAATGAGACGCAGAAGTAGCGAGGAGTCCCCACTGTGGGGTCCAGTGGACCAGGTTACAGATTCGGGTTTTTATCTTAAGGCAAACAATGGAAATATTTTCTTATAATAAAAAACGTGTAAAACAAAAACAGCAGGCAGAGCCATGTCACCTGCCACAACTACTCAGTTACGTATACACTCGCTTTCCAGGGGCTGGGATGCATTTTAGAACCAGCCATGCTTCCAGCACGCTAGCTGCCTCAGCTAAAATGCACAATACAGACTGCGTCTTTGTGTGTGGTGGGGGCAGCACGGGGTGGGGGAGAATAAAACAACTGTTTTTTTCTGAGCAATCAGTTGAATATCAACATTTTCCATGTTGCTAACTAATTGTGTTGATTTACAGTAAATGTTAGTTGTGCTTATCTGTACAAGGCAAAAAAAATCACTAACAAATCTGCTGTGCTTATTAAAACGATATAGCTTGGAATTTGGACCACCAGCCACACTGGGGTGAAATCAAGAGAAAGAGGGGAAATGGAAGTGAAGCTCTAAGCTACAGCCTGTTATGTGGAAGGAAGAAGGGATCATTGATAAAGAAAGAGCCTGTCAGTTCAAAATAGTCTGAGCATAATAATTCATATCACTGAACATTTTGAATGCTGTATAATGGCATATATTATTATATGTACATATAGTAATATACATATATATTATATATGTATATATATAATATATTTATGTACACATACACACACACACACACACACACACACACACACAGAGGATGCCAAAAAAGTGTATACACATTTTAAGAAAGGAAAAACTGTATTAAAATTGTAATACTCAATATATGCCAATAACAAAAATTGAATACAAGTCATGTGTATACATTTCTTTGGCACCCCAGTATATGTATTTCACAGAAAGTTTCTTTTAAGCAACAGTTACATAGATATGGATAAATACATATGTCTTATTTTGGAAAGAGAGATTTTATAGTCAGTGTGTGCTTAGCAGCTGTAATAACTGTGGAGTCTAAGGTTCATTTAGAACCTAAACAAGGACAAAACTGTTCTGTGCAGTGAGAGCATGTCAGTTCATGGATGCTGGAGGCCAGCAGGGCCACCTCTGATCTTGTGCAGAACTAGTCAGGAAGAAATTGCTGAGCCTACAAAACGGACAAATCCAATTTGTTGACTTCAATTGTATAATTCCCTCCTTGGCTGGCCTGACTCAATCAAGGGGTAATTGAATGTCGTTGGGTTTTACTGCATTATGTTGATCAACGAAAAGCCTCCATGTTAGAGTTGTTTTATTTTTTATTTTTTACCAATGCTTAAACACGCCCTTTAAACATTTTCACTGCTGCTTCAATTAAGCTAAAGGGACTGCTTGGCATCCCACAGTTTTCAGTTCTGTTTATGGGGCCTGGAAAAATATTAAGCACATTGGTGTGTGTTTTTTTAATTAATAAAAATACTTATGAGAACAACCATCCACATTTTTCAACCTCCAGGCTTTGAGCTAGGTTCTTTGCCGACTGTTTCTCACTTAGTGTTCATAACAACTTTCTTACGTAGATACTATTTCTATCACCATTATAGAGATGAGGAAACTGAGGCTTGCAGTATGTAGTGAACTTGCCTGCATTCACGTGGCTAAGGGAAGGCAGAGATGAGTCTCGAATGCAAGCAGATCAGAAGCCCACACTTGTAATTAGTGCCCATTTCTGCCTCCCCATTTCAAAAGTTACAGCATTCTAAGTTTCCAGCTGAATGCATGTATAAAAACAACAAATCTAGCTTTCCCATGCCATCCAATCTAATAGTAGACTGATAGTTTATACTAAATATGATTCTAAACCAGCATTCGTTCTGCTTCCCCCTCGAAGTGTGTGAATGAGGCATTGCATTATACAAGTTACCCAGCAGTAACAGAGCTGAATCCCTGTAGACCAACCAATAGAAAGTCCTTAAAAGCTTCCTAGTTTTCACTTGGTCCTGGGTGATTCTGACTTTTGCCTCAGAAGCAAGCAGAGAACAAATGAACCTGACTGTATCAGGTACTGAAATTGTGATCATCACAGCATCCATGGGTCTTTATAGAAAGTGAGGTAATCAGTAAAGGACAGCATAGATTCATCTTGAGGTAGCATCATACCATTATCGTCATCTGGTAATAAGACTTTTGAAATTATCGACAATATCTTTCACCAGGGATAGAAAAAAACAAGACGAAGGCTCCTAACACATCACCTGGGGGAGGGTCAGCGCAAGAAGGGAAGGCCATGTCTGGGGGCGGGGGAGGGGGTGACCCTGCCCAGGAACAAATGTGGGAAGCATTAAGGGTGCCGGGCAGCAAGAGGCTGTGCTGAATTTTTGAGAAGAGTTCAAGTGGCCAAGGGAAGATCAGAGGGCAACCGGCAGAGTGTTGTGCTGAGCACGTTTCTCTACTTGATTATTTTCCACAGCCCTTGTTTCAATCCTTCTTACCAGGCGATAGACTTTAATCCGCTTACTCCATTCTCTCTCTCTTCTTAATATGAAATATTGGCATTTGTCTGGTTTTTAGACTGCCTTTTCTTTTGGTAGCCACACGTGTGTGTACAGTCAATGTGTTTATGCGTACATTTACACACTGACGCACACAGCCCTGCTTGCTCAGCCTGTATGATCCTCAACAAACACAAAATCCTGGGAGTTTACAAATCCCTTCACACACTCCAGGTCATTTTTCCTCCCTAGCAACCTTCCCCATTGTACAGCTAAAGAAGTTGGAGCTCAGACATCCAGAAAGAATCATCAAAGATCACCCAGTTGGCACAGAGAAGAGGCAAACTTAGAACCCGGGCCTTCTGATACCCCGCTCTGAGATTGTTTGTACTATGACCCAAATTCCATTTCTAAGTGTTACAGACCACTCAGTTCTCCATTATGCTCAAGTCTTTCATTCATTCAAGAGGGATTTACTAAGCCCTGTGTGCCAGTTATCAGAGAAGGTAACATGGAAAGGTAGTGACTGTGAGGAATGGGAATGGAGATTATCTAGGAGGTTGAAAAGGACAAGCCCCTGGCTCTGTCATCTCCCCGTTTTGTGTGTTTTTTCTATACCTGCAGCATGGCAATTGGGTGATACTATTTAGGATAATGATAGCAATTCCACATCTACTGCTACAGGATGCCAACCACCAACGGATGTTTGTCGAGCACACCATAAGCCAGGCACCATGCCAAATGTTTTCACATATTATCTCACTTAAATTTGCAAACTTGATAATGTGGGTAGTATTTCCCTTATTTTATGGGCAGGGAAAGTGTGGAGCAGAGCGGTGAAGAGACCTGTTGAAGTAACGGTTTGAAACAGTCTATCTGACCACAAAGAGTTTACTCTTAACCTCCCATACAAAAAAGGTTATTTCCCACTTTAAATATTTTTTCTTTATCATAACAATTTCTTTTTCACAGTTTCATTTCATTATGTGTATGCTTTTTTTTTTTTCACATACTAGGATTTTGTGACGATAGGATTTTAGGTTACAATTAGCAAAACAATGGCATATTTTGAGAATAGTAGTGAACTTTGAAAATTGTGCTAAAATTTACATGGAAGGTAAGGTTATAGAAGGTAGTTTAGAAAAATGCACATCTTAGACTAAATATATTAAACAAAAGTATAGAGTGCATTAACAACTACAGAGAATTTTTCTAATTCACGTTTTAGATAAGAATATTTGTTTTGCACATGGAATCAAAGTCTAGGGTATACTGAGTTGTGTTTCAGGATTCACTGTGAGGAGCCAGGAGAGTAGATGTGAGTTCTGGAGTTTCCAAGAAACCCACGTGACTTCTTTGGTATGTTTCGCTGTAATTCCTCTGCAGGTGGCTATCGCACATACTACCCTAGTCCCAGAGACATACATCAGGTAACGAGATTCATTTGAAAGCTTCTGTGTAGAAATCCACTGAGGGAGGAAGCGCCCTCCGTGTAGCGTTCCAGATCAAGATGGAATTCTCTGAAGCCCCAGTTATCACTAACGTCGGACACTGCACATGTGTGATGTGAGATTTCATAGTCCCCTCAGTGACTTCTTCTTCCAGTGGTTCAAGTTTGAGATCCTTCTTTCCCAGTCTATCAATTAATTTTTGAGTCTATTAATTTTTATTTATTTATTTATTTATTTATTTATTTATTTATTTATTTATTTTACCAATCACGTTTTTACTGACTTCTTACACCATCACGGGCTTTTCCGATGACCTCCTTACAGCCGGTCTCTCGCCACTTTCAGTCATTGTTCAGCAGGAGATGAATGCGCGAAGACTGTGACCATGTGTTCCACACTCCCCCGCTCACGGGTGATCTCAGAGTGGTTCTCAAGGCACATGGGATTAGAACAAGGTTTTCCTTTATGCCACCAGCACCTCATAAGACATATTTTTATGTTACAGTCAAACTCTGGGGAGAGTCTGACTTCATAGAGCCTCAGATTTAGAATCTATTTGGGTAGAATGGGCAATAATGGGGACAAAGTGGGGATTGAGAACCGGACTGGGAAATACGCCAGTGAGAACTGAGAGAAGTCTCCAGCAATTGGACTCAGGTTGCTAAGGTGGAAACGAGTTTGAAGTCTTTGTCTCGCAAAGGAGAACGGAGAGGGTGTCTGAGATGCAGAGCTCCCTGATTGGACGTTGACGAGGATTAGTACACCTGGGATGCCTCTGTTGACAAAAAGGATTATCACTCAGCTCTACCCAATGTTAAAAGCAAGCAGAAATATGAAACAATCCAGTTCACAAACATCCTTCTAGGACCACCTCAGGGATTCTAATGACGCTGCTTGTTTCCAGGAAGGTCTGTGGACATCGAGATGGTACCTGTACTCCCATCATCTAGACTTAAGAGACAACTGTCAGCTTTGTTATCTTTAGGTTAATGGCATTGTTTAGGCAGCCAGAATCATTTTTCCCAGGTATTTTTTACTTAATCTTGGTTGAATCAAAACCAGCTTCATCTCCCAGGCTTGCAACAACAGCGTGTATTCACTAAAAATATTTTCTTGAAAAAAATAAACAAAACTAAGTGAAAGACAAAATGTTGTACTTCTGCTCTTAAACACAAAGGGGCATTTCTCCTTGATGTGATTATATTTTAAATGTATTAAAGTTTATTGTCTCCAAAGGAGGAATTTTCCATTACTTTTGTGCTCTCCACTTTACCATTAGAGGAGATAATCTTTTTTAATGGAGAGTGATAATAAATATCAAGCAGAGGGAACTGAGCTAGACATTGGAAAATGAAATCAAGGTTACTGCAAACAGTACTCTTTTCCACACAATTCATTGTGTTTGCACACATGAGGATAAGGCTGGAAAATGACTGCCCCTCCTCCCAGCATGTCACTTTCATCTGCATGGGCCAGAAAGATACTTATCCAATTGATTGAAAATATACTATGCTAAGAACGATCTTTTCAAATTTCACCTCCCCCCCACACAAGTTTGTATGTACATGGGTAAACATTTCAAACTGAAAAAGTAGACTTACATGTGATTAAAAGGGAATGGGTTGGTGGGGGCTAGGGCATGGTTTGGAGTGAAATTGAGACAAGGAAAACTCCATAAAACTCATATATTGGCTTGCAAAGAAGCATTGTCACCCTCAAAAAGTTATGACTTCTTAATTTTAGTTTCTTAAAATAGAATTTGAGTCATAGAGAGCTCAGACTGCCTCTACATTGTCAAATTAAAATAATTAGGTTGTTATCTGTATATTTTTGGGAAAATCCTTTTTTCCTCTCTTGTTTGTCTTCCCTGAACTATGGTACTGTACTTAGGTAAATTGTGAAACAAAATCAGTCCCAGAGTTATGTTTTCTGTTTTTTTTTACTTGAATGTCCATTTAACTTATCTGTCCAATTAACTTGGTTAGTATAAAAATATTTTATGAATAAACAACTTGAAGTGTTTGACTAAAAGATATTTAGAACATTTAAAAATACGCAGGTAGCATGGGAGAGGGCAGCAAATACCTGTTTGAACTGACCTTTTGTTTAGAATTTAGGCCAAATTGATTTGATTATTAATTCAGTCAAAATATGTTATTTGTAAAAATTTAGTCAATATAAAATGTTTAGAGGAGGAAAATGTAAGGTTCCTCATAATTCCATACCTAGCATTAACACCTTAAAAAATAAAAAACAAACAGGGTCTTTACTCTGCTATTTATTACCTGATAACATGATTGATACAAATCATATTATTTTACGAAGATCTACCTTATTCTTTTTAACAGTCATATAATATATCTACAGGATATATGAATTATCATAGTGTATGGAACATTCTGTATAATTATATAGCGCAGGTTGCACAATAATTTCCTAATTGGTCCCCCTACTGGTGGATGTTTTGATTGTTTCTGATCTTTAACTGTTAAAATAAAGCATTGAGCATGTATCTTTGGATATTAGTATGATAACTTTCTTTGGACAAATTTCTAGAAACAGAACTCCTGGGTAAAGAAGTGAATTTGTCAGGCTTCTCCAGAGAAGCAGAAATAATAGGATATGTATTTTAAGGAATATGCTTTAAGGAATTGGCTCATGTGACTGTGGAGTCTGAAATACATAGGGCAAACCAAGAGCCTGGAGACTCAGGTAAGAGTTTATGTTACAATCCAAAGTCTGGAAAACCAGAATTTCTACATTGCAGTCTAAAGGTAGAATTCCTTCTTTTACAGGAAACCTCAGTCTTTGCTCATCAGACCTTCAACTGGTTGGATGGGGCCCAGTCACATCATGGGGTTAGCGGAATACCCTGCACTTATTGTAGCACTTACATGTAATTGGCAATTATAGTTACTATTATTAGGTGAACAGGAAATAGCTTCTGAAGTTCAAAATTCAAGTTATAAGTCTAATTACTAAAGTTGATTTAAAAAATCCAAGTGCTTTTAAAAAGTAGATTTCAAAGACCTGGAAACATGGCATATTCCATTACTATTAATGTATTGCTTTGTCAAAAATCCACCCTATCAAGCAGCTATTTGGTCATTTTCGGCTGCTGCCTGCTGCCATTTCATTCTTCACATAATAACTGGCCTTGTTGAATGATCAGTATAGAGCACCTAACAGAGCCCTTCCCAGGTAGGAAATTCAATGTATCTGCCAGATTACAAAGAAATAAAAAGGAATCACTTACACATATAGAACAAAATCCAATCTCCTTCAAACTACTGAAAAGCTATTGTCCTGTCAAGTGGCTATGGAATTGTATATTTCCAATTTTTCAGTTATTAATATCATAAATACACAAATCCTCTGGGTAAAAAATGTCAAAGATACAAAGGAACATTGCTCATTCTAGCTAACTAGGAACAGTTTGTTCAACATATTTATCAGCTCAGGATAGAAAAAGTGCCCTTTATGGTCAGCAAATATAATGTCACCGATGTTTCCAGTGCTTTGCCAGCAACCGAGGGATTAATTATACGATCTTCAAGTTGTATTTGGAACATGCCATGTAAGAATTCATTTTCTGCACAGCAACCAGAAATCTCTTTGAAACATGAATCAGAGCATGCCACTCTCCTGCATGCAACTCTCCTCCAAAGCTTCCCCTTGCACTCAGGGCCACATCTAAACCCCTGATCCACAAGGACCAGCATCCCTGGATCTTACCCACTTGTTTTACCCCTAATGCGTCTTTTGGAGCAAAAATTAATATAAGACCCATTCTTATATTTGGGAAAATACTGTAGGGCTTATTTTATATTACGAGCATCCTGAAAAATCATGCTAGGGCTTATTTTCCGGTTAGGTCTTATTTTTGGGGGAACACGGTATTATCAAACCTCCTTGCTACTTTCTCTTCCTAGAACACAACTTTCCCCTGCCTCCCAGGACTGTGAACTGCTTCCATGTTGACCACGGTCAGCTTCTCCTCTTCATTCCGGTCTCTATTCAAATGTGACCACTTCTGAGAGGCCTCGCTTGACCAACTAATTTAAAGGTTGTGCCCCATTCCTAGTCATTCTCTATCACGTTATCCTGTTTCATTGCTTTAATTTGTTTTATTTATGGCTCTTATTGCCTGTGCAGTTATCCTGTTTATTTGTGAACCTATGTGCTGCCCAACTCGACCATTAGACTATAAATAGCCTGAAGGCAGGGATCTAGTTTATTTTGTCTATCTCTCTATTACTGAGTACCAGGTCAAATCTGGATCCTAGTAAAAACCCAATACATATTTGTGAAATGAAAAAGGAAACAGGGAGAGAAGGAAGCAAAGAAAGGATTGGAAGAGAATGGGTAGATCTGAGTGAATTCTTAGATATTTGTCTGGAAGCTGACCCTGCACTTACCTCATAGAAATGTAGAAAGAGATGCCTCACCTGTTCTCTTAGAGGGAACCAAACTCAGAGAGGTTAAGGCACTTTATCCAAGCCACATAGTGTAAGAACCACAACTCAAGTTTTCTGGTCCTAGATCAGGGGACCTTCCCCTGCTCTGTAGTTCCTATGAGGAAGACGCTCTCTGGTGTCCCAGAAAGGCCATGCCTGGAAGCTGGAAGTGCCAAATGGAAGCTACCCCTCAGGTTTCTGGGGCCTGCTGAAAAAGCTCAACAAAGAGCTCTCCCCTCCAGGCTTCCTCGGTCAGGTGTTTGCAGGAGACCCTGTGTCTCTAAGTCACACCTGTGCATCTGTGTGCTGGCTTTGCCCCAGTGTCAGGGCCAGGCCTCAGTACCGTGCTCCCCACCTGTGCCTCACTTGTTCTTTTACTCCTCCATTCATCCCTGTGTGTCAAGTACTGTGCTAGGGTTCTGGGTGTCAGAGTGAACAATATGGAGACGGTTTCCGCTCTCAGAGTATTTGTTCCAAGACAAGGCAGACAACTGAACAATGTGTTTCAATAAGTGGCAACGGGGTTAAATCTAGGATTTATAGGGGCTTTAAGCCAGTCTGCGGGCCCAAAGAAGCCTTCCTGTGGGAGATGATGCTTCAGTGAAGTCTGGAGGCTGCCGAGGGTGTGGAGGCTAGAGAGTTGGAGAAGGGAGAGGAGGAGGGCTCTGCAGGGAAAATAGAATTGGTCAGGCTCCTCCCCGGCCATCTGCTGGCCCTGACCGGCGATCCGCTGGCCGGATAAGATAGATTGTTGTGCAAGCGCCGTCCATCCTAAGATATGGCTTGTGTACATGCTTATGTCAGCACCCTGGCTGGGCGCCCTTTTGTCTCTGTATGGTAGGTATAAAGGGGTTCGACCATTTTAGGGGACCGGGCGCTGAGGCGGAGACACAGTGGAGACTGTGGGCTGTATTGTACAGGGCTGCTGAGAAGGGGGCGGCTGGCTGTGCCCAGTGACAGGGCTGAATGTGCCCAATGAGCCTGTAAATAAAGCATGTTTGCTCTGCCGTCAGCTGCACGTATCTTATTCCAAGTCCCAGAGTCACAGATACCTTACTCCCGGGTGACCACCCACTCGGACGTTGACATGACAGGCTCCAGGCCTGAAGGTGAGAAAGTGTGTAACGTGAGGAACTGTTTTCTTTTAGAAAGTGGAAACAAGATTGCCATAATAACTCTGTCATTATGGTAAGGTAACAACAATAGCTGGGAGGCACGGATCGCTGCCTTTGTGTCAGCCACCGCACTGTGCGCTTCCCGTACCGGATTTCCTTTCCTCTTTACTGTAGTCCTGAGAGGTATAACAACCATTAGCCCTACTCTACACATGGGGAGACTGAGGCTGAGCACAGTCTCCCAGAAGGAATGAGACGGCTTCCTTCCTTCACCCATTCCAGTCTAATGTAGTTTGTCTGTCCAGAGTCCGTTTAGTTGCATAGATGAGTATTCTTCCTTTTGCTTCCACACGCATGCTTTATGCTTGCATGGCAGACTAGCTGTTTCCTCTGCTATTCTCAGGGGGCTCATCAAAGCCAGTTCCCTGTACACCCGCAGAGAGGGGGGGCTGTGCAAATTTTCAGAATGGTTGATACAGGAGAAACTAGTTTGTTAAAAATTAATTGGCTAAAAAAACAATTTGCCAAAAAGAAAAATCAATTAACCTGAAACTACCAAGGAGATTTTTACCATAGCTGTTTGGTCACTGTGTCTGAGGTTAAAGTTTCTCCTCAGTTTGAAGGCCAGTAAGAATGTAAGTGAGTGTGTGTGTGTGTGTGTGTGTGTGTGTGTGTGTGTGTTGGGGTGTTATAGAGGGCTGGACCCACTACAGCTAATACAATGGAAATATTTTAGAGGAGAAAAACCTTTCTTTTAGCAAAATGATTATTTGGAAAATCTTCTTCAGGGAAACGGCTTTTCTGCATGTTTAGCTTTAGTGAGATAAACCTAGAGACCCTCAGTGCCACCCACACTTCCTCTGGAAAAGAATCTTTAGAGAACGGCTTGGCACTTTTGGACCCAGTGTCATCTTCTCCTTGCCTACAGAGGTGAAAGTAGCATTGAGAATGAGATTTTGTCTTTCAACCTTCCCAGGAAAAAGAGTGGCATGGCTTCCTTTCCTCACCCAGTCTACTCTACATATACACGTTGGTGGTCTCAGGCAATCCTCCATATGCCCAGCTCAAACACTTCCTGCTGATCCAAGCCAGCCTCCTAAACTCCTGTCTCCAAATAAATCACCCCAATTTGGACCATTCCTCAATGAAAGGAGTTTTATGCAATGTCTACTAAGAATTTGATTGGAAATAATTTGATTCTTTTAGTGAGGCCAGTGATGCCAAACTATTCATAGCAGGATCAAAAAAGTCTTAAAATGGAAAATTGCATTTAATCATTGGACAGATTTCAAGCAAAACAAGACAAAAACAAAAAACCCTTCTATGATTACTTTTCTTCTTAATTTACAGAATATTTAAATGGAAGAGAACAGCAGCTAAATCTAGCTTCCTCCCCGATAATTAAAACTTAAGGTCTAAACCACGTGAACTGAACACATGCTACAAATAAGCCTTGCAAGTAGTTTTATATTAGTAATTATGTTTAGCTTCCTAGAAATACTTCATGTTTCTAAAAACTCTAGATCAGAGATCCTCAATTATGGTCCAGGCTTCTGAGTATTTCTGAAATCTTTCCGGGGGTACACGAGATCAAAACTGTTTTCATGATGATACTGATGAGTTATGTGTCATTTTCACTCTCATTCTCACAAGTATACAGTGGGGTTTTCCAGAGCTACATGTTGTGGGATGCAGCCATTGTTCTGATGGCTAATTTGTGTGTACTCACATATTCTTATATTTTATAAATTTCTCAGTTTTGATTTCTAATATGGTAAATATCCATGGGCATAATCCACATAAACAAAAAGTTCTTTGTGGTCCTAAATCATTTTAAAGAATGTGGAGGGGTCTTGGGACTTAACGTTTGAGAACTACTACTCTAGGGGATGATTATTTTACACTCCCCAAATTATTTCAATTTTCTCATGCCCATTTTTGGTAATGCAAATAATATGGGCATGATTCACCATTTTACACAGGCTTTCCTTTCATTCAACAGATATTTACTGAGTACTTATTACGTGCAAGTCATCACACTAAACAATAGGTCTATTGTTATCAGTCGAAGAGTGTGTATCAGCTCCCTGTCCTTGACGTATACTGAGTAAAAGGCTCTCATAGCCAATATCTAGCGCTACCTACATATTCTCTAACCAGCTGATTGTCCATGCCTGCCAGGAAAGGATAAGCCTTCATATCAGGTTTGTGAATGTATCCTGGTCTTTGATGTTTCACTTCTCAAGGTCTCTCAAGTTAGAAGTAAGAAAAGAGAGATCAGACTTAGATGTTCCATTATTATGATTATCCAGTGTATTCATTAACTCTCCATCCTTTATCTCATCTCTGTAAGGGAATCACAGACTGAGGACTAAAGATGAGGACATTTGCAAAATGGGAGCAAATGTTATCCATCTTAGTATCCCCAACTAATGGACATTTGAGCTTTTTGCTTTACTGGCACCAATTCTTCCTTTTCTGAGCATTTCCTTGATTTTCAGGTTTGAATATTAATTCTAGACTGAATCAATTGTCATGCTTCATCCCCTAGGTTTAAGAATCTAAGACAGGCATATTGGCTCCTACACCAGGATAATGAAGCGAATACAGAAGAAAACATGTGGAGAAAGAGATTCTAGTGTCCAGTTGTGTCCCTAGTATCTAGCACAGTGCCTGGCACATCACAGAAACTCAAAAATATTTATTGATTCAATTGACTTTAAGCTAGCTTCTTCATAAGTAGCCAGAGCATCTCAGATAAAACAGACACACATTTAATCCTTTATCTCAAATGGGCATCACTACAAAACTACACACTGGCATCTCATAGTCTGATAAAATACATTACTTCTTCTCTCTTCTACCGTATTTCCCCGAAAATAAGACCTAGCAGGACAATCAGCTCTAATGCGTCGTTTGGAGCAAAAATTAATACAAGACCTAGTCTTATTTTACTATGAGACCGGGTATAATAATATTATAATATAATATAATATAATATAATATAATATAATATAATATAATATAATATAATATAATATAATACTGGGTCTTATATTAATTTTTGCTCCAAAAGACGCCTTAGAGCTGATTGTCTGGCTAGGTCTTATTTTCGGGGAAACACAGTATTTACCCTTTCTCTTTGTTGCTACCGTGTACCACTTCTCTAGTTGTTCATTTTCATTCCAAGTACCCTCTTGAGAAGGTATTTGTCTTATATCAGAACACTGGATATGTTGGTTGCATGATTCAAAAGCATTGTTTTCTGAAAGTATTTTTAGCTTTGAATTTCTATTTTAGCTTCTCTGGGCTCCTAAATCTTATGAAAGAAATTTCACATACGGCCAACCTATGCCAACATTCATAGTCTAGATATCAAGGCAAGGAACATGAACTAAAGAGAATTAGGAGAGTTAATGAGAAGATAAAGTTTCATAAAAGCAGGATTACAATTTGGAGGATTTAGTACTCAATAGATTTGGCTCCTTCAATCAAGGGAAAATTAACCTAAAGTTAATTAGACACAACTATTCCAGAATCCCACTTACATAAATATTCAATGGTTCTAATGGCCTATGATGACTGAGGTCAGTAGAAAGGACAAGTGCATTCTGGTATCCTGCAGATTGAATATGCCAATCTTTGGCTGGTTGAGTTTTTTAAGAAGCTATGTTAAGGAAAGCTTACCTACAACCTTACTTCCTCCATGTGCAATTCAAGGGGTTTCTTCTGAGAAATTGGAGATAAAATTTATCTCTTGTTTATTGTCAAGAGTGAGCTGAAGAGCTCAAAAAAAAAAAAAAAAAAAAAGGCAGGGCACTGAATTTCCGTTCTTCAGATTTGCTGCCTCTGCTTGGCTTTCCTCTTTCTTCCTGTGGTGGGCGCCGTAGCAGACTCAAACCCATATCCTACCAGCTCAATAACCCTGATAGAAGCCAAGTTCCCTCCCAGCTTTAGTAGAAAAATGCAAATTAGGTCATGTATTTACCTCTAAAACAATCACTGAAGTCAAGGGGCTGGGTGCTCTAATTGGCCAGGCTGTGGTCAGGTGGAGAGAGAGAGAGAGAGAGAGAGAGAGAGAGAGAGAGAGAGAGAGAGAGAGAGAGAGAGAGAGAGAGAGACTCACAGATGTCTGAGCGGTACATTCCAAGGAGAGGAAAGAGAGACAGTGTCTTTGTTTTCCTTCAGCTAAACAAATGGCTAGAACAAATCAGTAATTCAGTCAGGTGAGGTTTATTCCTTCCAAACACAGAGAGCTGGTCTCATGTTTGTTTCATTTATGATTTACAAACAATCTGGTATTTCCAGAAATGATTTGGCAACTATAGATTATATGCACAATAAAATAATATTTTAAAAAGTGAAAAATAGGAAGGTATACTAATATTGTGTAAGATTGGTATTGAAGACTATTAGTTAACTATTGCCACGAGAAGGTGGCATAATAAAACACCTCCAAACTCAGTGGCTTAAAACAGCCACCATCCATTCTGGCACTCGTGTCTATAGGTTTGTCTGGGTAGCTCAGCTTCATGCATGTTCATTCTGGGGCTCAGGATGAAGGGGCACATCGACATGGAGGAGACCATCTTTGGAGATGGCAGAGGTACAGGAAGACAAGTAGGAATGCCCATTGAAGACCTCCTCTGGGAAATAACATGCCATCAGTTTTGCCCACCAGCCACTGACCAAAGTATCTCACCTGCAAAGCCCATCATAGGGGCAGAGAAGTATAGTCTGTCTCTATGTGACCATGGCAAATGTGGTTTCGCAAAATACTAGCTGTGGGGAGGAGATGAAGAATTGTGACCAATAAGTCTGTCTACCACAGGGGATAATATTAGTTATTAAACTGCTGTCTAATGTTCATTATGCCCCAGTCACCTGGGCTCCTTCAACTCACCAAACATTGTTGCCTATTCTTTGCTTAGAATTATTTCCCCTTATATCTCTTCCCTTTTTATAATGTAAAGTATATAAAGGCAATATTTTTTGTTCTATTTTTTTTAATTGATGGTAGTTTCTTATCTTTCAGATGCCAACCCCTGCTTGTATATTTGGATTTGTGCATAGAAAAAGTCTTAATGATCAAAATTTATTATAAATACTTAATCTTTTTGTCTGTATGATTATCTTGTTCAGATGTTTCAAACCACAGTGTGCTGAAGTAATAGAGCGGGGAGACACTGTTTTGGAAGGACAATAATCTGGATAACATGTATTCATCACAGGCTCTATTTCCTACCACAATACTCTCAGGATTCAACTCTTAAAGCATCCTGGGCTTATTGAAAACCAAGGCTGGATGCTCCAATGGAATGTTTTAGGATCTTGCAATATAGGTGTTTAAATGTGGCAAGAAGAATTACTTGTTCCTCTTAGGAAGCCAAGCTTATCCTGAGATATTTGAGGACTGAGCTAGCATCTCACATTTAAAAGGAAATATTTATTCATCATAACATTGATATCCACAGGTAACTTGAGTTCAACATGCAAAAAATATTTAAGGTTTAAATCCAAGAGAATTTCTGTGATCAAAAAATATCCTGACATCATAAAATCCTTCCATGGGAGATAGTCTTTAGTTTTCTGTCTTTAAGCATTCATTCATTCGTTCGTTCATTCATTCATTCATTCATTCATTCATTTCGTAAACATTTCTAAGTACCCATTATGTGCCAGACACTGTGCCATACCTCAAAACACAAAGAGCCTCAAGGAGCTTTTACACTAGTGGGGAGACAGACACATAAACAGATAATTACCATGGGATATAATCTGTGCAAGAATGAAGGTGTGTATAAGGTTCAACTACACCTGCAGATAAATGCAGCCCTAGGTTTAACTAGGGATTCAGGGAGATTTCCTATTAGAGATGAAGTTTGAGCCAACTCATAAAGGAGAAATAAGAAATTTACAAGGTAGGAATGGAGTTAGAGTAGGGATGTGTAAGTGGGTAGAAGTTTGTAGACAAACAGTAGAGTGTGTGGATAGTTAATAGAAATGTAGGAAAATAGCAAGTTTAGGGAACTACAAGCCACTCTACAAATGTACCATCTCACAGAGATAACAACTGAAGTTTTTATGGTTAAGCAACAGCTTTATTGAAATATAATTAACTATAATATAATACCATAAAATTCTTTTAAAACATACAACCCACTGGTTTTTAGTATATTTATAGAGTTTAGTATACTCACAGTGTTTTAGCACATTCACAGAGCAATGTACAACTCTATTTAATTTCAGAACATTTTTTTATCACCCCCAAAAGAAAGCTCATAC
Source organism: Rhinolophus sinicus (assembly GCF_036562045.2). NCBI lineage: Eukaryota > Metazoa > Chordata > Mammalia > Chiroptera > Rhinolophidae > Rhinolophus > Rhinolophus sinicus. Next base: position 56,974,061 of record NC_133759.1, on the reverse strand, counting down.
CCATGTGCAGTCACACTCCATTCCCCCATCCCTTAGTTCCTTGAAACTACTAATCTACTTGGTTTCTATGAATTTGCACATTCTAGATATTGCATATAAATGGCATGATACAATACATGACATTTTGTGACTTTTACTTAGCATAATGTTTTCAAGGTTCATCCATGTTGTTAAATGTATCAGTACTTCATTCCTTTTATATTGCTGAATATTATTCCATTGTATGGATAGACCACATTTTGTTTATCCATTCATCAGTTAATGGACATCTGGGTTGTTTCCAATTTGGGACTATTGTGAATAATGCTGCTAGGAACATTTGTATATAGATTTTTGTGTGGGTGTATGTTTTCATTGCTGGACCATACGTTTTAACAATAACATAATCATACATTTAATATTTGGAGAGATTGCCAAACTGTTTTCCAAAGTGGCGGCACCATTTACAATCCCACTAGCCGTGCAGCAGTGATTCAGTTTTTCCATATCCTTGTCAATACTTGTTATTGTCTGTGTTTTTTTATTTTAGCCATCCTGGTGGGGTTGAAGTGGTATCTCATTGTAGTTTTGATTTGCATTTTCATAATGACTAGGGATGTGAAGCATATTTTCATGTATCTATTGGCTATTTGTATTTCTTCTTTGGATAAACATTTACGCAAATTAGTTGCCCATTTTAAAATTGAGTTTCTTCTCATTGTTAGGTTGTTAGAATTCTTTATATAGTCTGGGTAAAAAGTCCTTTTGAATATATGGTTTTCAAGATTTTTCACCAATTCTATGGGTTGTTTTTTCGCTTTCTTGATAGTGTCCTTTGAAGCACAAAAGTGGTGTGTTTTTTTAATTTTGATGAAATCCAATTCATTGAGTTTTCAATTTTATTGCTTATGCTTTTGGTATCATACCTAAGAAGCCACTGCTTAACTCAAGATCATAAAGATTGAGTCCTATGTTTTCTTCTAAGAGTTTTACAGTTTTTAGCTTTCACATGTTCTATGATCCATGTAAATTTTTATATATAGTGTGAGGTAGGGGTCTAGTTTCATTCTTTTGTCTGTGAATATTCAGTTTTTCCTGCACCACTTGTTGAAAAAGACTGTCCGTTCTCCATGAATATGCCTGGCACCCTTGTTGAAAATCAACTGACCATGAATGTAAAAGTTTATTTCTGGACTTTCAATTCTATTCCGTGGTCTATACGTCTATCCTTATGCTAATACTACATTTTCTTGATTGCTCTGATTGAAAAACAAAACAAAACACAGAAATAGACTCCATCACTGCCTTTAATAAGCCATTCAAGAGGTAAACAGACCTAAGGGTCAAAAAATTATTAATCAATTATTATTTCCTCTGTAGTTGTTCCTAATGTAATGACTGAAAATGATTTTCAGAATTAGTAGGAATAATAAGTCATTATGTTCTACATAAAAAGAAGCTCTGTTGTGTTAATAGATCTTTCCCCGACTCTCAAAAATTTCCTGAGAGTCATATTTTTGAATAACATTATAAATTCCTGCCTTTAATATACATTTATTGAGAACCTGCCCTTTGTAAGGATAGATAATCTAAATGCTTCAGAAAATAATTTCTAAAGTTAATCACCATGTCTTTAATTTTATGCATGATGTATGTGTACTGTATTCATTTTCTACATCATTATTTTCTGTATTTTACTTTAGTTCTACCACTTATGAGTTGTACAACCTGGGGCAAGTTATATAAATTCTCTGACTCATACTTTCTTAATACCTAGAGTACCTGTTCTCATTGGATTTTTATAAATATTAAACAAAAATGCATGTAAAGATCTTAGTAGAGTATCTGATGCACAGACGTACTTAAAAAACTTAGATTATTAGTAAGAGATGCACGAGTATCTGTTGACAAAATGTAATTTTCATGGGCTAACTAAGATGAGAAACTGGAAATGCACAATAATGTAATTCCTAGAGTTCCATTTCACTAAATATACTCAGGTTGTTTCTCTTTCCTCCTAGCTGTAAGTAGAGGAAAGATGGTTCCATACCCACGTGAGAAAGTAGAAAAGGACTGACAGAAATTCAGTTATCTTGATGTTCTCATTAATTCTAATTTCTGATTTAGTCATTATTTGATGACTTCTTACAAGGTTGGTCCTTTCATCTTATTTAAAAAAAAAAAAAGGATGACTTTTTAAGCAATTTCACAGGATAAAAAACTACTGAAATATGTAGGTAACCTGAATGGTGGATAAACTGTTTGACAACACTTGCCTAAATGTGTTGTATTTGAATTTCAAGTCTAATCCACTTAATAAACAAAAGAATTCTAGTGTGTCATTTTTCCCACTAGCTATCAGAGAGTTTTATCCCTTACAGCAGTTTTCTAACTTGGATATTTTCCAAGTTAAGTATATAGGAGACGTTAGCTGAGGTTTGGTTGCCAAGTACTCATTCTCCCTTCTCTTGTTAATAGTACCTTGACTTCTTTTGGGGAATCGCGTCTCTTGGAAACTGCATCCCGTGTATGGAAGGCACATTCCAAGCCAAGAGATTGGTGTGTGACCCAGCTTAGACCAACTAGATTATTTTTCTGGTTTTTTTGGACCTTGAGTGGCACGATGTAGGGATGGATAGGATGAGGGGTTGAACCATTCCCATAGCAATGCACGTGTTGAACTATGAATTGAAGCCACTCCTTAGTTTTTACTCTACATGTGCCTTAAGCTGTCCATTTCCTGTATTTTTTGGAGCCTAGTTCAGCGTTATTTTTCATTATGTGAACTCCCCTATACCCTTTCAATAAATTACTTTACTTTTGTTACTCAAAGACAATTTCTGTTACTTGCAACCGCAAGAACTCCTAGTGATGCAAAGTCCACCTCTATCCTGCCCTTTCCCAGACCCTCCCCCCTCCGACAACTAGGGCTACTTAAAGTGAGTTCTCCATAGGCATTTGTTTGTTGACTCCTTTCATCTCTGAAAATGCTCACCCCTAAATTCCCTTATTCCTGTTAAGTTCCAGAATTTTAAGTTTTCCAGAATTCTTCTTCAACAGATTTGATTGAGACCATGTGTAATAGGAGAAAGTGACATTTGATGATGCTAGAGAAAACCATAAAATCCTTCTTTAATGTCCAACTTTCAGTTCTTCAATAAATATCCATTGAGGTCATACCATGCGCTCTGTCCTAGATGCTAGAAATACAAAAGTGAGTGGGACAGAGTCTTGTTCCTTAGAGAGCCTGGAGTCTAGTAGGAGAGATAAGACACCAGAAATAACGGTAGTGCCACTAAGACTGTGATAAGAGCTATAATTGAGATATAGATCAACTGCTATAGGAGCACAAAGGAGGGGAGATTAATTCAGGCTGGGAGGATTGGAGAAGATTTCAGGGGAGGAGATGAAACTTCAATCCCACTGATCATCCTGTAAGTGCCCAGTGGCCAATTTTCTCCAGGAAATGGAGTTTGCGAAATTCAGCCTGACCGCTAAAGAATAGTTTCTTTTCTCTTAGCATGGCATACTACAGTTTCTAAGGTTTCTGCCTTCTTGGGCAATGTACTAAATCGCTTAGGACACAACTGACAAAATAAAGAGAACAAACCTTGGCTAGTCTGTGCTTAATGGGTCTGGGGCCTGGTGTTTGCATCTTTTTAGTCACTGGAACAAAGGGACAACTGGCTGTGGCCTGGACTGGGACCAGTGTTTCTTAGCAGTCTTTAAATATGTTAAAATTAAGCACCAGCTCCGAGTAGCCTCTTGGGATTATTTTCTTCAACTGGACACAGAAACATGTATAGAGCCTGCAACTTGTTCTAAGCCGCCTGGAAAACAGATACTCATTTCATATTATTTTATTTCCACATCTTCCTTTTATCTGCCCACATAGTGCAGCCAACTTTCTTCTTCATTTTAGCAGAGAAAGGATGCTCTGAATTAATCTGGGATGGACAATCAGTCTGACAGAATGGGCTTGAAAAACATTATTACTCATGGCCTTACTTGCAGGGGTTGTGCGTGAATGCTGTTTTCATGCCGGTAACCTCTAAGACATTAAGAAACAGTGTTATTTGGAACACAAAACATTGTGTACCTAAGTGACAATGAATTCATCTGTCTAAGCAGAGAGCATACAATCGAAAGAGAGAAAGTCACTTATTTTTAAAAAGTTCCAATTTTTTTTTCAAGAGGATAGTTTAATTTTGATAAAATAAGTGCCCAATGTTCCCCTCCGCTGCCTACAAAATTCACATTCTGGACAGTGTTTACATTAGTCTTCTACTGGGCAAGAAAAAGGAAAGAATTGGAGGCCACTGCTTCTTATAGAGTCTGGGAAGGAAGGCATTGTAAGTCATTATTTTATTGAACGCTGCTGTGGGAACACATTAGCGAGGAGCAGTGGGGGCTCGCATTCCCAGAAGCTCCATGGAAACAACATAACATTCCTACAGAAGCAGGTAGAAAAAGACAAGAAGGCTTCCGCGGGAATTTTAATGCTGCCCTGATTTTCCCAGTATCAGTATCTTCAATTTCCAACTCACTTCAGTGACCCCAGGATCTCCCAAATATCCTTTTCATATTTTGGAAGGGGTGAACACAGGTAAAGTAGATCATCTTCAAAGCTATGTCCCTTTTTTCCAGTGCTCATTAGGAAGAAACCACATTCGAAGTTTATCAGCTAGGGCACAGGAGATCGCTCGGGCCCAATGGGTGCATATAGATTTGTGTTATGGGTTGAATTGTGTTCTCCAAAAATTATACGCTGAAGTCCTAGCACCTGCTACCTTAGAATGCGACCTTATTTGGAAATAGGGCCCTAGCAGATACAATTAGTTAAGATGAGGTCATACTGGAGTAGGGTGGGCCCTTAATCCAGTATGATTGGGGCCTTATAAAAAGATGGCCATGTGAAAACTGAGACAAACAAGGAGAATGCCATCTGATGACGAACGCAGAGACTGGAGTTATGCAGCTGCAAGCCAAAGAATGGCAAGGATTGCTGGCAAATCATCAGAAACTAGAAAGAGGCAAGGAAGGATTCCCCTACAATTTTTGGAAGGAGGCTGGCCCTGCTAACACTTTGAACTCAGACTTCTCGCCTCCAGAACTGTGAGACAATAAAATTCTGTTGTTTTAATCAACCCTATTTGCAGTAGTTGGTCACAACAGCCCTGAGAAACGAATGCATTTGCTTAAACCTCTCCTAGGCTGCTTTGTTGGTACCTGTGACCCAGATGTCCAGGTTCATGATCCACGATATACCTACCTCCTCCTCACCACATCTTAGGCTCTGGCTCCCTAGGACTTTGAGCAGCGCATAAGTTTCCCATCTGCTCTTCCACTTCCAGGAATGTGTTTCCTTCCAGGCATAGCCAGAACCCTGGGTTCCAGGCTGCTCAAAGTCAACTCAGTATTCAAACTCAGCTCAAAGTGAAAAGTCCCCCAATAAAGCCTGGGTGAGTGAGAATGACTTTGTCCTCCCAAATGGTTTGTTTGTAACAGCACTCTGATTACCACTGAGCTAACTAGTTGCGTGTCTAGTTTCTCTCCATATATGCATATTATCACTCTTTAAAATTGGAGACTGTGTTTTGTTCATTTTGCATTTCAGAGAGGCTTGCTTCTCCAAGTATGGTCCTCAGGCTCGGAGCATAAGATCACAGAATCTCAGTTCCCATCCCAGAACTTCTGAATCAGAATCTGCACTGTAAATAGTAAGCTCATACCACTGGGAAGAGGAGATGGTAGACAAAGAAAAAGGAGGTCAAATATATGGTGATGGAAGAACTGACTCTGGGTGGTGAACGCACAATGTGCTATGTAGACGCTGTATTATAGAAATGTACACATGAAACCTATGTAACTTTACTAACCACTGTCACCCCAATACATTTAACTAAAAAAACAACAACAACAAAAATTGAGAAGCACTCCCTAGAGGACCTTGAAATACCAGCCAATTGAATGTGTGCTTTGCATCTGCTACTTTGCTGAGCATTTTTACTTTCATTATTCCAAACTAGTCACCTCAGGAATTCTATCAACAATGCTGCAAGGCAGACATTATTACGTCCCATTGTACAGATGAGAAGATTGAAGTGAAGCTACATTGGAAACTGCAGGGAATCCTTCTACCTGTCCTCCCAGTTGAGCACAACTCCCTGACCTTACCTATTAGTTGTTTTTCAGGCAACAATGGGAACTCCCCTGGGGGTCGCATTTCAGGGGGAACATTTGAGCATCCATTGCAGAACTTGGCCTCTTTTTGCTATTTTCTCACTAGGTGATGAACTCATGTCTCTCCAGATACCACATCAAAACAGGGTTCCACGGAAACAGTAAATTTGGGAAATGCTGCAACTTACGCAGCCCTCTTGAATATTAATAGTGCAGAGCCACCTATTAAAGGCCTAACTACATGACCCCAGTAACTATAACGCTACTTAACTTTGTTTAACTCACTTTTCCCTTAAGTTTACTTGACTCCAAGTGGAGGTTGCATAACAGCCATTAACATTGTGGCAAACATACTTTGCTATAAAATGAGATGTTAATGACAAAGGGAGATCAAGAGGGAGACTCATTTCATGGATTATTTTTTAATTAGTAAAGGGGGAGAGGGAGGGGGGAAGAGAGAGAGAGACAAATTCTCTCCTGTAGTTGCCTTCCAAGTGGAAGTTTCCTCAAAAATCCGGTATTAGCATGTAGGAAGGGACTAGGGACCAGCAGGAGCTTCTGAACCTCTGGGAAGGTGGTTCGCTTCTCTGTGCATTATTTGATGTCATTAAGTTCTCCGTGGAATCTTCTGTTCCATGCTGTAACTCGAGACAAAGGCCTTTGATAAAATTAAGTAGGACGTTAACTCTGAAGTGCATTGAGAAGATAAAGTGCCAATTAAATCACACTCACTTTTAATAAATGGACACTGAGGTCATGAGCTCAACACATGGGGCATGATATTGCAAAGTAGCAGAATAAAGCCATGCAAAGGACAATAATTACTCATTGGGGTTGCTAAGGAGAGGGAGCAGGCTTATGTACTTGGCTATCAAGGGACATCTCTTTTTAAGAATACTTTTCCCTGTTGAGATTAAGGATTTCATTAAGAGGTTTTTTGCTTGGTATGGACCCTTGACAGTTCTGAGAGCAGATTTATTTGGATTCTTGGTGCTAATGGAGAGCAGCTCTCTGTCCACAGAACTAATCAGGGCTCGGGCAAGCAGTGCTGCCATTCTCCGGAGTTTTTATCAAGGTCGGGTAGCTCTTTAATGCAAATTCAGGGCATCAGTTGATTGCTGCCTGAGTGCTTACAGTGGAAATGACAGGATGGGGCTTTCCAGATATTTTCTTTACAGAAAGAAAAAAATAAGGCTTTGGGGTTGGTTATTTGGAAGCAGGGGTGGCTTCTTGAAGATATAGACACAATCATCTGAAATGACTTTTGGATGATGAAAGTGGAGTAAGTTCTAGAAAGAGAGATGAAAGCCAGCAAGAGGTAGTGCTGCATGAACTTTCTACTAAGATACATACATATTTTTGTCGTAGTGCCCTGTGATCTATTTCCCCCGAATTATCTGCCGTTATTTTGCCTGGCGTTGCTCCAGTTGTCCCCTCTCTCTGGAATGCACTCCATTTCTGCCCATTGAAATCTCACCCATTCTTCGTGACCCTGCTCAAAACTTCTCCTCCTACGAGAAGGGTTTCATGATTGCCTCTGGAGACACAAATGCTGCTTTTCTGTAGCCTCTTTGGGCCTTTTTCATAGCATTTTGATTTTTACTATTGTGGTGTCCATGACTGTCTCTGAGGTTCCCCCTTTGAAGATGGAACTGGATTCTGAATCACATTCCTAAACACCCCCTGCCCACCAACACCACACTGAGCTCATAGCTGAGGCTCAGTAAATGCCAGTTGAATTGTAGCTCAACATTGCAAAAGACTGTAATTGGGCATAGACAACGTTTATCATTCAGCATCTTGATTTGGATGACTGGATATTATTCTCCTTACTTTCAGGCTTGTACTCTCTCTGTGTTTTCTTACCTGCTTCTAAATCAGTGTTTTCCAAACGTCAGTCTTTCTCAAAACTCTCCTGAGTATGTCACATCTGTGAACCACTTCTACTTCTACTTCCCTAATACTTTTCTTTAAATGGGTTTGCTTATACTAATTCATTTAAAAAGCACATTATTTACCTCTAAGTAGAAATCTAGTATCACCTGCCCTTAATAGAAGATAAACATACGTAGGAATATAATGAGAACAAAACCTTGTTAAATTAATTCATTTAACAAATATTTATGGAGTATCTACTGTGCACCAGGCACAGTGCTAGGTGCTAGGGCTGTGGCAATGAATAGAAAGGACACGGGCCCAGCTTCTTTGGGTTCATGTTCTATTATGGTAAATGGAAAATGGAAACTTAACAGCTAGATCATAAATGTTTAATAAATGCTATAAAGCAAATGCAGCAGGGCGAAGAGATGGAGAGGAATCAGGGTACTGTTGTATTAAGAGGTCAGGGAGGACCTCTCTGATGAGGTGACACTTGAGCAGAGACCCTGAAGAGCAAATCATGGTCCACCTGGAGGCAGGGGTTTACAGGCTTAGCGAATGACAGGTATCAGGGCCAGAGAAGGGACTCGCTCTTGGTGTTCTCTCAAGACCTGTAAGGAGGCGAATGTGGCTGGAGTACACTAGGGAAGGGAGGAATGCTAGGAAGTGAGGTCAGAAACAGAAGCAAGAGCAAGATCATGTCAAGCCTCATGGATTAAGGCAATGACTCTCGTATTCTAAAAGAGATGCTATTCTAGAACATACTATTGCACTTGGGGAAACGACATCATTGGTTAAGTGATGACATGAGGAAAGTTTCCTTTGGGCTTCTAGTTAGAACATTCTAGTTGGTCCATGACCAAACCCTACAGTCAAGTAGTCTTGTCTCCAAGAGATGGTAGCATTTCAGGAGACCTAAAGGTACAATGTCAATCATTCTGTCAGGTTCCCTAAACTCTGGACCCTTTTGGACAGTGCCTGGCATGGAATGAGGAAATGTATCTTGCTTCTGCCTTCCAGATCGTGTCTCTTTGTTTTGGACCTGGCTAACTCTGAATCCCACCCTGGCAGAGCATGCAGGTAAGGGAAATACAGTCAGTGAAGATGATTGCCCTTGCATTCTCCTTCTAATGCATATCCTGTCAATCAGGGCTGTCCACAAGAACAATCTGGGGAGCTTTGTAAAGACCTGGACACTGCCTGGGCCCCACCTGCAGGAATCTGGGCTTAATTGGCCTGGGATAAGAGCTGGGCGTCTGTGTTTTCAATAACTCCACATGTGATTCTAATGTGAGCCAGGGTAAGAACCAGTGCTTGAAGGAAGTGTTTTCACCTTTATTTTCACAAAAGGAGAAATCAAGAGCTAAAATTTTCTAGAATCACATGGAAACTAGTATTTTTATGTTATATAGACACATGGATAGACATGAAAAAGAAACAAACTGAAGGTGAGATTCTATGTGCTAGGCATAGAGTAGTAAACAAGACAGTATGTAAAGTGCGATGAAACAAACAAACAAGGGTGCTATTATCGTGTATGACTGCTGAGGTGGTGTGTGTGTGTGTGTGTGTGTGTGTGTAGATGTGGGGTGGCATGTGTGAGGTGGTGAGGGAGGCCAACCTCTTCAGAGAGGTCAGACTCTCTCTAAGAGGGGTTCTTTGAACTGAGAGGTGAAAGACAAAGCAGAACCAGCCAAGCAAAGATCTGGGAAAAACATTCAGGTCAGAGGGAATGGCAAGTACAAAGGTCCTGAGGCAGTACTGTATTGGAGAAATTGTGAACCAGGGGAGAATGGTAAGAAATAAGGTCAGAGAGGCTAATTTGAATCATTTCCTATTTATTTTTTTTTATAAAAATTAACCTTCTTCAGAAAGTCTCCTTAATCACATGCTACTCTCCAGTTATATTCCACAACATCCTTCGCCCTTTCTGGTTGACCATACCTTAGTCCAGATTCTTTACATTCTTCGAGGTCCTATTCAATTGCCACCACCTTCAGGAAGCATTCCATCATCATTCTAAATGGTGGCTATCACTCTCTTCTCTAAATCACCACACCTTCACCTTTTCAATGGATGGTAGCTCTCTTTATCTTTGCATCTTTCTCAGCCTATCATCTTTCTGCTCCTGCCTGCTCTTCTCTGAAGAGTAGTTCCAGGTCTTATTCATCTGGGAGCCCTTTCTCCTTGCCCTGCATTATGCACAAAACTAGGCCTCAAACAATGTTTATGGAAGAGTTAGTTATGTGCAGTCAATTCCTTTGAATAAGAATAACAGCAATCCGAAAAACCTAAGTACGTACACATAATATTTAAAGCAGCAAACAGAACTGTATTGTCTCTCTGAGTGTATTTTTGACTTCCTGATAATGATTTCTGGTCATTCACCTTTGACAGAACATACTGCAATTGAAAGGAAATGTATCAGTCCAGACAGTTTCGGGAAAGCCAACTCTTTTCATTGACTAAGGAAAATCAGCACAGCCAGAAATGAAGGCCACGAGGAAATGAAATGCCATCGGTTTGGCCCATTTGAAGAGTCAGCTCAGAGCAATGTGGAAGAAAAGAGAAGCAGGAAGATGAACAAAGGAAACAGATAAAAAGCACTGTTGAGACAGAGGGTGGATTTGCTTGCTGTGGTAAGTGGCCTCTGACAGTGCACTTTCCATGGCCAACCTGCCTTCTTTCCAGCCTGTGGATTTTTTCAAAAAGACTCCCTTCATGGGCAGGGACTCTTCTATTTATTGATTGCTCAGACCAGTTTTATTTGACCCTACTACTGCCCTGAGGAATGGTCAGCATTACCTCATTTTTACAAACATTGAAACTGGCCTGCTGTTCTGGAGGCACCATGGTCTTATGAGTGAGGGTACCAGCTTTGGGGCCGGAAAGCTTGGGCTCTGTTTCCAGCTCTACCCAATTACTGTATGGACCTGTGAAATATCCAATGGCAATAATAATAATTCCTTCCCATAGAGTTGTTGGGAGGGTAGGCTGAGTCTGCATACCTATGTAAAATACGTAGGCTAGTACCATGTATAGAGTCAGCACTCAGTACGTGTTGTCAGCATTGAGAGAGGTGAGACAATTTGCCCAGGTCTGGCAGGTCGTAGGGCTATGATTTGAACTTAGGTGTGCCTAAGGGAAAACACTAAGCTAATGGAGTTAGCAAGGCACTTGGAAGTGGAGAAATTGCTCTAATTGTGCTCCCACATTCACTCAAGTATCACTGAATGACCAGGCCATTTCCTGAGTCCCTTCCCTTTCTTGCTTATCTGAGTTAGAACCCTGCATTGACTAAACACACTTCCAGACCTGCGAAGTTAGAGCCCTCCATAAACAAGGTGTGTGTGTGAGGTGAATGAAGTGTGTCTGTTTCCTCTTCTGGATAGTTAGAATAAAAAATTCAGAAATTTCAAGGCTTGCTATGGGTATTATAGGTATTATAGAATGTTGTAAGTGAGCTAAAACTTGCCAAGCAGAGTGTGGTATATGTCCTGGTAAGTTTCCATTCACCTCACCTCCCCTGCTCCATCTCTCTCATGTAGAGAAGGAGGATGGACTTGGTGGGAGAGAAAGAACATGGCTGATTCTTTGAGTTAGGTCTGATCTGGGACTTGGATTTTGGTATAATGCATACCACATGGTCCATAGAAGCTCCCAAGATTTTGAAAGACCCTGGGGCCACAGTCGCAGTTGTAAAATCAGTCTAAGCAGAAGTTGTTCTTTGGGTGTTTTCAGCCCTCCCTGTATCATGAAATCTATATCTGTATCATGAAATCATCCCTTCCAGTATATGTCCTTATTGTTCACCCTCGCCACACTGAGCTACACTTGTTTATTTCTCTGTTTGTCTTCCTTTGTACCTTATGATGCTCCAGGGTATCCAGCATATGGCAATGACTAGGATCTCTGTTTCTGGGGTTGGGTATACCCAACCGGAGCTCTGATTTGGCCATAACCTCTCACTGCTGACCTGGTTAAGATAAATCAAAGTGTGTCCTACAACCTCTATGTTTTGGCGCAGTTTTTAACCTGGAATAAATGGTGTTCCTGGGTTGCAAAACTATGACGTCAATGTGCATATTTCTATGGAGAATTCAAGGCTTTATGAGATTACCAAATGGGAGGGAGGAAACACTGTTCCAAAGGAAATGAAAAACCTGCTGTATTGGATTCAACTTAAGCTTATGAAGCAATTCTGGGTTCTTCATCACACTTTTTATAATAAAAAAGAGGGGGTGCTATCCTTGATTTTTACATTAGGAGAGTGAATTCTTCAAAAGCATCACTTTTATGCTTTTCTTTCTTTTTTTTTTTTTTTAGATTTTTATTGGGGAAGAGGAACAGGACTTTATTGGGGAACAGTGTGTACTTCCAGGACTGTTTTTCCAAGTCAAGTTGTTCTTTCAATCTTAGTTGTGGAGGGCGCAGCTCAGCTCCTGGTCCAGTTGCCGTTGTTAGTTGCAGGGGGCGCAGCCCACCATCCCTCGCGGGAGTCAAACCGGCAACATTGTGGTTGAGAGGATGCGCTCCAACCAACTGAGCCATCCGGGAGGCAGCTCAGCTCAAGGTGCTGTGTTCAATCTTAGTTGCAGGGGGCAGAGCCCACCATCCCTTGTGGGACTCGAGGAATTGAACTGGCAACCTTATGGTTGAGAGCCCACTGGCCCATGTGGGAATCGATCCGGCAGCCTTCGGAGTTAAGAGCATGGAGCTCTAACTGCCTGAGCCACCGGGCCGGCCCTTTATGCTTTTCTAATAAAAATTCCCGTAATGTATGGTTTTCTCTGCTTCTTAAAATATCTTTTCCTCCATGATCATCCACTGAGATCAAACTCATGTGCCAAGCACTCTACTAAGCACCCGAAAGCACATTAGTTCATTTCACCATCACAGTGATTCTCTGAGTCAGCGTTAGTGTCTCCCCATTATACAGACAAGGAAATAGACTTAGAAGTAAGATTGGTACTCAAGCTGCCTGTCTATGTATATAACCCCATGTTATATTGTCTTCACGTCTGCTAGAGTCTTCTGTTTTTGGAGATAAGCTTGTCCAATGCACTGGTTTGTAAGACCTCTGGGTCTAGAGATGCCGGAATTCTCCTTAACCATTTAGTCAATACCACATGCAGACACAGACCACTCGGAGGCTGACAGGGTACATTCCCTTTGAGTCAGAATGTTAGCTTCCCTGAACAAGCAACTCTTTCTTTTATAAATAAACTTTGCAAGACAAGTTAAATGATATCCCGTCTACAACACTATTCAAAGACTTCATGAATATATATTACATTTTTAGGTGAAGAGAGAGAATATTTTAATACATCAAAGTCTCTAATAAAAACATGAACATGTAAAACAGGAGAAGTTGCTTTCTAACACCTTGAAAGGCAAATACATACCAAATTGAAATTTTAAAAGAAATAAAAAGTTGACAGAAGATAAATAGAGCTAATAGCGCTGCAGATGTATTGTGGCTTTTGGAATAGCTCTGAAAAGTTAAACTGAAAAACTGAACTCTAGGTGGAAGGAAAGGCCGTGGTCTTCAGCATCAGGTAGACATTGATTTGAATCTAATTCAACTGAAAGGAAGGTGTGACCTCACCTATCTTATAATATTATCAAGAAAACAGAAGGTCCGTACTGTATAGGTAGTCAATAAGCATTAGCAGTCTTCCTTCTTTCTTTGGAATTTTTCTTCTAATTTGGTGTAAAACCAGAGTAACTGTTTCCAGTGGGCAGTTCTTTTAATATGAAGGACTCACTCCTGATACAAACTGATGTCCCCAAAATACAGGACTTTGCTGATGAGTCACAAGGAGCCTCAGAACATCCTTCAAAACCACTTTAAGAATCCAACTAGCATTTCCAGTTGGATTGCTATGCCACATGGTCCATAGAAGCTCCCAAGATTCTGAAAGACCCTGGGGCCACAGTTGCAGTTGTAAAATCAGTCTAAGCAAAAGTTGTTCTTTGGATGTTTTCAGCCCTCCCTGTATCATGATTTCATGATACAGATACAGATTTCCAGCCAGAAGGAAGCATGTCCAGCTGGAAGGAAGATGAACCTGGTGCTAGTAGTCCAAGACAAGCAAAGACTGGGAAAGAGCCTTGCCAACATGGGGTGTCCTCTTCTACCCCAAAGCAAAATGGGCAGCACAAGTTAGTTCAATCTTCTGGGTGTCTTTTGGTACACCCAATGCTCACTAAAATTTAACATCTTTGAACAGCAAATCTAACTTTAGAAATTTTTGTTGAAGAAGTAAGATTAAAAAAACAAAACTATCAAGGCTATGCATAAAAGATGTTGACCACAGCATTGTTTACATTACTAGTCCAATGCATTGTTGGACCAATTGTCCATCATTCACTTCCGTCAGGCTGGTTACATAAGTTGTGGTCCATTTGTGTAACAGTGGTTCTGTAGTCATCATGATGTGAAGAAAATTTAATTTATTAAATGTCCATAGTGTATTAAGTTTAAGTTGTAAGTTAGAAAACATCATGTTCAGGTTGACTTTCTCTGTGTGTAAGACTAGATTAATATGAATATATGTACATACACAAAATTTGGGAGGTGAAAACACATGTGATATGTCTTTTCACTTGTGTTCTTTTTCTGGATTATCCAAATTCTTGACAACAATTTTGTGTTGGTCTGGTAATAAAACATAAATCATTCATAGTACACATTGTCCTGTCTTAATGTTTGTTCCCTATTCCTTTTTCCAGGCCAAAACACGTAGATATGCCTCCTTTCCCCTTAACAGATAACTTGGGTGAAAAACTCAACTATATTTTTATTTTTCCATTTAAGGAAAGACTGTTTTCATTATTCATATGCAGCTGACTAGGAGAGAGAAAAAAATAAGAGAGAAGAGCTGATTATAGTGATGGGAGGCTTCGAGATAATAATTATAACAACCCCATTTAGCACTAGTGAAGACACCTAGTGTCTTCAAAGCTGTCTCAGATATAATCTAATTAAGCAAAGTGAGGAGGACAATGGCAAGAGTGGGAGATTTAATCTAAGACGTGTGAGGAGGCCTTTCCATACTGAGGAGATGAAAACAACAGCTGGACAGTAACAAGAGCGGACAAATGAGAAATTCAGTGCAAAGTCTGAGATATAATAAGCTCATAGAGATTTTGAGGGCTGAAAGCAAAAATCATAAATTGAAAAGACAGGGAAGGGGGGAAAAAAGAATGATGAAACTAGTAGAAATGGAGGAAGAGAAAACTGCTGGAGAATTGAACAAAACCATGTTGTTTCTAGAACCCCACATTACTCATCCATTTAATTATATTTTGTAAATATTTGAATGTAGGACAATTCCTGTGACCCCAGGACTCACATAATACCTAAAACCTTAAATATTGGGCCTGCCAATCAGAATTACTGACGACATCTGTCTCTGTAACAGAGGGAAAACATTAAACATACAACACCGACGCACATCCTTCAGGGAAGCGTGAGGACAGCCAGCTCCTGCCCCGTGATTACATTTAAATGCACCAAGAAAGCAAGCACAGGAGGGGCTATCCGAAGAGCGGAAAGTTATTCATTAGGAGCTCAGAGGAAACATTAAAAAAAAAGAGATGCTAATTTGGGGACCTGTAGTTCTTGGTTGATCCAACTCATTAACATTGGTTTACTTCTTCACTCAATTATTGGCTACAAATGTCTTCATCCTACAATATATGTTAATCATTCCAATTTAGTTAGGCCTGTTACCTGTTCCATTGAAGATCTTCCCAGGCCAGAAAGAGGGGAGGTGGAACTTGCAATGGGCCTTGATGAGAAGACGGAAATCCAGAAGAGGGTGTAGCAGGAGCCAAGGCCACTTATGGGCTGGAAAGCCAAAAGCCAATGACCGGCTTTGTGCTATGCTCCAGCGGGTACACTGTGCAGAGATTTCTTAGACTTGCTCCATTTTCCATGACTTTCCATGAAATGATCTGTCTCCTTCAGCAGGTTTAAAGATGTGCAATGATACACTACCCATCCTAAAATAGTCATCTCAACATCTGTTCTCTTTGTTTTTCCCCAAAAACATGCAAGCATGCAGTGAAAATACAGCTGCCAATGACCAAGCAGGAGCTTCTTGGCCCAATGGTGATTCACACATGCCAGAAATCGGATGAGAAAAAGTCCAATGCAGTCGACACAGCTGTGTACTTTATACCTGCAGGCCTTATTGCCGTGTGTGTGAGTGTGTGTGTGTGTGTGTGTGTGTGTGTGTGTGTGTGATTTACTGATCACAAAGAATCAGATGCCTAGGTCTCTGCTTGGAGTGTTGCTCACTGTATTTCTGATATCTGACTTGAATCCGTAGTGGTGGGGGTGGTGAGAGTGGGAGGATGGCCAGCTTCTGTCATTATAGTGGACACCAAGCACATTACGAGCATTTTTAGTCATGTTTATGAATTAAATACAAAGGGCTTCATTTTAGCAAGATGCCCTACTGGGCATTCACAGTGTCCTCACTTGTCATAACCTATTTTATCCTCCTTTCCTCCCCCTCCCTCCTTCATTTGTTTATTTACTAACTCCTTGTATGCACAACCACTAAAGATCTTTGATGCTGCGAATCACTGGAGAGGAATATTCAGCTAAGCCTTCACTTTGCCTTGCTACGTGGATCACATTTGGCCTGCCTCTCTTCCATATATCCATTGGGAACTGCTCTGAAGTGTAAACTAATTTTGTCATTTGTTTAAGCAAAGTGGCACTAGAAAATGAAAACCACAAAGCACATTCACAAGTCATTTGGAAATGACTCCTGTATGCTGCCTGGTTTTATGACCTGAACTACAATTTCTCTGTCTTCCCTGGTGACTGGGAATTGGGCACAATCCAAATGAAGAAGTACAGGAGAACCAGGTGTTCTCCAAACCTGTTGTATTAGATTCTGAGGGCTGCCATAACAGATGACCATAAACTGGGTTGCTTAAAACAACAGAAATTTATTCTGTTACAATTCTGAAGGCCAGAAATGAGAGATCAAGGAGTCAGCAGGGTTGATTCCTTCGAGAGGCTCCGAGAATCCATTGCATGCCCCTGCCCTAGCTTTTGCTGGCTGCTGGCAATTCTTAGCATTCCAAGATTTATAGAAACATCACTATAATCTCTGCCTCCATCTTCACACGGCCTTCCCATGTGTCTCTCTGTGCTCTACTCTGTATCTTATAAAGGCATTTATCATTGGATTTAAGACCCATCCTAATTCCAGGATTATCCTCTCAAGACCCTTAACTTAATTACATCTGCCAAGACCCTATTTCTAAATAAGATCACATTCACAGGTACCAGGGGTTAGGACTCAATGTATTTTGGAGGGCCATTATTCAAATACACCTGTCCTTCCTTTCCCTATTCTCCCTCACATTACCAATGTTGAGAAAAAATAAAAAGAAAGTACTATAACATGCAAAGAGATATATTGAAGGATATACGTAATCTTCATAAGCAAAGATTAGAAACATCCTAAAGGTCCATCAACAGGGGGCTTGGTTAAATTAATCTGGTTTATCTACCCAATGGAATACCAAGCAGCTACTAAAAAAAACAAAGTAGTATCTATATGAACTGAAATGAAAATATCTCCAAAATATGTTGCAAAAAGAATTAAGCAAATTATAAAACAAAATATATATCATAAACCCATTAAAAAAAACGAACCATAAGTAACAAACAAACACAATCTTCCCTTTGGGGAATTTCTCTGTTCCCATGCCAGGTTTGTGATTCTGAGGAGGGGGCTGCCAATCACAGTTAATTGGCCCCCTCCCCCTGCCATAAAGACTATTTAGATCTAGACAGTTATAGTTTCCTAGTATGCTAACCATAGTACTGGAATGGAAATTGGGTTGGACACCAAACTAGGCTAGTCAGAAGCCTTCCAGGGATTTTTAAAATTTGGATTTTGAGGAGAAGAAGTCTCTTGCCTTTTAGGCTCTGATTAGTTTTCTATGGTTGTTAGAACAAATTGCCACCAACGTAGTGGCTTAAAAGAACACAAATTTATTATCTTATTGTTTTGTAGGTCAGAAATATGACATATCTCAAGGAATCAGTAGTGTTGTGTTCCCTCCTGGAGCCTCTAGGGGAAATTCCATTCCTGGTCTTTCCCACCTTCTAGAGGCCCCCACATTCCTTGGCTCGTGGCCTCTTCCTCCTCTTCAAATCCAGTAAAAGCAGTTTGAGTTACATCTGTCGGACTTTTGCCTCCATTGTGACATCTCTTTCTGACTCTAACTCTCCTACCTATTTCTTTCACCTTTAAGGACCCTTGTAATGACTTTGGGCCCACCCAGATAATCTAGGATAATATCCCTGTTTTAGAGTTGATTAGTAATTTTAATTCCATCTGCAATCTTAATTCTCCTTTGCCCTGTCAGGGAACATATTTAGAGGTTCTGGGGATTACAATGTAGACATTTTAGGGTAGTGCCGAGAGATAGACAGATGAGAGAAAGAGAGGCTATCCTGTCGGGGCCTCTGGATCCAGTCACTCCTGAAGCTAAGGCACCTGACTTCATCATGACTATGGAAGCCAAGAGATTCCTCCCATTTGTTTAAACATTTTTAAATTGGGTTTCTCTCATTTACAAAGTAAGAGTCATAATGACTTATATGCATGTGTATGTATCATATATATGTGTATGTTTCTAGAAAACTCTAGTAAGAATAGCAGGAAATAGAACTGAAGCGGCTGGTATGGGGTAGCTTTCACTTTTTGACTTAAATGTGTTATGTGAATATTGTTTAATGGTATGCATTACTTTTGTAATTTTAAAAATGAAGAAAAAAAAATAAGAGACTATATACAAGAAAGTAAGTTCATCCAGAGCTCCAAGGTCTAGTTTAAGCTGCAGAAAACTCATCAGTTTCCTCTCATTTGGTATTTTTAAATAGTGCATGAGTCCACTTGAGAGCCCGTAATTACAAGCTGCTTCTTAGGCCCTGGTAACATGCTTTCTCCTTTAAGAAAAGCTATTGAGATGGTCCCACAGATGATAAAAGGCCTATGCTCAGAGGGACAAACAAAGAACTTGCTGGCTCATCTTTGTAGGCCTGACCTGTCCCTGTTCAGGTTCGCATGGCAGGCCTTGAAAGCAAAAGTGTGTCTTAATTCTCTTTCTTGTCTCCTTGGACTATAAATACACACATTATAGGAACCCAAGTTAAAAGAAAAGGAGCAGAAACAAATGCCTGCATCTCCCTTAGCAAAACAAAAAAGACAAAAGCAGCCTCGACTTCAACTGCATTAAAAAAATGGGAACAGAACAGTTTGTTAAAAATGTCACAATTAAGAGCTCTGAAGAATCTTCCTGCTGGACTCGGCACAGTGGGGTTCAGTGTGCTGGACCTGAATTCCCTAGTCTTCTCCTTGCTGTTAGACCTGGGAGGCAGAGAACCCACCAACATGCAGGGGACAGCTCCGTGTCACTTCCCTCTGAGCACCCCAGCCAGTGCAGAGGTATCAGGATTCAAATCTGGGCCTTTCTGCTGCTAGGGTCTGTGGATCTCAATACCCAAAGAGCATAAGAACCACTCAGGAAACTCATTAAGCCCCTAGATACTCAGGCTACACCCCACCTCCCCAAAGATTTGGAATCTGGAGATCTGGGGCCAGGCCCATAAATCTGCATTCCAATAAGCAGCGTGCATAATAAGATCCAATTCTCTCTCTCTCTCTCTCTCTCTCTCTCTCTCTCTCTCTTTTTCTGTTGCACGTGTTACATTTTAACTTTTTAAAGGTATCTCAGGCTCTGAAAAGCAGAGGTGCCTGTTTCTGGCTGCCACTCTTTTCTCACGTCCCAGAGCCTAAGGAACTGAAATTGGCAGGTATTTCAAGGTATAGCTACTATTGACCAGAGGTTTAAAAAACGAACAAGAAACCTCATACTCTATTACAAAGAGAGTAAACAAAACTCACAGTCCTCTACAGAGAAGTAATCAATTTAAAAAATATGTTAAATCTATCAGACCGTAGATAATTATTCAAATCTCAAGGAAAGAAAAAAAAATCAAACCTTACTGATCAAATCTTTCTGGACTCGTCACAAAATTGCAGTGTTTGCATAATTAAAAAGCCCTGTGTTTTCTGTTGTGATAGCCTTGTCCTCACAAGGCAGCTCATTCTTTCTTATTTCTGCTTTGCTTAGCTGGAGGGCTGGCCGTTCAGAATGCTATCACCTCCTTTCAGCCAGACATTGAAAATGGCAGTCAAATCTATGACTGAGCTGGACTTGACCTTATTTAGTACTAAATAAGTAAAAGCAGAACGAACACTGTTTCCACTTTCCCATTGTTCCCTACATTCAAAACTGTCTGTTGAAACTAAAGAATGTAAAGAACAAGCGTGAAGTCACAGATGATCTGGGTTTGACTTTAGGTCCTGCCTTTTTTAGCTCTCCTACTCCCAGCATATCTGAGTCACTTTGTCCAGCTCTGTGTCCCCATTCTTACCCCCACAGCACATACTATATCCTACTTACTATATAACTTACTTATTTACTATAACGACTGTTTATGTCAATCACTCCCTCCTGAGAATTGGAGCTCTAAAAGTTGGAGATTTTTGTCAGTCTTGTGCATAGAACAATGTCTGCCACATATAAATGCTCATAACTGAGTGATGGAAGGAAGGAGGAGTCTATAGTGGGAAAGAACAAACCCTCATAGAAAGAAGCAGACGTGAAAGATGCATAGAGAATGTATATTGTGCTGGTGTAGTTGTACTGTCCAAAATGACAGTTACTAGCCACTTGTGGCTCCTGAGGATTGGAAAAGTCGCTATTTCGAATTGAGGCTGTATTTTGAAGACTTAGGACAAAAAAGAATGTAAAAGATCTCATTAGTAATTTTCTATACTGATTCCATGTTGAAATGATAACATTGTAAATATTATTAAAAGTAATTTTGCCTATTTCATTTTACCTTCTTTCGTTTGGCTACTTGAACATTTTAAATGACATACGTGACTCATGTTCATTGCTCACATGTATTTCTATGGGTCCGTGCTGTGTTGTGGTTTCTTAGTCCCATTATTTCTTTTTCTGTGTTTTTCTGCTATCCTTATTTTTTCAACTTTTTATTTTGAACTAATTTTAGACTGACAAAAATTAGGAAGAGATAGTATAGACAGTTCATGTTAATCCTTTGCCTACCTTCTCCTAATGAGAATACCTCATATTACTTTTAACTGAACTACAGATTTTATTCAAGTTTCAACAAATTTCCTCTTTTTCTGTTCCAGAATCCAATCCAGGATTCCACATTGCATTGAATTATGATGCCTCTTTAGTCTCCTGTAATCTGAGACAGTTCCTAATTTTTCCTGGTCTTGTATTTATAACAATGGCATTTCAGATAAGTACTAGTCATTTTCACAGAATCTCTCATTTTGGGTTTGCCTGCTTTATTTTTGCATTATTAGATTGAAGTTGTACATTTGTTGCAAGAAGACCATAGAATCAATTTTGTGATGTCCGGGCAACATAGCAAGGGGTCCATGATGTCAATATGTCTTAATCTTGATGACGTAAATCCTTGATCACTTGGTTAAGGTGGTATCGACTGGGTTTCTCCACTGTAAAGTTATTGTTTTTCCTCTTTTAAATTTATAAATATCTTGGGAGCGATACTTCAAAATTATGCAAATATCCAGTTTCTCCTAAAACGTTCCTGGACTGTTTTTAGCATCTGTTGGTGAGGGTCCCATCATTTCTGAGGCCAGTTCATAGAGCTGAGTGGCAGTGGCTGTCTATCACTCCTTTTACACTGTGATGTTTTTATACCCTGCCTACTTCATCATCGATGGTACTTGAATGACACTCGGTATTTGAGTTTGCAGCCTTCTTGAAATGGGTTCATTATCTGTCAAGTCAAGTTTCTCATAGCCCAGTGATTGTAAACTGTCATATAAAATGGAGTGTAGCTTACTTAGATTCCAATCATTACAAAGTATTCTCTTAAACATCAAATGGGTCCTACAACAGCAACTCTTAATATAACTTCCAATCCCTTGGAAAACATTTATTTGACTGCCTCAGAAGAGCTCAACTTCATTCATGTTGTTTTGTTTCCACCATCCTGGTCACTATTCAGATTCTGTACTTTCTGTCTTCAGAACATGGGGGAAGGGAGCAAGCAAAGCAGGTAATTCTCATTGCTTTCTCATGGGTGAGGTGTTGGGGCATAAGACTGGGAACTACGATCGTTAGTAAATTTTGTCTGACCACATAGTCATGAATGATCTACTTACAATCAGGGAAAATGAGCATAAGTAAAACACATATCCACCTTTCCCAAACTGAGTTGAAAACGGCTTTCTGAAATGGCGGCGTGAGGTGAGCCTCTGTAAAGCTCCCCTGGAATTTACAAAGAATCGAACAACAAAAACTCCACAAAGGACTCCCTGCACAGCAGACAGGCAAGACGAAGAGGCCCACTACCGACTGAAATCACCTACAGGTGGGAGATTCGCGCAAGTGGAGGGAGGAGGAAAGGGAGAAGCGCGCGGAGACGGAGCCGCACGGGCGCAGGACGCAGACCTAGCTCAGTGCGCCGAGCTCGCTGCTTCCCGGAACCACCGCAGCTGCGGGAGAGGGAAGAACTCGGACTGCTAGGGCTCCGCCAGGGCTCCACAGGGCTGAGGGGACAGCATATAACACGGCTGAACCCAACGCTCACGGCAGAGACCTCGGAGAAAAGACTGAGGGAAAAAGGCTGAAAACGGTGGTTTAAGCCCGCACTGCCGAGCAGAGAACGGAGCCTTAGGCACTGAGACTAGCCGCCCCCTCCCTCCCCTCCCAGAGCTCGCCCCGCCCCCACCTGCCCGGGGCTAGAAGCGAAACAGTAGCAGTGTCAGATCAAAACAACAGAAAATTTGCTGTTTTGAGAACTGTGGGCCGCAGACACAAATTCACAGCCCAACTAGTTCCAGCAAAGGGGAGAGAGCTGTGGAAGCAGGACCGGCTGTGGTGGTGGTCGCCGCCATTGCTCTGGGCCACCTCTCACAACTCACCCCGCCCCTGACCCCACCTATCTGGGCGGATCCCTGCAGGAGTAAACAGAACTGCTGAAACATACGGGCTCTGAATCAGGAGCTGGAAGAGCTTTGGAACATCAAAAGCTCTCCGCATACCCACAGGGACACTGCGCCCTGTGACCTAGACGAACTATTAACAGAGGAGAAGCCTGTCTCCCAGGGAATCCCCCCATTGTGTGAGAAGCAGGAATAGTGCAGAGAAAACAGCACTACCGTGTGGGAAAAGAAAAATAAATTGCAGTTGGAGAAATAATAAGACATTCTACCAACAAGTACTGGAAAACAAAAGAAAGACCTCTTCCTATCAACCTGTTGCAGAAGTCACTCCTGTAGATGTCTAGGAAGAGAAATAGTAAACCAGTAATCGCCATGAATAACCAAGGCAACAAGATAGCTCAGAAAGAAAGTGAAAAATCTCCAGAGAAGGCACTTAAAGATACAGAAATATGTGACTTAAGTGACAGAGAATTCAAGATTGCAGTTCTGAAAAAACTCAACGAGATACAAGAAAACACAGATAGGCAGTTAAATGAACTCAGAAACTCAATCAAAGAACAGCATGAGCATTTTACGAAAGAGATTGAAATTTTAAAAAGAACCAAATAGAATTTCTGGAGATTAAGAACTCAATAGAAGAAATTAAGAATGAAATAACCAGCTTAGGTAGTAGAGTTGACCAGATGGAGGAAAGAATCAGTGACATCGAAGATAGAAACCTGGAAATGACACAGATGGAAGAAGAAAGAGACTTGAGACTTAAAAGAAATGAAAGAACTCTACAAGAACTTTCTGACTCCATCAGAAAGAGCAATATAAGAATAATGGGCATACCAGAAGGAGAAGAAAGAGAGAAGGAACAGAGAATATATTCAAACAAATTGTCGATGAGAACTTCCCAAATTTGTGGACAGAACTGGACCCTCGAATCCAAGAAGCAAATAGAACACCTAGTTACCTCAATCCCAACAGGCCTTCTCCAAGGCACATTGTATTGAAGCTGTCTAAAATCAACGACAAAGAAAGAATCCTCAAGGCAGCCAGGGAAAAGAAGACGGTAACTTACAAAGGAAAGCCCATTAGATTATCATCAGATTTTTCAGCAGAAACTCTACAAGCCAGGAGGAGTGGAACCAAATATTCAAACTATTGAAAGAGAGAAATCATGAGCCAAGAATAATATATCCAGCAAAGATATCCTTTAGATATGAAGGAGGAATAAAGACCTTTCCAGACATACAGAAGCTGAGGGAATTTTCTAATACACGACCTGCACTACAAGAAATACTAAAGGAGGCTATTCGACCACCATCAACAGGGACAATTTGTGGCAACCACAACTCAAAAAGGGGAGAGTAAAGGCCTGAACCGGAATATGGGAATGGAGAAAGTAAGCGTGCTGAAGAAAATGGAATACTCTAAATATCAAACTTTCTTTTACATAAACTTAAGGGTAACCACTCAAAATAAATCCAGAATTGAAATATATACTGAAATAAAAGAAGAAACAGAGGAAACATCATAGAATACCACCACACAGAAATAATAGACAACAACAAAAAGGCAAAGAAACAATGGAGACACAGCCTTACCAGAAAACTAAAGATAGAATGACAGGAAATCCTCACATATCAATAATCACCCTAAATGTAAATGGACTGAACTCACCAATAAAAAGGCACAGAGTAGCAGATTGGATCAAAAAACTAAACCCAACCATATGCTGTCTCCAAGAGACACATCTCAGCTACAAGGACAAGCATAGACTCAAAGTGAAAGGGTGGAAATTGACACTCCAAGCAAATGGTACCCAGAGAAAATCAGGTGTAGCCATAATGATATCAGATGAAACAGACTTCAAGGTGAAAAAGATAACAAGAGACAAAGATGGACATTTCATAATGGTGAAGGGACTGTACAACAAGAAGACATAACAGTCATCAATATTTATGCCCCCAATCAGGGAGCACCGAAATACACCAAGCAACTACTAACAGAACTAAAGGGAGAAATTGACCAAAACACAATTATACTAGGGGACTTAAATACATCATTGACAGCTATGGATAGATCATCCAAACAGAAAATAAATAACGAAATAGTAGCCCTAAATGACACATTAGATGAAATGGACATAATTGACATTTATAGAGCACTTCATCCTAAAACATCAGACTATACATTCTTTTCTAGTGTACATGGAACATTCTCAAGGATAGACCATATATTGGGACATAAAATCAGTCTCAACAAATTTAAGAAGATTGAAATCATACCATGCATATTCTCTGATCACAAGGCTTTGAAATTGGATATCAACTGTAAAAAAAAGCGGGAAAAACACAAATACATGGAGATTAAACAACATACTTTTAAAGAAGGACTGGGTCAAAGAAGAAATTAGAGGAGAGATCAAAAGATACATAGAAACAAATGACAATGAAAATACATCCTACCAAAATTTTTGGGATGCAGCGAAAGCAGTTTTAAGAGGGAAATTTATCTCATTACAGGCCTATCTCAAGAAACAAGAAAACTCCCAAATAAATAACCTCATGTTACACCTTAAAGAACTAGAAAAAGAAGAACAAGTAAAACCCAAGGTCAGCAGAAGAAAGGAAATAACAAAAATTAGAGCAGAACTAAATGAAATAGAGAACAAAAAGACAATAGAAAAAATTAATGTGACAAAGAGCTGGTTCTTTGAAAAGATTAACAAAATTGACAAACCTTTGGCTAGACTAGCTAAGATAAAAGAGAAGACACTGATTAACAAAATCAGAAACGAAAAAGGGAAGTTATCACGGACACCACAGAAATACAAAGGATCATCCAAGAATACTATGAAGGACTATATGCCACCAAATTCAACAACCTAGAAGAAATGGACAAGTTCTTAGAAACATATAGCCTTCAAGGCTGAACCATGAAGAACTGGAAAATCTAAACAGACCGATCACCAGTAACGAAATTGAATCAGTCATCCAAAACCTTCCCAAAAGCAAAAGTCCGGGACCAGATGGCTTCACTAGTGAATTCTACCAAACCTTCAAAGAGGATCTAATACCAATTCTGCACAAACTCTTCCAAAAATTGAAGAAGAGACAGTACTCCCTAACTCATTTTATGAGGCCAACATTACCCTGATACCAAAACCTGGTAAGGACAGCACAAAAAAGAAAACTACAGACCAATATCTCTAATGAATACCGATGCAAAAATCCTAAATAAAATTCTAGCAAATCGAATACAACAATGCATTAAAAAGATTATTCATCACGACCAAGTGGGGTTCATCCCGGGGCACAAGGATGGTTCAACATACGAATCCATCAATGTGATACATCACATAAACAAAATAAAGGACAAAAATCATATGATTATATCAATTGATGCCGAAAAAGCATTTGACAAGATACAACATCCATTTATGATTAAAACACTTAATAAAATGGGTATAGAAGGAAAATACCTTAACATAATAAAGGCCATATATGACAAGCCCTCTGCTAATCTCATAATTAATGGAGAAAAACTGAAGCCCTTTGCTCTACGTTCAGGAACACGACAGGGATGTCCCCTATCACCTCTGCTTTTCAACATAGTGTTGGAAGTCCTTGCCAGAGCAATCAGGCAAGAGAAAGAAATAAAAGGCATCCAAATTGGGAATGAAGAAGTTAAATTATCACTCTTTGCAGATGACATGATGCTATATATAGAAAACCCTAAAGACTCCACCAAAAAGCTATTAGAAACAATCAACGAATACAGTAAAGTTGCTGGCTACAAAATCAACGCACAAAAGTCCATTGCCTTCCTATATACTAACAATGAAATCTCAGAAAAAGAAATACAAAAACAATTCCTTTTGCAATTGCAGCAAAAAGAATAAAATACCTAGGAATAAACTTAACCAAGGATGTGAAAGACCTATATGCTGAAAACTATAAGACATTTTTGAAAGAAATTGAAGAAGACACAAAGAAATGGAAAGACATTCCGTGCTCATGGATTGGAAGAATCAACATAGTTAAAATGGCCATATTACCCAAAGCAATATACAGATTCAATGCAATCCCCATCAAAATCCCAATGGCATATTTTAAAGAAATAGAACAAAAATCATCAGATTTGTTTGGAACCACAAAAGACCCCGAATAGCCAAAGCAATCTTAAGGGAAAAGAACAATAATGGAGGTATCACACTTCCTGACTTTGGCTTGTACTACAGGGCTACAATAATCAAAACAGCATGGTATTGGCAGAAAAACAGACACATAGACCAATGGAATAGAATTGAGAACCCAGAAATAAAACCACATAAATATGGACAGATAATTTTTGACAAAGAAGCTAAAACATACAATGGAGCAAAGACAGCCTCTTCAATAAATGGTGCTGGGAGAATTGGATAGCCACGTGCAAAAGAATGAAACTGGACTGCTATTTGTCACCATGTACCAAAGTTAATTCAAAATGGATCAAAGACTTAAGCATAAGACCTGACACAATAAACTGCATAGAAGAAAACATAGGTACTAAACTTATGGACCTTGGGTTCAAAGAGCATTTTATGAACTTGACTCCAAAGGCAATGGAAGTAAAAGCTAAAATAAACGAATGGGACTATATGAAACTTAAAAGCTTCTGCACAGCAAAAGAAACCATTGACAAAATAAAGAGGCCACCAACTGAATGGGAGAAGATTTTTGCAAACAGTGCCTCCGATAAGGGGCTAGTATCCAGAATATACAAGGAACTCATGCAACTCAACAACAAAAAAACAAACAACCCAATTGAAAAATGGGCAGAGGACTTGAAGAGACATTTCTCCAAAGAGGACATACAAATGGCAAATAGACATATGAAGAAATGCTCAACATCACTAATCATCAGAGAAATGCAAATCAAAACCACAATGAGATATCACCTCACCCCAGTCAGAATGGCTATCATCAACAAGACAAATAGTAACAAATGTTGGAGAGGCTGTGGAGAAAAAGGAACCCTCATACACTGTTGGTGGGAATGCAGACTGGTGCAGCCGTTATGGAAGGCAGTGTGGAGGTTCCTCAAAAAATTACGAATAGAATTGCCATATGACCCAGCAATCCCTCTCCTGGGTATCTACCCAAAAAATCTGAAAACATTTAGAGATAAAGACACGTGTGCTCCAATGTTCATTGCAGCTTTATTTACGGTGGCCAAGACATGGAAACAACCAAAATGTCCTTCGATAGATGAATGGATAAAGAAGTTGTGGTATATATACACAATGGAATACTATTCGCCGGTAAGAAAAGATGATATAGGAACATTTGTGACAACATGGATGGATCTTGAGAGAGTAATGCTGAGCGAAATAAGTCAGACAGAAAAAGCAGAGAACCATGTGATTTCACTGATATGTGGTATATAAACCAAAAACAACAAAAGAACAAGACAAACAAATGAGAAACAGAAACTCATAGACACAGATAATAGTTTAGTGGTTGCCAGAGGGTAAGGGGGGTGGGGGTGGGGGGTGGGAGATGAGAGTAAGGGAGATCGAATATATGGTGATGGAAGGAGAACTGACTCTGGGTGATGAACACACAATGGGATTTATAGATGATGTAATACAGAATTGTACACCTGAAATCTATGTAATCTTACTAACAATTGTCACCCCAATAAATTTAATAAAAAAAAACCAAACAAACAAAAAACACATATCCAATTTATAATCGAATTAATCCCATTTAAATCTATAATCCAATTTATAATCTAAAGGCAAATTACTTAGTCACCCAAGATAAAATTATAGGAATCATTCTTGACCCTTTTTTCCCCCTCCACTTCCATACGATCAACACTTCTGTCATATCAGACACTTAATAGCTCTTAGATCTTTATCCACGGCTCTCAGCATTGGATTGCCTAAGATAAGACATCATAGTTAGTGATTAATATATATGCATTGACTGATGAATGGACATAATACATTTGAATGTGGTAACCCATAAAACATGATTTATACCCCCATTAAAGACTGATCCATAAATAGGAAAGAGTATGTATCTGAAGCAGCATGAAAGCTTATAATTTTTATTTTTAAATTATCCTTTTAAGAGATATAGCTCTTCTTTTGAAAACGAAAATTTGCCAATGTCTACCTCAACATTTCTGAAGTATGTTTTATGGAAGACTCGTTATATGATGTAAATAGATATTACATTTTAAGAAAAGATTCTATGATCAAATGAGTTTGGGAAATGCTAGGTGAACAAAGATAAACAAATTTATCTACTGCAGGACTTCTTAGAGCCTTTACAATTGCAATGCACATTCTGAAGGGGGCCAGTAAATGGTGTTTCTCAACAGTATTTGAATCCTTTAATTTTCAGTCTCTCATTATTATTTATTTATTTTTCCAGCTTTATTGAGATATAATTGATATAGAACATTGTATAATTTTAAGATGCATAACATGGTGACTTGATACACATACGAGGTCTGACAATTAAGTTCACAAACTTGTTGCAATGATGATACTAACCTTTTTCGATATCAGAGGGATTATTCATTATAAATTTGTACCAACTGGACAAACAATTAACCAAGTTAACTACTTGCAAGTGCTGAAAAGGCTGTGTGAAAAAGTTAGACGACATGAACTTTTCACAAACAATTCATGGCTCTTGCATCACGACAATGCATCAGCTCACATGGCACTGTCTGTGAGGGAGTTTTTAGCCATTAAACAAATAACTGTATTGGAACACCCTCCCTACTCACTTGTTCTGGCCCCCAATAACTTCTTTCTTTACCCGAAGATAAAGGAAATATTGAAAGGGAGACATTTTGATGACATTCAGGACATCAAGGGTAATATGACAACAACTTTGACAGCCATTTCAGAAAGAGTTCCAAAATAGCTCTGAAGGGTGGACTAGGTGCATAGCTTCCCAAGGGGAGTACTTTGAAGGTGAACATAGTGATATTCAGCAATAAGGTATGTAGCACTTTTTCTAGGATAAGTTCACGAACTTAACTGTCTGACCTCATACCATTTTAGCAGTATATGGAGCTTTGGTGGGCTAGTCTTGGAACTGTTTCTTGACTCCAACAGAAAAATGACAGACGTGTAGATGACCTTTGGAAAAGCAAATCCTTTCTAAAGTTGGAGGAGGGCAGGTTGTTAAAAACCTGTAGAACAAAGGACGGAGGTGCAGGTGACAGTATCACAGAAAGAGCAATGCTTCATTTTGTGAATTACCAATTCTAAGCTAAAGCAAGTTGTTCTTCAATATCTCTTTACAGAAAGTTATTTGGGGTGCTTCAGAAAGTTTCTGGAATGTTTTTTGCAAGATTGTCATAAAGCAAAACAGTTTCTCTCTACTCATAGCTGACAAGGGCTATTCATTTTATTGCCTTCTCAAAAGTCTAAATACTCATACCTATGCATGCCCAAAATATGTGTGTGCATATAAGATTTAAAACATTATCAACGCATTATTTTATAAAATATGTTTGAACAAAAATAACTTATTAAAAGGTTACCCTGTTATGTATACTGTCTACTTGATGGAGATTTGGAAAAGTGCATGTTATGTAAGATTATTTTCAGTAAAAATCCCCAAATGAATATGTAATATTGTGTAGGACAGAGTAATTTACAATCTACATTATTCCTAGGCATACTGGTATTACTAAATGCAATATTCTACTCACATAAATTAATCAAAATATTAATATCTACAACCTTCAGAACCGTCTGAAGACTAGCTGAAAAGAAGTCCTACAACTAAGGATATAAAGAAGAGGCCATGTAGAGACTGGTATGAGAGACAGAGATGTGAAACTCACTGGCCCCAGACCCATGGGCAGTGGTTGAGCATCAGGAGGGATATCTCAGTGTTGGAGGTCCTCCCTAAGGAGTGAAGGGTCCCAGTCCCACACAGGGCTCTCCAGCCCAGGGGTCCAGTGCTGCAAAGAGGAGTGCCCACAACAGCTGGCTGTAAAAATCAGTGAGGATTCTGCCCAGCCAGGTGAGATGGAAGGAGGCTAGAAACCCAAACATCTTCTTAAAGGCCCTTTGCAAAGAATCACTCATTCATAGGCACTCACCCTGGGGTCCGGTGGAGGGGCAGCAACTTGAGAGGTGCCAAAGACATACAGGGCAAGACTGAGCTGTGTGGCTTCAAGATGAGGGCTAGAGGGACAGTCTCCATTATCCCTGTGTGGATCTCACCTCATGTGTAGCCTACAGGATGGTGCTATCTTCCCTGTGTTGAACCCTCCGCCACACAGCCAAATCTGAAACCGCTTTGGCCTGCTGAGCTCTGCTTGCTCCACACTGGTGACTCCCTAGGACCCCACCCGACCCATCTTGTGCAACATCACCAGAAGTATTCTCAGTGCCTAGGCAACCAGCCCTACCCCATGCACTGTGGAAGGTCCTTCAAGCAGCAAACAACCCACAGTGGCTTGTGTGGTTGCCTGAGACACTTTCAATGGAGGGTGATGAGCCCCAACTCACACTGTGGACTTCCTTAGACAACTCTTGGGGATCTGCCAGCCTGAGGCAAGTGGTGGTTAGGCTCGGTGTTATCTGGGCATTTTGCAGCATGTCCACAGGCTTGTCACTGGTGCAAGAACTGAATCTGCATTAACCTTGTGAACACCACCCACCCATCCTGATGATTCCCTGAGACTCTGCCCTGCCCAACTCACACAGCACCACCAGAAGCACTTTAGGCATCAGGGCAACCAGTCTGGCCCTGCAATAGTTAGAAAGCTCCTTCAGCAGCTGTGTCTTATAGGCACTCAGCAGTTAACAGGCCTATGGGTGCCTGAGCCTTTTGTGAAGCTGTCTTAGGTCTGATAATGGTGGCAGCCAGCTTTAGTTCTCAGCATGGCCACCCCCACCCACGTCTGGGTCCGGCTCAAGAAGCGACCAACCACATATAGCTTTATAGCTCCTACCAAGCACACCTGGGACAGTCACAGGCACTGGCTGAACTTGACCTCCCAAGAGGCACCAGAAACAGTTCACCCAGAAGCTGCCTTGAGAATACAACAGAATACTACCAGATTAGCACCATAAGTGGTACACCCAAAGGGTGATCTCCACAGGCACAGGAGCCCACTGGGGTGAATCCCCCTCTGAGGGGTTAGCCCCCACATAGCAGGTCATATGCTGTGGATGTGGGGAATCTTCCCAGCCAGTCAGCCTGAGTCAATCCCACATTGGCATTGTATGTGATTTGCCAAAAGCAATCAAGGCTTAACTACAGCAGGAGAATAAACACAACACATACAGGGACACACCTGGAACACATGCTTAGGTTATCAGTGAGTCTGTGCCACTGGACCACACAGGACATCTACTATACAAGGTCATCCAGTGAAGACTGAAAGACATAGGAAATCTACATAATACATAGAAACAAATACAGAGAGGCAGACAAAATGAGAAAACAAAAAAATCCCAAATAAAAGAACAGGAGAAAATTCCAGAAAAAGAACTAAATGAAATGGAGGCAACCAAACCACTAGACACAAAGATTAAAACACTGGTTATCAGAATACTTAAGAAACTTAGTGAGAACTTCAGCAAAAAGATAATGAGCATAAAGAAGGACACAGAAACCATAAAAAAGAACCAGTCAGAAATAAAGAATATACTATCTAAAATGAAGTATACACTAGAAGGAATCAACGGCAGATTAGATGAAGCAGAGGATTGAATCAGTGATTTGGAAGAAAAGGTAGCAGAAAACACCCAAGCAGAACAACAAAAAGAGAAAAGAATGTGCATATATATATATATATATATATATATATATATATATGAAAGTTTTTCAAGAGTACATGGAACATATTCCAATATAGACCACATGTTAGGTCACAAATCAAGTCTCATAAATTTAAGGAGATTGAGATCACATCAAGTGTCTTCTCCAACCACAATGGTGTGAAACTAGAAATCAATTACAAAATTAAACCCCTAAAAAACATACAAACACTTGGAGGCTAAATAACATGCTACTGAACAATGAATGAGTTAGCAATGAGATCAAAGAAGGAATCAAAAGATACCTTGAGAAAAATGAAAATGAAAACACAACGACCCAAAAATCTATGGGACACCACAAAAGCAGTCTTAAGAGAAAAATTCATAGCAATACAGGCTTAAATCAAGAAACAAAAAAAAAATCTCAAATAAACAATTTAACCTTACACCTAAAAGAATGAGAAAAAGTATAGCAAACAGTGCCAAAGTGAGTAGAAGAAAGGAAATAATAAAGATTGCAGCAAAAATAAACAAAATAGAGTCTAAAAAAACTACAAAAGATCAATGAAACCAAGACTAGTTCTTTGATAAATTGGTAAGCCTTTAACCAGACTCATCAGGAAAAAAAAAGAGAGAGGACCCAAATAAATATCAGAAATGAAAGAGGAGAAGTGACAACTGACACCACAGAAATATAAGAAAAAATATATAAGAAAATACTATGAGCAATTATACACCAAGAAATTAGACAATCTGGGAGAAATGCATAAATTCTTAGAAGCATACAATGTTCCAAGGCTGAATCAAAAAGAAACAGAAAACCTAAACCAACCTATTGCTATTAATGAAATTGAATCAGTAATCAAAATACAAAAGTCTTGGTCCAAGTGGCTTCATGGATAAATTTTACCAAACATTCAAAGAAGAATTAACACCTATTTTTCTCAAAATATTCTGGAAAACTCAAGAGGAAGGAAGGCTCTGAAGCTCATTTTACCAGGCCATCATTACCCTGATTCCAAAATCAAACAAAAATTATAATAAAAGAATACTATAGTCTGATATCCCTGATGAACATAGATGCAAAAATCTTCAACAAAATATTAGCAAACCAAATTCAGCAATACATTAAAATGATCATACACCATGATCAAATGGGATTTATTCTTGGGCTGCAAGGTTGGTTCAATATCGGCAAATTAATTAATGTGATACACCACATAAACAAAATCAAAGATAAAAATCATGTAGTTATACAAATAGATAGAGAAAACCCATTTGACAAAATCCAGCATCACTTATGGTAAAAACTTTCAGCAAAGTGGGAATAGAGGGAACATAACTCAATATAATAAAGGCCATATATGACAAACCCACAGCTAACATGACACTCAATGGGGAAAAGCTAAAAGCGTTCTCCTTAAGATCAGAAAGAAGACACGGATGTCCACTTTCACCACTTTTATTCAACATGGTGTTAGAAGTCCTAGCCGCAGCAAGCAGACAAGAAAAAGAAATAAAGGGCCTCCAAATTGGAAAGGAAGAAGTAAAACTCATTATTTGCAGATGACATGATAAGATATATAGAGAACACGAAAGATTCCACCAAAAAGCTGTTAGAACTGAAAACTGAATTTAGAAAGTAGCAGGACACAAAATTAATATTCAGAAATTAGTTGTATTTTTATACACCAATAGCAAACTATCAGAAACAGAAATTAAGAAAACGATCCCCTTTACAATTGCATCAAAATAAAATAAAATAAAATACCTAGGAATAAATTTAAACAAGGAGGTAAAAGACCTGTACTCAGAAAACTATAAAACATTGAAGAAAGAAATTGAAGGAGATACAAATAAATGGAAGCATATACTGTGCTCATGGATAGAAATAATTAATATGGTTAAAATGTCCATACTTCCCAAAGGAATCTGTAGATTGAGTGCATTCCCTATAAAACAACAATGGTATTTTTCACAGAAGTAGAACAAATAACCCTAAAATTTATATGGAACCATAAAAAAAAAAAAAAAAAAAAGCCACACAATATTGAGGAACAACAAAGTTGGCGGTATCATACTACATGATATCAAGTAATCAAAACAGCATCATATTAGCAGAAAACAGACACATAAATCAATGGAACAGAATAGACAGCCCAGAAATAACCACACCTATATGGTTATTTAATCTATGACAAAAAGGAAGGAATATACAATGGGATAAAGATAGTCTATTCAATAAATCATGCTGGGAAAACTGGACAGATACATGCAAAAACAATGAAACTGGACCTTCTTACTCTACATTAAAGAATAAACTCAAAATGCATTAAAGATTTAAATGTTAGAACGAAAACCATTAAACACTTAGATGAAAACATAGGCAGTAAAATCTCTGACATTGCCCTTAGTAGTATTTTTACATAAATCTCTTTGAGCAAGGGAAACAAAATAAACAAATAAACAAATGGGACTACATAAAATTAAAACTATGGTATGGGGAACATAGTCAATAATATTGTAATATTGTAATAATATATGTGTGGTGCCAGGTGGGTACTAGACTTGTCAGAGGGATCACTTCATAGATTATATAAATGTCTAACCACTATGCTGAACACCTGAAATTAATATAAAATAACACTGAATGTCAACTATAATTGAAAAAAATATTATTGATATCTAACTAATCCATGACTGCTTTCCGACACATCACCTAATTTCAGCCAATGACTCCCTGTTAAGATTATTTATATAATTATAACATTATTGGTTTGTGTGTTTGTTATTTTGTTAGATTCGTGGAACATTATCACTTTCTATACTCTTTAGTTCAGTGGAAACAACTATCTTAATTTTTTTACATTAAAAAATTATGCATTTTAAACATAATGAGATATGAACAATTAAGAAAACTGGGGCTTGATGACCAAACCCAACCTCGTTAAAACTGTGCTTGCTGCAAAACAATAAGTTTAGAAAGTGGCTTCCATGGACAAAAAGTAGTACAAAAACAACTGACATTAAAATTCTGAAAAAACTTTACTATTATTTAAGATTCAAGAAGTTCCTTTTGATATTGGAGAATTATAAGATGAGCCACAATATTTTGTCAGCACTTGAACCATGAAATGGCTTAGATTAGTGGTGTCCAATTGAAATATAATACAAACCACAAATGGGAGACACATCTGTAATTTTAAATTTTCTAATAGCCAGATTAAAAAAATAAAAAGAAACAGGTAAAATTAATTTAAATTATCTACTTATTAAACCAACACATTCAAAATATTACCATGACAATGTTTAATCAACATTAAACATTATTAATGAAATTTTTAATATAATTTTTCATACTAAGTCTTTGAAATCTAGTGTTATTTTACACTTACAGCATATCTCCATTCAGGCTAGCCACATTTTAAGTGTTTAGTAGCCCCATGTAGCTAGCATATAATAGTGCAAATCTAGGTCTTTATCAATGAAGAGCTTTAGGTATTCAAATCAAACCAGATGCTAATCTCTCCTGTTTATCAAGTAATATCTTTGAGCATCTATTATTTTCTAACATTGTGTTAAATTTTATAGTATTTTCAACAATAGGACATGACAGCATAGACAATTTGGATTCAACACAGAGTTTTCTACAACTAAGAATCCTTGAAGTCATCACAACCCTCTTTATCCACAGTAAGAGTTACTGTAATAAACCCCGAGATAACAAAAGCTGATGAGGATAGCAAAGCGTACATTTATTAAGCACTTACCAGGTACCAGACATTGTTTACATGTGAGAACGTACATTTAACTCTCACAATAACCCTATGGGGTGGATACTAAGATACTTAGAATCATAGAATCATAATACAGATATATGTCACCAATGTGAATAATAATTCCCATTCCTCATGCAATGCAGTAATAGGAGCCAATATTTACTAATATTTAGAGCTTGCTATGTGTCAGGCACTATGTTAATCAATTAACTGTCATTTAACTAAATTTCATAAAAACCTTACAAAATAGAGATTATTAGTTCCATTTTACAAGTTAGGAAATAGATGCAGAGAGCTTAATTATCGTAGACAAAGACTGCTGCTAACCAAGGGCACTAAATCTTTGCTCATGCCACACTATATGCTATCATGAATATTCTACTTTGTAATTAACATATTCTCCTCTGGGGAATCCTTTATACACTTGGGAAGATAAGGCTTGCTTGTTATAAATAATTGGGAATTATTCTGAGCACTGTCCAAATACTGTGTTTCTGATAATAAGTAAAGACGAGTTTAGAGAAGATTAGAAAGAGCTGAAGCATTCTGGAACACAGCTTAGAAAAGAGAAATATATATATATATGTTTTTAAATGCTGGCACGGCCCAACTGGCACTCATATTAGGAACCCACTTATACAATCATTAGAGTCTACAATTGCATTCATAATAAGCACGCCATTTGTTGAGCACTTTTTCTTTTGCACAGCAACTGGACATACTCTAGCTTATTTGAGCCTTATAATCACTTTGTAGGGTGGGCAGGGAAGATGTGTATTCATTTTATGGCTGAAAGAAAAGGACGTTGACTCACCCAGGGTCCCATGGTAGCTCTTTGGTGAAGGAGCTGAGTCCAAAGTCAGATCAGGTGAATCAGAGTCTAGCGTCTTCTTTCTGCCATAGCGTTTACAAGAATCTGGTACGTGTGGCCCTAATGGTTGTTATGTGACTCCAGCTGCACGCAGGACTGCTCTATTTTATAGTTAGTATTTATTTTTATGGATACTAGAAAAATATATAAACAGTAAACAACCCAGTTTTTCAGGGCTTTATTGTTAGGATGAGGGTATAGTATATGTTTAAGTTACAAAACTGAGTTAAACCCCATGAAAATAAGTAAACAACAGTCCAGGTTGTTTGTACATATGGTAAAAAATGACAATCAAAATTTGGGAAACTCCACCTTATATAATGCAGCATATTTCCTAACAAAAATTGTCCCTTGTACTTTTTATTACTTGATGCAGATTCTGATGGACTAGTACATTTAATTTCACTAAATTTCATTAAAACGCTACAAAATAGAGATTATTAGTTCCGTTTTACCAAGTAAAGAATAGATGCAGAGAGCTTAATTATCTTACACAGACTGCAGCCAATAAAGAGCACTTTGTATTATTATCTTCTCTTCACTGGGCTGCGGACTCTTTGAGGACAATGACTTTACCTTACTCATATTTGTGGTCCTCAGTGTGCTGAGGTATTTACTGCAATTAGTCTATTAGAAAGAAACAACAACAACAACAAAAAAAAAGAAAAGAAAGAAACAGAGACCTGCTTCAGTTGCATCAAGAGCATAATGGGGTGCCAAAAAAATGTATACACATTTTAATAGCAGTTATCTATGCTCAAGCAGTAGGTTGCTGTCATCAGAAGTGTCTGCACGCTGATGGTAGCCACTTTGAGCAGCTCTTGTAATTGCAGAAGTCAAATGGGACTTGTATTCATCTCTTGTTATCAGTATATATTATTACAATTAATACAGTTTTCCTTTCTTAAAATGTGTACACATTTTTTGGTATGCTTTGTATTTTTGAAAGGACACATATGGACAGAACTAGGAAGAAAGATAAAGGAAGCTCTAGGGATCAACTCACCTCCCAAGTCTCTTGAAAGACATGCACCCTGAGGGCTTCTGGGGACGTGTGTATTTCTCTCAGTCTGACTTCTGACCCTCCTGACTTCGTGTTAATTCAGATTTCCTGCCTCCTTATAATTTTAGCTCTCAGAGCTCGTCCTTGGTTCTTTGGCTTTGACTGCATCTCATCTGTGATCTTCCGCAACTCCCTCCCTCTCTTGAGCTTCTTAGTACAAATTCCCCACATAGGGAGTCGGATTGGTTCACCATAGCTTTCTACAACTGGTGATTCACTCCTTTGCTTAAAAAAAACAAACACACAGCTACTGCATCTAATGAGCATCTCAACTTTACACGTCCAGTATAGAACAGCTGATCCACGCCCCACTAACCTCCCACCATCACCCACCCATCTCTTGGGCCCCAGACCTTGATTCCTTCTTTGCTTTACCTTCTCCCCAAACATCCTTGCTATCAGCCAGTTCTATGGACCACACCTTTACGTATATCCTGAATCTTTCCAGTTTTCTCCCTCTCAATCACCAAAACGCTAATTCAAGGCATCAACATCTCTTGTTGATATTAACTCATAGTTATTTAACTGTTCTCCTTGTCCCACTGAAAAAAATATTTTTCACAGAGCAGCTAAAATATTTCTTGAAATACGTAAATCAGATCTTGTCATTCTCCTAGTTTTAAGCCAAGAATTTCCATTGCATGTAGAATAAAACTCAGGTGTCTTATATGGGCTCACGAGGCCCTGTCTGATATTGGTCTCTGCCTGCCTCACTGCAGAACCACTCTTCTCCTTATCCTGTGTTCTTGCTGCGCTGCTCTTTTATCTCCTCCTTTACTGCAGCAGGTCTCCTCCCACCTTTTCACCTGCTGGTCTATCTGCACAAATCTCTTTCCAGATCATCACATGGTTCATCTTACTTGTCACTCAGGTCTCAGCTCAAATGTCCCTTCCTAAGAAGGTCTTCCTTGCCCACCCCTTCCCACATCACTGTTTAATTTTTGTCATTGCATCTGTTGTTCTCTGGCACGATCTTGGTCTTTGCTTGTTTGCTTCTTTCTTTTATCTGTGCCTTCCCCGCATGGCCATGTTAAGCTCCAAAGAAGAAGGATGACCCAATGTAACTTGTCCTCCACTGGATCTCCAGCACAAAGAACAGATCCTCGCACAGAGTAACCATTCAAAAAACGTGCTAAGTGAATGAATGACTCTTTCTTTGTTCCAGCAACATTCATAGATTGTTGACCAAGTAATGATTTAAATGGTCCAATTAGTTAAGATGGGCAGGGCTCCTAAGACGCAAACATGTGAGTATGGGCTAGATCTGTAGCAGAGGGCAAAGCACCCTGTACTCATCTGGTTGCATGTTTGGCACACATTTACTGATCAAATGAGTAAATGGATAAGTAGAAAAGTTCAACAAGTCTCTGAGGACTCCTGGTAATATACAGTGAGACTGAAAAAAGAGTTAAGTGTGTTTTGCTTTTTTTCACACTGTTTGTATTTCTCTTCCAGAAAGCATTATAAAAAATGCTAGAGACACTGTTTATTTGGCTGGAGGCATTTAGTTGAAAATTGAAGTGATTTTTAAAAATATAGAAACACAGTCATCTGGGCAGTAGTGAGGAGCCTGAGCTAGAAAGTAATTCACATTACATTTTCATTTAGTCTTGTACAACATAAGGCATTTACATTCCTTTTCTTCTATGGCACTGTTTGTTCCAATATGGGATATTTATGTTTTACTTTTTTTTAAATCTGCATAAAGGAAACATTAAACTTTTCATTCTTTAGAGAACATTTACCCTGCAGAGGGACCAAATTCCATCTCTAAAGATCATGGTAATTAGAGCAGAAATTTCAGGTTTGGAAATGGTGAAGTTCATGTCAGTCTAAGATGACCGCATCATCAGTAGCACTTACTCTTAACAATTGCCTGTGGCGACTTGTGAAAAAATGGGAGAAAGCTGTTCTTTCTCATTTGGGCAAGGAATAAACTAAACATAGAAATAAATAAGGATACATTCTTGAAAATTAACCCAAAGACAAACTCTTTCAGGATATTTTGTATCTGAGGGAACAGGGGTTGGCAAATGCGTTCTCTTTGCAAACACTATGGGCAGACTGTTTTCAATGACAACATTTAACAAGGGCTTGCTAACATGAGCACCATCATGTAAATTAATTGCATATGCGAATTCTTCAACACACTATCACACTGTATAAATATTCATTTGTTAATTTAGGCAGTTTGTTATAGGCCACCTTTTCATTAGTGAAGATTAATAGGTCTTCATTCTAATTATCTGCACTGTGACCCTGTGTGATAGTCATATTAGGTAAGGATTTCAGGGACACTAGTGTAAATTCCTGCATAACTGAGGACTTGTTGTGGGTTCTGTATTAGCCATGAGACCTCTCTGTGTCTCAATTTCATCAATGTCAAATATTCTTTTAAGAGACTGTGCTCCATGAAAAGAGAACGTATGCTCTTTTCATTTTTAAATTTCTGTCATTGCCGGGCACAGTGGCTGGCACCACACTGAATGTTTGTTGCATCAATTAGTAAATCTCACAGGAGTTCCTTGAATAATGCTGATTTAATAAAGCAACTGGGGGGGGGGGCTGCTGGTGGGAGGAAGCGATAGGTACGTATGCCAAGGATGACACATAAAGAAAAATGAACCCGCTGTTCCTCAAAGTTTGTTGCCAGGAATATAAATGTCTAGTAATTATATGACAACATGTTCGTCCTCACTAATAATCAAATAAGTACATTTATAGTATTCCATATTGGGGAAAATATGGAGGAATAGGCACCTTCATATCCTCTTGGTGGGCATATAAATTGTTTTCTATAGAGGAATTTGACAAAATATATAAAAATTTAAGGCTTACATATACACCTTTTGCCCCAGGAATTTACCTTACAAATGAAGTTATGAAACAATGTTAATTGTAGCATTGTTTGTAACAGTGAAGAATTGAAACAACCTAAATGTCCATCAATAGGTGATTGCCTTAATAAATTATGGTATAGCTACGAGGCCAAAAAAAATGTGGTGTGTCCATTAAGGCTCACACGGAAAGATAGTTACAATTTTGTAAAAATAAGATTAATTTGCAAAATACTATTTACACCAGAATCAGTTTGCTTAAAAAATGAGTACATGCAAAGAAAAAGTCTGAAATGATAAACATTAAAACTTTTGATAGTGATTTTATCTCTGAGAAAATATGTTAAGGGGGATTCTGATATTTTTTACTATACTCATTTCCATATACTGGGAGTTTTAGAACAAGGACAAAAAAAGTGTTCCTTTTTCTAATAAAAATGTATTTTAAAATGTGGTTAAAAATAACAGACAGTGTAACTGTTTTCAACGATGGGATGTAAGATGGTGGAAGAAACAATGGAAACGTAACCCTTGGTAAGTATGCTAAAATAAAACACAAATGTAGAGGCTGTTAAGGATAATTCTCAGTTAGTTTCTAAAGAGTCCAAGAGCTAATCGAGTACGTCTCAGAACAAGTCCCAACTCTGCAATTAGGGAAAGTGGTTCTCCGCACCTTCCACTTATTTCTGATATCTCAGTGCTAAATTTAAGGAGCGTTCTAACTAAAGTTCCTTCATTATAATCAAAGATGTTCAAGTCCCCTGTTAATCATCTGGGACCTCTCAACTCCTCAACTCCTGCTTCCCTCCGCAATCTCCTCCCCCTTTTCCAGGAAAAGGAGAATCTGCCATACACTAAACCCTTTGGCAGAACTTTATTCTTAGAAAACCCTGTCATTTATATGACTCCTTAGCACTCAGCCTCCAAGTGACAGCTGCTACTTTGGTAGAGAATCTTTCAAAATACAAAGTAAAGAGTTCTACAAACCATATCAGCAGCAGCTCATTTATTTCAAATTCCAGCTAGCTGCAAAAAGGAAAAAGGGTGATAGTTACAGCTCTAGCCTGGAATGGTTTTTCCTTCACAGTCTTTTCCTGGACTTGGGAAGTCAACTAGAAACTCAATGCCAGTAATTCTGAGTCCCCGGGGACAGATGTGCCTGAGAATCATCCCCTAAGTCCCTCCTGCCTGCCCAGCTTGCCTATCTGTGGGAAGGAAGTGATCCATCTAGGAGTGGTGAAAGGAGCCTCTGCAACTGTGGGGATCTGTCAGCTCACACACATCCCTGCTGCTCTCTGTAGTGCGCTGGTGAAGAGTACTCACTGTCTGTCAGGTACGCCAAGGCAAGACGCTTGTCAGGTGCAGGCACTTCGGCAAGTCATTTCAACCTCAGTTAGCCTTAGTTTTCTCACCTGTCCAGTGGAGTTCAGAGGACCTTCCTCATAGGGATGCTGTCTCATAGGGATGTTATGGTATCATATGTGTGATTGCCTTGTACTATTCCTCTTACACGGTAAAATTATCACTAAATAGTGGCTTTTATTTTTATGATAATGACATTGATGGTCATCATCTTCATCATCATCTCCTTAGAAGAGCTTGAGGTGGTAGTAAACAACTACTTCTGGACCCCCACGAAAGCCAGAAGATGTAGATAGGTTTCCAGGTTCAGCACTTACTAGCTGTGTGACCTTGAATAAATTTTAAGTCTCTGTGTGCTGATCTGTAAAAAGGGGAATAAAAATACTTTGGCTCTGCCTCTGTTACAGCATTGTTGTGACAATAAGGGGATAATGACCATACTAATAGTTGCCAATCATTACACACACACACACACACACACACACACACACACAGTCACTCACAATGAAAGAATTAACAGATTCATCCCATGTTTTGATTTCTGTCCTCATTGCCACTTGGCCTAGGGGGAACAGCAACTAGCACTTCTGCCTTTTGGGGGACATGCTCAAAAGCACATTATGGACAGGGGAAGTGCAATTGCTGCAGTTTTCCCTTTACTACTAAATTTAAATTACCATTTGTTTTTTGTTATTTATTGTTTTTCGTTCTGAGAGTAATATAGGCCCCAACAGAAAATTTGGGAATAAGAGAAAATAGAAACCTCCATTTGCTTACGAGATTTGATAATTAAGTTAGCGAACTTGTCGCAACATTGTTCCTAA
The DNA here is from genome assembly GCF_036562045.2 of Rhinolophus sinicus. Lineage (NCBI taxonomy): Eukaryota > Metazoa > Chordata > Mammalia > Chiroptera > Rhinolophidae > Rhinolophus > Rhinolophus sinicus. The sequence goes on along the minus strand of NC_133759.1, from coordinate 56,930,448 downwards.
CCTTTTTTGATATCAGAGAGATTATTCATTATGAATTTGTACCAACTGGACAAAGTTAATGAAGTTTACTCTTTGGAAGTGCTGAAAAAGATGCATGAAAAAGTTAGATGATTTGAACTTTTCGCCAAAAACTCATGGCTCTTGCCTCATGACAAGGCACCAGCTCACATAGCACTGTCTGTGAGGGAGTTTTTAGCCAGTAAACAAATAAATGTATTGGAACACCCTCCCTCCTCACCTGATCTGGCCCCCAGTGACTTCTTTCTTTACCTGAAGATAAAGGAAATATTGAAAGGAAGACATTTTGATGACAGTCAGGACATCAAGGGTAATACGATGACAGCTCTGATGGCCATTCCAAAAAAAGAGTTCCAAAATGGCTTTGAAGGGTGGACTAGGTGCTGACATCGGTGCATAGCTTCCCAAGGGGAGTACTCAGAAGGTGACCATAGTGCTATTCAGCAATGAGATATGTCCTTTTTCTAGGATGAGTTTGTGAGTTTAATTGTCAGAACTTGTAGTCACGGCTTTTCTTTCTCTATTTTACCATGTTAAGTGTAATAAATACGGCAAGTATTTCCTTAAACCAAAGTATAATCCCAAATACATTTTAAAAATCCATCAATGTTAGAACATAAAATATCAGACAATTGTAAATTGAAGCTCTCCCTATTTCTGCATAGGTCAGCAGTTCTCCAATTTCTGGGTGTCCAAGAATCACTTGGGGACTTTAGTAAATGCCAACCCTAGGCCCCAGGTCAGTAACGCTGCTGACCAGGTAGGTCTGGGGTAGGATCATGGAATCTCCATTAACAAGCTTTCTACATGATACAAATACAGGTAGTGGCATGTTGAGTCTAAAGTCCTGATTCATGCGCAGGCCTCTGAATTCCCAAGCTGGATCCTGGAAGGGGAATTAGGAATGTGAATCCCAGCCTTCCAATTGTTACTTCTTGAATCCCCAGGCCCTGAGACTTTTCAGTTCTGATGGTCAAGCAACTGGCAAGCAAGGCAGCTTGAGCACTAGCTTGCCTCCTTTTTGTCTTTTTGTCTGACCCTGTGACCCCTAGAGATTTAGATTCATCTCCTGGCTGACAAAATGCCATTCTCTCAGGGACCAGTAGAGGGTGGGAAAGGAGAGGGAACAAGGTCTCCACCACTCAATTGACACCAGCTTGACCTCCTACAGTATGTTGTGTGACTTCTGGCCACCTGCTGGATGGCTCTAGGGGACAAAAAGAATGTTCCAACATTTCTCTGGTTCCGGAAGAGGAGGAAACAGAGATGGAGGTTAATGGGGCCATGGAGCAGGAACCTAATAGTTTCAAGGGACAGGACATCCATATAGATGTGAGCGGGATGTTTCCTTCTGACATTCCTGAGCCATTACTATAGCTGAACCCTTTTTCCTCTTCTAGGCAACTCAGTCTCTCTCTCTCTCTCTCTCTCTCTCTCTTTCTCTCTCTCGCTCTTCCCCCATTCTAGTTTAGAAAAGAAAGTAGATGTAAGAAAGGACTACTTTTTATACCTGTGAAAAAAGCAATGTTTGCTTTCTTCTAGGTTGTACAGTTTCTCCCAGGTAATGAGGCTTTGCATACCATAATGCCCCACGGCTTGCTCTGTAAAAGTGCACACAAGTGACCGAGAACTACATAAAAGGCTCACTCAACAGACATTGATTTAATCTCAGCCTCTTGGCACCTCCCTATGGGAGCTCAACAGAAACAACAGCCTTGCATACATAACCTACAATCATTTTCAGTAAGTGCCCCAATCCTGGTCTTTAAAAGCCTGTTCAGATTTTACCTAAATAGAACAAATATCAGAGCAAGCCCTCTGGGGTCAAAAGAAAGACTTGTATACAGTAATTTCATCGAATTGGTACATTTCCTTCTGCTCTCTCTCAAGTTACCAGTGGCTAAGGCACAATCAGGGTTCCTGGTCAGGGTGAAGAACAACTGTTTCCCTGAAAAGGAAATCTACATATTTCTATTTTCATAGAATTAGCGGTCTCATTTTTCTCTTAGGAAAGCTTCAATGCAGTTTTCTCACTTTGTAGATGAGGAAACTGAGGTTCAGACAGGAACTCTGTGCTGGTCATTGCTTGTTTGTTCTCAATTCCATGCCCTGCTGCTCTCCTGCTCTGCTGTATCTCAGGGACCCGATTTCCTCAACAACTCGCTGCTAGTTAGGTTTGCCCGATGGAAAGCTCTGGGGGAGACTGAAGGGCAGGAGAAGGAACAATCAGGGGATTTCTCCGCCTCTTTCTTTTCCTGTGTTGGGCCACACCTCCAGCAGTAGTTGCATGTCTTCCTGGGTTTCTGCTCCGACTGGACGTCTCCTTTCTCCATGGTCCCAGGTTCTGCCATGCAGGCCCCACTTCGTGCTCTAATAAGACCACCTCCTCCTTTATGCCTCTTGTCCAGGGGTCAGTAAACATATTCTTTAAGGGCCAGATAGTAAATACTTTAGGTTTTATGGGCCAGCACAGAAAACCGAGGATATTTTGTAGGTACTTATATAGCATTTAAAATGTAATCACATCAAAATTCTTAGCTGGTGAACTATATAAAAGCAGGCAGTGGGCTGGCTGAATTTGGCTCAAGGCCCTTACTTGTAAGCCAACCCCTGCTCTAGCTTTAGGGGTGGTGGTGACTTCCTACAGTTGCTAATCTCTGGATTGCCTCTTGGTCCTCTTTTCGATCATTTAAGCAAAAAAAGTCAGACAGAAAAAGCTGAGAACCATATGATTTCACTGATATGTGGTATATAAAACTGAAAGCAACAAAAGACCAAGACAAACAAATGAGAAACAGAAACTCATAGACACAGAGAATAGTTTAATGGTTACCAGAGGGTAAGGTGGGAGGGGGTGGTAGACGAGGGTAAAGGGGATCCAATATATTGTGATGGAAGGAGAACTGACTCTGTGGTGAACACACAATGTGATTTATAGATGATGTAATACAGAATTGTACACCTGAAATCTATGTAACTTTACTAACAACTGTCACCCCAATAAACTTTAATTTAAAACAAAATTAAAAATTGAACCACCTGGTATGTGTTCTCTTTCCCTGACTGGCCCCTGACTGGTACAGGCAATGACCTGGTAATATCCCCAAACTCAGACATCAGGCTTCTGCACTTGCTCTTTCCTCTCCCTGGAATGCACCAGTTAGACATCTCTGAGGCTCTCTCTCTCTCTCTCTCTCTCTCTCTGGTGCTCTCATTTCTTGCAGGTCTGCACTACAGTGTCACTTCATCGGCAATATTTTTTTTCCCCAACCAGCTGATCTAAAACAGACGGCTTCTCCTGCTTATTCCCTTTATCTTCTTAATGTCCTCTCAGCATTGCCCATGTTGTCCCCTTTGCTTAGAACATTCTTTCCTCTTCCCTTTGACTGGTTTAAATGCCATCTCCTCAGGGAGGCCCATCTGGGGATGTTTTATATAAGTAGGTGTGCTCTAACCCTCACCACCCTCACCAACATTTCCTTTATATCTCTGAACAGTATTCACCTTCTTCTTAGAAATTACCACGTGTGTGTGAGTGTGTGTGTGTGTGTGTGTGTGTGTGTGTGTGTGTGTGAATATTCTTTGCCTACTTCTTTACTGTCTTTCTCCTATCCCCATATGATTGTAAATTTTACAAAGAAAGGGGCCATGTGCACCTGACCAACAAATATACACCAAGTGCTAATATAGTTCAGGGCCTTGGACACTGTAGGTGCTCAATAAATATTTACTGAGAGAATGAATAAGTGATACAATATGGAGTCATCCACAGATCTAGGAAAGATGATTAAAAAGTCTCCCCATTGTACTAGAGGCCACCAGTTGACCACCCATATCTCTCTGCTACTCACCATTTTTGATACAATGGTGGTTTTCTAGTGTAAGCATCCAAGATCTCTGCCCGAAGGCTTTCCTGGGATGCAAGCAAATGGCTGGTCTGCAGGTAGTGCCAGGGAGTTAACACCTACAGAAGCAGCTTGACCAGTGGCCAATAGGAGTTGGTAGGTAAATACCAGCTTTATCAGCTGCCTAATAGAATGACTTTGAAGCATGTTACCCTGTTTCTAGAAGTCTCAGTTGCCCCAGTTGCCCACAGTGGTGCCTTTCCCATTAATCCACTCTTTATTGGCCTTCTTCCCTTCCCTGTCTCACTTCCCCATGCCTAACTGGGACTTCCAGGGGTCATCTGCCAAGGAAATGACAAATGTCCGTCCCAGGGTGTGCTTCCAGGAGAAGCTGAACGAAGACTCCTCCTATCTAATTCGCCACCATCACTCTTCCTTTGGGGAAGTATTGTGGCAAAAGTGTTCCAAACCAGCAGATATATAGGTTGGGTGGAGAACAGTGGAGTGCGGGTGAAGTAGATTAATTTGTCATTCCCTAATTTTTTCATTTAGCCCATTCCATGCCAGCAAGCCATTTTGCCACAATTTTCGTGTTCTCTGCAGACATTCCCTACAAATGATCTTCCCTCTCTTCACTGCAGGAACCTCCAGTAGGGCTGTCTTTGTCCTTGGTCTATAGCTGTACTCTGGTGCCAGTTCCTTACACTAAGTTACATTAATAATACCAACAAGGACAGTACAATTCAGTGAACACTAGTTGTATGCCAGATTCTGTGCTATGCAATTAACTTATGCAACTTAATCGAATGGTCACAACCGTACACTGAGGAGAGTGCTGTTATTTTCTTCTTACAATAAGGAAAGCTAAAACCAGGGAGGTTATAATGTGCTCATTGGCTAGGTAGCAGGGCTCGGATGTGAAGCCATAGCCCTTTGGCTACACCACCTTCAAATCTCCCCAACTCTCTACCCCATAGAATCACCAGGTCTCATCACACACAAAATTTATTTTAAGGCACGACATTAAAATGAGATACTGTAGTTATAAAGTTTCTGAAATTTTAGCTTAAAAGAATGAAATCTTTTCATAATGAGAAACAATAATGAATGCTTCAATGTAATTGCAAATGGAGCATTTCCTGAACACAAGATAAAAAAAAAAACTGCAGCCCTTAACATTTTTATTTTCCCCAAATTGGCCCTTATGATTTAAAAAATTGCTTATCATTACTGCTCTAGGGTGTTGATCATAGGGGAAAAATCCTTTCGCCCCAACAGAGCCAACATTACTAGGTAATAGCCCAAACTCCACAGCTTTCTTGGCGTCAACCTCCACTTGTGCCCACGTTCCAAACAGGAGGAGGGGAATCAGAGCAAGTGGCTTGAGTCGTAAAGAGGAGAATTTCACACAACAGTTCCCAACCAAGCAGCCCCAGCTCATCTTTCCCTCAATACAGAAGACCCATCTTTGAATTTTCTGTGGCAAGGATAACAAAGATGAGACTCAGAATTTTGTTCTCCCATCCCACGTATGCCAAAAAATCACGGAAAGATCATGCTAGTGACACTGAGCGTTCCCTGTCCCCTCACTTGGGAGGGTTTCATTCTCCCATTAGTTTAATGAGAAAAACCAAAACCAAAAAACAAACAATATATAGTAAGTCTGATAATAATATGAATTAATACCTCCAAGGGCAACCTGAATAAGCATTAAAGATAAGAATTAAAAGCAAGTTAGCAAATGTGAGACAGTTAAATATGTACACACCTTTTAATGTTAGCAGATTGGGGAGATGGTGGGGGGGGGGAGCGGAGAGGAAACCGGGGAAGCTCCCATTCTGAGTTAAATATTACATAATAAAGGGGTTATTTTGTTGTCTTGAGAGCAATTTTGCTATTTAACTAGAATAATTATCTTTTTTAGCTCTCTAATTTTAACTACCCTTTCTTGATTCTGAAAGTAAAAATAGTATACTAAAAGAGAATTTATTGAAAGCCAGACTTTGGTTTAAGTATTTTTGCAAATATGACTTATTTAATACAACACAACTATGAAATAGGTAACACTGTGTCTACTTTACAGATAAGGAACAGAAGTGGGAAGCACATTTCTCAACATCACACAACTAGTAAATATAACAGTGGGGATTTAAATCAGTGCAGCTTGTCTCTGAAGTTCAAGGTATACGCTGTTGCTTCAGTAGATTAACTGTATAAAATCTTAAAAGATAATTGTAGAAAATCAAGAAGAAGTGGACAAGTATAAAATGAATATTTGATTCATTCATACTCTCACCACCTAAAAATAAATTAACCATTTTAGGCAATGATCATGACTAATCTCTATAAATATGAGATAGTTTTTGTTATTTGAGTATCCCTTGAGAAAACCTGTATGGTTAATCACAAAATTTGGAGTATATATTTGGAATGGACTGACTTAAAATACAGAGTCTGTTTTACACAAAATCCATTTTGGAGGCCCCATGGAATATCTCCAAAATCTGAGTTATCACCTATTTTCAGAAAATCTGCAATTGAGGTTGAAGAAGATGCTAGTCTATCAACTGGAAAAGACCTACCATACATGCTACAACACAATGGATAGAGGAAAACAACTGTGACTTCACACATGAGACACAAGGGGAGACACTCTAAACTGGAACTATTGATTTCTAACCAAGCTCATTTTCACGTGAGCAACATTATACAACATGAATTAGAGTGAGAGAAAATAGGGATATCTATCTATCTATCTATCTATCTATCTATCTATCTATCTATCTATCTATCATCTATTCAGCCAGCCAGTTCTCCACCCATCCATCCACCCATTCATTCATCCATTTTCTTTAATGCTAGTAATTCAAGCAATGTTAGTGTCTTAGGTTGAATTTCCCAGAAGCAGACCCTGAGATCAAAATTTGAGAGCAACTTGTTTTTGGAGGATTCATCTCTGGAAATACCAACAGGGTAGTGGAGAATTGAGGCAGGAAAAGAAAAGAAGGTAACAAATGGTGTGTTAATGACCAGGTTTCACCTGAGGGCAGAGTTATCCTCCTGGGTACACCTGGAAATGGTATGGAGAGCGACTTGGCACATGAGTTGTACCCCATGAGGGGTGGGAAGTTGGAATATTTATCCTCCGACTTATATTCTGTCACTGGATGAGGGCTGCTCCAAGAGACATTAACTTCCTAGCATTTCTGGCCTGCCATGCATAATGATCAGGCGAATTCCTGTGGCTAGAGAAAGCCCTTTAATAGTCCTAGGAGCGTGGAGCAGAAGGTGTAGGCGTGAATGACGAGGGGAGGGGCTGACTAGGAGGCACGGGCAGCACAGCAGTATCTGCCTTGGCCGGCTAGTAACAGAATCAGAATCACTACATACACATAGTCTTGTATTTTGATTTCTTACATAATACAATGCTGGCAGCACTTCACACATCTTTAAATGTTATTTTATAAAATGACTTCTAATTGTTGCCCAGCGTTTCATTTTATAGATATAAAACAATTTGTTTAACTGATTCCCTATTTTTGGACATAAAAGTTATTTCTGCTTTTGCAAGATTTAAAATAATTCAGCAATACATACCCTTTGTACACACTTCTTTCTCTATATCTCTAGTTATTTCTTTAGGATAAATTAAAGGTAATCTTGCTAATTATCTAAAGCAGAGACTATTAATCTCATATCTATAAGAATGCTTGAAATTGACAACAAACAATATTTTTTATCCTGATGAAATCTCAAGACATGGAAATGACATAATAATACCTTTTTCATTATTAATCTTCTGTTATTCTCTATATTCAGTTGTTCTCAAATGATTTAAGATTTTTACACTCTGGAAACCTTTATTATCTAGTCAAGGTGGCAAGTTTATCACCATATCATCAAATGAGCTGATTACTTTCAAGAATTGAGAGATGAATATCTTCTCTTTAAGAAGTTCAGTAACAAACATGGTCTCTTTCTCCACAAACATCATCTCATGCAGGCTTAAGGTAAGATGGTTAGAGTCCTTAGAATTTTGCATTTTACTTGTCTGAGGGAAAATATGCCGAATTCTATTTCCCATACAGCCTGGCAAGTTTTCTTTTCCACTGAAATATCTCACAGAAGTCCTTGTATAACCACCATTAATTATATTAACTGGTTTTTCTTAGTTTTCACTCCTTCACTTATTTGAAGTACTGAGTGGTGACATGCTTGAAGTTTTCGTACCTTCTGTGAAGCCCACACTTTCCGGGTTGCCCCACCTCTTCTCCATTTGGCTTTTCTTAGTCACCCTCAGCCACGCCTCTCCTGCCTCATTTTTCGTAAGTGTGGGCATTCCCCTTAGCTGAGCACTGTGCTCTGGGTCTTCCATCTCCTTGGTGACCGCTCTTCTTCCAGGACTTTTCTTTGCATGAAAATGACTCTTAGAGCTCCTTTCACCTCTCTCTTCGTACATGGCGTTCAGCATAAAACTCCATGACAGAAAACACCTCAAGCTCTGCATGACGAAATCCAAATTTATACTCTCCACTTCAAAACGGCTTTCCTATAAGTCTCTTCTTCTAATCTTTAACTCCTCCCTATTCAGTCATTTGGAAAATCAAGATCTTCTAAAATCTTGCCCCAAACCACCTTTCCAACTTTATCACCTTTCTTCATCATAATTTCTTGCTCTACTCACCATGATTCAAATAGAGTGAACATGACTTTCTTCTGTTTTTATTCAAATTAGTAGAATATATGAAATCCAGAAGTTTGAATTTGGTTTTCTATGTGATGCTAACTAAATTTCTCTCAGCTCAGTTTTCTCTGTGAGAATATAATACCTCCTTCCCAGAGTTGGTGTAATGATTACATAATGTAATATACATAAAAATATCTAGCACAGTGTTTGGCACATTACAGGCTTGCAATAAGTATTTGCATATTCATTCATTCATTCATTCATTCATTCATTCATTCATCACTGTGACCCTTTAAAACTAACCTTTGCCAGGAAAACTTTTGTTCCCTTAGTCCCTGAACTCTCTAACCCCCTCTATCTTTTGTATCTTTCACACATCATGTATTAATGAAAACTGTTAGTTGGCATTCTTTGAGTAGGCTTTCTCCAAATATATTAAATTTCTTAAAATAAGAAACTGTATTTCATACTTCAATGTACAAAGGAAGTGCTAAAAATATTTGAATCCAGAACCCCCTCTCAATTATCAAAAAGTTTTTTTACCAAATTAGTACATTAGATGAGAAAACAGCTAAATATTACTTATTCATTTCAACCACAAATCAAAAGGAAGTTCAGATGACAAATGTTTTAGTCCCATAGTAAAATGATATATTACTGAATGCAAATCCCTTCTGATATGAGTCAAAGATACGCACATGTGGTGGTATAAAGGAGTTACTCACTTGGGCATGTTTACCAGAAGTAGTACATGGATGTTTTGTAAAATTACCTAGCATTTTCTAAATTGATATTACCCCACATGTAACAATCTGATAAAAACGTTAAGTAGCTTCCTTTGATCTGTCATTTACAGACTATAGTAGTCTCCCCTTATCTGAAGTTTTGCTTTCCACAGTTACCTGAGGTCAGTAGAGGTCTGAAAATATTAAATGGAAAATTCCAGAACTAAATAATTCATAAGTTTTAAATTGCATGCTGTTCTGAGCAGTGTGACGAAATCTCATGCCATTGTTCTCTGTCCCGCCTGGGATGTGATGCATCCCTTTGTCCAATGTCTCCCCGTTGTAGAAGCTGCCTGCCCGTCAGTCATGAACTAATAGCCAACTGGGTTATTAGATTGGCTGTCATCGGATCGCAGTGCTTGTGTTCAAATGACCCTATTTTCTTAATAATGTTTCATTCACCTCACTTCATCTCATCACGTGGGCATTTTATCATCTTACATCATCACAAGAAGAAGGGTAAGTACAATTCACATAACTTTTTTCAACAGTATATTGTTATAATTGTTCTATTTTATTATTAGCTATTATTGTTAATCTCTTACTGTGCCTTATTTATAAATTAAACTTTATCATAAGTATGTATATATAGAAAAAAAACATACAGGGTCTAGTATATACTAGTATATATGAATAGTATATATACCATCCATAGTTTCATATATCTACTGGGGGTTTTGGAACATATCCCCTGAGGATAAGGGGATACTATTGTAATTGTTCTTATTCAAACAACTTGGCATTAGAATTTATTGTCTTCCTTGAGTTTGCAACAAACTGAATAGTTATAAGCTGCTGAATGTTCTTATTTTATTTCTAAGATTATGATCAAATCATTGGCATTGTGAAGTTTGGGGCAAAAATAGCTTTTTAATGACTTACATCACGAGTATCTTGCTAACCCAACTTCTTCTGAAACAAATGACTTCAAAATAATCTGTATAAACTCTAGATGTGTTTACTTACTATTGAAAGCTTCCCCAAGAAGATAATAGCAAAACATTTTATGTGTAATTGAAATTGCACCTCTAGTAAAACTGAGCCTGTTTCGAATGGTAAGTATACCTCCTAGATGGAAATTAATGGGAAAAAAGTATAAGATACTCGGATGGCTGAGTAGGCTCCTTAATAGTAGATGGTAAATGTTGTGCAGATGTGTAAGCAGAGTGGCAAACATGTTCTTGCTTTCTTCTAGGGCAGTGGTTTTTAAATTACTTCTAGGAAACCTAGGGTTCTAAGGAGATTTTATAGGGGCTGTAGAGCAGGGCTGGGGGATGGCACATGTGTGGCAGGGAGAGGTTCGGGGAAGGGCTACCTGGATGCTTCAAGCTCCTTTCCTCCCGTTTCAACTTTCTCAGCAATTCATATGTTTTCTATGCAGAGCTTCTGAGCAAGGTAATGTTTGGAAGAAAAGTTCTGCTACTGAAAAAACATTGGTGATCTCCGTGTTTCAGAACCCAAGTAAAATTCTGTCAAATGAGCAGACCACTATACTTATAGATGGCAATAAACATTTTCTTCCAATTTCTTCAGTTGCCTTTAATTGGGCCAGTAATATTCTTGGGAAGTAAATAAAGAAGCCCAGTGTTGGAAACATGTTTCCTTGAAGGGTCTTTTCAAATTGTATACTTAGCCAAGGATTACATGAAATTAAATATTACCCTGCTTTCCATCGCACCCCCACCCAGGCACTGTCTCAACAGGCCCCTTGATTACTGTCTTCCAGTTTGAGAGACAGGCAGACCCGTGCTCAATGTTTAGTGACCTGTTTCACTTCATAACTTAAGGGACTGACCTTCAAGTCGTCTGCTCCTACCACATCTCCTGGTGGGAAGTCATTGGAGAAGGCAGTGCAGACCTGACAATGTCACGAATCACGTTACTCAGCATCCCACCCCTGCTGCCGGCCATTGGCAATTCTTCTCTCCCACCCTAGAAGCTCCATGTTGATCGGTGAGCATGCATTGGCTTCACCTTCTCTGGAGTTCATCCGCAGAGTTCATTCAGAACCTCAGAACTGTCAAGCACCCCTACCTCCATTTCCAGCAGCATAGGAAGCTCTTCTTACCAACGAACCAGGGATGCTAGGCTTAATGTTTCCTTAATTTATTTTAATTTGCTTCATTAATTAATCTGAACTTTGGGTTCTCTTATTAGTTAGGAGAGTATCTACTTGAGCGGAGGTCTTTGCAACTTTTATCAGCTCTACTCTTAAAAACTGTTTAGTACAAACTGTTTAGTATCAATGCTGCTTCCCTATGATTCATTGCCTGTGAATTGAAGCACTTTTGTTTGGACTAAGAGAAGTTCACTAGATCAGGATACTGAGGAAGTGTTCCATGATTTACAAATGCTCTGAGATGCTCAGTGAGAAAGGGTTTCTGTGGCCAAACATATTTGAGAAACATTGCGTTTCTCTTGGTGATGCAAAGTGTTCATTAGAAGGGCAAGGTACCAAGAAGTCTTTCTTAAACTTATTTGATCATATAATTTCAGAATTCTCCCTCCCTCCCTCTCTCCCTCCCTCCTTCTTTTCTTCCATCCTTTCTTTTTAGAAACATTAAATATTTAGGACTCCACGGGAAAAATTTTGCAAAGCACTACACTTGCCTGTTTAAGAGCGATTTGTAGACATCAATTCCTACTTTTGTTTGTAGTTTCAGAGCCAGCAGTGTGTCTGGCACAAGGTGGCTCATGTTTATTGAGTTGAAGTAAACAAGAGGGTCCTCTTACATTAATAAGATGCCAAACATTGTGTTGAAAGTTGTTTTAAAAAATTGCACCAGTTATTTGGTGCCAAGAAATTGGGTGTTTTAAAGAAACCTATTATCTCAAATTTGAATTCAATGGATCCACTTTGAGTGCGGATCAGAATCACAAAATGTTCAATTTGGGACAAGCGCTGGGAAGCACATCATAGACAGGCCAAAGACAAAAGTAAGGTTTCATCTTTCAGACTGAATTTATAAAAAGATTGAAAGAATGATCTCAAACAATTTAAATCTAACAATAGACATTTGAGCTCTGGGCTCAAGCCAGGTGGCCCAAACCCTGACTCTGCCATTTACTGGCCGAGGGTACGTGAGCAAATCTATCTGGGCCTCGGTTTCCTCTTTTGTAAATGGTGATGGTAATTTTACTTCTCTCAAAGGGTCATTGTGATGACTAAATGAGATTAAACAAGTAAACAGAAAGTGCAGTGTTTGGCACAATATTAGATATTAATATTATTAACACATTATCAACCAAGATTGCAGTCAATATGAGGTGACATTAATTCTAGAGAGAATTTGGGAGACCTTAAAATGGGAAATTATGGATGAGGAGTAAGGAATTGTATAACTGAGGTCTCCCTATTGATAGCCCCTAATACTCTGGCATTTGTAGCATTTTTTTTAGAGTAGAGTCATTTCTGATTTTAAGGTACAACTCACAAGTCCTCCCAGATGGGGTGGTAGGTGGAAATTTTACTTGTTTGGGTATTTTGTGTCTGAGGCAGAATTCTTTTTGTTTACCCAGAAATCCTTGGGAGACCGCATTATTTTTTTGAGAAACCATGGAAGGAAGAGAGTGCCCTGCTCTGTGAGGCTAGCGAGCACAAACCTCCATCCCTTACCTGAACGGGTAGGCAAACGCTATGTCAATGCTGAGGTTACTGCCCGTCTTGTTGACGCAGTCCACACTCAGCCGCAGGCCTCCAGAATAGCCACCGCATGTTGCAAATGCAAAGATGGCAAAAAGCTGTGGGGAACAAAACAACAAAAGAGAAAGCGGCCATAAGAAGGATGTTGATCTGATGAGATATATTGATAGGAGCTTAGTGTCTGGATTGAGACAGGTCACAGGTCTTCTGAGGTGTGGCCTCATATTTGGTTCAGGCTGGAAGATGAAGGCCGGGATGATGGTGGAGAATAGGGACTTGGTGTCTGAAAAGAGATAGTCTGGCAAACTGGAGTAATTTTGCTTGGAGAGAAATGAAAAGCAACGACAAAATATCTGTGTTTGAGTGTGTAACTAGCTGTCATGCCTCAGAAGGTAGAGATGTAATTTCACATCAGAGGAATTGGAAAGCTACATGCGCCATGGGATTAGTTAGGGGTGTGTCCAGGTGGGAAGAGTTTGGGGTGTCTCCTTGCTTTCTTGTTTTGTTTATCTGTACTTTTCTGCAATAAACATGTTTGTCTTTGGAAATAAACAGATTATTAAAAAGGCATGATTGGAGAATTTTAGAGCTAAAGGGTTGATAGGGAGCAAAAAGGTGCTACTTCAGAGCCCACAATCTCAGCCTCAAACCACCCTGGGTGGTTACATCTCTGTATTAGTTGCTCTTTCTAAGTCAACTGGTGACCAATTAATGTCATGGACTGTCCTGGTGCAGAACATGGATCTGGGGGAATTAGGGACTGAAAACTAGAAGCAGAAACTCAAAGAAGTCTTCAGGGAAGAAGATACATCTGGGAGGGTGGAGAGTGCCAAAAATGGCAAGGAAGAAAATGCCAAATTTGTCCACTTAGTGTGGCTAAATTCAAAAGAATTTCATTTCCAAAGAAAGGCAATCAAATGCACTTAACACTAACCCATGCTGTAATCGTCCCACTTAGTTTATTTTCCTTTTGGAATTCAGCTTCTTGAAGAAGCTTGGGGTCCCTGTTAGGAACACGAGCTCACTTTGCAGAGCAAGAGGAGTTATTGTGTAAGGATTAAGTACACGGACTCTAGAATGTGACCTTGGGAAAGTTGCCTAATTTCCCCATGCCTTGGTTTCCTCTTCCGTAAAACAGCACTGTAATAAGTCGTCTGGGTCATTTTGCTGTTTGTAATATGAGGCAGACAGTTGCTGTGGACAGAGACTGCTGGAGCTGGCAACATCGCCAAGTCTGTTCAGAAGGTTCAGAAGCTGAAATGAGTATTCTTCATACCACCTGCCACCTCACTCCATCAGGGGTGGAAGAAGAGCCTCTGAACTGTTTGTCCCAACTGGCTATTGAACTTTAACCGGAAAAGACTGGTTAATGATAAAACCTCCACAGGGAAAGTGTATGTGGCAGTTCTAAGTTGTTAGTTTTAAAACCAGTGTTTAAAAAATGAAAAAACTTGACCAAAAAAATATAGCAGACAGAGTAAAAGCAAATGTATTTACATGTGTGAATGTGTGTAAAGCACTTAGAAGAGCTCCTGGCACAGAACAGGCAAATGTTAACAAATGTCATTACTGTAAATAGATGTGGATGAGCTCCTTGGCGAGATGTTCCAGGCCATAAAATAGGAAATTCAGACTTACTCCTCCTTAGCTAACTCTGTATAGCCATTAGCCTCAGTGAACCAACATCGAAGCACTCCAGAAAAACTGATCAATTTTGCTTTGTTTGCCTTTCTTCCTACTTTGCCTCACTGATGGGACTTGAGGAGGCATTCAGAAGTACTCCAGCCCACTCTGCAGTCTGGGGATGGTGCATCCAGAAGGCCAGAGCTGCACGGAGCCTGATCTTTGCCCCTGAGGCGTGGATTTGCTGGGTTCTCATGACCAATGCTCTTTCAGTCAGCTCTGAGTATTGTTAGGAGTAAAGACGAAGTGATTTTCACTGTTCAATGCTTAAATCTAGCTTTCATCATACAGTCCTGGAGATCTCTGCCCTTTGGACCATGTCATGACAGCGCCTTTGGTACCACTTCTTCCAGAAGAAGGAATATATAATGGAGTCCAAACCCTGTTGTCTGGCTGTGCAGAGAGCACTTCCCTGTAAAACATGGATATCCTCTGTGTCGTCCTGAATCAATGAGATAATTAAATGAAATGGAGTGTAACAGCCCCCTCCCAATTCATGCAGAGGTTTGTGTGGTATTTATGCACGTGCACTTCTCTGGGCAAGAGCCCTACGTGTATTATCAGCACTTTTACATGTGAAGGTGAGAAGGATTTGTCCACTGTTGCCATTATAAGTGCCTACTAGGGGCAGGTATTGTGCCTAGCAGGTAACGTATGTGATCATATTTCCTTTTGACAACAATGGAATATGTGTGCGTGTGTGTGCGTGTGTGTGTGTGTGTATGTGAAGCTTATTATTTCTATATGAAAGATGTGGCAGAGTAGCAAGTGCCTTCACACAGTGGCATTTAAAAGAATTCCTTGAAACTTTACAGTGTAGTGAGTTAAAGTAGAAGGCATAAAGACAGGCCTTGTTAATTTCAGTGCTTGATGGCTACAAAGAAACAGCCTTTGGCTTTTCATCTTATTTCAAAGTGCTTTATGTACAATAAGGTATTATTAATACTACCATGTAATAAAATTAAGATGGAGTGATAATTATGAATTTAACTAGTTAGATGCACAGAAGGAAGGCATCAGATGATTCAAACCATACTCATGAAAATGTGAGACATTGTACAGGAGTTACATATGATATCTATGGGCATTCTGGTTAACGTTCTCCTTTCTCCACAGTCCTCACTGATTAAGGGGAAATCATACTGTGTAACCAATATCAAATGCAGTAATATCATGAAGTGCAGATTAAACAGATAATTTCTGTATACCACTGGAAGAGTCAGATCTTGCTGAGTGAATAATGTATTATAGGGGTGGTTGATTCCATGATTGGGAGAATGAAATCAGCTCCGCCAGAATAAATCAGCCAAGGGCCTGGTCCTGTAATTAGAATACATCAAGGCAGAGTGGGGAGAGGGGACTGGAAGCACGTTTGGGGGGAGGGTGGTATCAAAATTCTCTTGGTGTAATAGAGAAATGTAGAATAGAAGGGGACTTTGGAAATCCTCCCACCGATTCCCCTTCCAGAAGTCTGTCCATCCACCCCACCCCAGGTGGTAACGCAGAGCAGTTCTGCAGTCAGGCAGACCCGAACTGGAGTCCAGTTCCTTGCTGTGTGACACTGAGCAAGTCGTTTAACTTCTCCTAACCTCTGTTCCTACATCCACCAAATCAGGACAAATTCTCTGGTTCACTCAGCAGATGTTTAATGATGTACTTACTAGGTGCCAATTGGTGGATAACACAAACAGAAAAAAGTCAGAGAAAACACAAAGATAAAGAAAGCCCATGCCCACTATGGAGCTTAATGCTGGACGGGGGAGACAGAACCAAAAAGAACACACAAATAAAGTAATTCAAATTGTGTTTCATATTTTAAGGGAAGCTCTTCTAGACAGGGAGATCTATCTGAGGAGGTCACATTTAAGCTAAGACCTTGAGGATAAATTAGAGGAAGCCACACAAAAAGGGGACAGAGTGGAGGGAAGTACGGTGGGCAGAGGCAACAGCTCAAGGGAGAGCCCCGAGGGAGAAAAATCTTGACAAGTGCAAAGAGGAGTGGAAGGCCAAGGTGGCAGGCAGATGGTGAAAGAGGTTGAGAATAACAGTATTTACCTCCCAAGATTTTATGTGTATTAGCTGAGAGAACACATGTAAAGTATCAGGTCCATAGCCTTCAATAAACATTAAAGTTTCTTCTTTTCCTTCTTCTTCTTCTTCCTCCTCCTCCTCCTCTTCCTAGTCCTCTCCTTCTACTACTACTGCTACTGCTACCCTATTGAAGAAACAGAACTAGAGAGGAAAATTCACTTGCTGCAACTCAGCTAGAGCAGAGTTGGAATGAGAATCCTGCTCTCTAGACTCCCCAAGTCACCATTCTTCTGTTTAGTTCTGGAATAACAGGAAGAACAATTTTTGCCATGTAGGTAGAAGACCTGTCAAATGGCCTGGCCATCATTGCCCAGAAGCACACCATGGTGCTTCAGTGGCCTGGAGCTCTCCATGTTTCTCCTGAGTGTCTCACAAACACATACTTGCAGGCTCACTAACCAAGCAGAACAGGTGCATTGCCTTCTCTTACTTTCTTCTCCTTCCTTCTTTCCTTCCTTCCTTCCTTCCTTCCTTCCTTCCTTCCTTCCTTCCTTCCTTCCTTCCTTCCTTTCTTCCTCCTTTCCTTCCTTCCTTCTTCTTTTCACCCTTGATGGGGTGGAGTATTTTAGAAGGAAGATCTTGGAAAATGTAAAGAGACAAAATCTTTCTTAATTTGACAACTGCTGTTTCAAGAGGCCAGTAATATTGGCAAGAGGTAGGTTGTGTGTCTTGTAGATGGTTGGCTCTGCAAGACTGTTGCTTATTCCTAAGACAGACACTATCCCTTTCTGGAAGATGGAAGGGATGGGAAAACTCTGTGTTATGCAGCCAGGCTGCAATGAGAACCGGGTGTGGGTCCTGGAAGGCTCAGGGGAGACAAGAGCCTGAGAGGACAATGTGTGGGGGGTGGGGAGAAGGGGGTAGAAATAGATGAGAGAGAGGGGGCTCAGGAGAAAGAGCTCCATCTGAAGCCGACGCTCTAAAGAATACAAAGAACTTGATGGGAGATGTGAAGACATGGTGTCCATGTGTGTATTTTCTCTAACCTGGGCTCCATGTTCTGTCCTCAGCCAATTCTATGTCTTCTTTTTGGTAATGCTGTGTACGCACACACCTTTCTAGACATTGAGAGCACAACCCAGGGGCAAAAGTCCATTTACCCAATCAAGTGAAATTAAAACCTCTGTGTTCCCATCTTTCCTAAAGGTCCCAATTCTCCTCAAACAAGGAAGACACGTCACCTCCAGCACATTCTAAGATAATCATTATCGTAACGACTGGCCCAATCATTCACTTGCTTTGAGTTCAGGAGTGCTAAATAAACCTCCTGCAATAGACTCTCATTTCACTGCTGTCTTGGGTGATCTATGGTTCTGTTCCTAACAACAAAAAATTACTCTCTAAATGGACACAATTAGCAGAGATTTCCCTTGCATGCAGTCTGATTAGAGACACATTCAGATGAAGTAGGACAAAAGAATTGCCTTGATTCCCTGGCTTAATAAGTATCCATAAACCAAAGTCACCCATAGCAGGAATATCTTTGCACAGTTAATGAAAGCAGAGGTTTTCTCCTGGAAAGAGGACAAGCCACTCTCCCCTTGGAACTAACTGAACAACACAAGGAATGCCAATGAAAGCTGCTATGAATCCTTCTGGTTAAGTTGCAAAGCATAGTTGAAAGCAGTATGTTGGTTTCAGGAAATCAAGCTGATTAATGGCTCTCATAGGAATCTGTGGTCTGCAGTGAAGCCATGGAGGGGACATCTTCCAAGGCCTGATATACAATCTCAGGTAATGCCTCGGAAGTAAGTGAAAGTAAAGAGACTGGTAGGAAATGTATTGGGAGATGGGGACCAACTACGGGTATTCATATTACCACCACGCTGTGTGTGCTGACAATCAGATCTCCAGAGGACAAAGCTTTGATTTATAGCATTCGCCAATTTCCATGGTGTAAATACAGCCACCATGGCCAACTCCAAGCTACAACATAATCCCGCTGAGCCTTGACTGGGCAGAGAGCTGCACAATCAGTGTGCTCCAGCACACTGCTGCCACTGAGGGTCTTTCCCTGACTCTCCCTGGGGCAAGAGCTCTGGGCTTATTTCATTGAGTCATTCCTTTTCTTCATATTTCCTCTTATTTCATGTCACTCACCTTGGGCTTATTTCATTGATTGAAGAGGTTTCATCAGGTACAATTATTCATTCTTTTATTAATTTACCCACTCAATCTCTAATTCACTTATTTATTATAGCAGAGGTTGCTGGTGCCCTGCTTATATCCCCTTAGCCCCCTAGAGGCCACCTGCAGCTTTAGGGGCACAGTCGTTGTACACACCAAAGGCTTTCTCCTCACACACCTGGTCTCTCTGCTGAGGGCTTTCTCAGGCAGCAGGAATGTGCTCAGCCTGTGATGGGGCATCAGGGAAGCCCCCAGGAGCTATTTCCCTGGCAGCTTCCAACCAGGGATGAAAATTGGTGGATAAAACCCCAGTGCCCTTGCTCCTCTGGGGAAATTTTCAGCTGTGTTCAGTACAGTTTCTCAGAGGATGCCCCTTAGGGTTGCGCCCCACTCACCGGCAGCAACATCGGCTCATTAACACACCATTGGTTGGCTTTCCTCCTTTCCCTGTCTCATCTCCCCATGCACCATTGTGATTCCGGGCATCGACTCTCAAATAAATCTCTTAATTCCAAATGCTCATCTCAGGATCTGCTTTTGGGAAATGTAACTGAGACAGTTATCAAACACTGACCGACCCCCTGTCCCTTTTCAGGCACTGCAGTGCGCCCTAAGACTGTATTACTAAAGGGAATGGGGTCTCCTGACACGCCTGATCGCATGTCTCTCAGCTTCTGACTTACCACACTCTTAGCTCCCCTGCTCTCTTCAAATAAGCTGGTCTCATCATGAATAGGAAGTCTTTTTTGGCTACATTGTCTACAGGAGACCTTCTGAACCCAGCTCACCCCCAGCCTGAACCCATTATTTCCTGTTTGTTTGTTTTTCACATGCACAGACATTTTAGTATCTGTATTTGTTTAGCATTATTTATTCACCTGTTCATCTTTTGTTTGACCACGTCCCTGGAGAAAGGTAATACAGTTGTCTTTGTTTCTTGCTCAATCTCTGCCAGCATGCACAGTGCTTGGCATGAAAACGGTGCTCCCTAAGTTCTTGTTGAATAAATAAGTAAATATATCCACACCCTCCCCACCCCCTCCGAACCTCCAAGAAACTTGCTGTCCATTTTGGGATGCAGACAAGTGAATGAACAGGCATTGTGACACTGTTTTATTATGATGGCAGTAACTGGAGCATATTAGGGGAAAATGCGTTACCTACTTGCAGAGGAGTGGAGAGGCCATGAAGAATAGCTCTCTGGAGGAATAAATAGGTAAGCAGAAACCAGGAAAGCATGCCGGATTTATCCAGGAAAGAGGGAAGCGAAGAATATCCTCAGCAGAGAGAGCAGTAACTCAGATACTCCAGTGAACAAGGAAGGCACATTTGGACTATGCAGTTGGTATGACTGAAGCAGACATTTGTAAGATGGGAAGAAAGGATTGACTGAGGGCAAGAGGTAGCCAGGGATTTGTCAGGAATGGTTGAGCAGGGATCTGAAAACTGTGTCTCCTGGGCCACAGCCTCCACATTCATTCCTTTACGCATGGTCTGTAGATGCTGTCATGCTACAACAGGAGAGTTGAGTACTGACAAAAGAGGCCCTATGATCCAAAAAGACAACCATATTTACTCTCAGCCCTTACATAAAGTTTGCCAAAGTGAAGAAACCTGGCTCTCATGGGGAGATGAATTTTCAGCAGGGGGAGGGGCCTAACAAATTTGCATTTCAGAAAGGCCACCCTGAGAGAGGGTTGGGCTAGGTGCTGGAAAATGAGCAAGTGTCTCACTTCCCCAGATAGTCTGTGAACCCTTTGCCAACAGGGCCACACCTCAGGCACCTTTGCGCCTTTAGTGTGCCAAAACCTTGCAGGTGGCTCATAAATTTTAGCAAGTGAATGAGTATACGAATAAATGGGCAAGAGAAGATGGGAGGACAAAGTACTTGGAAAAGTATATTCCGGCACTGGAGAATAGAATAATAAACATTAGAATGATGGAGATGATGAAGAGAGATGACACTAATCATAAAACAACCACATTTGGTTTTCTGTACCAGTGCCTTCAGTAAGTACACTATTTACATGAGTTCATTTAATCTTCTCAACATAGGAACATACTCCCTCATTTTACAGATGAGGAAACTCAGGTTAAACAGTATGCCAAGGTCACATGGTTTATTAGTGCATGAAGTAGTCAGGGTTTGAACTCGAACCTGCCTTTCTCTAAAGTTTATCTTCCTTCTTCCCAGCTCTCCCAGGGCTGTGAAGCGGGTCTTTGGCTGGAGCTTTCTATGGAAAGACTGAAACATAAATATCAATTGTGGGCTTGTTAAGACTTGCTCTGTCACATCAATGCTCAAAAAGCCAAGCGAGCACAGAGAGAAGCATCCATAAGACAAAGTCCCGATCATCTAAATGGATATTAGTGGCAGCTTTTGTACTTTGCCTCAGCTAAACAAGCCTTCACCCTGCAGCATGCCGGGATATCAGTGGGAAGGGAGTTAGGATCTGGCATGACAGGAATATTGAAAAAGCCTGACGTGAGTTGGTTATGCCAATTATATTTGACAAACCCCTCCTCCTAATTGTCAGCCACCCACAGTGGGGGATGAGGGTGGTTTTCTCACTTTCATACGTCTCCAACATTCAATGGCTTATAAGTTCAAGAGACCCAATTCCTGTCCTTCCATCACTGTGATGGGCCCCTCTTGTCCCTTCTCCTGTATGATTTTCTGGGTCTGATGAACTATTTGTCCTCAGTGCCTCCAAAGAGCATTTCTGGAAACACAGTTGTTTATAGGAGCTGATTGCCTGAATAGTAGCCTTGGAAAAGTGAGGAATACATCCTGTCAGGATATTTTCTGGTGCAGTAAGAGTTTTTGATTAACTATGGCTTCCCTTGTATCCCACTTACTACCAAGGAGGCCCCCAGCAAACTGATGAACATCTCTAAAACTTAATGTTTCATTTCTACTCATCTTTGTCCAATTATTCTTCCCTTTACTGTTTCTTCTTCTGCTAATAATTGGATTTTTCAAAGGAATTGACCAAGCACCTTCTTGGCCATCAATTTATGGTTATGCAACACTCTGACCCAGAAGTCTTTTGTGAACAATCCCGTGAAACCTTGGGTGGGACCTTCATATGAAGATTAAAAACTGCAAGCTGTCCCTGGAAGACAATACATGGTATCTGGTTTGGAGGCATTGAAAACCATTGTCCAAAAATTTTCCCCAATGAAGCCATATGTTTTTTTCCCTGTCATCATATTTAATTATTTGTGCTCTTACCCAGCTCCAATATTTCCCATATTGCATTGCATTTCATGCCACCGGTTAAAACTGAGATACTGTGCCCTACTCTCTGCTTTGTGATTTGTGTGAAGTCTTCCCAGGCAAAAGCAGCTTTACAGAATTGGTACTTCATACGACCACCTGAGGAATTCTAACCAGGCACTGAAGAAGAACTCCAAATTACTTATCTAGCAAAAGTAACAAGTTTCCATGTTCATTTTCTTAAACATGCATCTTGGAAACCGGATCAGTTAGTAAAATATTTGGTCAAGGTAACAGACTTATAGTGGCTTACACAAATAGGGGTTTGTTTTTCATTCATATCAAGGAGTCCAGAGCCAGGTGGCTGCTGGTATTGGTGATGGCTGGTCCAACATCTCTTTGGTTCGTATGGTCTTTGCCTCATAGTCACAAAATGGCTGCTGTGTACCTGCATGGGAAACTAGTAATGTTCAGCTTCCCTGGGCTCTATAGGAGAGGTAAGCAAGGGCACAAGGCCTGGGAATGATTTTTGAGTCTGTTAGTCTCCACTGTTTGCCATAGGAACTTACAGGAGAAAGAAGCAGAAGTAAAATAAGCACGACGACATTTTATAAAGGCAAGACGGGAGAGTCAAACCCAGTCAGTATCTGACTGTTTCCTTTACCCTGGACAATCTCTAGAAACTCCTCTGCCTTCCATGCAATAGGCTAAATTTAACACTTGCCCATGAATTAAAATGTAAATTTCTGCTCAAATTTTATTTTCCAACATAAAACTTGACACAAATCTATAAAGTAAAATGCATGGTTGAAATAGTAAAACTAAACTGGAAACAATCTTCATGCCTATAAAAAATATAGGGCAATCAAATTCTGAGGCAATCAATGAAATATTATTCAATAGTTAAAAAGAATAAAAAACAATATTGAAAGGTGTTTGCAATCTTGTGTAAACTTTTAAAAGAAGCAAATTTCAAAGTATAACATGCATGCATTGTATTTCTGTAAAATGAAATATTTGTACATACAAAGTCTGACAATTAAGTTCATGAACTTGTTGCAACAACGTTGCTAACCTTTTTTGATATCAGAAGGATTATTCATCATGAATTTGTACCAATTGGACAAACAGTTAACCAAGTTTACTATTTGGAAGTGCTGAAAAGTCTGCGTGAAAAAGTTAGCCAAAAACAACCTGAACTTTTCACCAACAATTCATGGTTCTTGCATCACGACAATGCACCAGCTCACATGGCACTGTCTGTAAGGGAGTTTTTAGCCAGTAAACAAATAACTGTATTGGAACACCCTTCTTACTCACCTGATCTGGCCCCCAATGACTCTTTTCTTTATCCAAAGATAAAGGAAATATTGAAAGGAAGATATTTTGATGACATTAGGACATCAAGTATAATACGACAATTCTGATGGCCCTCCCAGAAAAAGAGTTCCAAAATTGCTTTGAAGGGTGGACTAGGTGCTGGCATCAGTGCATAGCTTCCCAAGGGGAGTACTTTGAAGGTGACCATAGTGATATTCAGCAATGAGGTATGTAGCACTTTTTCTAGGATGAGTTTGCGAACTTAATTGTCCGAGCTTGTACACATATATACATTTTCAATAGACTTGAAAAGGTCTAGAGAGGTAGCACTGAAGTATTTTCAGTTGTTATCATTGAGGAATGGACTTTGCAGGCAGAATCTCAGTTTATAATTATTTTCATATTATTTCAATTTCTTCCAATAAGCATGCAGAACTTGTGTAACAAAAAAGAAATTTTCTTAAAAATGCAAATTTTGACAACCTCTGAGTAACTTGAGCAAAGTAAATTCAGGCCTGTCAATAGATGACTGTGATGTTTTTAACTTTCATTTGAATAAAAAGAATGTAAAATAAAATAAAATAAAATAAAACCTACTCTCTTTTGGAATTATCTTCTGTAGTATCTTTGCATTATTTACATTTGCAGAGAATGTAAATGGAGTAACATTTTGCCCTGCTTAGTTATTAAAATATTTTGGCAAAGTCACTCTTTAGAAACAAGGTAAAAAATGTTTCAAAATACACCATGGGAACATATGTCAATCATAGGGTAAGTAAAATGTATGACTTATCTTTCATCAGATTCAATGACAGTAATTATTTTTAAAGGAATCAACTCCAATTCTCTTCATAGCTGTCATAATGGAGTAACAAGAAAAAATATTCGATAGAACACTCACCTAGAACTGACACCATTTCTCTGACACCTGATTAAAGTCTTGTGAATTAATTTCTTGCCTATCATACTGTTTTTGAACTTGACATTTTTCCAAGGTAAACTTATTATATGGATTTCCTGAACTTTCTTACCTACCACAACCATCTGTTAGAGTGTTGAAGAAAATTACTGATGATAGATATCTGAACTGCATACTTCTGTTTGATAGAAAAATTAGAGCAAGATAAGCTCATGGAACATAGCTACTTTTCTGTAATTCAATAATGCATGTATCCACTGAACATGCTGGCGTGAATTATTCCTTTTCAGAAATCATGTTTTCAGGATAATGTAGAATGATTAGAATTTTTTTTTTTGTCTGAAACTAAGTTACAACCCTTAAACCTCGTTTTTTTGTTTGTTTGTTTTGTTTTTTATAAGTATGTCCCAAATTATCACGTCCAGAGTTCTCTGAATAGAAAAAAAAGTCAAATTGGGGTTCCATTATGATTGAGTTCAGTGTATTTGGCATATCTTCTTTAAGATTTAAATATTTAAATATTTCATGTCTAGAGTTGTATTTGTGTCCATAAAGCAAATTAGAATAACATAAGATTGCTTTGAAAAAAACATTGATCAATAACAAATTTGCCACACTTAATTAATATTTTTTCACTAGACTACAATGTCATTAAACAGAGAAGTGTCTCTCATTCCCCCTTGTTTTATTTTAAAAATTTGTGTTGTTTTAAATTTAGCTCTATCTTAATGAAGGACAAGCACAGGGTCCCATTAAAAGAACAGTAAGAGTTGATTTTTGCTTGTTTTTGCATTTTTGTGTGTGTGTGCTTTGTGGCTATATTAAACAAAATTCAGGTCTTATTAAATAGAAGCCACGAATATAACCAGGCATAATGTTTAAGCACATGATCTAAGAGGTAGCAACCCAGAATTAGTCATAACTATTTATTGTCAGAGAATTTTGAAATGTGCAAGTTGAAGGCCTTTCTATATTCTGCTTCCTTTGAACACTTTGCTGGCAAGTTGGATCTCTATACTGCTTCAAAACATTCACGAAGTTGTTTGATTATTCTGATTCTTTTTTTTCTTCTTTTTCTATTCATTGGGGTGACAATTGTTAGTAAAGTTACATAGATTTCGGGTGTACAATTCTGTATTACGTCATCTATAAATCCCATTGTGTGTTCACCACCCAGAGTCAGTTCTCCTTCCATCACCATATATTTGATCCCCTTTACCCTCATCTCCCACCCCCCTGTTTCTTGACCTGGAAATCAATGCCTGAATCTCTCAAACATGTCGCATGCTCATCAGATTACCTCTGTAATAACAAGAAACAAGCTACGATGTATTATCTGATTACGCAATGGAAAAGAGCAAACCTAAACCAGGTAGTTAAAAGGTAGCATGTTATTCACATTGAAAAATACTCCAAATAAAGTAGAAGTTCTACAGAAACAGCTTAAAGTATAAAGTAGAATTTTCTGATTATAATTCTAATCATAATAACAACACAACTGTTGACTGCTACTTAGTGAGATTCTCTGTGTTCCACAGTGTATTATGTGCTTTACAGATTTTTGAAATCTCATCATTCCGTGAGGTAGGGACCATCATTATCACCATTTCAGAGCTAGGGAGACTATGGCTTAGAGGGGTTGAATGATTCATCCAAGGCCACACAAAGAATGATAGTTTGAATCCATGAATTCATAACTATACTAAAAAGAACACTAAGCATAAAAAAATCTATTGGTCACTGTTAAAGGATACTAGTGAACAAACCCATTATTTTAAAAACTAGAAAATAAAAAGGAAGAATCAATCATTTATCTTGTCTGTTCTTTAAGAATGCTACCAGTAAGTGACCAAACAGTAGATGAGAAGAAGTGTCCGTAACTAAAACTAATAATAAAGAAGAAATGATAGAATTACAATCTGTTATGGACTGAATGCTTGTGTCTCTCCCCCACTCCCCAAATTCATATGTTGAGGGCCTAACTGCCCCTCCCAAGTGTGACTGTAAGGAAGTAATTAGGGTTAAGTGAGGTCATAAGGGTGGGCCCTGATCCCATAAGATTAGTGTACTTATGAGAAGAAACAGCAGATCTCTCTCTGTCTCTCTCTTCCCTTCCCCCCCACCACATACACTCTGTACACTCACTGAGGAAAGGCCATGTGAGCACACAGTGAGGTGGTAGTACCCTATAAGCCAAGAGAAGAGGCCTCAGAATGAAATCTACCTTGTTGACACCTTGATCTTAAACTTCTTAGCCTCTAGACTGTGAGAAATAAATTTCTGTTGTATAAGCCACTGAATCTGTGGTACTTTGTTATGGCAGCGCAAACTGACTAAGACAGAATCCTTAAACACGGATGATTGATGCCACAAAAAAGAGACAACTGTATATTAAGTGTCGCCAAGGGAAGAAGACATCATAAATTTTAACTATTCTTGGCCAAAAGAAAAAATAATATTTTTGAATTTGATCAGAATCTATGTCCAACTGCCAATTTACGAAAAAACAAAAACAAACAAAAAACAGGAGAGGACCATGTAAAATGACACCACAGGGAAGAAATCAGCAAATTCCAGACCCTGAGAAACTCTCTAGGGGAAAACATCTTGCTTATTCAAGAACAACAACAATAAACTACAAAAACATGCAAATGAGAGAGAGAATGAGAGAGAGAGAGAGAGAGAGAAGGGGAGACTGAAAGATAGGAGCTTATAGCTTAAAAGGTTTTATGAGCTATAGCAATCCAATGATAGGTTTTTTTAAAAAATTCAGATTCAAGGAAGCTGTAAAAAAAAATCACGAAATTAAATGAGACATTTGGATATTTGTAGGTATTTGATAGCACTGAATTATTGCTAATTAAAATATTAAATGTGTGATATGGTATTGTGGTGTTTTTGTTTTCAATAGTTTTGAGAAATACATACCAATTTATTTATGGGAGAAATGATATGATACCTGGGGAGAGGGTAAGAATGGAAGTATAAAAGGAACAACATTGGATATGAGTTGATTATTTTTGAAGCTAGGTGATGAAGAAATAGTAGCTCATTACATTATTCTGTGTTTCTTTATATATGTTTAAAATTTTCCATTATTAAAAGTTTTTAAAATTAAGATAATATTATAAACCATTTTAGATGAGTGTATATGTATAGACAAACTTAAAATAGTTTTTTATTTAATAAATATAGGTTTTATGTTTTTAAAAAATTTCTGTAACATGATATTTAAAAATATCTTAACCAAAATTCCTGAGAGGAACACTTTTTAAAGTGAGGATGTCTCATTCTGTTCTATTGTATAATATTGCAGGACTTAGCAGAAAATACATTCTCCATTCTTCAACAAAAATTTTCTTTCTTAATAATCTTTTATTGATTGTTCTAAGAATCCATTTAGTTCTGCCTCATTGTGAGAGAGCAGCCTTTTCTCATTATGTTTTAATGAGATGAAAGATCACTATAGCCTAAAGGACTATATATTCCCTGTGAAGGACATTATTTCCCAGGCAATAAGACAAAAATCTCCACCATCAGTCAGTAATGTCTTTCTATTGATTAAATTCATGAGGTGATAAAATATATTGAATTACTTAATATTTGACATATTGGTTTTAGTTTCTGAGTAGTAATGTTGTCAAGCGAGGTTCATATACACTATAATGATAAGTGTAGACATAAGTATTATCCCATCAACTCCAGCAATGAAGAAGAGACTGCAAATATGGAGCCATCTACTGATTTGTAATGAAAAGCAGAGTGACGAGTGACCTTTTTAAAAACTTTTAGCTTCTGGCTCTCAGATTAAACATATACCACTCTAACACATCCGGCAAGGTTAAAATACTATCAGAGGGCCGGCCCGGTGGCTCAGGCGGTTGGAGCTCCGTGCTCCTAACTCCGAAGGCTGCCAGTTCGATTCCCACATGGGCCAGTGGGCTCTCAACCACAAAGTTGCCTGTTTGATTCCTCAAGTCCCGCAAGGGATGGTGGGCAGCACCCCCTGCAACTAAGATTGAACATGGCACCTTGAGCTGAGCTGCCACTGAGCTCCCGGATGGCTCAGTTGGTTGGAGCATGGGCTCTCAACCACAAGGTTTCCAGTTCGATTCCTCGAGTCCCACAAGGGATGGTGGGCTGCGCCCCCTGCAACTAGCAACAGCAACTGGACCTGGAGCTGAGGCTGCTCCCTCCACAACTAAGATTGAAAGGACAACAACTTGACTTGGAAAAAAGTCCTGGAAGTACGCATTGTTCCCCAATAAAGTCCTGTTTCCCTTCCCCAATTAAAAAAAAAAAAAATCTTAAAAAAAAAAAGCTATCAGAGAGCCACCTTATTTGTGCATGGGAATCAGAGACAATCATGAAGAAATAGTGACATCATTCTAAAAGAAGGAATTTGTATGGGCTACAGAAAATTGGAAGTTGTGGGGAGAGAAACATAAGTGGCAAATGCCTTGCAAATAGTAATTGACCTACAAAAATGTGTTTAATGAATGTGAGGGACAATTCTTCCTCTAAGAGACAAAAAGAAGGCACTTGATAGGGCTCCAGGGAGTTATACTGAGTTGGAAAAGAGTGAAATTGAGGGGTCTCATGTGGAAGGGTTTTAATCTTCTTAGTGAACATAGAAGTAAAATCAAACAATGAGTGGAAGTGAAGAAGAAGAATAGGAATTTGAGGAATCAGGAAAAACATTAAAATGCCTACTGAGGAAGTGAAAGAAATGAACTAAATATGAAAACATCACAAATTACAAAAAGGCATGATGTCATTACATTGCTTTCTTTGCTTGGTTGGAAGCCCTTTTCAGGGCAAAGCCCATCTCTTGGTTACCTCTGTTTCCCCTATACTGCAGGAGTGTTCTCATCATGTCTGTAAATTAGTATTCTCCTCAATGAGTGCAAGAGCAAACCTCCAGCACCTGTCAGACAGGTAAGCTAAAAAGTAGGGAAAATATTAGAGAAAAAGTTATTTGATGAAGGTAAAGACCCACATGACACAACTGTCGTTGGGGTAAACACAGCGCTTAGTTCATAGCAGGCGTTTCATACACTTTGTTCAACTAATGGGTATACATCCCTTATCTCCCTCCAAACAGGGCAGAACCCACAAGTTTATAGCAAAGTACTGAGTGGGGCCCACACAAAGTGGTTCAAATGAGAGTCTAGAAAGAAATAAGTAGAGCTAGAAGTTAAAAAAAAGGCATTTGCATAAAGCGTGAAGTCATATAAGGAAAAGAAGGCAGAAATATTAGGACAAAAATAGATACATAGAGTTATAATTATTGAATAACAGCATTCCAATGTTTGAGATGGACTATTCTAGAAGTTGGAATAGGATGAATTTGTTTGGGGGGAATTTGATAGTGGTCATGTAGGGAAGTCCCAATAGGATGACATGGGTAATATCTGAGGGTTGATGTTTTACCTTTGGAAAGATACTGATGGCTATGGACGTATTCCATAGAAAAATTCTCATCTCCACATACAAGGTCAGACAATTAAATTTGCGAACTCATCCTAGAAAAAGTGCTACATACCTAATTGCTGAATATCACTATGGTCACCTTTGAAGTACTTCCCTTGGGAAGCTGTGCACTGACGCCAGTGCCTAGTCCACCCTTCAAAGCAATTTTGGAACTCTTTCTGGAATGGCCATCAGAGCTGTTGTATTACCCTTGATGTCCTAATGTCATCAAAATGTCTTCCTTTCACTATTTCCTTTATCTTCGGGTAAAGAAAGAAGTCATTGGGGGCCACATCAAGTGAGGAGGGAGGGTTATTTGTTTACTGGCTAAAAACTTCCTCACAGACAGTGCGGTGGAAACTGGTGCATTGTCGTGATGCAAGAGCCATAAATTATTTGTGAAAAGTTCAGGTCGTCTAACTTTTTCACACAGCATTTTCAACACTTCCAAATAGTAAACTTGGTTAACTGTTTGTCCAGTTGGTACGAATTCATAATGAGTAATCCCTCTGATATCAAAAAAGGTTAGCAACATCGTTGCAACAAGTTCACGAACTTAGTTGTCAGGCCTCCTATTCAAACATTGTCATACAGATTCCATAGATTGAGAGACCCCTTGAGGCTCTCTAACAGACCACACTCAGCAATCCAGGGACCTCAGGTTAAGAACCACTGCTCTTAAAGAGAAACACAACTCATCAGGTACCATAGCTGGTGAGAGACCATGATTCCTTCTTAGACCTATCTGTCACATTCATTCAATAATTATGTTTCAGGCAACTACTACGCATTTCCAAGGTATTTTCTAAGTCTAACTCTCACTAAGTTTTCTGAAGCAGTTGGGCTGCTTCTTACCTGAATAAAAATCACTTCACTGAAAAGGTAAACTATAAAATGTTCTACAATACAGTATAAAGACAGTGACTTTATCTTGTTCCTTCAATTCTAGAAGAAAGTGGCAGACTCCTTCTGGGAAACCTACTGGCATATGGCAAACCTCAATGACTATGTGTGCCATTGAATTAGTTTCTAATGGAAAAACCTGGTCTCTGAGGAATGTGGTTATGAAGCAGCAGCCATGGCAGCTGTATGTCTGCAGAGCCGAGGTGCCTGAAAGGGATGGTGGAGTGCAGACTCCACTCATTTCTCTCACAGTCCTGCGTCTAGACGCTGCACACCAGCACACTTCCCTTTACTGGAAACCAAAAGGCACGCCCAAGAGGCTGGTTTGAGATCATCAAAACCTTATCAGGTTTTGATGTCCTTTGCAGAGTTGGTTGGAAATGCATATTTTAAAGGATGTACACTGAAGTATGCAAAGAATAATTTCCCTGCCTAGTGTTTTCATCTCTTCCCGGTCATAATAGATATGAGAAGATATCATCATTTTAGAGACATCTCAGCTCATTTTAGAACAACACTCAATTTAGGAAGGGCACTTTCTATGCCCTCTGTTATCAATGACTCTAGGAAGCTGGTATCCTATGTTCTGGGAATAAGGTGTAACTCAGTGACCGACATTACAGGTTAATGAGTATAAATTCATACCACTAAATTTAGGGTTTTATTTGATATATGACTCTTCCTGGAATAGTCTTTTTATCCAATGCAATTTTATCAGAGGTATATGGACTTTCCTCTTAAAATTAAAAAAAATGAACATCTAAATGTAAATATTTATTGTCCGCCAGGAGTATAGGTGCTGGAGATGATAGATAGCTAGATATCGAGATAGCTGATAGCTAGATAATAAAGATAGATAGATAGATAGATAGATAGATAGATAGATAGATAGATAGATAGATAGATAGATACAGGGATTGATGCTGCTCTCTTGGAGCTTAAACTGTGGTGGGAGCAATAAGCAATAAATTAATAAACAAATACAAAATTATGATAAAGGAAATTAAAGTAAGAGCAGATAGAGAGGTAGAGAATAACACGGGGCCTTCTTAGCTAAGGTGCAGGGACGTTCAGCTCCTGAAAAGGAGCTGGCCTTGGGAACAGTTACGGATGGATGAAGATTCTGAGGAGGGCAAGAGCTTGGCATGTTTGAGGACAGGAAAGGAAGCTACTGCAGTTACAATGGACAGGGGAGAAAACAGTACGTGATGTGTCTTGAGACAAGACCAGGCAAGTCCTGCTGAGGAGCCTGGATTTACCACATAAAATCTGTTTGTTATTCATTTATGACTCACATTATAGTAATTATTAATCAAATACTCATACTCAAAAGAATAAGTAATGTTTAGGGAGCATGTACTAAAGGCAGACCTGGATAAAGTGTTTTCCATGTATTATCTCAAGTGATCTTCCCAACATGCCTACCAGATCGGCACTATCCTGGTTCTACCCTGGGGGAACTGAGACTCATAACATGGTGACTTCTCCAACATCACACAGCAAGTAAGTGGTAAGGTCCGGAGGTGAGCCCTGGATTGTAGACTGCCTGATTTGAGTTCTTAACCAAATCCAGAGACCACTCCTCTTGAATTTCATCCATACCTTGAAGCATTTGAAGACAAGCAGAACCTGCCCTTGGATGAGTCTTAGAGGGACCTGGGCTCCTTTAGATCTCACTTAGCTTTAGCATTGTACTCGGCAGATGCTGGGATGGAATCCAAAATCCTGATAGAACCAGAGGTCTGTGGGGAGAGTATTAGAAGCGATGCTTTAACTGAAGTCCAGAAAAAGGCCAGAAGAGAGATGTAAGAAAGCGTTAGACTTGCTCAAGGAAAAGGAGGAAGCTGCTGCATTTGGCTTTTATTGGTTGATGTAGTTATGTCCCCTGGGAAAAACTGGTAGACAAATGCCAGAGGGAAGTAGGAAGAGCTGGGTAATGTAGAGCTTGCATCATAGGAAGCAGATCTCATTAATAATTATGATTATTATAATGTTCTCATTTCTTGATGCTGCAAGTCCAATGAAACATTGAAAATGAAACAACAAACCCATTTACCTGGGATGACATTAGGACACCAGCTAGCCTCAATGGGAATCTAAAGGCTGTGTTCCTTTTGGGGTGACTCGTAGAACCCATGGGAAAAGCCTCATTTGAGATATGCTCAGCCCAGAGTATCTCCTCTGTCCCATCACCAAAGTAAAAAACCAGAGAGCCATCCTGCGTGCCTTTTTCTTTCATCTCATTCATTCACCTCAGCACCTTGTTTTGCTGGTTCTGCGTCTTTAATGTTGACCATACTGTGTTCCCTTCTCTATTCACCTGTTCCCGCCTTGGTCCAGGCCACCATTATCACTTGCCCAGAGTAACGGTGTGGTCTTTTATCAGCTGTACATGCTTCCCACCTTGCCCTGAAACATTTAGTCTGCATTGTTTTGCAAGGGCGATCTTTCCAGAATAACGTTTGACTGTGCTGCCTGCCTTTCCCCACTTATCACCATTCAATGACCCTCCACTGCCTCTCAGATAAAGTTAAACTTCTTTAGCATGACACACAAGGCCTTCTGCCTCCCTCTCTAGTCTCATCTCTCACTGTCTTCAGTGAACAACAAATTACTTACTATTCTTCACTGCCCCAAACAATCTTTGTCATTCTTTGCCTACAAGCCCTCACATATGCCGCCGTCTTCTCCTAGAGTGCCTTTTCCATCTTTGTGTTTTAAGACTCAGTTCAAATGCCACTTTCTCTATGAAACTATTCTTACATCATCCCTTTATAATGTGGTAGACAGAATAATGTCTCCCCCTCCCCAAAGGGGCCCATGTACTAACCTCCTTCCATGTAATTACCTTATATGGTAAAAGGAACTTGGCAGATGTAATTAAGTTAGGGGCTCTGAGATGGGGAGGTTATTTTGGATTATCTGGGTGGGTCCACTGCAATCATAACTGTCCTTATAAGAGGGAGATAGATATGTCAGTGTCAGAGAAGGAGATTTACGACAGAAGTACGGGGGGAGGGGGGAGAGAGGATTTAAAGACGGCTGAACCAAGTTACTGGTTTTGAAGGTGGAAGAAGAAGCCACAAGCCAAGGAATGAAGGCAGCCTCTAGAAATTGGAAAAATCAGGGGGAAAATATTCTGCCCTAAAGTCTCCAGAAAAAATGCAGCTATGTCGACACTTTGATTTTAAAACTCTCACCTCTAAAACTGTAGGATAAATTTGTGTTATTTTTAGTCACTAAGTTTGTGGTCATTTGTGGTGGTTGTGACAATAGGAAACTAATACACAGTCTCTGTCCCTGCTTCACTCTTCCACAAAGGAAAATCAACCCCTCTGTCTTGAAGCTTCTATTGGACAATTTACACACCTTCTTCTTCTAACAAGAATATAAGCTCTGAGGGTTAAAACCAAGTCCTCTGCATATTTATGCATGAGTACAAGGCTGGACCATTGATGGCCATTCATTCATTCATTTGTTCATTCATTCTCTCATTCAAACATATATTATACTATGTATTGAGTATTTAATATGTACCAGACTGGTATGCTCAGTAAATGTATTGAAGAGCTAAAATAGGCTTTCTACCTTCAAGTAGCTGATAGTTTGATGGAAAAGGTGGACATTAATTAAATAACCTCCAAGTAATTTGAGTTGACTGAGGATGTGTAAAAGTGGATCAAGAGTACTCAGGGTGGGCAGAGGGAATGGAACATACAGAGGCTCTTCGAGAAGATGGAGCATAGTGCATTTGAGAAACTGAGTTGGATGAGGTGTTTGACTAGGGGCATGATGTAAGGCATGATCTGGACAGGCAAAGAGGGACTAGATGTTATAGGTCCTTATGGGGCCTGTTAAGGTCATTGACCTTTAACCTAACAACAATGGGAATTTATTGGAACTTTTTAAGCAGGGGAGCTGGGTTAACAGATATGAATTTAAAAAATGAGCACGTTTGTCACTATATGGAGAGTGGTTTGGAGGAAGACATGGCTGGGCAGAAAAGTGAAAATATCATAGTGAGACTTTTGATGGATGTTGCCATAGAGAGAGGGTAAGAGTGGAGATGGAGAGAAGTAGACAGATCAAGGGATAGTCCAGAATCAAAATTGACAGGATTTAGTGCTGAGTTGGATGTTGTTGGGCAAGAGTGGCTTTGTTGAATGAAGGAACAGAGCATTTTCCTGTAGCTTTACAGTAGAAATCATTTTGCCATGATTAAGAGGCTATAGAGTCCATGTGAAGAACACTGGAGCAGTTCAGAGTTTAGGGACCTACATTTCCATCCTGGCCCCAAAAGTATCAGGCTGTATTAACCTGCTAAATCACATAGCCTTTCTGCTTCTTAAAATGACAAATCTATCTTCATAAAGGGGATAATTAAATAAAATTCAAAATTTAATTCAATGTAATAAGTAAGTTTTCATTGAAGAGCAATTTTGCCCATATTCCATCATATGAGATCTGGAGAATCCAAAAGAAAGAAGTTTAAATTTTTATTTTTAAGAAATCAATCTTAGCTGGAGAAAACAACACTAGTGCACATGATTATTGATATTATTTAAGATAAAACATAATTAATAGCAAAATATATGGTACTGGCTAAATACATAATGGAAAAGCAGGACGGTGAGAAATCATTTTGACTATTGCCTTTTGACTCTGTAGAGAAAGAAGAACTTGGTCTGAGTCCTACATAGGGACCAACATTTGAAAAGCAAAAAGGATGGAGAA
This sequence comes from Rhinolophus sinicus, assembly GCF_036562045.2. Taxonomy (NCBI): domain Eukaryota; kingdom Metazoa; phylum Chordata; class Mammalia; order Chiroptera; family Rhinolophidae; genus Rhinolophus; species Rhinolophus sinicus. The sequence goes on along the minus strand of NC_133759.1, from coordinate 56,895,001 downwards.
AAAATAATGTGAACAAAGGATAGAAGTAATTGTAAAGTTTTGGGGGTCAGTGAAGTGTCTCATTACTGTGAGATGTGAAATTCCAAACTGGTGGATAGTGGAAGTAAATCTAGACAGGTAAATTTGGTGCCAAATCAGAAAGCGGGGCCAGGCAGAGAAGCCTGAGCTTGGTGTAATGAATCTTGTGGAACAAAGAATAGTTCTGAAGGAGGAGAGAAGAGATAGGTAAAGATTAATTGGAAGAGAGTATGATGGGTGTTTTGGATGGAAGAACAATTGGAAGCAAGAAGATCAAGGAGAAATCTCAGTGGTAGGAGAAGAGAGATTGAGAGATACTTCAGAAGGATTCTTATAGAATTTGGTGGTTTGGGCTATAAATAAAGCAGAGAAAGGAGAGTGAACAATGAGTAAAAGGCTTTCAATTAAGTGCCTGGGAAAATGAGTTTTACTGCCGAAATGGGTTACGAGGAAAGGAAGATGATAGTTAGGCCTATGTTGAAGAGGTCTAAGCTCAGGTGAGATTGGGATAATAAAGTGAGCTTGTTCTGGAAATGAAGTAAGAAATCTGGATGCAAGATTTAAGGGATATAGTCATAGAGATGATGGTTGAGTACTGGATAGATTACAAAAATGGCTATAATGCTTTGTAGCTACTCCCATCAAGAGGCAGTGTCTGTTTCTCCAACCCTTGAGTCTGGGATGGCCTCATGACTTGCTTTGACCAACAGAATGTGATGAAAGTGATGTGTATGAGTTCTAAGCCTAAGCCTTGAGAGGCCTTGCAGCGTTCATGCTCACTTTTTTGGAACGTCAAGATTTCCATGAGGATAAGCCCAAGCTAACCTTCTGGATTACAAGAGGTAAGTGGACCAGTCTTCCCCATTTTCCCAACTGCAAGAGAGCTAACCCCTAGACAGAGAGTCACCCTATTATCCAGAAAATTATCACAGATGTATCATGAGTGAGCTCAGTCAAGACCAGCAGATGTACTATCCAGCTGAGTTCAGGCCAAATTGCTTCTCAGAGACTCATGAACTACATAAATAATGTGGTTTCAAGCCATTAAGTTTTGGAGTGATTTTGTATGCAGCAAAAACTAACTGATACATAAACTTCAGGAGACAGGGAGAGAGAATTAAGAAATAGAAAAGCAGAGGGCAATGCTAAGTAAATCACATAAACTCAAGGAAAAAATAAGCTAGTTAGTAGATTTTGCTAGACTTTATTAATGCATCAATTAAATTACCTTATCATATAGCAAAAACAAAGTTTTAGTGGCCCCAATACTCTGATTTTTACAAAAGGTGCATGCATAACTAGGGTTAGGAGCAGACAGGTAAGAAAAAAAATTCATTGAGGATCTTAAAAGGAGAAATTGCTTTGTAAGAAGTGGGTTGAAAATTCCACCACTTAGAGTGAACAAAGGCAAGAGGAGAAAGTCAATACCAAATGCATCGTGTCTGATGTTATCAGTAATACCCAAAGCATCATCCGGGGTAAGGTAGTTACGTAAACTTCTATGTCTCAGGTAGGAACCCAGCCCAGTCAGGAGTCTTCTGCCTCCCTGGACCAATGCTTGCTAAATATTCAATGTGTCCCTGGTATGGTTTGAGTTCTGTAAGCATGTACAGTTCTTCAGGAGACCTTTTCCCGCTTTCTTAGGTAATACATTAGCATTTGCCCCACTGAGATTTTTGACCCTTTATTAAATACAGGAGTTTAATGACTCTTTTCTGCAGTGTGTGTGTGTGTGTGTGTGTGTGTGTGTGTGTGTTTTCAATTCTTCCTGTTTTCTAGATAATAAAGTCAGTTTGTTAGATGTCGAAGCACCTGAGGCTCTCTTCAATCTCATTTTGACCTAATTTATTTTAGCAGATGTCAGGAACATCAGCAAAGAGTTCATTAAAATGCGCTTTCTGTGCTTCTCATGCTATGCCTCTTCGTGAGGTCTTAGATGTCCTTAAGTTCTAGGGGGGAAACAATGACCTGTTAAGACCTTAAGGAAGAAAAATAAAATAATAAAGGGTCACTCTTAATGGAAATATCAATTCAGTAGAATGGAGTTACTAAAATAAAAAACATAACAGGTTGCAGTTGAAAACAATCCTTGGGAAGTCAGAATTTAACTCAAAGAGAAAGCCCTGAGTTAACCAGGAAGCGAATTCTTACCTTGGCAGAGGAAACAAAAGAGGGCTCTGAGAATGTGTCATAGCCTCAGATAACTCCCTAAGTGGTACTTAGAGGCAAGCTCGAGAAGGTATTCTTAGCCTGGAGAGTGATGAGCCCATATAGGGAGGAACCAGCAAAGGCACCAGGCTATGAACAATTCCCGCCTTCACACCCCCCTGGGCTGCCCCTGCAAAACAGGCCAGGGGATGCACTGTGGAGGGGACTTCAGCAGAGAAGGGCGCGTCCAGGGTCTACTGACTCTAGCAGAAAATAAAAGGCAGTTTTTGTTGGTATTTGTGTTTGGTCTTCATTCGAAGTGAATGGATCCAATCTTTAGAAAGGCTGAGAGGGATCCTAGGATGGATTTGAGGAAAAAGACTTCAAGGTATAGAGAACAAACAAAAAACTCAAAGAGAAATTGGCCAGATAGAGAGTGGGGTCACCAGGAGGATAGGGACAAGCAGCAAGACCTTAGGGAAAGAACTATAATCCAGGATGAGATCTACTCCTTCCCAAACAGCACGTGCAATGGTTAAAACTGCAGGGGAATTTAGAGTAAAATGCTTAAAAAGCCCATTCTAAGACTTAAAGTTGCTTTGGAAAATTCCATAATAGCCTAATAGGTTTCTTCTTCATATGTATGTATGTATGTATGTATGTATGTATGTATGTATGTATGTATCTATCTATCTATCTATCTATCTATCTATCTATACCGGGGGTGCCAAAAAAATGTATACACATGACTTGTATTTATCTTTTGTTATCAGTGTATATTATTACAATTTTAACAGTTTTTTCCTTTCTTAAAATGTGTCTACATTTTTTTGATAACCTCTGTATATACACACACACAGTTGTTTTGAAGCTGATGCTTCACACCTCATATATTCCATTTGCCACTGTATTATTTCTTCTGCTTTCATCCTCAGTACCATCATATTTAGACAATGGTAATAGCTTAAACATAAAATAAACCCAACAAGTCCTCACAATACAAAGGTAACATCACACAGTTTTCACTGCCCTGGAGCCCTGACCTTTCTTTACGAGGCTTTTTAGGGATTGTCAAACAAGGAGAGGTTCTATGGCAGAGCCCATGTTGAATTTGGGAGAGAAGACCTGAGTTTAGTCTTCGCGTCACCACTGACCAGAGGTAAATCTCTGGTCAATTAAAAACAGTCTTTCTGAGCCATAGTTTCCTTCATTTGATGGTGAAGTCAATATACAATTAATCTGTTTGTTTCCTGAAGTTAATAATAGTATTACATGGAATGATCCATGAACCTGCAATTGTGGAACATTCTGTGGGAAGATGAAAATGTGGTACCAGTAGGCTATCAAGCTTGGAATCCATTTTAATTTTTCATATAGGGTGACACTTCATTTTAAAGAAAACCTAGAGAGAAAATCCTAAAATTTGCAAAGATGAAAACTACTTGGTTAACACTTTCAAAACTTTTTGGTAGGTTTTCCTTGATAAAAATGCTATTTAATTCAATTTATAAAAATGCGTTTGAAAGAATGGTCCATCTCCTCTACCACATTTATATTTCTCCATAGCTCTTACTACCATATAACATTTTCCTTTATTTATTTATTGTCCCTATCTTCACCTCTCTGAGTAACATATAACACTGATGCATTCTCAATACCTAGGAAAGTTGCGAGCACTTAGTAGAATCTAAAATAAAAATTGGTTGAATGAATAATGACAAGGTCTACATGCTAAATGAAATAAAAATTACTTTTAAAATATTCAAAGTTGGTTTTTATTTACAGCAACTGATTTATAATTCCATGATTATGTCATGATAATAGTGATAATTTGAGAGTAATGATTTTATAAAATTTCATTTGGCTTCATAATCAATAATAGTAATTATGATTGATTTAGTTATAGTATTATGTGCTACATAGTTATATACACTGTTGAGAACCCTACAACAGACCCACCTTCCCCCCAATGCTAAAAATTCTTTCTTCATTTAGCAGACAAGAAAATTTGGGTTCAAAATGTAAATTAATTAAAAGTCACACAGCTAGTGGGAAATGGGAACCTGAATTTGAACCCAAGGTGTGGATGGATCCAGGGTACACATTCCACAGTGATAGTCCCTCCCAGAAGGGAATCAGTTAAATGTAAAAATTAAATGTGATTTAATGTTTCTCTGATAATGCATCCTTGTTCTGGATAAATACTTTAGGAAAGTTATTCAATTCTAATCTGACAGTCATTTTCTCTTGATGTTTGGAAGAACATTATGACACTAGGACATTATTACACTATATTTTGGCACTTAGTGGTGTTACAAGAAGTCTGTTTTCAATCTACATATCATTTTTCCTAAATTCCTCAGGGGATTCTGGTGTAGGTGGTCCATGGACTGCATGAGAAACTGATTCTGGAGGTGACAGACTCAGAGTTTCTACAGAATTTTCCTTCCCAACAGCTCTAGGCTCTTCTGCAGGGGGTACCCTTAATTGCACCCATGAGGAGGATGGAGGTCATCCCCACTGAAGAGGCAGAGTGAAGAAAATGTGGGGATGTTGAGCAACTGGTCAGTGAGCATCACAACCAGGGCTGGAAGCCCAATCTTTTAACTCCTTCTAGAGTTATGCTTCTAAAACTTAACTCTGCCTGTCAATCAGCTGGAGATCATCTCAATGTAGATTCAGATACTCAGTAGGTGTGGAGTGGAGCTAGAGACTCTGCATTTCTAACATGCTCCCAGGTGATGCCGTGCTGGCTCTCAGTCCACTCTTTGAGTAAGAAGCTGTAGCAGGCACTGCTTGTCTCCCTTGAAATATGCTTCACGGTTAAAGATTTGGTTCTCTTGGGCGCATAGAGTTCCATTTTCCCCCGAAGGGATCACTGCAGTTCTTACTCAGATACCTATTAAAATCATCCGCTTTTCTCCCATTCTACCAGTATTTTTCAGAATATGACCCAAATCAGGAGTGTCTAATCAGCTTTCACAAGTTAACATAGTGTGTGAGAGCCTGGGCTTAGGGTCATACACACCGATGCTACAGTCTCACAATCACCACTAACAAACCGTGTGACTTTGCACAAGTGGTTCTGGCTGTCTACATCTTCTTCCTCCCATTCTTAAAATAATCCAATGATCCCTCATGCTGTTGTGAAGGTACAGACCACAGTGAGGTGCCAGAGCACAGTGCCTGGTAAACTGCCAGCGCTGCATAAATGTCAGCTACCTGAACTCTTAGCATCTTGTCCTGCTGTGTGACCCTCGTTCCAGTATTCCTAGATTTATTAAAAGGTTCCATGCCCTTCAGGATTTTATGGGCTCCAATCCTTTGCTCTTCTGATTCCCTCGAAGAGTTGTTGGGATTAAATGAATTAATATGCATCAAATACTTGGAACTGTGCCTGTCACGTAATTAGTACCCATGATGGCTTAGCTTTTACTTTAGCACTTACTGCAATGATAATTAAATCACTTTTGAGGGATTTTTAAGTCGACTGTTTGTTACTCCATTAGACTACAAATCTTATGAAAGTAGGGACTATATCTGGTGTAGACATCTCTGCACCCCAGATCTTTACACTGGGCCTGGGACACAGTTACTACTCAGTAATACAGTCAAATATGTAAATGAATGAACATACGAATAAATCAATGACTGCCTGAATGAGCAACATTCTTGCCTTCCTGAAGAGATCCTCAGGAAAAAAAAGTTTGAGAAACACTCTCTTAGAGTATAGAAGGAGTGGAGGGGGAGAAAAAACTGATATTGGGGAACTAACTGATCTGGGGGAGGTTTAGAGGGCTGTCTTCCAAATCCCCCAGAGGATGAGTAGTTCATAAATACCAGTCAGAGGGAAGAAGTAAGCCAAGGGGAAGACGTCTGGGAGAGGCTGCCAGCAGATAACGGTCTTGGAAAAACTATGAGCTAACCAAGTGTTCTGAACAGATGTGTCAGGAAATGCTTTGAGGTAAATAAAATACAAGAAACGAGGAACCTTTGAATTCCCTGCATCGGGAGCTAATGAAGAACCCATGGCAGGCAGTGAGAAGCTTTCCCTGAGCCGCAGTCCTCAGGTAGGAAAAAAAATCAGGATCTGCCAATTCCCCCAAGGAGTTTCTGGGGTCATGTGGAGAGAGGAGAGGGTTAAGGTCACAGAGTATTAGAACATGATAAGCTGAAGTCAGAGTTCATGTCAATCCCCCACCCCAGCCCCCTCTAAAACAAATGGGTTATGCCTGGGCAGATGGGGAAGAAAGGGTTCCAAGGAGCAGAAAAGAAAATTTAGGGGCATTCCTTAAGATGAGCTGATCACAGGGAATTGCTTTATCCATACTGCATTTTTTATTATAGTTATTCTTCAGTGATGACACTCTGTCTCTGAAATTTATAATACCAACTTAAATCTCCCCTTGAGATGGAATTACCCATCAAAGCATTTCCAGAGTACTTTACACATCCAATAATGATAGTCATTTTACTGGTAGCCTGGGGAAACATTTCCCCTAGCCTCATGCACTCATGAGGGCACAGAACGAAAACCGATAGCAGAATGGACTTTGACTACACAGGGAAGGAAATAATTACACTACAAGATGTGATCAACAAATACAATGAACGTTTAAATTTTAAAAATTTATCACAGTAAAAGACACATTGCCATTAATCCTCCCTCAAAATACTCCCCCTCACTTTGAACACACGTATCCCATCATTCTTGCCACTTTCCGAAGCAGTTCTGGAAGTCCTCTTTAGTGAGTGTCTTTCTTCATCCTCCATCATCACAATGCTCCATGTCATATGTCGCTTCTAGTACAGCAATTTCTGTCAAATAAAAACATTACGGTGTGTCCTCATCCACCTTATTCACCGGATCTGAGACAGTGCGTCTTCTAGCTCTTTCCAAAGTCAAAATGACCATGAAAGGAAAATGTTTCAGGACATCGAGGCAACCATAACAGCACAACTTAAAGACACTCATGAAAGAGGACCTCAAGAATTGCTTCAGAAAGTGGCAAGAACAATAGGATACGTGTGTTTGAATCAAAGGGGAGTATATTGAGGGAGATTAATGGCAATGTGTCTTTTACCGCAAATTTTTTAAATTTAAATATTCACCATATCTTTTGATCACACCTTGTATTGTCTAGGCCACCACGGTCTCAAAAGTGTTTTCCTATATCATCTATGACAGCAATCCTCTTTGTAACTCTGTGGAGGGAACTCATTATTTCCATTTTACAGATGAAAAGACTGAGGCCCAGACAGGGCAAATGAATTATTTAAGGCCATGCATACTTGTAAGTGGCGGAGCCAGGATTTGGACCTATTTCCTTTCATTCCACGTTCAGTTCTCCAAGACAGTGCAGACAGGAGACAGTTTTCTTGCTGGGCATTCTGCCAGAGCAATATGCTTAGAAGGACTTTCATTTTGGCAAATGCACCAAGGGTCTCAATAGTTACCTGATAACAGCTCATCAGATGATCAAGGATTTGTACAGTGTGAGCCCCTCTCATGAGAAAGCACTGCATGTGTCCAAGCTCAGAGGCACATGTGATGAGCTCCATTCAAATTACCACTTGCCTTTGATGTGTTCTCCATGTCCACCACTCTTTCAAGATCCATCAAAGAACCCCATGTCTCTTCAGCCTCTAATGAGGCTGAAATTTGGTTAACCCCCGAGATTCTTGCAAGTACACAAGTCAAAACCCGGGACCTATCTCAGGCACCTAGGCATCTGGTAATAATCCTGAACATGCACATTTCTGGTATGTTGGCCTTCCTCCACTGAAATAATTCCTCAGTTCGTTGGGTTAAAAGGGCATTGAGCTCTGCTTTTGTCTTCTTTCTGTACTGAATTCACGATAAGGTGTTAGGAAACTTGACTCACCTTTTGTTGCTTCAATTTTCTGACTTACAGAAATGAAGTTTCAGTGTTTTACAGTCACCAGCAAGAGGTCAGCTGGTTTGAGGATGTCATCTGTTTCCTGCTGGGATGCCGATTCATCCAGCAGGTCCATCTGACTTCAAAACCTGTGTTCTACCCACTCTGCTCGACTCACTTCTAGGGCTTCCTGTGGCTTTTGCAATGTATCACTTCTGTGTTCCCTGAACTATTGAGGAAATTCTGAGAGTGTGAGTTGACTGTCTAAAACCACCCAGCTAATAAGTACCGAGTAAGGAAGCCTTGCCTGGGAACCTCCTACGCCTTGGCGTCTGTCTACTGCTACGTTGCCTTTATTTCCAAAATGGCCTCAAGAGAAAAGGTGTGCTTTAAACATACTTATCTTTTTTTCTCATTAAACATTATAATTTTGCAGAAAAACACTGCATTCTTAAATCAGGACGTGGGTGTGAATCTATGTTCTACTCAGATTCATTATTAGTTTCAAGAATTTGGGCATATAACCATTCTAAATGCCCATTTATTCATCTTTTAAAAGGTTATAATAGTTTAATGTTGCCTCATCTGTTGATGGCTGGAATCAAATGGGATGCTGTAAGACAAATGAATGTGGTAAAGTATGAAACAGAAGTAAGGAATAATAAAACCGTGATTTCCCGAAAATAAGATTTAGCCAGACAATCAGCTCTAATGCGTCTTTTGGAGCAAAAATTAATATAAGACCTGGTCTTATTTTACTATAATATAAGACAGGGCATAATATAATATAATATAATATAATATAATATAATATAATATAATATAATATAATATAATATAATATAATATAATATAATATAATATAATATAATATAATGCCGGGTCTTATATAATATAATATAAGACCGAGTCTTATATTAATTTTTGCTCCAAAAGACACATTAGAGCTGATTGTCCGGCTAGGTCTTATTTTCGGGGAAACACGGTAGTAAAAAAAAAACTTGGAGATGCCTTCCTCGTCTTTGTTAGTCAAGTAGCACCAGAGTATTTGGGGAAAGCAATTTAAAAATCCTGGAGTAAACCATGTGGCAGAGTATCTGAAAATAAAAAAATGTAGAAATACGATGAGAAGATTTGCTCAAAGCTGGTGGTAGTATTAAGTTTCTTGCAGTGGTTCTAAACTAGAGGTTATTTGGCATTGTGTGGAGACAGTTTGGGCTGTCACAGCCTGCGGGGCAGGTTGCTACTGACATCTGGTGGGTAAAGGCCAGGGATGCTGCTGAACACCCTACAGTGCATACAATGACCCTTGACATCAATGAATTATCTGGGCCAAAATGTCATTAGTGTTAAAGTTGAAAAATCCTGGCTTGTTAGAAGTGCCATGAGTTCAACAACGATATCTTGTGTATTCCTGTGCCCTAGCATCTAGCACTGTACTTGGCACAAAGTAGACACCCAATATATATGTTCGTTGAATAAATGGGTGAGTGAATGAACACCTACACAGAACCAGAGAATGCAAGGTAGATCTAATTCACATTGCCAGTGGGAATCTCAGGTCCTCTAGGTATCCCCTCAGTTGACTCTTCTATCTTCTTTTCTGCCCTGTTGAAGCTTCTTCCCTTTCTTTCCTCATCCAACATCAGGCAAGAATGCAACTAGTCTATCAAATCTGAGAATGCCTAGGAGCAATAAATAATGCTTAGAAGACACAAGCACTGCAAGACCTCTTCCAGCCCCCCACCCCTTTGAACCACTCCATTTCAGCCAGACAGTAATCATAGTAAATAAATGGATTCACTCTTGTTCCTTCACTGAGTATGAACAGGTAGGACCAACCAAAAGCACATGTTTCCTGCAAATATCGTACTAGAGCAGTTCGATTATGCTTTTAAAAAGACACATCTTGGGCCATGAAATAGAGATTAGGTTTAGGTGAGAAAATGGAAAATGAAGGCATTTAGTTCCAAGAGTGCAGGTATTATCTGTTCATCACTGTATCTTCCAAGCCTAGTGCCGTGCCTGGCACACGCTAGGTATCCTTAAGTATTTGATGAATAAAAAGGTGACCTGCTGAAGTCAGTGTTCTAACTCCTTCCTCAAATTTGGCCCCAATTAAGAAAAAAATTGTCTCAACCATTCAATTTCATAGAAAGGCAATTTGAATGCCATATGTTTTGAAAAATTATATATATTTTCCTCCCTTATGGAGATCCAAAGCCAGATAAATATATATGCGTTCATCACTGACAGGTGGAATTAAATATAGTGAATTAAAAGTCCTTGCAATAATAAATCATATCAGACACAAATATTCTTAAAGCCACATTTTACCAGAACTAAAATAAGTCTAAAATATTTGTCATATCGTCACCAGAAAGTCTACACTGAGATAATGTGCAGTCATTTGGGTGGAATTAAAAATTCCATTAACAGGACTAAAGAAGTCACATGGGAACTTTCAACAGAAGCCTTTTATGCTCAACGCTTCAGTCCCCCAAAGGAGCATGACTATCCACTTATATTGGCCAACCCTAAGTTCCACAGAGAACTGATTGCCCTGTGTTGGGAATAAGCTTTCCAGAAACTGTAGTGGAATGTATTTGAGGTTACTCCAGAACAATTTTCCATCACCACTTTTGGCTAGAATCTGTGTTAAAATATGATCACTGTAAAACATATTAATTATGCAGATCCACTAGTCTGCAGAGTAGAGAGACTGAGGTGTTTCCATTTTCAACTCATTCCTAATCTTTAAACATTTAAAGACACACCAATGACCAAGAGCCTCTTCTACAGGATTAAATACTTCATGTGCCCATTCCAGGCTCAAAATCGTCACTGATTCCATTTTCTTATATAAATATGGAACAGGACCACCAGCTCTATTTGTACGCCAGCTGAGAATGTTTGATAAATTCAAGACTAGTCCAACACTTATTATATCTTAATACCAGCTGCTTTCTCCATACTTAATAGATCATTTTTTAGCTTTTACTAATCAACATGTTTAAGCACACACATCCATAGCCAAAGAAAAGGCAGAAGGAAACAGAGGTAAGAGGAAGTACAATCTCCACTGCTATTTATTTTGGACTTGGTCACCTCTCTGAAGAAAGCTGTACCTTGTAGATGGAGACTGAAATGTGATGCACTTTATAAAATTGTCTCTACATTTAGTTTTGTGGGATAACCTATATTTGATGAGCACTGTGGCTGAGCACAATATATTTCATTAAAGCAAAAGTGCTCATTTTATGATTTACTATTTTTAGAACTCTCACAAATACTGTTGGGAAAGCAGATTGATTTAAATTCCTTTATCCTGACTGGCTCTAATACCACACTTTCTGATTAAACCACCCAATTATTATTTTAAAAGCAAGAAAAAGAGGTAATAGAGAATCAATAAGTTACCAACCTTGCCTCTGACAAAAATGACTACCATTTTGGAAATATACTTTATTGTATACTGGGCTCTGAACTCTTTTTAATTAACTGTGTGTCTACACGAGGGGTAACTCAAAAGCTATTGCTTGTTAGACATAGCAGATCACACCAAGAAATCCATATTGTGTCAACACATCAAAACTTGACTCTTAATGCTCCCAATTTGTGGTGGGCTGTTTTTGTTAGATTGTTCATTCGTTTTTTTGTTTGTTTGTTTGTTTTATTTTGAATTTCCTCTGATGTTTGGTGAAATATAGCAAGGGTATCCTGAGGTAGGTTCTATCATGTAGGAACATTTTCATCACTCATACATAATCTTTTCTCTCTCAGTGGAGGGAAGAAATGGCAGCATTTCACAGACTCACCTCATAATTGGTGTGTCCTGCCTCTAGTCTGAAAACAGCTAGTTGAGGAGAAATTTTAAACATATTGATTCTATGTCAGTTGCATTTTCCCCTTATCTGAATTTTATTGGCTTAAATAGATTTCAAATGGGGCGCTCAGTGCTCAGGTGCAAAAGAATGCACTTGGGACTCTGAATTTCAACTTTGTCACGCTTCTCAGCATGCTTATCGGCAGCTGTGTTCATTTTGTAATTACACAGGTGGTGTAGATGCTTTGCAATATTCTACCTGAAGTGCCACCTCAGCCCTTTGCAGCTAGCCAAAGAGTGAAAGAAAATCATGCTGGGAGTGAATAAAATGAAGGTGAGAATTCTACAAAGTGCTCCACAAATAAATAAATTCAATTGCAACTGCATTTTATATTTTGCATCAATGACAAACCAGATACCTTGAGATCTTGATATTTCTAAGTTATTGTTGCATCATTATTTTTACCCTATGTTCAAAAAATTGAAAGTCCAAGCAATGGGTTTCTTTTGATCAATTGCAAAAGCTGCCTTAATTTAGCCACTTCTGCATATACTCTCCCTAGGCTGGCCCCCTTTGGTCATAGCCACATCTTCATAGCTGTACAAGTTGAGTGGAAATAAAACACACATTCTCCAGTTTCAAACACATACTTAGCTTGGAGTCATAAAAGCACAGTCTGAAAGGAGGTTACGTACTGCCAGAAGGGTGAGAAACACCAACGCAAATTTGGTGTGTTTTTGTGATTGTGGGCCCCAGCAAATCATTCCTGTACAGGAGTTGGTTGTAGATTATTCTGATGAAGCAAATCCCTGACAGAAGGGAGAGATGAAACGGATGACTTTGGAATAAGCTACCTCGTTGAGTTTCATTGTCATCACTGTGTGGCATCAAGCAAGTTGCATACTCGCCCTGGGTCTCCATTTTATCATCTGTAAACTGGGGAGTAACACTAGTGCCCTCATGGAATGGTGGTGAAGATGAAAGAAACTGTGCCATGTAAAATGCTTAGCACAGTGCCAGGCATACAGTAGGTACTTCTAAATGAAAATGACAATCACAGTCTCCATTTTGCTAAAATGAATAAATGATCTAATTGTGAAATTAAAAAATCCCTTTATTATTCTCCCCAGCATGGCACAGATTTTTATTCCTTGGAATAGATTACAACAATTTTTTGGCTATGGCATTTTGGATTTTTCCGAAGTAATGCTTTTAAAGACTGCACACTAACCCTAAGTCCAACTAAGGCTCCTCAGGTGTCCCACTGTCCTTCCTATGTCACTGAGTCCAAACATACCTGGAGCCCTAACACTTCTGTAAGCTGGCAACCTGGAGAAAAAGACGATGCTACCCCCACAGGATGCCGTCCCCCTCACATTTTCATTAATTGATATTCCTGAACAGCCTTGGATGATGGTAAACATCCTAACGACTTTGTACATAACCTGCTACAACAGCCATGAAAAGAGAAGGATGAGAAAACATATTAAGGGATGCTGAATAGGGAAGAGGGATGTTTAGCGCTGTTGAATTCACTTTGCAGTCATTGCCAAAAGCCAAAGGATAAAAGTTTTATTTGTTTTTCTCAACAAACTATCTGCTAAGGAACACTTTGTTCCAGGGAGGGTTTATAGCATCTAAGGCTGTTGTTAGGAACACGCTTATTGTGACCAGTAGTGAGGCACTATAATAACTTCATGTGGCTTTGGAGGATTTGCCTCTTTTCGAGGCTGAACTAGATTAATCAAAATTCTGTTTGTCAGAACAAAGAGTTTCATTGTGGCATGAGAAGAATGTGTGAAGGGAGGCATGCCCAAAAGGAAGCAGAGGTGAGGATGAGTGCATTCCCAGACACTCATTACTGTTTCCGGGAGCTGCCCTTACATTACTTCAGGATCTGAAAAATTGCTATTCTGAAAAAGATTCTAAGCCTAAGAGGTCCAGGCATTCGTGATAGTCCCAACTTTACTTTCAAAATCTCTGAAAAACATGTAGTCAGGCCTCTTCCTGCCCATTCAAAGGTGCCTTTGACTTTCATTATATATAAATATATAATAGAAATATATTCTCTAGTTCATTTCACCATGAAAAATATTATGCAGATTTGTTGACTGTGTAACAAAAGAAGAGATTAAAGCATCAGTCCGTTTCCATTAGAGCAATTACTTAATTACCTGATCATCTCTGTCTAGGCTCATTATATTAATAGACTTTCTCCCAGGTTTCTGAATTAACAACAAAGAATTCAGACCCTCTAATACTGTCTAGAAAAAAGGAAAAAGCAGTTAACCAGGCAATACATTTAAAAATCATTATTAGCAGTGGTGACCAGAGCATCATTTTGCACTATTTTGAATTTAATAACAGCAACTTTTCTCTTCATCAGCTTCAGATATAGAAACACGAGAGCCAGGGCTGGGCATTTGACAGATGGTGGCACAAATGCACAGTGCAAAGAAAGAAGAGAAGCAACAGCCACTTGTGATTGTATCTTTTCACAGAATGCTGGAGATTTACTTTAATGGACTGAATACTTTTCATAAATTCAGTTCTTTTAAAGGTGCACACATCCAGTCTTAGAGAAGACTCGTCTCATTCATTCTACCTTGGCATGAGACCTTATGAAATTAACACACCCCTTTCTGCACAGCACACAGTATTTAATAGCTATCTATAGAGTTTAAGAAATTCTTACTCTGATACTGACGAAGAAACTTTAATTAAAATGGTAAGCAGGTTGTAGCACAGTGAATATACTTAAGATATTAAACTCTTCAATGGGGGGGTGGTAGGGTAGAAAAAGCCAAATGTAAGTTTGCTTAAACAGTTTCCTTACTATGTTAGAAGAAACCCAACACATCCTTCAACAACTGAGGTAAGCATCATGCTATCACAGAGCACAGCCTCTTCGGTTTAAACAAATGAATACAAGAAAGCAAAGTAAAAAAAAAAATGTCATAACCAAAGATTGAACAGTGATATGGGAAAGAAAAGTGACTCTACAGCCCAAATGTATCTAATACACACACACACACACACACACACACACACACACACACAGATAGCTGTAAATCAAGAGAGAAAAACTTACCGGAGCAAATATCACCATACACATTTACAAAAGAATTGATAATCCAACTTCCCTCTCCTGAAAGAAAATAGAGGTTGTCTCATACTAAAAATAAAGCTTCTCTGTCCACAGCACCAGCCACTTGTCCCTCTGTTTTATGAAGCAAAGGAGGAGAACAAGAAAATCAATGAGGAGGGAAAGTGGGATGTTATACCAATCAGGTAGCAGCTTCTGCCTTATTTGCAGAGAGATGGCAAAACGGTCATGTTATTAGACAGTGACAGCCCACAGCCGAAGTGCAGCAACCTGACACTTCCCTCTGGTGAGAGGCTGCCTGCTTGGAGGGGAGGTGGTTACCCTGATGATGAGCTCCCACCCTGAGCTCTTCCCTCACAACTGCAAGTGCAGGGCTGCTTTGCTCAGGCGGGCTGCATCTGAAGAGAGAACCCTTTTCTTACTCTGTGCGCCCCCTCCTTCCTCAAACACTGCCCTTAAACACAAACTGAGAAATAAAATGGAGCCAGGGTTTTGTGTGTTGGATGTGCGGGTGGGAAGTGATGGCTATATTAAAACCTTGTGAATAGATTTGCATAGATTAGGTAAATGTTTATGTTTGGTTTTAAAAAATTGCCCTCTTTTTTATGGAAATGCCTGGATGTTAAGCACGAGCCCCACTTGGGAAATGTGTGCACCACCCGTAAATAATCACTCGGGTGAAGGGCAGGGAAGGCAGGCTTTGGGGGCTGTGGCAACTGCGGAAGGGACACATTACAACTTGGTTCTCATTCCTTGCAAGAGTGTTACTCAAAGCCTTCTCCTGAAAAATCTTCAAATTGAATAGGTTTCAGAGGTTTAACGTGACCTGGCTCTGCTTTTTCTACAAATGAGCCTCCTCGGGAAGGCATTGAACTTGACTCATTCAAGGGGCTGAAATTGGGGCATCCTGAGGCAACATGTTTTGGGGGGATTGGCACCAAATTCATGGAGAGGCTGCCCACAGGTTACATGCTCTCCTCACACTGGCTTCCTGGGGGCAATTGTTCAGTGCCCTGTACCATAGCAAAAGTGGGAGTAAGCTGTGTGCCTCTTCCCCTCAGATTCCCCATTTCAAGACCCCGCTGGATACGAGAAGTGTTAGGTTGGCCCAGCGGTGTCTGCTTTATCTTCCGTGCAGTTGTAATGGCCCAACTGAAAACTCTCCTTGGCTGGCCATGTTTTTTATTTATGGTTATTAATTCAAAATCTGTCCTGAGTCTTTCTTTGGGTCCCTCTCTCTGCCTCTTTGTCTCTGTCTCTGTCTGTCTGTCTCTATCACACACACGCAGATACACCACTCCTTCCCCCCCCACCCCGCACACGCCAATCATCACCATCACCATCATCTTCCTTACTCCCTTTCTTTCTCCACACACAGCGATAACTCAGTGGGGTAGGGGAGAAAGGGAGGTTGGGGTACCAAACAAACACAAACAAACAAAATATGAGGAGCCAGGCCACCTGAGGTCTAACCTTGCCCTGCACTTACTAGTCATATGATTTGGGGAGTCCCTTAAAGTCTCTAAGTCCTAGTTTGTCCTCTGTAAAATGAGCATACTAACACCTCATAGAGCTATTGGCGGGGAGGTGCGGGGGAAAATGAAAGATGACTAAGGCAGTGCTTTCAAACCCACACTGCACACATGCAACCCAGCTCCTGGCTCCGATCCTCCCGTCGCCTTTCTCCTCCTCCTCCTCCTGTGATCTGCTTGTTCCTCACACATAACCCCTCGGGGTCCTTACCAAAGCTTCAGACTATTTATACCCTGTGGCCCCTTTGAAATTCTGACGGGAACCTTATTGCCCTCTACCCGGCCCACTGCCATCCTTCCCCTGCCTAGTGAAAAATCACTGTATTTCAAAGAGAGAAGTTACTCAGGGAGTAAATTAAGAAGTTACTCATAGATGAAGCAGAAAAAAAGGGCTGAGAACCACCAGGCATTGACGAGTAGTCAGCCCTCAGTAAGCATTTACTGAATAAATGAATGAGGGACTGACGGAAGGAAGAGTGTCCCAATGTCCCTGTGCTGAGGGCCACAATTCTTGCCAGTGGTGGTAATGCACAGTGTTGGAGCAGAGTTCAAAAGGCAGCAGTCCTAGACACGCACCCATAGGGGAGAGCCATATTAATAGTTTCTTATGGGTGAGGTGACTCTTTCACATCTGTTCTAAATGTTAAGAGCCCCATTTCAAGTAACAGTAAAAAATTTTGTCTTCCATGTAATAATAGTGAACATTTGTTGAATATGTGCTCTGTGCCAGCTACTAGTCTAAGTGTTTCTTTTTTTTCTTTATCTCTCTCTCTCTCTCTCTCTCTCTCTCTCTCTCTCTCTCTTTGTTGGTATAAGTGAATTACCTTATGTGGGTGTCCCAAAACTAGGAAGAGTTACTGTTTTTATTCCAGTTTACCAAGGAGGAAACCAAGACCCAAAGAATTAAGTAAATTATCCAAAGGTACACAGTCAGTCAATAATTGGTTAAGCCAAGATTTAAACTTAGCTGGATACCAGGCTCCAAGCTGTTACCCACTGTGCAGAGGCCACGTGATGATACGTACCCTTTTATTTATCCAGCTGATGGGTACCAGTAATCCACAATTGGATACATGGACCCTGCAGTAACTCGACAGCTCTTCCCACTGTGTGGATTCACACCACAGAGCCTGGGAACCCCTGGGGTAGACAAGGCCCATGCCCAGGCTCTGCTGCCTCCTTACGGACGTAGGCACCTCATGTAACACTCGGGCAGGTAGGGGGTATGAGGTTCAGACTTCAGATTGCCTGCGGCCTGCTCAAGGACGCTGAGTGTGCCCTTTAATTTGTTCATGGTTCAGTTTTTTCTATGTTTAAATAGAAGGGCTTCCACTGAATAATCTCGAAAGGGCATTTTGGGTCAACTTTGACTAGACAGTTTCTAAGACTGATCTGCTGGTTGGGTTAGCTTTTCTGGCCTCATATTTTGTTACAGATAAAGTGTTAACATTCTCTATATTGTCCCCGCGACCACCCTACCATCATCTCCCACTCGGCCACAGCAATAGAACCCAATATAGGTCTCCCTGCATTTACTCTTATCCCTATAAATCATTCTCTGTATGTTATTCAAATTGAGCTACTACTTAAAATATAAATGAGATCACATCACTCATCTGAGAAATGTAGTTCAATAGTTGTCCAGGAGGCTTAAAGTAAAACTCAGACTCTTTACCATGTCTTCTCAGCCTTATGTGACTGGTTCCCATCTACCTTTCCCTTGTTTTCTAATCCCCACCCTCTCCCTCCCTACTCTTCAGACACACTGGTCTTCTGTGCCTTCGCACTTGCTTTTCCTTCAGCCTGGAACGTTCTGTCCTCAGGTCTTTGCCTGCTGTCTCTTCCGTTGCCCTTCAGTTCTTAGTGCTACTGCCTCCTCTTCCCTGACCACCTGACTGAAAACCCTTTATCCTTTATCTCCCCAGTCCTCCCTTTCACATTAGCCTGTATTTTGTTGATGTTGTGGGTGGAGGTGCTGTGTGTGTGTGTGTGTGTGTGTGTGTGTGTGTGTGTGTGATGTGGGTTTTATTTTTTACTTCTTATGCCAGATATGTTTATTTACTTGTTCATTTAATGATTGCTTATCTTCCTTCACTAGAAGATAACCTCTATGGAAGCAGGAAGCTGATTGGTTTTGCATAACACCATATCTGCAGTGTTTAAGAGAATACTTGGCACACTGTAGGTGCTTAATCACATCTCATGAATGAAGGGATCAGTCAACATGAGAACAAGTTAGGCTGGAGACAGAGGCAAAGGAACCTAAGTTTATCAAAGGACCTTAGCCTTGAAATGCAGGGCTGGTGAATAAGGGTGACTGATTCATTCATATTAATAGATGCAGACTGTTTTTACTTCCTTATTCAGGGAACATTCATGAAAGGTTGCAGATCTCAGTAGCCTATTGATTTAAATGGAGACCATGTCAAAGATAGTAGGGGCCTCCTTTTGCAAGTCGTACTGATCAGATATTTTAAAGGAGCTTGTGTTCCCTGGGTTCAGTTCACGCAGGCCCACGTAGAACAGCTGATATTTGGATACTTGACTGTACACATTTGTCTTTAGAGAGCAAATGGTTTTCTCAGCTAGTCACTTAAGCGGTCTGTACCTTCATTTATCAGACAGTTCAGACAGTTGGCTACCACTAACATGCCATTGGAACTGATCAGAATAAAGCCATATGCCATTATTTGATAGTCCTTGTTTGAAAAATGGTATTTCCATTAAGCCTTAAAAATAACATTTGTCCATTATTAGACTATTAAAAATAGAAGTAAAGTGTTTTCTAAGTTGAGTATTTATAGAGAAGCTTAAGTAGATTAAAATAATATCTGAAAACCTCATTAGCGATGCTAATTTCCAACATGGTCAGAACTTCCACTCTGATCTTTCAACTGAGCATGGGCTTCAGACAACTTCAAATGAAATTCGTAATTTCTCTGAACGGAAAAGCTCATCTCCCCTTTGGTGGACACACCTCCTGGCATATGCAGCCATTCCTTATCCTTACAGCTTCTGTTCCTAAACATGTGGCTTCTCACAAGGGGTCCTTTTAGGCCTGTATGCTTCAGGGCTAGGCAGTGGGAGGCCCAGCTTTCTAAGCATTTGGCAAATACTGAGAGGAAAATTCCAGCACTATGAGCATCTCTCTGTTGCTATGGGGGAAGGGAAGTAATTGAAGAGAAGATCACTCCGGCCATACTAATATCTAAGTGACCAAGAGAATTAGCTAAGGTTCTTCCATTTGCTGCAAAAACAATTTCCAATCTTCCAAGCTATAGCAATGAGAGCACTTACATTCAATCCACTTACGGAACAAGCTTGAAATCTTTAATGGTGCCTTCCTTACTCTGCCTGAGCACAGCTCCTAGCAAGAGTAAAATGCAATTTATTTTGACAAGGGTAGGTAGGATATATAGAGTCAGGGCAGAACTTTCTCGACCTCGTGCTTATATCTCTTTCATAGGAGAATGAGTTATTTTTCTCCAACTCTGTTTCTCTTACTTGTCAAATACCTCATGAGATAAAATAATACCAGTATCACGTGAACATGTATTAGGTCATTAGCTTTTCTCAGTAGAGTTCAAGGCTGACGGAAAGAAGCTGAACATAGAGGAGTTTGTGGAAACAAGAGAAGCTAAAAAAATATAGTGGAACAAATTTGAGGAGTGTTAGGATATTTGGGTGGAAATGTAGGCCCACCTGGGAGGAAAAAGGAGACGACATGATAGGTGAAACCGCAAATAGAAGATGTTCAAGACACATTCTCTGAAGTCCATGAGTCTAAGCTATTCAAGCACAGGATAATATCTTATTCATCTCTAAATCCTCAGCCCAAAGCAAAGTGCCTGGCACAGAGCAGCCAAGCAAAGGTGATTTGCTGAATGAGGGATAGAAGCATTTGGGGGCAGAATATGGATGGTTAAAGGCACTTTCCTTTGGCACACCTTGTGATGGAGAGCTTCTGTTGGTCCCTCGAGATGCCCTTTCTCACCTACTCTGTGTCCCAACAGGTTGACCTAACTGGGCCAGATGGATGAGCACCTTTCTCCCCCGAGGCATCTCAATGGGAAATACTGCAAATGCAAACTGCTGCCAGGAGATCAGAGGGTGGGAGAGATGAAGGTCTGGGTACTTATTCTCTTGGTCCCTCCTGAAGGGTCTATAAATCAGTTACATCCCTCTAGCAAAGGCCACAGGTGCTGTGAAGTTGCCTTCTCTGTACAGTTTCTCTGTCTGTGTCTCTCCCCCAAACTCCCCCTTCAGGGCTGGGATGGTAGAAGCTCCTATCAGGGATTAGCCCCAAGGTACTGGACATGTACCATGCCTTTGTGCTTTACTTAAACTCTGCCCACCCCCCTTTCAATCTGTCCCTTTTTATATCCCCTCAATTATTCAAGTCTGAGTGTGCCAGTTCTTTCTACCTGAAACCTGACTATGCAAACAAGTGGATTCGAGTCCCAGTTCTGTCCCTTACTCCTTAGGTAGTCTTGTCACACACCCTCCTTAATAAAAATGGGTACCTGTAAGTAATGCATACGGATGGCTAAGCATATAGCAGATATCCAGCATATAATAATAATGGTAATAATTATAACTTGATAGTGATACTCTGCCAGCTTGTTTGCTTTAGAGAGATGATGTGTGGCTCTTTCATTTCTCCTCTAGAGGGAAGAGCTTGTCATATTTTAGAAAGGAAAGGAAAAGCCATCTCCCGTTCAGAAAGATTTAGCCAATTTCCTCCACTTGACGAAGGAGGATAGCAAAGACATTGAGACATATGACTTAAAGTGAATAAATATTGTTGAAAAGCGTTTTGAGTGTTGGTGTTTCTGAATATTACCAGTGCACTTGTTGATCCAGTCAGCCTATAGAGCAGGTCTATGGGAAGTTGCTTCTTTCTGACACGTGGTGGAGGGCAAATTGTGGATTGCCGGCTGTCCATGCATGATCCCCTGGACCTCAGGCAATAACTCCAGAATTATCAGGTGCTGGTTAACCTTCTGCTTTCGTTCCTGCTCTAATTAAATATTGCAAATCACTGGAGGGCCGAATCCCTTTAGAAACTCCCTCAATATTCCAGAACAGGCTTTGACTCTGGCGAGAAAGGGACTTAGGTTTTGTGTATCACAGCAAAGCTTACTTGGGGGCCCATGTTCTCAATAGAGAAGGACAGTTCTCAAATCCCTGAGAACTTTGTTAATCTCCTATGTGAAAGGACAGTCATTCATTAGCCTAAACTTTTAGCTTAACGATCGTTTAGGGAGTATGTGCTATATGCCAGGCATGTGCTAAATTCTATGCATACAGCAGAGGAAAAGACAAACATAGTCCCTGCCCCAGAGGAACTTAGAATGTTTCTGATTTATTTGTATAAGGCAGGAACCTACCAGGGCCTGGTGTATAAGTAATGCTCGCTACATATTTCTTGAATTATTGAATGAATAATGCTGAATTACTATGATGTATTTCTCAATTACAAAAGTAAACATGTGAACATATTGGCCTACCATCACAATTCTTAAAATGTAAAACACGACCATAAAATAAATATTTGGGTACAATTTTTATATGTATTAGAATATGGATGGCATATTCAAATGACCAAACTATCTCAAGTCACAATATAATTATGAAAATTTAAACTGAACACGAGGAATTCCATGGAAATGTTGCTTGGCACGCAAAAGAGGTGGGAAGATGGTGCTGGGGCTCCGCCCCCTTCTCTGCTTCCACCCATCCCACTCCACTCCACTGTTTGCTATTCTATACCCCAGGCTTCTGTATGTGCTTGCACTTGAAAAAAAAGTTTCCTGTCTCAAATGAAAAAGTACAGAGAACCATTAATCTACTGGAGAACTTTGGCAATTGTCATTTCCTGCAATGAATCTCTCTGATACCAACAATTATGCGAGCATTCATTCCTGGGTATTCACCTAAGCTCTGTTCATGCATTATCTCATTTGATTATTATTCAACCCCGTGATATAGAATCTATTGTTATTTTCATTTTACAAATGAGGAAGCTAAGTTTAGTGCAGTTCAGTAAGTTTCCCAAAGGTAAAAAGAGTTAGAACTAGGGTTTGAACCTGGGTTGTCTGACTCCAAAGTCCAGGCTATAAATCTCCATATTACTAGCCTTGCTGATCTGTGCAAGTTTAGCAGACACAAGGTCTGACTGACCTTATACTTACTGGAAAGCAAAAATGATGATATATTTCATTGCATAATTTTGGGTGATTACATCTGCTGTTCTGCTGTAGGGGATTAAAAGTGATCCCACCATAAATCTCTGAGCAGCAGAATCATTCCTCCTGCGATCTTGTATAGTTCCCAATATTGCTTCGCCTACAGTAGGTACTAAATAAATATTTGTTAAATAATTAAAGAAGAGAAAATGAATGAACTTTATTAAGCCCACATTCATAATTCTAATGAGAAATAACAGACACAGCTCTCTGCTTTCCTCCTATCATTTTTATAATAGATAGGGCTCTGTCAGCAAGTAGACAGCTTATAAGTTTGGCTGTTTCTGACACGTTTCTTAAAGCCTGGTGTGGAACCAGAGATGAACAGTTGTTGCAGTGATTAAGGATTAAGACTTTATATCAGAAAGAATCCTTGAGGTCCATTTTTCACATGAATTTTGGTAGCAGTATAATGAGAGTGAAAGAAGAAAAACACGGAGATCGTTTTCAATAATCTTGCCCAGTATACTGAGAAATAAATATTCAATTAGATGAAGAGCTACATGACTTTTTCATTGATCATTTCCCCAGGAAAGGAGGTGTCATATCCAACTGTATATACGTCTGCAACCTGATTAGCCTTTCCAACTTCAGTTTCTTCACCTGTAAAATGGGAATGATAAGGCTGATTTGTATAAATAACACACAGAAGCCTGGTGGTAATTCTAACAACACAAGTGATATGCATTCTCTCTCCCTGAGGCTTAAGGCAAGATAGATTTAAGAATCAAACACTTGCAAAATGGCCTTCTGGTTTGTCTTTCCTTTCCACCAAAGCGAGTTAAAAACCCTTCTGTTACACAAACATGCCTCCAAAACCCAGACCAAATTACAGCTCTTAATAAAACAGGGCATAGGAAGGAAAGAGGATGAAAGCCTGTTTCCTCCCATATAGTTTACAAAGTACAGAATTTTCAAAACATGTGAGTGTCTTTAGGAGCTCCAAGGACTCTAGTCATAGTCTATTTGGTTGTGATTCCCTCTGAAAGCATTCTCCCCACTCTGCTCCCACCTTACTACCCCAGCCCCAGTCTTAGGGGTGTGTATGGTTGTGATGCTGTGCACTAAGAGAATGGAGCTGGTCAAAGAACCTGGGGCACTGCTTTTATTTGAGGGCTTATGAAATCTTTGAAAAAACCTCTCTCTTTTGCCTGAGTTACATCTTATGCCAGAGGTTTCTCTGGATTCCTATGATAATGGATTTGATCATTTGGCTTAAAGCAAATAAATCTTTGTTGGTCAATGAAATCTATTTAACCAATCTATTTGGCCAATAAAATCTTCTACAATTTTACTAACCAAAAAAAACACACAAAACAAAACAAAACAAAAAATCACTCCTGTCTGGGGGATGCTTCCTGCATTCTTCATCCACATTTTCCCAAGCCCTTGCATTCAGGGCCACAAAGAAAGGCGCTGCAGCCCTGCCTATCTCACAGGGCAGCTGTGATGCCAACAAGAGACTGTTCCTGCAAAAGTACTTTGAGGAATGAAATTTACAATACTAAACAAAGTTCCTGTTAGCTTCTGTACTCAATGTGTCCCTCCGTAGAGATAAGACATACTATTCTTTCTCTGATAGTTGGTTATTTATTACTGCAGGCCTGCTTAGAACAGTTCAAAATGTCATGTGCACTCACACAGAGAGAAACCAGTTTTCTTGTTCAGCTGTGCATCTATTTTTAAAATAGAATCCTTTACCCATGTCTCCCTTAAAATGTTAGTTCTTTCTTAAACCATCCCAAGTTGTTAAATGATACAAATTAAGGGAGTGAATCTGAAGAACAGGACACTCTGATATTTCCAGAATGTCACTATCTCACTGCCAAGACCAACCCTTTTCCTCTTATCTCTATGAAAGTGTGGAGACAGCAGCTCCCTGTAAAGTGCTAGAACACGACTTGGTCTGGCATTAGTTACAGTATAAGAAGAGTGAGCCTAGACTCTATATAGAATATAAAAAGGCCTACCCTTTTTGATATGACACCACAGTCAATGCTCTGTGGATCAACGGCTCTTAGCAGCGTAGTTCTCAATCCAGGCTGCAAATCCTGGGGATCAAAGCCACTTAGCAGCATGTTTCTCAAACCTGGCTACATGTCCGAATCACTTGGGCAGCTTATAAGAAATGTGGGATTCCAGTTCCAAAGCCAGATCACCTGAATCATAAGCCAGGAGGGTTCGCAGCTCCCTCCTGTCACTGTGAGTCTGACAGGACGTGGGTGTTAGGGCCTCTCTGCACAGAGCATGAAGCCAGTGCTTGGATTAAGTTATTGTCAACAAGGCCACCATAGCTTATCACAGAGAGTGAGTTCCATATTCCACAAAGACTCTGAGTAAGAAGAGGATTCCCATCTAAAGTGAGAAAGGCTGCCTTCTGGAATCTGCGCCGTGGAGGTAGAAGATGAGTAATGAACCATGTGCCCACCTCTCCTTCTCATTCCTCTGTTGTGTCTTAGGTCTTCCTCTTCTAGTACGCATGCTCTCACAAAAACAAGAGGAGAAACCAATATCAATATAATGACAGCAATGACCATGGCTGATATTTATATGACAGGCCCTTGTCTAAACACTTGATATGAATTAACTCATTTAATCCTCCTTAAAATACAACCAACTGAAAAAAAAATCAAAGGCCAAAGACCAACAGAAATGTTCCTTGAACCACTTTCTAGAATCAGCTTGGACTCTGTTCTCTTGCCTCAAACTAGCCCCAACTCTTTCCATGTCAGCTCATCAACTCTGCTTCCCTGTGTATCACCAGTAGCTCTCCTCCATTGCTCTCCCCAAAAAGGTTCCTCCTGAGACAAGGATGTGAGCACTAGTAGTTTATTGAGAAAGTGATTCCAGCAAAGGGCGTGGGGGATTGAGACAGAGAAGAGAAGGAAGCAAACAAAGGATGCATTAATGAGCAGGTCTGCATGAGGTGCAGGAAGCGCGTGCACTCATCCAATCGCTTTCCCTTACTGGCGCCTGCAAGCATTAAATCCCCTGCATTTCCTGCCTATACTGCTTGACAGCCTTAGGTCCTCAGGTTGAGCTCCAGTCTTCAACATCCTGTGCTAGATGCTGGCACATCTTGGCAGTGACCACCGCAATGGCTTTGAAAGGCCTACCAAAGCCATCAAAGGCCTACCAAATCAGGAAAGGAAACCAAAGGGAAGAAGGAAACCATAATTTTTTAATGAGGGTTCCAAGGAAAGATTATGTTAGTTCTGACTCTGTTTCTCCTGCATGATTTTTTTCTTTGTTTTGTTTTTAATGGGCTTGGTGATTTATGTAACAGATTAGGCTTCTCTCTCCAGCCATTTGCTCTGCCCCTTTGCTTATGCCATTTCCTCCAACAGAATGCATTCAATTTTCTTCTTGGATAACCATGACCCTACTTGTTCTTCAAAAACCAAGTAAATTGCCATTGCCATCCATTTTAGTTTTTTCTTGTGTTATCCATTATTTCCTTCTCTCAGGGTCATAGTTCACCATGTTCAGTTTGTCTTCTCCTTTTAACTCAATATTTTACAAGTGATAAATGCTGAAAAACTGGATGGATAGACCACTACTAAATACAATAGCCCCCTCTTATCCATGATTTCACTTTCCGCAGTGTCAGTTATCCATTGGTCAACTGTGGTACAAAAATATTAAATGGAAAATTCCAGAAATAAACAATTCATAAGTTTTAAGTTGCACACCGTTCTGAGTAGTGTGGTGAAATCTCACGCCATCCACTCTGTCACACCCAGGAAATGACTCATCCCCTTGTCCAGCATCTCCGCACTGTATGGGAGCGTCTCCCCCCTCCATTAGTCACTCAGTAGCTGTGTCAGTTATCACATTGACTGTCATGGTATCACAGTGCTTGTGTTCAAGTCACCCTTATTTAACTTAATAATTGGTCCCAAAGGACAAGAGTAGTGATGCCGGCAATTTGGATACGCCGAAGAGAAGCCATAAAGTGCTTTCTTTCAGTGAAAGGGTGAGTACAGTACAATAAGATATTTTGAGAGAGACCACATTGACATAACTTTTATTACAGTATATTGTTATAATTGTTCTATTTTACTATTATTAGTTATTTTTGTTAACCTCTTACTGTGCCTGATTTATAAATTAAACTTTATTAAACTACGTGTGCATAGGAAAAAACATAGTATATATAGGGTTTGGTACTATCTCTGGTTTCAGGCATCCAGTAGGGGTCTAATCTAAATCTCTTTATATTAGCCCCTCCCCCCCAGCCTCCTTGGATAAAGGGGGAACTAATAAAAACAGATTTTAATTATTTAACTTCAAACCCTGGACGTACAGCTGTGGAAAGGATATCTTGTTATTATTTAACTTCATATTATTTATTATTTAATATTATTTAACTTCAAACCCTGGACATACAGCTGTGGAAAGAATATCTTTTTCCTCCTCGCACATTTTAAAAATTCTGTTAGTTCATTCAGTGGTATTGATTTCTAGTGTTTTCCTCTCTTTTATAAGTGCCATACCACTATTTGACTGTAATGAGGGCTCAAATATGTTTCATTAGAGGGGTGGTACAGGTGGTACAAGTGAGTTGACAAATCCACTAGGAACTAGCATTATTGAAGACAGAGAACGAAATAGAGAAGTTTAATTGGCTTTGCTGGGCAGGGGCAACAATTTCACAAAACATCCTTCAATTTTTGGAAGCAAATCTCTACGTTTTCTTTGTTGAAAAGTCCCTTTCCCTGTTGGGGATTTGTTATTTGGTTTTTGAACTCCTACTCATCCTTCAAAACCCAGCTCACTTGTCACCCTCTCTGTAAAGAGGAAAAAGAGAAGGAAGCTGACATTTATGGAGCACGTACTCTTTTACAGGCACTGTGTAAGTTACTCTACTTATGTTCTTTTATTTTATTTCCCCAGAAATATCCCCCAGGAATTAGCCCCATTTTCCAGGGGAAAAAAATGTGGGGCTAACAAAAACCTAGCTAATATGTGATGAAATAAGATTTGAATGTAAGTCTCTCAGGTAGCAGAGTGCACATACTTTCTACTAGTCCTTACCTATGATTCTTTATATAATAAACTTGTTTAAAGTACATATGTCCTCACTCGTGGTCCTAATACTTCATCACAATAGATCTGTTAGTTGGATACTATCAACCACGTTTACAGGGACAGAGTGGTCTGTTGGCTCTTTTTCTTCCTCCATGTTGGTTCTTCCATAGTGGTTAACATGTCTCAGTTAGAGTATTTGTCTTAATATTTCACAATCACATGCATATATTTCTATCTTCCAAATAAGAATATAATTTCCATGAGGACAGGGTTTCTGTCATTGTGCGTGTGTGTGTGTGTGTGTGTCCGTGCATATATCCTCAGTGTACAAATGAATGAATAGATGAATGGTGTGAAATGAATGAACAAACAAATTCTCCCATACCCTAAAATATAATGTAAAAATAAATCAATGCTTTGAAAAAGTCCATAATTTATTTGACAAACTAACTTTTGACAAAATCAGGTTATGGATGCTTAATGTCCTGAGCACAGTTAGCCCATCTAGAACATATTTCTTCATTCGGGTCATTCATATCTTTATCTCCTTGACACCTAGCAATGTGCCAAGGCTTTGGATTCCAACAATCGGGCTCTTATCTGTCCCTGGACATAGGCAAGAGTAGGGAAATAATTAGACAAAGGACGTGTCACCAAGCTTCGTATACTAAAATTTACCATGTTTCCCCAAAAATAAGACCGAGTCTTATATTAAGTTTTGCTCCAAAAGATGCATTAGGCCTTATGTTCAGGGGCTGTCATCATGAAAAATCATGCTAGAGCTTATTTTCTAGTTAGGTCTTATTTTCAGGGGAACACGGTATGAACTGACTTAGAGGTCCCGGGCCCTTAATCACGCTTACTTTACAAATAGTCTTAATACAGTTGGTTTCTCTAAGATGACAACATATTAGAAGAAGCCAAGTAAAATGGAACAAGCTATCAGAGACAGGCACACTTAGAGTCCATGGGAGAAGAATGAGCACAGAAACAATAAAAAGAGAATCGGGGCAGCCAGATGGCTCAGTTGGTTAGAGCACGAGCTCTGAACAACAGAGTTGCCGGTTTGATTCCCACATGTGTCATTGAACCGGGCACCCTCCACAACTAGATTGAAAACAATGGCTTAAGCTTGGATCTGAGCCACCGGTGGGTGACCAGTTGTCTCAGCGGTTAGCGTGTGGTGCTCATAACACCAAGGTCACCGGTTGGAATCCCAAGTGGGCCAGTGAAATGTGCCCTCCACAACTAGATTGAAAACAACAACTTGATATCTGGAAAAACACACTGTTCCCCAATATTCCCCAATTGGGGGAAAAAAGGCGTCAATGAGAACTTGAAAGCATACCAGTCTCAGAAAATTTTATATAGGGACAAAGAAACCCTGCTTTGCTCACTGGGCTCTGCAGAGGCCATTGTATTATGGCAAAGAATGATATTGTCAAAACGATTAAAATGTTTTCTGTTGACGTTATTTTAAAACACAAGGACACAGAAAACTTATACTTTTAAAGAATGACTTCTACTCAAAATAGTTACAACCCTTTTTTAAAAATACAACTAAAACTTTGGTTCTTAAATGGGCAAAACTTCAACTATCAGAAATCATGGCTATTAAGAAAGAATTGTTCCCTGTCAGAATGGCTATCATCATTAAATCAACAAACAACAAGTGCTAGGGAGGATGTAGAGAGAAGGGAACCCTTGTGCACTGTTGGTGGGATTGCAGATTGGTGCAGCCACTTTGGAAAACAGTATGGCGGTCCCTCAAAAACTTAAAAATAGTACTACCTTATGACCCAGCAATTCCATTTCTGGGTATTTATCTGAAGAAATCCAAAACACTAATTCAAAAAAATATATGCATCCCTATGTTCATTGCAGCACTATTTACAAATAGCCAAGGCATAGAAGCAACCTAAATGCCCATCAGTAGATGATTAGATAAAAAATAAGTGGTGCATTTCTACAGTGGAATATTACTCGGCCCTAAAAAAGAATAAAATATTACCATTTGCGAGAACATGGATGAACCTAGAGGGTATTATGCTAAGTGAAATAAGTCAGACTGAGAAAGACAAATACCATATGATCTCACTTATATGTAGAATCTAAGGAACAGAACTAATGTAAAAACTAAAATAAGTAAATAACAGAAACAGACTCAAAGATACAGAAAACAAACCGATGGTTGATAGATGGGAGGAAGATTGGGGGGCTGCATAAAAAAGGTGATGGGATTAGGAAGTACAAACCAGTAGTTACAAAATAGTCACAGGGATGTAAAGCACAGCATAGGGAATATAGTCAATAACACTGTAATAACTGTGTATAGTGCCAGGTGGGTACTAATCGGGGGGAAAGCTTCATAAATTATATAAATATCTAATCACTATGCTACACATCTGAAACTAATATACAATAACATTGAATGTCAACTGTAATTTAAAATTAAAAATAATTTTTTTTAAACAAAGAATTGTTCCCTAGGGATTCCGGAGATTGCAAGTGTTACAGCCCTGAGATGGTGCCAGCCCTGGTAATATTCAGAGTGTGCAGAAGTGCTAAGTATCATTGGGTATTTCACAGTTAAATTCTACTTGAGACCTAAGGCCACTGCATGTATCTTAGAGAATCACTTAGCTTTAGCAATTTGAGGATCTTTCCACTGTTATCCACCTGTGTGCATTACAGGAGATGTTGGTTTACGATATGCAAATTATTGATACAGTTCTCTCCGTATAGTGAGTAATAGAGTTTTTGATCTTATTCTCACTATGACTTCCCTTACTATTTTTTTTTTTTTGCTTTGAATCATTGTCTGTTGCACCAACAATGTTATAGCTACCTACATGAAATAATAAAGATAAAAAGGAAAAAAATACCCACAGACCTAATACTCCTAGCTTTGCCAACGCATCAGTTTTTTGCATTTTTATATGCCTCCCAGTTCTTGTTCATACATGTGGTACATCAATTACACAGAAAGGAAAAAAAAGACCCTCTTATTCCTTTTCCTGTACCCACCCTTATTCCATGTGACTTTGTAGCTCTTCTTATGCAAGAAGCAGAGTCTATTTCTGCACTCCTTGAACCTGGGCTCACCTTTATTTGCTTTGGCCAATAGAATGCTGAAGAAGTAAATTTTTGCCTGTTCTAAGTCTAGGTCTCAAATTGCCTTGCAGTTCCCACTCTGTTTCTTATAACTTTTCTTAACAAGCTTTTGAATAAGCCCAGGCTAGCCTGCTGAATGACACTGAAAGACACATGGTGTAGTCACCCCCATAATTCAGCCAACAGACTACTAAACATATCAGTGCGTGTCATCTAGACTAGCATCTGGCTGACTGGACAGCTGACTACAGACACACGAGCAAAGCCCAGCTGATTATCAGCAAGTCAATTTATCCATAGAGCAAGGAGAAATAACAAATGTCTACTGTTTTAAGCACTGAGTTTTATGTGGTTTGTCAGCAGCAACAGCTGACAAAACACGCATGCATACAGTTGACTTAGTGGTAATCATGTTATAAATCAAGCTGTTTAATGGCTACCTAATATATCATACAGCAGATATGCCATAACTTATTTAAATGTTCCCTCTGCTGTTAGATATTTAACTTGTCTACAACCAACACAAGCAACACTCCTGGAGCACCCAGCTCAGGTGACCAGGGAGACTATGCCACTACATAAGGCTACTCTACTAAGACTGAGAAACATAGCAGCCCTACCTAAGACATAGAAACACACACAGGGAAGCAGCCAAAATAGGGAGACAAAGAAACACGTCCCAAATGAAATAACAGAACAAAGCTCCAGAAAAAGAACTAAACAAAATCAGACACGCAATCTACCAGATGCAAAGTTCAAAATACTGGTTACAAGGATGCTCAATGATCTCAGTGAGAACTTCAACAAAGAGATAGGACACATAAAAATGGAGATAGAAAACATAAAAAAGAACCGGTCAGAAATAAAGAATACAATAAGTGAAATGAAGAATACATTAGAGGAATCAACAGCAGATTAGATGAAACAGAGAATTAAATCAGTGTTTTAGAAGAGAAGATACCAAAAAACACCCAACCAGAATAGCAAAAAGAAAAAAAGAATCCAAAAATAATTGGCTCATTTAAAGGGGCCTCTGGGACAATGTCAAGCCTACCAACATTCACATCATAGAAGTACCAGAAGGAGAATAGAAAGAGCAAGGCATTGAAAACCTATTTGAAGAAATAATGATGGAAAACTTCCCTAACCTGGTGAAGGAAACTGACATACAAGCCCAGGAAGCCCAGAGTGCCAAACAAGATGAACCCAAAGAGACATCATAATTAACACCGAGACACATCATAATTAAAATGCCAAAAGTTAAAGACAAAGAGAGAATCTTAAAAGCAGCAAGAGAAAAATAGTTATTTACCTATCAGGGAGCTCCCACAAGAATGTCAGCTGATTTCTCAATAGAAACTTTGCAGGCCAGAAGAGATTGACACAAAATATTCAATGTGATGAAAAGCAAGGTCCTACAACCAAGATTACTTTACCCAGTGAAGCTATCATTTAGAATTGAAGGACAGGTAAAGAGATTCCCAGACAAGAAAAAAGCTAAGGGAATTCATCACCACCAAAACAGTATTACAACAAATATTAAAGGGATTTCTTTAAGAAGAAAAAAAGATAAGAAATATGAATAATAAAATGGCAATAACTACGCATCTGTCAACAATTACTTTCAATATAAATGGATTAAATGTTCCAATCAAAAGACATAGAAGAGCTTAATTGATAAGAAAATAAGACCGTTTCATACTCATATGCTGCCTACAAGAGACTCACTTCAGATCAAAAGACACACACAGACTGAAAGTAAAGGGATGGGGGAAGTTACTTTATGAAAATGGAAATGAAAAAAAAAAGCTGGAGTAGCAACTTAGACAAAATAGACTTTAAAACAAAGGCTCTAACAGGAGACAAAGAAGGACCCAGTAATCCCACTTCTGGGTATTTATCCAAAGAAACCCCAAGCACTACTTTGAAGGGATATGTTCATCCATATGTTCATTGCAGCATTGTTTACAATGGCCAAGATTGGAGGCAGCCTGGGTGTCTATCAATGGATGAATAGATAAACAGGAGATGGTACATATATACAATGGAATATTATTCAGCCAAAAAATAATTAAACCTTGCTATCTGCAACAACATGAATGGACCTAGAGGGTACTGTGCTGAGTGGAGTAAGTCAGACAGACAAAGACAAATGTCATATGATTTCACTTATATGTGGAATCTAGACAACAGGATAAATGAACAAACAAAAGTGAAACAAACTTATAGATACAGAGGACATTTTGATGATTGTGGGGTGGGGTTTGGGGAGGATGAGTGAAAGTGGGGAGTGGATTAAGAGGTATTATACAATTGGTAGCTACAAAGTACTCATGGGGATGTAGAGTACAGCGTGGGGAGTATAGTCAGTAGCATTGTAATAACTGGATGGTGTCAGATGGGGACTGCATTTACTGGGGTGATCACTTCATAAGTTAAATAAATGTCTAATCACTGTTGTACACCTGAAACTAATATAATATTGTGTGTCAACTGTAATTTAAAAATAAAAAATAAAAATAAATATCCTCAGCAAAAAAACTAATGAACCAATATTAATATATTATTACTAACTAAAGTTCATACTTTATTCTAATTTCCATAGTTTTTAACCTCATGTCCTTTAACATAGATGTTGTCATAATGAACAATCATTCTGCAACTTGCTTTCTTTAGATATTAAACTTTTGAGATGTATGTTGATATATATAGACCTAATTCCTTCATTTATAAACTCCTGCATAGTGTTTCATTTTATGAATATGCTATGTTTATACATTTTTCTGATGATTTAAATTGTTTTCAATTTTTGTTATTGCAACAAAGTACAATGAACAGCTTTATGTTTATTCTTGGTGGAGATAAGTGAGTTGCTCTACAATACATACCTAGCAGTGGAGTTCCTGGGTCTTAATATATGGCCTATTCAACTTTCTTTCTAGGTATGCCCGAATTTCTGTCCAGTTCAGTCCCCTGCCCCAGCACTATATGTGTGTTTCAGTTATGCCACATTATTGCTTATGCTTGTTACTTTTAGACTTTCAATAATTTGTCAACCTGATGAATTTTTTTCTTAATTTACAACTTTATTGAGGCATAGTTGATGTATAGTTATTTGCATATGTTTAATGTACACAAGTTTATGAATTTTGAGAGATGTATATATATCCATTAAACCAACACCACAATCAAAATACTGAATATTTCCATCATGCCCAATTGTTTCCTCATATTTCTTTGCAAATCATCTGCCAACTTCTGACCCCAGGTGTGGTAAACAGAATTCTAAGATGGCTCTTAAGTTTCCCACCACCATGGTGTACACATCCTGTGTAATCCTCTTATCTTGAATGTGAATGGGATCTGTGTATACAAGGGGACAGCACATCATGATTAGGTGACATTATCTAGCAAAGGTGAAGGGGTTTTACAAATGTATGTAGGTCCCTAATCCATTGACTTAAGGTCCCTAATCAAGTTGATTCACTTGATTAAGTTCGTCAAAGGAAGGTCATCCTAGATGGACCTGATCTAATCATGTGAGTCCTTTAAAAAAGGCTCCAAAGGTCAGAGAAAGACATCACAAAGATTTGAAAAAGCAGACAAATTCTCCTCTTGGCCTTGAAGAACCAAACTGACATGTTGCAGAGAATAGCACGTTCCTATAGAGTTTAGGGTCTTAATCCTACAGCTGCAAGGAACTGAATTCTGCCAACAACCAAAGAAATTGAAAGAGGACCCAGAGCCTCTGAAGAGTTTGCAGCCCTGATTTCAGCCTGAACAGATAATCCAGCTAATCTTGCCCCATGGAGATTGTGAGATTGTGAATTGCTTTAGGTCTCTGGCTTGTTGTATATCACCATGCATCAGTAGAAAATAAATACACCAGATAATACTTGATCTGCTGTGTTTCACCATAGATTAGCTTGCATTTGCGAGATTTTTAAAATAAATGTCATCATACAGTATATATTTTATTTTTGGTCTGGATTTTTTCACTCAAAATAATGATTATTGAGATTCATCCATGTTGTGTATCAGTACTTAGTTTCTTTTTATTCAGTGTATGGATATACGACATACTCGTACATTAATCTTTTGATGAACATTTAGGTGGTTTCCAGGTTTTTGGCAATTACAAATAAAACCACAGGTGTTTGTTTGGACATATATTTTCATTTCTTTTATTTTAATCTGAATTTTCCTGATTACTAGTAAGACTGATTATCTTTTATTGCCTATTTGGGTATCCTCTCCTGTAAATTGACTCTTGGTATCTTCTGCCCATTTTTCTATTGGGTTATTTGTATTTTTTTCCTCACTGATTTATAGGAATTCTTTATGTATTCTGGATACAAGTTATTTGCCTATTATTGTTTTTTAATTCAAAGATACCTTTTGTCATATGAAAATTTAAATTTTAATAAAGTATATTTTGTCTGTTTAAAAATATAATGTCTGTTTTTATTACTTGTTCTAAGAAACTGCTCCTAGACCTGAGGTTATAAACATATTTTCCTAATTTTTTTATTATAGTTTTAGAGTTTTTCACATTTAAGTCTTAAATCCTATTGGAGTTTATTTTTGCATACAGGGAAGTAAAAATACAATTTTTTTTAAAGCCAATTTTTTTAACTCTCTATATAAAATAATTAATCCCTACTCCACTGATTTTCAGTGTCAGATGTAGTAATTCCCATATATACATGGATCTGTCTTTCAGCTTTCTATTCTGATGCACTGGTGTATTTGATTATTACTGAACGAAAGCCATGCTGTTCTAATACGTTTGCAATAAGCCTCATCTGTGTTATAACATTTCCTCTTCTTTTGTCTTCTCTTTCAAAATTATCTTGGCATTCCCTGAATATTACTCCTTTAGATAAAGTTGAGAATAAATTTACCTGAAAAATTTTTATGCATTTTTAAATTAGAATTGCATTGAGCGTATAAACTAATTGGGAAAATGTTTACATGTTTACAATACTGAGTCTTCTCATCCACAAGCGTATTATATTTAACCTATTTTTCTTGTCTCTTTTAGACGTCTTATATATAATCTTTTGCAATTTTTCCTCCATAAATACCTTGTACTTCTTTTGTTAAATTTAGTCCTAGGTATATTAGATATGGTCTTAAAATTTTATGCAAACTCTCAGCCATTTCCCTAGGAAAGTTAGAATGTAAAGAAATTGTAATCTCACCAAGTGGACTGCTTTCAACATAGAAAATGAACTTGTTCCTGGTATTGTTTATGAGCTGGTATTTACAGTGGTGTTTTATCTATTCTGTGATTAGAAAGAACTCATTGTGCTCCCTCACACTCCTTTGCTGGGAAATCACCTTCTCTAGTGTGCATTCAGCAATGGGTATTCTACCTCTGCCCTCACCAACTTAGTGGGGCAGCAGTTGCTCAGCTCCAGCTCACACTGCAAACAGGACATGCGGGAGACCAAAGCTGCTAGATCTTCCAGGTTTTCAAGAAAAGCCGACAATCCAAGTTTTTACATGAAACTTTCTGACTTTTAAATATTGGCAAATCATTTTGAAAAAAACTAACATTTAGTGGGCCAAACTAAACAGACCTGAGACCTAATATAATATGAGGGCTGCCAGTTTTCCATCTTTGGGGGTAATTCTGTCACCACAAGCCTTTCAGTTGAGCTTCTGTCCCTTGCACCATGTTCCTTTAGTGGGACGGTCACAACGTGTCTGGGATGTGGTCTCTAGCTCTAAGTATCTGGTATCACAGAGAAGGAGTTATAAGGGATATTAGAGTTACTCTAATTCTATTTCAGTTTTGATGGCTGTGGCAATTTTGAGGTTGATTCAGGGAAACAGCTAGCCCAGGTTCACACAATGGCCGAGAGACAAGGCCAGGCCCAGAACTCAGCAGGGCTGAGTCCACATCCAGCAGCGGTACAATTGCTTACATTGATTATTTTACAGCTCCTTCGAGGGACAGCTGTGATCCTTCCTACAAGGCCTCAGATACATGAGAATTTGTTTGGCAGGTGAGATACTATTGAGGGATTGTTCCTTTTTAGGATGCATGTGGCGGAACTCTAGACCAAGTGGGAAAAACATATACAGGTACATAGATGTTGTCCTCCAAAAGGAAATGAAAAACGCATACAAACTATTAAGGCTCTATTAAACCAACTATATTTATGTGCTGTATAAAAATGTTCTGGTCAACAACAGACCACTTCTACTATGGTGGTCCCATAAGATTATAATGGAGATTAAAAACCCCCAGCTCAGCAACATCGTAGCCATTGTAACATTGCAGCGCAAAGCATTATGCGTGTTTCTGGTGGTGCTGGTGTAAATAAACCTACTGCACTGCCAGTACAGCACACACATTTATGTACAATAAATACTAGGTAATAATAAGTGACTATGCTACTGGTTTATGTATTGACTATACTATGTCTTTTTAAATCATTATTTAGAGTGTACTCTTACTAATTATATAAAAAAAAGTTTGCTGTAAAACAGTATGCTGTGTTACACCAGCAGGAGCCTCATCTAGTGTTTATGTGTCTCTTGGTTCCATCATTTTCTTTTGTGTTTGAGTCAATCTCATGTTGTTTTGTACAATAACATGCTGTACAGGCTTATAGCAACAGGCTACACCGTACAGCTTCGGTGTGTAGTTGGCTATACCATCTAGGTTTGTACAAGTGCATTCTATGATGGTCACACAATGGTGAAATCGCCTAACATCGCATTTCTCAGGACGCATGCCCATCATTAAGCAGCACATGACTGTATTCTATTAATTCTTAGCAGTTTATGGGCCTAAAATCTGGGCAGTTGTAACCAGACTTTCCAGATTATTGGGTGAGAGGTTGAGCATAGTGATAACATCTGTGCCTTAGGCGTGTTGGATACATACCCTGTGTATGGGTACATATATGTGGCTACTCAAAACACACTCATATAAAACAGAATGAAATCTAATATAAGGCCAACCTTCTTATTGCCATGTGAACTGAAATGTAATGTTCCAGCATTCCGTAGAAATGAGGCTCAGTAAAGTACACATCAAAAACATTTGGCTTTAGATCACTTACAAGATTAGGGGGTAGAATAAGAAAATGTGTCTGTGTCTTGCTTATAACCTTCTAATGCTACTTGAGAGTTACCTATGCAGCTTAGTGAATCAGGCAAATTTAAATGTTGTTAAAACGACAAAGCTTCCTTTCATAAATGTCATCACATGATTGACCAATGAACCTTCAGAGGTGGAATTTCCTTTAATGGAACTGCAAATTAAGTGTGTTGCAGTGTGCTGCAGCAAAAGGTCACTGATACTTTTAATTCCTTCTGGGCACTGCCTAGATTCAAAGATTATTATTAAAGTTATTACTTGTTGATTAGAAGGACACTTGCAGAACATAAACTTAATTATCCCTGTTTAGAACTTACACCAGTGGTTGGAAAACTATGGCCTGCGGATCAAATCAAGCTCACACACTGTTTTAGTGAATACATTTTTATTGGAACACAGCCAAGTCCGTTTGTTTACATACTGCCTGTGGCTGCTTTTGTGCCAGAATGGCAGAGTTGAGTTGTGACAG
Organism: Rhinolophus sinicus; assembly: GCF_036562045.2. NCBI lineage: Eukaryota > Metazoa > Chordata > Mammalia > Chiroptera > Rhinolophidae > Rhinolophus > Rhinolophus sinicus. Next base: position 56,856,512 of record NC_133759.1, on the reverse strand, counting down.
ACTCTCTGGCCCACAGCCTGATACACTTACTATCATCAGCCCTTTACAGAAAACGTTTGCCACTTATGATCTGTCACATATTTCTTTCTTCCTTCCTTCCTTCCTTCCTTCCTTCCTTCCTTCCTTCCTTCCTTCCTTCCTTCCTTCCTTCCTTTCTTTCAACAACTCTTTAAAAATGTTAAAAAAAAAAAAAAAAATTCTAATTCCCTGGAACAGGATTTGGCTTTTAGGATATAATTTGCCACTCTCTGGTCAAGACAATCAACAAAACAGTAATTCAAACTCTGATGTATAGCATTTGCCTATTTCCATGGTGTAAATACTCCAGCATGACCAATTTCAAGCTACCAACATGCATCGATCGTCAAACACAGTATTGGGAAGAGATGTGCACTCACTTGCCATTTTATAGTATTTTCACGACACACCTGAATAACCTCAAGAGCATACAGTCGGACGTAATAAAATAATTAGAAACTGGTGAATTTTAAGTGCTTATTACTTTTTGAATATAACATTAAATTGTAAATTTATGTGTTTTGATTTTTAATAATGACGATGTTTAACAATCAACTCACAAAATCTATGAAAATTTCACAATTGGCTCTTGCGAGCCAGTACCAGCTTCCTGCAGCACATCACTAAATTTAGGAAACTTTCACTGCTTAGAGATAAAAAGAAAGTACTTTACGACCATACTGCAAGTGAGAAAGTGGTAAATTTCAAAATATACACATGTACTTGAGGGGAAGACTTAAGCATGAGCATACTGGCTACTTAACTTCATTGTATGTGCAAATGATATTGGTTGTTGTTAGGATATATCTAAGCTGAGAAGTTGCAGTTTATATAGTCAGTTAACAATCACGTTCTCCACCCCCAAATATATTTTCTTTTAACTCCAAGAAAAATAAACTCAGTAGTAGGTGGATTAGATCTTGTTTCAAAATATTTACTGGATAAATTTTCCAGCCTTTTCATTAGTGCAGGTTGGTTTTGAAAGTTTTTGTGATCAATTTGAATATACAGACTATTTCTGAATTGCAATAACAAAGAGGCAGGGACAGGGTTTCTTTTTGTAGTATTGCTGACATCTCACTATCATTGTTCCATGATGGAGAAGGCTCTTGGCCAATTTGCTATGCAAAGTATCTTTTTACATTTCTTCCAATCCAATAGACTTGTAACCCAGAGTGAGGTGAAACATTCACAGCCTAATAAAACTGCAAAGAACAAGGACTTCATCAGATGGGTCTCTATTGTGTGTGGGATTTTTTAAAAAGATATTTAACATTTTATGTTTTTAAGAAAAAAGAAACACAAAACGAATTACTGTCAAATATATTTTAAGTTTTCAGCTATCTAGCCAGCAGAAAGCTGTCATTAAACCACTGTAAGCTTTCTTTGCTTTTCTTCCCACATCAGAATCATTGTTTTATTCACAATAGTGGCTACATAATAAAGGTTGTCAATCAAGATACTCAGGTTACTGCTCGAAAAAGAAACGACCAAGAGTCTCTGTTTTTATTTCAGATATCTATATTAAATTAAATAAATAAATATATATATATGTGTGTGTGTGTGTGTGTGTGTGTGTGTGTGTGTGTGTGTACATATATGTATATATTCCTCTTAGGTTTTCTTATTCTCATCTCCATTGTTACTAAGAAAATAAATGGAGAAATGCCCCTTATTTGATGATACTGCAGCTTTTAGCTTTTAGATCACTTTTTTTTTTTTTTTGCTTTTGTTAATGTTCAATTGTCCATGATTCTTCCACAGCACTAAAATCTTTAGCATCTGAGACGAGTTGAAAACACAGTTGGTGGAGGAGTTTTCTTCCCAGTCCCTCTTCCCCAAGCAGCAATCACCATTAGCAGCTGCTACCAGGCACTTACATGTAACAACAGACAATAGCTCACAGTGATTTTAAACAGGTAAGCCAAAAGCTACTTAAAGTTCTAGCTTAGCATAACTATTCTTGGTGGTACTTGGGGCTCTGTTTGTTCCAAGTGTCTTGTCTTTGATTTTTGTCCTCAACATCTGTGATAGTGAAGGAAAATAAAATGGCTTTAGTCTAACTAGCAAAATTTAATTTTCTATCTTGCTTTATTTGTGGACCAAATAAGCCATTATATAAGCCTTCAGGGACTACTTCGAAGAATTATTTCTCTATTATTTACTCATTATTTAAATTAAGACCCCAAAACACAAACTTTTATCTCAACATTCTCATTGACAGCTACCCTCTGAGCCTTTGACAGATTGTGACAGGAAGATAAGAGACCATTATAGTTCAAGTCGCCTAGAGTTAAGACACAGTGAGTCATGGAATGTGATAAAAGGTAATGCATATCAATTAAAGAGAGATTAAAGACACACTGTACCCGTTCCAAATTTGCTTTGTGATATGAAAATGGTTACTTAATGAGGAAGGTTGTTTTATGGCTTTTAACAAGTGAGCAAACCAATGCTGCTTCATGATCATTATCTAAATTAACCATGAAAAGGATAACATAACACATTGATCTGTAGCATTTTCCAGTTGCCATGCTTCAAATGCTATAAAATAATGACATGAACACTTGGAACCCTAAAAGCACTAATAAGTGTAAAATCCACCTGCTAAAACTAGGCAGATAGCAAGTTTGGATATTGGATATTGATCTCTCATTAAAGCAATCCACCATGACTCCAGCAGTTATGTATCTACATAAAACATAAATCTGATTCCCTTATCACATTGCATGAAATGCTTCAGAGACTCCCGGCAATCTTTAGGTTAAAGTAAAAATGCTTATAGGATGGCTGATATCAGCCTAAATCTCTAGCCTCGTCTACTACTGCTCAGTCCCCAATTCCCTTGTGTTAGCCATCTTTAATACTGCTGATTCTTTATGAATAATGTACTGTCCCATGCTATCTCCAAGCCTTTGCAATACTGCCCCCCTTCCTAGAACACAACTCACCCCTGTACCTCAACCCTAAAATCTACCCTCCAAAGTGTGTCTTTTTAAGGAATCCTATACATATCTCCATTACTTACAATTTATTATTTTTGTGTATTTCTGAACTGCACTATCAGCTTCTCTGGGTCAGTGGCCCCTTCTTGACTTTATATACCCAGTGCTGGCTACAAGGTATGTGCTCGATAAAACTGCATTGAATAAATGGATGAATGTACCAAACCTGGGTTTTTCAGTCCCAGCTTCAGAAGATTCTGTTTTTAAAGATCAACAGAGAGACATCTCCAGCTCAAAAGTCTCCATGGTGCTCCAGACCCTCATATCTGCTTATTGTCTTCTCTTTGAGCATCTACAAGACTAAAGTCATCATCCCCACTCTTTTGCTGCCCAGTTTGATGTTATTCCAACGGCCCTTGCATAAGTTGCCCAAGTCAGAAAAGTTGGAGTCACCACACATTCCATATATAACTTGTAAAGTTCAGTGATTTTCCTCTTCTTAATCTCCCCGATCACTCTGTTCTTTATCTCTTCTGCCAATGTTCCAGCCTGACCTAGCAACCCACTTGTGCTAGACTATTGCAGTCGTCTCCTAATTCACTTCCTTGTATTCACTCCACTCCCCTGCCCCATCCACTGCCCCCCTATATATAGTCAGCATGGCATTTCAGAATGCAAATCTAACCGTGTTACTGCCAGGCTTAACATTCTTCAATGGCCTCCTAGTCACGTTAGGGGAAAAAAAATCAAAACGCTTAATAGAGCTCCCAGATTCCACATACACTTCCCTGAACCCCCGCTACCACTGTAGCCTTATCTCACGCCATTATCGCCTTTTTTCTTCACTTCTGTCTCATCGAGTTTACAGCTCTTCAGATGTGCCACGTTCATTCTGTCTCCAGGGTCTTGCACATGTTCTTCAGGTCTCCTGGAATCCTCTTCTGCTCTCTCCCACCAACTGCTTCTCTTTGCCCTTCGGATATCAGCTCCAAAATCCCTTCCTTAGGAAGGCTTTCCTGACCTCCCACACTTGGTCATATCATCCTATTATATGCACTTAGAATATAACTTCCTTTTATGATCAATTTGTAATTATATATTTGTTCATTATTATGATCATTGGTTATGATCAGACTTTCCATGACATAAAACTACTGGGATTATCCCTAGCTTACCCATCATTGTATCCCCTACAGCCTAGCCCGGGTCCAGGCCTGCAGGACATGCTCTCTAAATATACGCTAATGACTGAAGGAACAGCTGTCAGAGGACAAGGGCCTGAAGACGATGCTGTCCACACCAGTTTGTTCAAGGTGGACCAGAAGCTCACTTCACTTTCAAACCTCACCACCTCTGATTAGATGCCCCAGTCTTTAATTCTATACCCACCCACACACACTCCTTTAGATTAGCCATTTGCTGTTCTCTTTCCCCAAGATCTGGCCCAAAACTTTCCTGATTCAGCTTCCACATTTGTGTCAGTTGGTGTTCTTACTTGCAAGAAGCAGAAGCTGAGTGTGGGTGATTAAGCAGAAAACAAGTTCACTAAAGGATAGTGGGTAGCACACAGAATTATTGGGAGGTTTAGAGAACCAGATTTAATACCAAATTTCCGGGAATAATCCCCAAAGCAGTTTCCAAAACTAGCCCGATGAGAAGAATGCTGCTCCATCCCAGTACTGGTGCTACCAAATGAGCTTCTTTTAAAGCTGCAGCCTCACTACAGATGCTATATGCATGCCAGGCACTCAGCTCTGTCATCACCGTCCTCCTTAAAGCCAGGGACCTCTGCTTCCCCCACCAGCTAAAAGGATTCCACAGTAAGCCTTTTTCCTCAGACTGCTCATTTCTGAATTGAAGTCCAGACGGGGTGAATCTGATTGGTGGAGAATGGTCACATGCTCGTGTCCTAGCTGCAAAGGAGAGTCAAAGTGAAGTTTTAGGCTCCCACATTGAGGAAGTGGGGCCCTTCAAGGGGAAACATTCTACAATCATAACAGGGTACTTAAAAACGCTGAGCAACCAGAAAACACGACCAATGTCCACCCCATATATATCATTGCCAAAATTTTAGCCTCTTATTCAACCTCTCTTTGGTGGTGAGGCTCAGCCAATTTGCACTGCACATTGCAACTGAACTAACAACTCAGAAGGAATTTAGCCGCTACGCTATCTGAGATAGACCAGACTCAGAACCTGAAAGATTTTTAAAACCAATTTAAACTATTCTAGAAGTCTCTATTTGCGATAGTAGAATGCAGCATGCAGTATTCCAGAGCACAAGTTCTGAAATCCAGTGGTCTGAGTTTGAAACCCGACTCCATCTTATACGTAAGTGTATGACTTGCGTGGACAAGTTACTGGAGGCTAATGAGCCAAGTCTCATGACTTGCTTCTGTAATACCCAGCCACGTCCGCCACATAGCAGAGTCAATAATTGTTTGTTGAATAAATAAATGGATAAATAATTGCATGAATGAGGAACTTCTGTACTAATTGGGGTGAGCAAGGTAAAGCTGTATCAACCACCAAAACCTGGTGGCTTAAAGCAACAACAAAGTTAAAACAACAAAGTTTTCTTTCTTGCATGTTGCTCCCTGTCCACTAAGGGATGGACAGGGCTCTGCTCCACGTCAACCTTATTCCAGGACGCAAGCAAATGGAGCTTTCACTACCTGGGACATGATGGAGGCACAGGGAAAGAGAGCATGGTGAATTTTGCATTGGCTCTTAGAGTTTCCACCCAGAAATGACATGTATCACTTCTACTCATATTTTATTTACCAAAGCAAATTATATAGGCGCACTTAACAGCAAGGGGGCAGTAGTGCTCATACAGGGAGCTGGAATTACATGATAAATAGCAAAAATGATGGCTTCCAATGTTCTGAATCTCAGTTTCCTCATCTGTAAAATAAGGACAATAATAGCATCTCCCTCACAGGGTTGTGGTGAAAACTAAATGAGACATGCATCGCAAGCATCCCATCCGTATCTTCGGAACAATAGTTAAACTTTGGAAAATTCCCATGGAGCACTGTGATCTGAAGAACGGGTGTGAATTTCAGGAGAACCTCACTACTAGGTCCTCACTTTACACCTTCACAGGGCAAAACAGCAGAGCCCAGGGATCAAGGTCAGCAGTGAGCCAAAGACAGGAGCCAACTTGCTGAAACTTGAAAGTGGGACTCGATGAATGGATGTGATGCAGCAAGATATGGTCCTGAAGTATCACCTTTGTGCTTCTCTTCCCTTCCTTGGTTCTGACCCGTCATCCTGTCAGTCAGAAGAACCACATGCCTCAAGGAGAACTAGTGTGTTTATAGCAGAAATATAAGGAGAACAAAAAAAATCAATGTTCAGTTGTTCTGCATTCCAAACTATGTTCTTAAAGCTCATATCAGAAACAATCTCTTTGATAGCCATGGCTTTTGATGTAGCAGTTTTATCAAGAGAAGAAAGGGCTTTGGAGACTCAAAGTGGAAGGCCCTGAGGAATAAATGAGGGATACAGGGTTTATACTATGGCCATATGGAATCAAGAGGAAAGCAAGCTGCAGGCTGATCAACCTATAGGGAGACAGGATAAGGATCACCAGGCTTAGTGGGGTAGATAAGAAAGAGAGGAAGAGGGTTCAACACCTTGGGGGAGGATGGCTGGGTCAGAGAGGAGAGAGCTCATGAGGAGGGGTGGAGGGCAGAGTCAGTGTGGAGAGGATGAAAGCTGCCCGTGAGCAGCCAAGGGGAAGCCAAGCCCAAACCTGAGGACTTCCATTGCCACTTGGGTGAGCACTACCTGTCGCCATACTGAGAAGTCATGTTAGTCAGCATTTGAAACCCACCTGTGAATCAATCAATAGAAAGATGCCTCAAGTATACTCCGTATCTTTGCTGAGCCCCACCTAAGTGGGAATTCTCACCACCTTCAAAAGTACCTGGGTACTCCAACCATCTGACAGGCCAGCGATATCAGCGTGGTGGTGTTGAAGGGAGAGACCTCACGTCTGTCCTTGTTGGCAAATGGAAACACCCACTCTGGGTTACAATGTAACTTCTGAGTGCCCTTGCTACTCACTCCCCTATTGGTCTGGCTCCCAAACAAGACTGGACTTCACCTCTGGATGCACCTGTCAAAGGAACAACTTCTACGTGTATATTCCTTTTTTCTTGAGCTGAGATATTAGGGAAAATGATATAAGGTTAGAACAGCTAACACGTATTGAGTATTTACATCAGGCCCTAGGAAGCAGTTGAAGTGGAATATCTTAGAACAATATTATCTCCATTTTATACAGGAGAAAACTGAAATGCAGAGAGCCAAATGTCAAACATGTACCTCGGATGATTTGAACCCAGACAGTCTGAGCTCAGCATCCAGAGGCTTGACCACTGTATGACATTGCCCCTTATTATACACAAATAAGTTGCTCGTAACTCTTGTTATCCTTTATTCGTTCAAGCATTTTTTGAGAGTTTCCTATAACTCAGGCACGATGGTAATCACAGGGACAAAGTAGCCAACTGGAGGCAGCGTCGCTGCTCTCAAACAACTCTGGGTCTATCCTGCAACGGTTCACTAATGCTGTAACCCTAAACTCTTCATGTGATTTCTCCATGGAAAACTAAGATGCAATGGCAATAACTTGATGTAAACTTTACCACCAGGAACATGAATGACTCTAGGTAAGTAAATAAGTCATTTAAACTGCCTGTGCTTTGTTACCTGTTAGATATTTTCACTCTTCCAATTGGTCCTGGGACTACGACAGGTGGACTGTAGGTCCAAGGTATCACCTATTTCAAGAAAACTCAGAGGGAGCTAACATTCCTTGGAGTCTCAATTATTTGGCAATGGATGGATCTGTGACAATCCAAAGGGCACCAAAGCACTTCTTCCAGCAATAAAAATATCTAGACTGGAACTTATGTTCTTGTCCTGACTTCTAATTGTTGTGGAGTTCCAAGTGGGGCACCTAAGCTAATAGAACACATTCCAACTGTCAAGGAGCTTGATACAATATGAAGAGAAGGAATTCCTATTATTCTAAAGAGACCTGCTTGTAAGATTGCCCAGCTCCAAATTCTACACTCAATAAAGCTTTCCTTCATCTTTCCCACTTTTCAAATCTTCATTTCTTTGGTCCTAAATGTCTACCTGCCTTAGGCATCTCTATTTTCCTTTTCTCTATGAGAGGCAGCAGTGTGCTCTGGAAAGAGAACAAGAGCCATGTTGGAACTCTGCCCTGTGCTAATGGAATGACCTTGGACATAAAGCTAAACCTCGCTCAATCTCAGTGTCTGAATTCATCAAATGGAACCACACCACCTGCCTCTTAGAGTTGCCTGGACAATTAAAAATAATACATCTCCTGCACACAGCACAATGCGGAATAAAAAGCACCTAGGAGAGTACCTGGTATAGAGAAGGTACTGGATACCTAGCTCACGTTTATTCTGTTAATCATTTGATTTCTTCCTGCTTTTTCTCTTTCTTACCCCAAACCTATGTTTTCTCTACAGCAAAAAAAACCAATCTCACTGAAAACACAAGGATGTTGGTCCTGACAAGTACACAGTGTACTAGTGGGAAAAAGCTACACTCTTAACCCACACACATCAAGACTTAGGTATTATATGACCCCATTATTGTTCTCCATCATTCATTTCCAGCACGAACATGGGCTCAGGAGGCAAGCTATCAGTGCCTAAATCCCAGCTCTGCCACCTACTACAGGATCATACTGGTGTGATCCTGGACAAGAAATTCAACTTCTCTGATTCCCAATTTTCTCTCTATAAGGCAGGAAGAATGACACGACTATATCTGATTCATGGTGGTGCTGTGAAGATTAAATGAGAAGTGCTGATCAAGTGCCCATAAATGCCCAATAAGTGTTTTTATTTTGAATACTGTTATTATTTTATCATTATTGAAACCTGCACATTGAAATGTTCTTTAGTAACACAGAATTTAAGCTACAGAAAACAAAGTTCTGTAGATTCCATTTGTTAATCTTTTGTTTCAAACCCATGTATTCTTTTTTATGTTCTAGCATACACCACACCCATCTCTTACTTTGAGTCTTGCAACAAGTAGACCCCTAACTGGTCCCCCTGCAGCCAGCGTTGCTCTCTCCAAACCGCTCTCCACATGGCAGCCTGAGGGATCCTTCTCAAAGGTTAATCCAATCATTTCACTCCCTTGCCCAACACCTTTTGTCTGCTTCTGATTGCTCTTAAGATGAAGTCCTGTCCTTTACATGGTCCAAGGTCCTGAACTTACTTGGACTCAACACTAAACACAACCTTCTCAGTCCTTTTTGATCTGGACACGCAGAACTATTTTCACTTCCTTGAATGTGGGCGACCCACTTTAGCCTTCAGCACTCTGCATTTGCTGTTCACTTGTACCCTACCTGTGCACTCTGTACCACCTTCCTATCCGATTATAGGACTTTTCTTCTGAGAGGGTTTCCTTAACCTGTGCTGTGTGCTTTCCATGTGATCTCACAGCTTTGTGTACTTCTTCTGTTAGACGATTCATCACATTATTTACTATTTGTCCATTGAACTTTGAAGACCACCCATAGAAAGTCATGAACAGGGACTGAACCTATTATGTTCATAATTGTCTGTCAGCCATATTTCTCAGCTGGGAGTGGAGAGGCACAGAGACAACCTGCGCTGCAGTCATTGCGATAGGGAGCCATTAATATTGATGGAAATATGTCCTTTTCATCAGGAAGGTCACCAAACAATGGTGTGGATTGCTGCCCACTCATCCCATGATACATGATACGTGGTGGGTGCTCAACAAATATTTGTTGAATGAATGACTACAGCAATACTAGTATGTTCATCTATACTGCTGGCTTGTAATTTGTGATTACAAACAGTTGTGCCAACATCTTTCCCTTCTTTACACTTTTAAATTCTGGCTTGAGAGGGCAAATTAATTTTACCTTAGCCCCAAGATTTCTATAAAATTTGTTAAATATGTGAAGCAGATGCTCTATTTAAAATATCAGTTGACAATTTTTTATAAAAAGGAAGACTCTTTCAATATAAAAAATAGGATAAATTCCTGTCTTAAATATTGGTACTCCAAACTGTGATTTTTATTTTGAAATAAATTAATTCAACAAAAATGTTTTATGAAATGGATGAGCATACAACTTACTGCAATACTGGAGTCCCTGTAATAGATTAAAAACATGTAATTAGAATATCATTAAAACGATAGGTTTATAAAAACTGTTATCTGATCCAATTTTAAGAAAAAGCAGAAAAATATTTACATTCTAACACATTGCAAGGAAATCTTGAGGTGAATATTTAAGATAATTGGTTTTCTTTTAAATAAGGGATCCTATCTCAAAAACATTTTTCATGATTTTCTTCAATATATACTATATATTTCATGTGTGACTATTACCATTGTTCCAATTCTTTGTTAAGAAATCTATTTTATTATAATTCTATTCACTGTAATTTCCTTAGTAACAGGCTGTTCCCTCTTTTTCTTTTAAAAACTATTAAAATGTCATTCACATTACATTCTAGATGTGGATCCAGCGATTCCCAATAGCTATTCAAAAAACATAATCACCATAATTACTGTTGACACCTAATTAACATTCAGCTTCCTTTCTACAATATCTACAGCTGGACAAACCATCTATTCCAGGATAAAAACTAATGCTCTGTTGCCTTTTCTTCAAAAATAAAACAAACCTGGATGCTAAACACCTGGGTTCAGTGTTGTTGTTGTCCATGTAAATGGTGATTGGAGGTAGAGCAGCTACTATGAACACTTTTCTAAATATTACCAACTGATCAATTGGACCTGGTCACAAGAAATTAAACCCATCCTATGGTTTACGGGATTGTTGACGTTAATCTGCAATGTAAGAACTGTGGTCTGTCAAAGATCATTCCCCGAGTTGTGCATGCATGGTCTTTGGATGCAGACTTCCTTGATCTGGCTCTTTTCTGTCTGACTAATTCCGTCACTCATCCCACCCTCTTCTTTGTTCTCTCTGCATAATGCATCTTGGACTCCTAGCTTCCCAACATCATGTTCTCTCTCAGCTCTGGGACATTAACCATGCTATTCCTCTGTCTTTCTTCATTAGTGTGATGTTTGGGGGTGTGGGCTCTGATATTAGGACAGCCAATGTCATACGTCAGCTCTCCATGCTATGTGCAGTGTGACCTTGAGCAAGTGAGCTTAGCTTCTTGGTATCTGTTTTCTTACTGGTTAAATGGTAATGGTGATGGTGTTAAATGGTGATTAAACAAATGTGCCCACTTCATGGGGCTATTGTGAGGACTAATTGTGTTAATATACACATTGATATACACATTGATATACTGTTTTGGGCTCTTCTCCTGGCCAGAGACTTCTGGTCTCATATTTGAGGTCACATTTTTCTAGAAAAGCTTCCTTCATGTTCTGAGACAGTTTATGTCCCATGCTATGTGCTGCAACAGCCCCCTGTACTTCCACACCTGCGTCACCATCATGTATGTCAAGTACACCATCATTTATTTTTTTGTATGCAACAAATACTCCTGAGCTGCCACTTAGTAGCAGGCACGGGGGATACAGCAATGAATGAAAAGGGTAAAGTCCTTGTTTCAGGTGGGCTCATATTTGGTGAGTGTCTGGAGATATAAAATAAGTATGTGCTCACATTAGGAAAACAAATTCAGAGATTAAATATTATGGAGAAAATGCAACAGTATAATGGGATAAGAGTGATTGAGAGGATGCGCTATTGTCACTTGGGTGGTCTCTGAATTAGTGACATCTGAATGGAGCCCTGTTTGATCAAAAAGAAGGGGCAATACGCAGATCTGAAGGAAGACAGCCCCAGGTAGAGGGGACGGCTAACGCGAAGCCTCGAAGGTAAGCATGACCTAAGCCTTGTGTTCCCACTTGCTCCGGTCTCCTTCACTGAATCCACAGTCCACACCCCGACCTGCCTCTGCTACCTTGGACTTTTAAAAACTGGAAGGCTTCTCTTCAGCTATGCCTGCAAATAGGCTGGCCCTTTTTCCTGTTAAGGTTTTGCCACTAAAGAGGGGTGATATAGATAAAATGACGAAAGGACAGAATTTTTAGAATCCTTCAGGGTTCTTATCATCATAGTTATAAAATACTATTTTTTAGGTGGGAACTGAAATTCATGTTGGATTTCCAGCCTGTGACTTTTATCATCTAGAGCAGTGGTTCTCAACCGGGGGAGGTTCTGTGCCACCTTCCCCACCTCACCCTGGGAAATGTGACAATGTCTGGAGACATGTTTTATTGTCACAGATTAGTGGGAGAGCTACTGGTATCTGGAGAGTAGGATGCCGCTAAATATCCCATAATTCACAGGACAGTCCCCTACAACAAAGAATTATCCAACCCCAAATGCCAATCTTACCTGACCTAGAAAGTGGTCTTCTCCAGACCTCTCTTCCTGCTTCTGAGTCCATCTCTTACCAGGACAGTAGGGGCCCCTTCCTCTGTAATAGCACCTTCCTTTATGAGTAGATAAGTTTGAATATATACAATTAATGATGACAAGCAGGAAATTCTGTGCTTCAAGGGAGCAATGTGCATCTCTGAAGCTCAGCAGATTGAGGAACATTTTGTTCTATAGTTATCTCCCTTGCCAAGGACACTGCTTTCCTTCATGGGCTGCTCACCAAGAATTCCTCAACTCTCAGAGGCTGACCCTAGGGAGGGCAAATAGGGCTCACCCTGCACTGCAGCTCTGATCCTTTGGTATCAGGTGTTTGGAGCACCATTTTGAGTCACGTAAGATGCCCACGGCCACCTTCAGACTTTGCAAGAAAGTGCAGTCAGTTAGTGATGGCACTACGAACACGGGCACAGCACCAGGTATGTGCTATCTTTCCTGATAGAATGGCTTTTGTCCTGTCATTAAACTGACCCTCAGTTTATCTTTTCCTCTGGGCTCGTCACAGTAAATGATACTCAAACTTCACACAGACACGCTGGGTAAGTCCCTGCACAGGTAACAATGCTTTATTGTGTTTTCTCCCTATCCTCTTGCTCTTCGTCCTTAGGCCAGTTCATCTGCAACATGGTGGGAGCTAGCAAGGTCTGACCACTCAGGGGCTGTGACGAGCAGAAAGAACTTCCTGGCTTCACCCTGATACAGTTCTCCTTGGCGGTAAACATAACGCACAAACCGGTCCTTTTCTTCTTGCTTTGCACTGACGACGATGACAATCACATGCTCTTAACAGAACGGCTCTCATCAAGCATTTATTCAATCCGTGGCCAGTCTGTTGAGTGCACTGCTGCAGGCCACTCATCAGCAAATCCAATCATCTTCTTGGGTGCTTGTTTTGCTATTTCACTTGTCGCTCTCTGCACAGATTTCTTCATAATACCGTTATGAGTACATGAATGCCATCTCTCTCTCCCTTTATCCACCTTCATTAAAGTCTGCAAAGCACTGTAGGTTTTACAAACCTCTGCCTCTCAAACTGGAGCCTCTTCTTAGGCAGCATTAGAATTAAACCTTTTGCATGTATTATATCCAGCTCCTGTACTCCCCTTTGCCTCTGCCGTTGGTCGCTATACTGCCAATTTTGCTTTCTTTCTGGACCATCTCAGAGGATCTTCCATCACTTACATCACGTCATTTTGGACCATCTCAGAGGATCTTCCATCACTTACAACACGTCATTCTGTTTTACTGTAGCTCTTGCACACACGGGCCCTACTCCTTTTCCTTGGGTCACACCGAATGAGTCTAAGACCCCTTTGCAGAACATTTCAAGGGGATGCTCCCTCCTCTGATGTTTAGTTTTTTGGACTATTCTGCTTCCACTTCCACTTCCTATAGCATTTTATTTTGGGGAATTATTCAAATATGTATTTGGGGGTATTACCTGGTTTTATTTTGGGAAACTGCCTCTTCCCCATTTTGTTCAGTTCAATCACTTGATCTAGAGCCTGTCTGTGGTGGTTTTAAAACATGTCCACAAATTCTTAGACACTCCTACTCTTGAATGCTGGAGCACAATTTGCCTCCCCTTAAGTGTGGGCTAACCTTAGTGACTCTCTTCAAATGAACAGAATGGGGCGACAGTGACGGTGTCTGACTTCTCAGGCTGTCTCATAAAAGGCAGCATAGCTTCTCCCTTGAACGCTCTCAGGAAATCTCTTGCTACGGAGAATGCCAGCCTGCCATGTCATGAGAACACACACACACAGCCTTACGCAGAAGTCCACGTGGCCAGGAAACGGGGCATTCAGCCACTGACAATTTCTACTTGCCATCTGTATGGTTAAGCCATCTTGGAAGTGAATCATCCAGCCCTTCAGGTAACTGCAGCCCTGACTGACATCTTAACGCATGAAACTCCAAGGCAGACTAGCTCAGCTAAGCTGCTTCTGGATTCCTGACCGACAGAAACTGTGTGACATAATAAATACTATTATTTTAAGCATTTAAGTTTTGAGGTAATTTGTTATACAGTGATAGACAACTAATACACTATATCTCACTAAGCAAACAAGCTGTTGTTGTGTAAAAGCCCCCACATCTTATTTGCCTATAAATATTAGCATTTGTTTCCTCACACATCTACCTGTCAGCTGGGATGGCTCTAATGCTCTTGGCTGAGCTCACTCTTTCTTCTATGGAAACGAGTTAGAGGTTGACACAGTTATACTGTTCTGCCTCATGTGACTCATTTCCACTGTATGACTAAGTGGCTTAGCCATTTTCTTTTCATGGCAGAAGCCATGAAAGAAGCACAAAAGAACTAGCAGAAATATGGGAAACTTGGAAACTCAACAGCGGACCCTAGACACATCCGCTTCTCATGAATTGTCTTGTCTACAGATCTATACAACTCATGCCATGGGGGCACCATGAGCAGAGACACCTCCCATCTACAAATATAAACTTGTCACATAGAGGAAGCTGAGTAGCTTCCACAGCATCTGCTACATGGGCCACTGATCATCCGAGCTGTGAGGTCATTCACAAAACAGAAATCTGAAGCCTAAAACTGCCAAGGTCTCTGATGATAAGCAACAGAAACCAACTGGCCAAATTAAGCACCATAGAGAACAACATCGAGAAGCTTTCAGAACCTATGAAGTGAGGGACACCTGGAGTACGAGGCAGAGCAGCAAGACTGCAACCAGAGAGGTGCCACTTCACTCCCAGGACCCACTCCTGCTGAATGAGCATCGCCTAAATCAACTTATCCAATGTTATTCTACTTAAGTTGCAAGCCAGGAAGAAAGAATATGATTGGTTGAGCTTAGGTCACATGCTTGACCTTTGAGGCTAGAAGGACAAGGAAAGTAAGTCTGGTGGAAGTGGGTTTGGGTCGGCTACTTCTGTATAAGGAGGGGAATGGACCGGTATTCCCCAAAACTGCATGGAAGCAGAGATGGGACATGCCTCCCATGGGTACTGTCACAAACACAGTCCTAACATTTATGCTGTCCCCCCACCACAGGAGTACAAATATTTTTAAATGTTACAAACCAAGTTGCAAACTGTTAAATAAAACATGCTGCATCCTCTCTCTCTCTCTCTCTCTCTCTCTCTCCCCACTAAGAACTAACACACTTTCACTTCAATTGGCCAAAGCAAGTTACATAGTTGAATACAAAGTCAAAATGCAAAAAAAAACAAAAAAAGAAAAAGCCCTTTAGTGAAAGGAACTACAAAGTCACATGGGGCAAAGCCTATGGACGTATAATTCTGTTACATGGGATTCGGTAAAGGGTTGGCCTGATAATCTAATTTACCATGACCAGATCCTTTTTCACTTCTGGATGCAGCAGGCTTTGCGGCCTAAGCTGATCTAATCAGATGGTCTTCTCCAGGGCCCTGAATCTTAAGCTGCATGATGCAAGGCTGGAGAAACATATTGCATGTCACTGTAGCTGAAGGTCCTGATGAAACTTTTCCCACCATGAAAGCGGTCACGTCTTCCTGCTTCCTAGCCCAAGAAATATCTTAGCTTATTCCTGTTTCCCAGCCTGAGTCGCCAGTCCCTTCAAACGTTCCTCATAGGATGTGGTTTTTACTCTCTCACCATTTAGTGGCTATCCTCTGATGGGGTCAAATTCAAATACAGTTCTTCATGCATATTTGAAGCAGCAGAGAGGGAAGAGAGCCTATCTCTGTGGTAGAGACCAGGCTTTTTGTTAATGGAGCCTAAGATTCCATTTGCTTTTACTACTAACTCAAAATATTTTTAAAGGCACTGCTCCTAAGAGACTTCCACCATACTCTACTGATGCGTTCAATCTGTCGTCTTTTGAGTTGGAGAATCCTTCTTGATTTGGGCATTGATTTCACTTACAGAAAGCAAAGAACCATCAAATTTGGAGTGAGTCATATTCCCAAAAGCAAATTGGTCACTTGATCACTGTGTATCCCAGGTTTTTCTTAAGAAAACTCTCACTCCTCCTCTGTATCACACCCTCTTGAAACTGTGAAAAGCTTCTCCCTCATCTACCCATCTCCAAGGATAATTGGAGATTCTGTTTTCCA